>NC_066598.1:0-600000 GCF_905475345.1 Vespula vulgaris | reverse complement strand
AAATGGATATGTCGATCCCGTGTAAAAATTTCTTCTCAACGTGTTAGAGAGAAAGAGAGAGGGAGAGATGGGGGGGGGGAGATAGATAAAGAAAGAGAATAGAGAAAAGTATTAATTTGTAGGAGATATCGATAAAAGTCGTTCCAGTAAAATGAATTATTTCGACTATGCGTTACTCGTTCGATACGAATTTCTCGTTAGCTATCGTTGATCGAACACCCGATTACGTTATTCATTCGCGAATTAACGATTCATAGTTGCCACGGTTCCGGTTCTACGCTTCTCCGAAATAATCGGGAAATCGTTCCATTTTAGAAAGGGTACGATCGTTTTGTTATGCAGAAAAGTCGGTAATAATTAATTAGCAATTACGATCGTGGTAGTCAAAGCTCGTTGGTGCATAGAATTGCATTACACGTTGTTTGAACACAACGCGCTTCGTAGCGAACCGGTCTATGCTTCGAAATAGCTTATTATCTCATTGTCCGAGGGAAAATGCATTTTTAACGCGGTTAAAATCGAACCTTCGGCCAGCCGTGAATATACATCGTAAATACATATAGAAATAATACCTACCGATTATCGTCCCGTCGACGAACCGATTAATTAACTGATCTATAATTGGCACGCGTGGAACGAGAAATGTAGATAGAGTTCTTAAATCGTTAAGATGGGAAAACGAAACACGCGCTTCCCGTAGAAAAAGCGAAAAAGTTGCAAGAGAATCGAGATATCGCGTATTCTTTCGATATTTTCGATTTCGAGAGATAAAATATACGTCCTCCTTTATATCGGCTTTACCGGCGGTATATGGAAAAATTATAGAATCTCAGCTCGACCATTATTGTTATCCCGTGCACGTTGCACTTAGCGCCATCCTATGCATCGAAAACATATTCCGAGAGATTCTTGAAAAGCACCTTCCTTTTCTCTTCGGGAACACCGAATTGAATTTAAGCACAACTATTTCAAGTTTTCCAGAGAATCGTGAACGTTCTTCCGATCATTCTTTCTCTTTCTTTTTCCTTTTCTTTTTCGTTCGTCCCCTCCCCCTCCCTCCGTTCTCTCTTTCTCGCGAAGGAAACAAAAGAAAATAAGAAGGCAAAATTCGTTAAGCTTTTCTCGACTCGAAGCGAAAGAGACTCGACTTTTCTATCGTCTTCCTTTCTTTCCTTCGGCTTGCTATCTTTCGCCTAGAACCTTTTTCGCGCGAACGGTAAAAAGGAACGCGGCTAATCTCTGCGGCACCCCGGTGAGAATACGTTCGCTAAAGAATTCATGCGTCGCAGAGTTAATCCGCGGTGCTTCGAAGTAGCAGACTCAATTTAAAGTCAGCCGGCGTAGGGAAAGCTCATAAATACGTGGCGGGCCAGCGGGTATATACGTATGCGCGGGGGTGTGTTTTCGTTGTCTTTCCCTCTTCAAGCATGTGTATACGTATGTATATTCGTATACGTGCACGCACACGTGCATTATCTCTCTCTCCATCTCTCTTTTTCTCTCCAGACCGTGCGATACTTGGAGGCAAGTAACGTAACGACAGCCTGGGGAACTTTCAATCCACCGGCACCGGTCCGCCGACCTTCCCAGGTTACGAACGCTTTTCTTTTCTTTCGCTTTATCACTTACCACCTAACGCTGATTATCGCTCACGGTAGTACAATAAATATTAATTGAAAAATAAATTTCCCCGGGAAGCACTTTGGACCGTAGGTCCCTTCGATGGAAACGAATGATTTTCATGAAGTATACTCGGCGTACAGCGGCCTTCGATGATTCTCTTGAAGAGACTGGAAGGACGGTATCGATACGATGTAAAACCACGTGATACATCTCCTACTTGCAACGTAGATTACCTGTAGCTCGAGTCATTTCGCAAGGGATATATTCTTCTACAAAAGTTTTATACGTTTTCACGAATTCGACGAATTCGCGAGACGAAATGGCGGATGGATAGATACGTCAGCGGTGTTTTACGGTGTTCCCATTGCAATCCGTCCTTTATATCAATTTCATTTCCTTAAAAGTATTTTTATCGACGAGACAGGCCACGCGAGACGATCGCAAGCGCCATTCGTAAAACCGGATACGACTTCCAATGGAAACGTGGCCAACGGGCGGCTTTAATGTCACGTCCGGCGTTGCCATGATCGACGACGTTTTACTTAAACTCTACTTGCCAGGCAAGGAGATAGAGAAAGAGGGAGAAACTGTTGGCAATCTTCTTTATCCCTTAAAAGCGCTATAAAGCTGATTACACGATAGCTGGCACTAGGCGAAACGTAGGGGGTATTCGCGAGAGTAGAGAGAAAAAAAAGGAGAAGAAAAGAAAGAGAATAGTTTAATTCGGTATTACAATAAATTCACAATAAACGTCGATCCTTTTAAATCCAATTACTTGTATCGAAAGAGAGGGGAATCCAAAGGAGAGCGTGTACGTTTTGCACGGAGAGACGAGTAAAAGACCGCGAAATAAGACGAGGTCGTTGGGAATCGGGTTGGACGATAGGGGTCGGTGCTTTCGAATCGCGATCGACGGTACTACTCTCGACGCGCAAATGCGACGGTAGAATTTAGTAGAATCCGGTAGATTCGTAATTCTCTAGACAACACGAGCAATCAAATTCTGGGGACACGATCGCTAACACGTGTGAGTATATTAGTACTCCTGCTCCCTCCCATCTCCCTTCCATATCCCTCTCCTAGCGTTCAGAATACATGTGGCGTGTATCTGCATACCTACCTCGCCAATTACCATGGCCGGTATCTATACAGGCACCGGTGAACATTTCACGCAACGCGGATCATATAGGCCCATAACTGTGGGCAAGCTCGTTAAATTATACAACGAAGATCTATCCTGACGAATTACACGATCATTCGTAGTCCTTTGTCGCGATATAGGGAATGTACTCTATAGGGAAATTGAAACTCCGATTAAATTCGCGCGCAGTGAGTCGATATCGGTCCTTTTGAAATTCGAAGAAAATAATCTCGAGAATCGGTATTTCCGAACGTCTATCTTCGACCGTGCTTTTCGTCAATTAATAACGCGAGTTGATCAACGTGTAGAACAGGGAAATGGAGACACGAAGAGAGAGAGAGAGAGAGAGAGAGAGAGAGAGAAAAATACGTTCCGAATTGATTTCTCGATCGTATGAATACGGGCTCCCGTCGTACACGATTCTCGATACATATCTGAGAGAACCTTCGACGAGATTATCGAACTCTCTTCTAACGTTGAAGAATCATTAGGACGTTGATCGATAACGAACGAATATAGATAGATTCGAAAAGACATAGAAGATCGACCCGAATCAGAAACTAAGTTTTCGAGCCTTCTTTGTGCTGAGATCGTTTTTAACGAAGAAAAGGTAGGAAAGAACGAAGATGGGAAAAGAATGATTTACGTCGTGAAAATTTATTCGAAGGTTCTCTTCTCGCGCAGAACTCGCACGGTACAATTCCATTCGACTTTATGGCGACGCTAGCGGGTATCGGAAATCGACGCATCGATCTCGAAGGGATGGCGGAAGCGGACGGGAGAAATTGTGGGTTAAAGTACGTCAGCACTTTTAGCCTCGTTAATGACGTCATTTACTTGTCTCAGGCAGCACCCTGACACGTATGTACATTGTACGGTGATCCGTGGAAAGAAGTACCGCCACGCCATTAAGGCAAAACTCGAAAGATATCGTCTACGATATCGAATAAAAAGCACTCTACGACAGAAACGTTACGCCGAAGGAAAACGCAAAGTGTATTACGTCTTAAACGTAAATGAAATTCGATATAAGATAAATCTTGATAGAAAATGTTCGCTTCGAGGGCCTACGAGAAAAGAGAGAGAAAGAGAGAGAGGTCAATGCACCTGGGGGCCGTTGGGAGGAGGATGCATCCGGGGCGGAGGATTTCCGTATCCTACGGGTCCAAACTATCTTTCGGCGATTGTCGTTTACAACGTTTCGGTAGCCTCGATACTTTGCCGAGTCCATAGTCGAGCGACGGTTTTCGTAGAGTCCACACATAGAGTCCGTGGGTCCATAGCGTCTGCTATAGCTTGCCTCTGCAGTTCGCCGGCTATTTCCCATTTGGCAGGCGAGCCAGACCCAGCACTTTTGGTGCCAACCGATAATTGGACGAATCGCAGTCATTCGCTTCGCGCGAACTACTCTCTCCTCTTTGCCCTCCCGTTTATTTCCTATCTCTATCTCCTTCTCCTCCTCTCCCATCATCTCTTTTCGTCTATACTTTGTCTCTCTCTCCTTCCAACCTTTTTCTATCTCTCTTTCTCTCGATATCCGACTCCTATGGCATTCTCCCTCCCTCTCTCTCTCTCTCTTTCTCTCTCTTTCTCTCGTCTCGTCACATCATGCTTTCCCTCTTCCACTGGAAAGCGCTCACCCTTTCTCTATTCTCTCTATCCCTCGGTGTAGCTTCGACGTTCCTCAAAAGAACCATTCCTACGTACCATGAACCGAAATTTCAACCCCCATGAAGATTCCTTCGCTACCGTTCAGATAACCTTCGATGATCGTGAAAGGGGGTCGAAGGTGCCATAAAAACTCGATATTCCTTGGATATATTCAGGGGCGTTACGACTCTTGGCACTGTACCGTGATTTCGTTCGTAGCTCGCCGGAACGAAACTCTTCTTCCTCTTCTTCTCCTTCTCCTCCTCTCCCTCCTCCTCCTCCTCCTTCCCCTCCTTCTCCTTCTCCTGCTTCTTGTCGAAGAAGATGAAGGAGAGAGAAATAGAGATAGCGAGACTTCGTCTAATTTTTATCCAGACTCGGCCTCGTTTCCATCGATCTCCTCCTCTCCTCTTTTCTATGCCTTTACCGTCTCGTATTTATGACCCGTCGACCAGACACGAATAATCTTCGCATTATGCTTATGTAAATGGGGCATCGGCGTCGGCCGCGCGTTATCTCGGCAACGCCATACTCCGCCGTTTCTGCGACGACGCGAGTGTGTTGGATGAAGACAAGAATGATAGAGACAAAAGAGATGTTCGTGCGTTAATCTTTTCACCTTTCCGTGGTAGTTAACGAACGAAACAGGGGCGGAGATCTACTAGGTTATCTCGAAAATTCGCAAAGTTCGTATTAGCGGAAAGTGTAGGAAAAGAGAAAGAAGAAGGACTAATCGGAAACACGGAAAAGCATAAGTTCGCTCTCGTTGTTGGAGAAGAGTGTTACCACTCGGCTCGCTCGCGCTGACTGTAGGAAACGTGAGAAGAGGCAAGGGACGTATGCGCTATCTGCAGGATCCATGCTATTTGCGTAAAGTGGCCTAAACTACACCACCCACGGAGGCACCCTTTCCAACTCACTCCAGTCTTCTCGCTTTTACCATCGAATTCAGCGTAACCGCCTACGTTTAGACGGTCTGGAGGGTAATACATTGTTTGCTCTTCGTTCGCTAAACTAAACCGCATTCGGAATTAATTGCACGTTAGGAGGCCGCGGGATAATTAAAGCCGCCCCCGTTTCACCTCCTCCCGTTCCACCTCGTTGCCGCCGGACGTCTTCCACCTTGGTATCTCTGCGGGATTCTACCTGACCGTGATACAACTATCGTTGTGTAAGCCACCGATTCGCGCGTTGATATTACACCTTGTGATATTGAAATATCTTGGAGATAATATAGTTCCGTAGGTAGATTCCACGAAGTTCTCCTCGTTGTCGCTCGACGGCCAACAATCACTTTCTTGTAGTTTTTATAACGGTAGGGATTTTCCCGCGGTTTCGATTTACGGGACCTGTTAAAGGACGTTGTAACGCGATAGCGTCGTTGTTCGCTCGAGTGAAACGAGAGAAGGCTGACTGTCGTTGCGGATGCTAAGGGAGAAAACTAGAGAGAAAAGCCGGGAAAGAGATAAAGAGAATCCGTGAGAGGAAAGAAGGAAAGAGGGACGCGCGCGAGGTGCCTGCTCTCGCTGTTTGTGTTTTTAATTTTCCTGGGCCGTTTTGTATGCAGATATCTAGCGTAATTTATCCGGGGGTAGAAGGGAAAGGTAGGAGGTAGTTGGAAAGGAGAGGCGTGACGGAGGGTGTACGTGTGGCGGATAGCCAGACTCGGCCGCGCGAACCGCTTCCCACCCTCTCCCCTTCTCTCCCTCCCGCCCTCCCTCTCTCTCTCTCTCTCTCTCTTTCTCTCTCGCGCGCGCTACCACGAGAACACATCCCCCTTCTCTTTTCGCTTCCCTCGTTTCTTCCCTCGTTTCTTCCCTCGTTTCTTTCCTCGTCCGTCTTCTGTCGGCTCTGGTCCTATCCTGTAACCTTCTGCAGCTGCGAACTTGATGGAATCTTCCGCCGCGCACCGATAGCAGTAATTAATATACGCCGGTCTGCTTCCGCGAAACTTTCCTTTGTTCCCATTCTCGGCTTATATTTTTCTTCTTTTTCTTTCCTTGTCTCTTTAACATTCTCTACTCTTATCTCGACGGTTTCGCCGCGATTATTTCCTCAAACCGCTTTAGAATTCGTGGAAAACGTCAAATCGGTTTCTATTATCGTTAATTAATCGCTTTCGTAATACGGTTTCTCTCGTCCTTTTGGCTCGTAGACTCTCGAGCTCGAATTTATAAGTGGAAATGAAATCTTAAACCGGTCGCGGACGAAATTGTGGAAGAGGAGAGATCAAATGGCCGTTAATATATTAGCAACGTTAATAGATGGCTAGTAGAATTTGATTATGGTTTAATATGGAATTACGTTTTACAGCGTTATAACGTTATGCCAACGAAGATAATTAGCTGGGCTCGCGGTTTACGTGCGATCGAGCGACAAAGCGGCCGTAAAACCGCATCGATATTCGATGCTATTACGCTTCGCGTTTCGTCGGTCAGCTGTATCTTAATATCGCGAGCGAGTTGCCGCTTTTGGCCGAGGCATCGTTTCGGCTTCCTAAAGGAATAAAGACGGGCCAAACGCTTTTTACTCGAATTGGCAAAGACGTCGGTACGCGTGTAGATTCGCTTTACCGGGCACGCGTTGCTGCAAGAACTTAATTATCTGTGAAACAATACCCGAGGAGTTATGATTATTATTACACGCCCGTTGGAGCTTTACAAGAAAGGGGTAAGAAGGGAGGGTAAGAGAGGAGAAAGATCCTGGTCTCTATCCATGGTGATAAAAGTTGCTAGCGTAAATAGAGGGATTCGATTTCCTTTTCCCAAGGACTCTTCGTGAGTTGAATTTCGAGCGAAAACACCCGATGAGCTACCCTCTTCCTCTGTTTTTTCCTTTCACCCTCGGTCCTCTCGCTCCTACCTCCTTGTCCTCTTTCTTACGTTGGTTCTCAGCCGTACGACAAGCTGCAACACTATCCTGCTTTAAACCCAATCTATATTCCCGCTCGTCCTCCATCCCGAATCCCGTCGCTAAGTAGGTTTCCGTCCTGGCAGATTCTAAATTGCCTTCCACATTGCCTCTATTTCTTTCTTCCTTTCTCTCTATTCGTTATGTCGTCAGGCCATTCGTATTGTCTTCGATATACGATGATAAATAAAGATTAAATATCGTCTCTCTCGAATGGAACCTACGACGACGTAGTAATCGGGACGGATGATCGAAAGAAAGCGTGATACATTTACGATTTCGAAAGACACGATTTTCATTTCCGAAATTTCTTCATTTCGAGGTTGATGGGTCGCGGTTAAAGCGCTACCATCGTAATTAGGATCGTTTATCGCGACTTTTCACTCCCGAGAAATCACGAGTCTCTCTCTCTCTCTCTCGCCCACGAAGTTGTTTACGAAGGCATGAAATCAAATTCCATCGATGTAGATTCGATGCAAATGAAACTTTGCGAAATTGCTTCGGAAGAGATTTATTCGGTTAGACTTTGGTGTGCTCGTGCGTAAAGAGGGAGCAAAGAGAGACCATCGAAACTATCGGGAGTCGCAGCCGGCTTGTACTACGACCCTGACGTTCCCTGGGAAATATGATAATGCCTGTGGCGACGACAAGACGAATGGCTTCCACGATCCCTGCGCTCATAGCGTTGCGGTTAACTCGCTGATTGGTCGTTGGCCCACGGTAAAACGATTGCCTTGGATTTTTCGACGTATCCGCGTTGTTACACGAACTCATTGATCGTATTTCATCGTTCCTCTTTCTGTTTTGTTATTCGAATCGTTTCTCTCGTTTCTTCCAAAGTTATGATCGTTTTGAGAAAATCTGTGGAGAACGAGGAGGAGGAGGAGGAGGAGGAGGAAGCAGTTTGTTGGGAATTTTTACCGATAAACAAAGACTCGCTGGAACTTTTTATCTCTTGGCTTGACGGGCACGAACTTTGTATTTTCTTCGACGATCCAGGGATTGGGCTAGAGAGGAGAGGGTGGGAGGAGGGAGGTCTAGCCCAGGGTCGTCGATGATCATAGATACCAAGGGATAAAAGAGTTCGCAAAGTATATCGTGCTTTCGAACCCATACTCGTACCGTATAGCGACTCGCTATCCAACGTAGCTACGTTTGAGATGGCTGTTCGTTGATACTACTCTCGAAAGACAAAATCCGCTTCGAGGATATCGCTTATTCTCACGAGGAAGCGTGCCACCGGCCGATAAATATCAATCTCGAGGTAATCCACTATTAAGCTATCGTCGTGAAGCCAAAATCAGATCCATTTTCTGGTATTCGCACGGTCAAACTTTTGATCCTAGCCGTAGGTTACGTATGAGTACCAATGGGATCTCTCTCGACGAGAGGAAGAGAGAGAGAGAACCCTCGTATAGTTTCCAAAGTTTCGACTTGCAACCACGGAGAAAGGTAGCGAACTGCTGACCCAAAGGCGTCGCCGCGGGATTTCAATTAGTCCCCTGTCTCTTCCTCGAAAAGCAATCGTACCTATCTCTATCCCTTTGACCTCGTTGATCCACCCTTAACCTTTATTCGTTGCTTGCTCCAGGTCCACCCACTTACAACTCCCTCGTTTGGATTATCTATGGTCTTAATCGACGTTCTCGAATTATTTCCGCAGTTCCTACTTTAACCTCCCACGCGAATTTCTCTCGACCGATTCTTAACACTTCGACGAACGTATTTATGCAAAAACTTTAATGAGTCGATCTCTTTCCAATGTCTCTTTCTCCCTCCGTCCCACCCTCTCTGTTCCTCGAAAAGGATCGTTAGCTGAATTATCCTCGAACGAGCGCGTAATGAACGCGAAAAAGTTTACGAGAGCTTATTTGTTAACGTGGCTTGGCGAATTCACATCGTTTCGTCCTTTTTGTCCGGCGTAATATTCGCGAATGGATCGTAAACGAGTAATTTTTTTTGTTGTTCCCTAGCACCACCCACCGTTCGAGGCTCTCGCGAACGGAGGTGCGTCTGTTACCGGTGTAGCCGTGCTCTTTTTCACGGAAATACGTCTTCATTTACACCGCCGTAACTTTTTAATGGTCACCCACCGGTGGGGTACGGTGGTCTTGCGTTGTTCGATGCAGAAGGGGACAACGAGAACGGTGGTCGGACCGAGTAGTCCAAGCTGTGGACCGTGTTCCGGATCGAAAGACGGGAGACGCGCGATATCTAAGTGAATTCGATGGTCCGACTCGAAATTGGATTCTTCGATCGATTACTAATTTTCCGAGAGATTCGATCAAATTCGCTCGGGAAGTTTGAAAACTCTCTCGCTCGTTTAATTCGCGATAGTTCGCTTTGACTTTCGTGCGCGTCGTTTCGAGCGCGTCGGTACGCCCTCGGCAAAGATTTTCCCCTGATTACGGAAAATCAAATCGGCGCGGAGTCGAGCGTCACGTCAACGTGAAATCGACGTCAGTTAATTCTCACGGCAGTTAGGCATCCTATTGCTGGAACGCGTTCGAGCAGGTTCGACGTCGACTATCGATTTTATCGTGGAACGATAATGACGAGTAACGGACAGACGAGACTCCCTCGATACATCTCGTGCATCATAAATGACGCCTTCGGTCGACTTCATTTCTTTCGGACGACAACAAGCTCGTAAGAAACGCAACGGTTATAAGCCCTTTGAGCGCGTAATCCGTAGCTTGCATGAATAATTTATCGTTCAAAATGGTAAGGACTCTCGAAACTTGTTCGAAGTCGGCGAACGCTCGAAAATCGTTTTCCTCGGAAAAGTCGGAAATATCGCGTAATCTCGGACGACGATAATCGCATCGTTCTCGTAAAAAGCATTTTCCTCTTAGGTATCGTCGGTCGAGAATTTCTTCGGTCCGCGGAAACGTTGTAAAACTATATATCGATGAGAATTCAATTAAGCATACGAAACGAGGGGAGTGAAATCTCAGAGTGACGGAACGTCGAGAGATCGAGGCAAACATCCAGGTCGTCGAACAACTAACTCGATCGAGAAAGAGAAGAGTACGTCATTATATTCATTAGAGCTCGTCCAAGCAGATAAAAGTTACCGGATATAATGGGGCTCCGGGTTATTAATGATGCCTGGTAATCTCTTTGCCTCTCCACGTTCCTCCCATTCTCTTCTCTCCCTCGCATTCTCTCTTCTCCGTACCTACAGCCACGAACAAGCGAACAAACTCCCTCCCGTACATTTGCAGCCCCAAATTTGTTTCAAACCCTCGCACCCGCGTTAAGGTTGGCTCGATTCATTCGGGCTATCATCTTTAACTACGTACCGGTGACCACAGGAGTTACAGTTTCCTGGGATGACTCCATCCGCAATATTTTTCAGCCTGGCTCTCTCTCTCTCTCTCTCTCTCTCTCTCTCTCTCTGGTACATGGACAAAATCAATAACGATCATTGCCAATTTTTAATGGAACGACCAATTTTTAAGTGACTCGTATTTCTTGCTTCGTCGAAAAATTCGTAACGGAGAGGTATTCCCGGTAGAAGAGCTCGAGACGTTTCGTAAAACGAATGCTCCTCCTCCCTTGGATCTCGAAGCGGTTCGTTCGTTCCTACTGTAAAGCCTACGTGGAAGACGGCAGCTCCATTGTAGCGACGAATGGGCGTCGTAAAGAGTTTAACAACGTAGCATCGAGAACGGAAAGTTTCTCTTAAGACTCTTACGGAATCGTTAACTGCGCGTATTATAAAACAGTTGTAAAGAGGCAACGGATAGGGAGAGGGGAGACGTTTTTAGGGACGAAACGAGTATCTTTAAAATAGCAGAGACTCGATCGGTATTAGGAAAAAAATCGGCGTTGCATTGCAATCATCCAAGTATCGCACGAGTTGAGAGTCACGGCTTAGGATCTTGGCGTAGTCCATGAATCGACTTCATTACTTTAATCCTTTCGCTTCCGGTGTCGCGCGGACTAGAACGCACGCGGAAGCCGGAAAGGAGTAGAGACTCCCTTCTCCGGGGAAACGAATATTTATCCAAATGGATGGACGCGAGGATTGCACCTGCAGTAAAGCTGTCCTCGGTAGATAACTCCGGGCTAGGCACCCACCAGCAGTCGCAGGCACAGACACATTCGTATTACTTAACTCGGCGATAAACTCACCCCCGAGATTTGTAAACCCCCGTAACTCCCACTCCTCCGACTACCTTTACCAGCAACCTGTGCTGGTGGTCCAAGCTGCATTTTCATCGCCATTAAATCGTCCGATTTCTCGACTCGACCACGGACTTCCAAATTGACCCTCGAGGCCGATGGAATCGAAAGATGAATCGAACGGTTCGAACTTAACTTTATCTTGCGAGTAGTTTTCGCTCGGTTCTCGGGCCGAGTTTCTTCATCCGTCGACACGGTCTCTTTCGAGTTCTCGCTGGGATCCTCGAGTTCGGTTACCGCGCGCGTCTATCGATCGTTCGTTCGTTCGTTCGTTTTCCAATCGATCCTTCGATTTTGCCCGTCTCGGATCTATCCGCTATGTCTCGTTCATTAAGTAAAGCACATACTAGAGCCCTTCGCCGATACACCCTTTACACAGTCATGACTACGCGTTACGTAGATACGTGCGTGTTCGGTTCATTAGCGGCGCTTCGCGAAGCGTCGAATGGTCACTATTGAATGGGTTGCGCGCGTTCATTTTGCGGCTTAATTGGAACAACCGTGTATTCGTGGACCCTTCTAGCGGTATTCGCGGTTGGTCGTTATTCTCGGCCCTCTTGATCCTCCTCTCTCTCTCTCTCTCTCTCTCTCTCTCTCTCTCTCTCTCTAATTTGTGCTCTCCCTCTCTCTTTCGCTCTCTTTTTTAATAACGAAACATTTGTATATATGCTCTTATAAAGGAAGATGCACATCGCGCGGTGCAGCACGTTCGTTTCGAAACAAAAGCACTCGACCGGTGGGAGCGGGAGAATGAGAGGGAGCAGCCAGGAACGGCCGGAGCTTCAAAATCGTTCACAGAAGTTAGCCGGCGTACGGCTGATTTTTAGTTGGACGCTCGCGTACCTAGATTCGAACCTGCATTTTATCAATTTACGAGAAAAATCCGATTTGCATGGCGCGTGACGCGAGTCCACCTAAGTGGGGTAGGGATGCGTTGCCGTTGAGTTGCATCGCATTGCGTTGCGTCGGAGGAAGGGAGGAAAAAAGAGAGATGGAAGAGGCAGCTAACGAGTGCTCGATTGTAAATAACTGTTGCAGGTTGCCACCGTCGGAATAGTAGCCGGGCATCGATCGTCTCTCTCTCTCTCTCTCTCTCTCTCTCTCTCTCTCTCTCGCTCCGTATCTTTCCAGCGTCGTTTACGCGCTCTCGTACCAACGAGAACGACGCGGACGACGCTTCCGTGACTTTACCTCGATGGATCGATGGATCGACTAGCGAGCGTAACTGTCCGTGATATCCATTGACAAAAATAGAGAGATAAATCCGACGGGAAACATTTCCGACGCGTGATCGACAGTTTTTCGTGTCGTTTCGATACCTGGACATTTGTTTTGTAACATAGTGTATACGCGTGGTTGTTTGTTAGGCGAGCTATCCGTCCTGTTTTGACACCGATCGTCTTAACGAGCATTCGCGGATTTGTTCCGATGACATACGTACGAACGAACGAACGAGCGAGCGAGCGAGCGAGCGAGCGAGTGAGCTAGGAGTGTTACGGACAGATCGGATCGTGGCGTCCTGTGATCTACGAGACGCACCAGGAGGTGGACGTATACGTAGAGGATTCCCAGCGATATGCGTCGGTTCATTACAGGAACGTGCGCGCGACGCTAATGCGACATCAATTATGCGCCAATAACATAACAATACATAACACGTCGCATTGCTTGCATAACAATGCAGCACGAAGCCTCCGCGTTTCCAAAGCCTCTCGGCCACCAACCGGGACCGGTTCCCACATATCCTTCTATTGTGCATCGTGTACGGCTGATTGCTGTGCGTAATACGCCGTGTAATTTTGTCCCCTCCCCTCCACCTCTCATCTCGTTCCCTCTCCTCCCTCTGTCTCTCCCTCTGTCGTTCACTTTAGTCATACCTCTCACCACAGGTCCCCTCCCTCTCTTTCGAAGCGAAATTACGTTAACGTTGCTTCCAACTTTTCATCAGTCACCGATTCCACCGTTATCAACCAATCGCGACGGAAAGATATAAGAATCGCGAGAGCGCAACGCATTAATCTACGTCTGAGCCGAGTTTCGAGCGGGGTCTTGGATGTTGGTGTTTGGAGAAATGATCCTAAATCGGGAAAGGAAGGAAAAAAGATTTTAAAAAGTCTATATATATATGTATATATATATTCTTCTTTTTCCTTTTTTCGGAGCTCGCATTTACTTCACGCAGTAGCTGCTCGACATAATAAAATTTGTTCGCAATCGTAGGAAGATTTAAAGGATCATCTATTTTCTTTAGATTCTAGACGAGACTTTTCAAAGCTTGCTGCCTCCGTTCTGGTTTACGAGGAACTTCGAGGGGTTCAAAGAAGCGGAACGCGTCGTGATCGAATCGCGTCGGCGAAGTGTATACGATTTTCGGTCGAATCGATCGTAAACGGCGCTCCCGGAGATAGGAGTCAAATGGGAAATTGTTTTTCCGTGTACGGTATCGGTTCGATCGGCACACGGGTGATTAAATTAAAACGGTTAATCCGATAGCTACAATAAAGATCCGACTACCGGGTAAATAACACGGACGATTGCATGGCCTTGCGAGCCATTAATGCCCCGCTAATTATCGTTATAACGTACGCTGACGGACGTACGAGAAAGTGACTTTTTCATTCGACGATCCTCGCTCGGACATTAATCAGCGACGCCTCGATCGACTCCACCTCTGACACCGAAGTGCGTATAACGAGCTGATAAAGTGCTGCGCGCTAATTCCCGAAGAGGATGATCGATAGATCGACGATTAAAACGTGTTATAAGTCGCTTTATGAACCATCCTCTTCGTCTCCATAAATTTTTATCCAATTTCGTTATCGACGATAGAGGAAGATCGCGATCGTCGAGTACTACGTAGCTTTTAATCAGGTCAATGGAACTTTATCGGATTCGTATCGTCGATCCTCGAAGAGACCGTCAACGTCGTGACACAGCTCGGTATCTCCCCCTTCCAAAGCATTTCATTCATTCGCGCGTCCAATCGGCTGCGATAGAGAGAAATTTCGCGCCGTTTCTGTGAATTTCGTGTTACCTGATCGGTCGATCGGGGTAAGCCGTTGCTGTCGTACGCGAGGACATTCATTATGTACGACCTGTCAAATGGCCGTGACCGCAAACCTGCTAAAAGGACTGTCTGCCCTTCTCCGTCCCTTGTCCCCGTCGTAGATGGGACATGAACCAGGCGAGGTAAAGCGAGAGAAAGGGAGGGAGGGAGTGGACAGAGAGAGAGAGAGAGAGAGTGAGAGAGAGGGGGTGGAAGGGATAGAGGCAGAAAGGGAGTCAAAGTACTCGCTCGCGTTGAGTTTGTGTTACGCTCGCGTTTGCGGTGGTTCGGAGTTGCGGTCGCGATTCGATGCCCATTCAGTCGACCAGTTTTGGTTTGCTTTGGAAATGACCCAAGCACTCCGAAGCGAAGTCCCCTGAACCGGAAACGCAAACCGTCTCCCGCCACACCAACAGCTCAGCAATTCGGAGCCGCATCCGCTCTCCGTTGCACTTTTTTTTTCGAATCCGAAGCCCCACCAGTGCCAACCACTACCCGCCTCCTGCCGATACGACGAAACGAAAATGGATTGCGAATTCGTCGAAAAATTACATTCGTGAAATGCCGTTGTCCTGGTTGTTGTGTTGTTGTTGTTGTTGTTGTTGGAGTTGTAAGAGTAGTAGTAGTAGTAGTAGTAGTAGCTGGTGGTGGTTGCGAACCCATAGTTTTCGTTGCAACGTACGCGTACATACGAGTTTATAGCTATTGCAAATATATACCAACCCGTTGTTGGAAAAACGGACTGATCGAAAGCTATCGCGACGTTGGAATGCGATTGAAACGAGACTGCGCGTTCCTCTGTAATCTGTAACCGTGACACCGATTAAGCACGATCGGTCGCGTTATTTCTTTCGTTTGGAAAACATCCATGTTCAGTCGCATCGTCGAATTCGTTATTTCCCGGTGTCCCGTAAAGAGATACTTTTTTTCAAGGAAATTCTTTTTTATTCGGAAGCTATCGGTTTTTTCTTTTTCTCTTTTCTTCCTTTCTTTTTATCTTTTTGTTCTTTCGAGAAAAAAGTAATAACGTTCAACCATCTTTTTCCAAAGTTTACCCAAAGAACTCCCAATACTTTGCATCGCGAAACGTAACGATTTTGAAAATCCTTTTTCGTCTTTCGTTCGAGCTGCTGGTGTACATAGGATCGACTTTTGTATCGTAATCGAAGTAAGCGTTCGATTTTGCTGCTACTGCTGGCCGCGTTTCGAAAGGGTTTCCACGTGGAAGAAGAGAGCATCCTTTTTCCTCTCTCTCTCTCTCTCTTCTTCTCTCGGTGGCACGATAAATCACGTGCCTGTTTTACGAAACCCCGGTGAAAGGTCTACGTACAACGTACACGCTACAGACGATAGCTATTGCTTCTGAAGAGAGATAGAGGCGGCGTAGTTTCAGGTAGATGGAGGAGAATAGAAAGGAAAGGGAAGGGAGGAGGGGGTAGTGAATTGGTGCACCGAGGGGTTGGCATAGCGTTTAGCGTTCTCGCACACACACTCGTACGGACGTATGCAGGAACGAGAGGGTGAACACAGTACCTTTATGGAGAGTGAAGGATCCGTGGAGGTGGAGGGGAAAACGTGATGCGGCCGGAGGTCGAGAGAGAGAGAGAAAGAGAAAGCCCGAGCGTACGTGTGTGCGTGTGAGTGTGTACAGAGCGAGGGTTGTTATTGCAGATTGCGTGGAGTGAGGGCCGAGTGCACTCAGTAATGGTACCGAACGAGAACCTCGCTGCCTGGCTGGGTCTCTACTGCAGCCGACTGATGCAGCCCTCTCAATAACGAAAATCTATACGCTTTCATTTGTTCGCTCGACGCACGACTTTATTTGCGTCTCGAGCTCGGCCACGTTACTGTACGACGATGTACTTTTTTTTTTTTTTTATTTCGAACGCTTTCATCGCTGCGAGAAGTGGACACAGCATCCAGAAGTGGAATCGTCTTCATTTTCGCTGAAATAATGTTGCTCTTGTTCAAAGATAGGAAGAAAGAGGAAAAGCTCGAAAGCTCGAAAGCTTTTCGAACGTAGTAAAGCTCCTCGTCGCATGTGGTCGTTTTAAATCTCGTTTTGAAAAGGAGCCGAACGAGTGTCGTGGGTCGTTGGGTAAAAAACGTGTTGTTTATATTCCATACCGACATTTTCCTTTTCAATCGTTCCTCCGCGTCCTTTTCTTTTTTTCCCTCCCCCCAAAGCACCCTAGTCGATCCTGGATCCAATGGAAAAAATTGATCGTTCGGGGTGGCAAGGGAAGGACAGGGGGAGGGAGAGGAGGGACTCGTTCATCGACCGAGGCATTGAGTAACACGCGCGCGAGCATCCTCTTTGTCACGGATTTTACGAAAAATCGTTTCCCTACTTCCAAGCTTTTAATGTCGCTTTTGTTCGGTGAATAACTCGCGGCCGATACGAGGGACACTTAAAAAAATATCTAATAGCGCTCGGAGCTTTCTACCGAAGTGGAGCAACCAGCAGGGGTCTGAGGGATGCTCGGTATAGCAATTTTCGAGTGCGCGCGCGTGCGACCGCTCATAATATTCGCGTTTCAATCCGGCAAAGAGCGAATACGGTATCGACGCGCGTATAGCGATATAACACAAAGAGGAAAGCAATTGTACACCGAACGAATCACTGATTTATAATCCTGGATAGCTCTTGTGCCGGATTGTGCATGCGATCGGGAGTAAATGCGCAATCGTGCGACAATCGATTCGTTAGTCGTGCCGTTAATGAACACCAACTGACGTCGCTCGTATTTTATTTAATAGGCGAAATAGCAGTGGCTGCAAGCACTCGAATTGTGTTTTGTAACAAACAATGCCTACCGAGGCCGATGCTTTCTCCCTCGTACTCTCTTTCTCTCTTTCTCTCCTTCTCTCTCTCACATATAACAGTAGCGGCAGCACGACGAAGTTACAACGCTGATGTAGGGTCGGATTATTGCACCCTATGTGTGTATGGCAGCGGCCACGGCATAATATAAAACATGCCCGTCTGTAATTAATTAAGTAGCTAATGGGAGCCGTGCCGGCAGTCGTTTAATGAGCGCCCGCACTGATAATTGGAAACTTTGCTACTCTTCGCTCCCGAGAAAAATGCTGGGGCCGTTAGTTAGCGAACCCTTTTCCCCTTCAGTTTTCTTTTTCTTTGTCTGTCAGCTGTGCCTCTCTCTCTTTCTTTCGTTCAGTCTCTAGCTTTTTTTCGCTCACGATGGTTAACAAGTAAATGGAAGAAATAAACATTTTTTCAGAATCCACGTTACGAGAGAGAGAGAGAGAGAGAGAGAGAGAGAGAGAGAGAGAGAGAGAGAGAGAGCATATTACTATATCGATAAAAAAATATCACGAAATACTCGACATACCCGTAGTTTCCAATTTTTCGAAATATCATCGTTGTTGCGCGCCCCATCGCAACGTTAGAGAGGGAGAGAGAGAGGGAGAGAGCATGTAAAGTCTCAATGAATCGCGTAAAGATCGTCAAGAGCATAAGAGCGTATTGAGGCGTGGCTGAAACGGTATCGACGATAATCTTTCGAAATCCAGTGCTTGTAATACTCGGTCTGAAAAAAGAGAGCAAGGGAAAAAAAGCTACTTGGGCTTCTATCAGCTCGATGACTCGCTCGATTCGCTTTCGATGCTTGCTCTTTCGCGCGTAGGTGTGTATACACGCGGTGTTGTGTATAACGCACGTTCACGTAGACGTTAATCGCATAGATACGGGGTTTACCCTTTATTGCATTCTGTTCGGTTCTATTTGGTGTTTATAGCTGCCAGTATTAACGCGTGTAGACAGAGAAGGTAGGGAGAGAGAATGGTAGAGGTTTCAAAGGGCGAGAGAAAAGTTTATTATTGCGTCGTGGATATAATATGGTACGAATTAATTGTAGAAATAATTCAAATATCGATCGCAACTAAAAGTTATCCTTTCGGGATAGGAACGAAGAGTTATTTCTCTATCAAAGAGATTTTTCGAGAACCGAATACGGGGTGAAATGAGAAAAGGAGAGGTGTAATGTGTAGTGGAAGAGAGAAATAACGTTATTGCGAACCTCCAGGAGTTTCCACACTAGCTACATCCAGCTGCCGTTGTAACCGAGTGCGTAACGGAGTCCGAAGGCTCGCCTTCTCTAGTTTGAACCAATAAGCTCATTTTTCTCCTCCGTAATCCAGCCAACCGGCAAATCCGAGGTATCCCGTTTGCGCCGAGTTAACGCGGAGTTAATAGCCAGCCCATAATGTATCGAAGCTCGGAATATTAAAGGATTACGGTCCTCCGACCTAGAATGAGCCAGAGGGAGGAAGGAGAACAATTGTTCCACTTTTATCGTTTTAAAGAACGACTCTTGCTTGTAAAAAATATTCCACTTGGAATGATTGTTCGGATAAAAGGAAGAAAACGAATTAGTCGTTTATAAGTCGGATGGAATCGAATCGATTTCTCGGAGGACCCGCGATGCGTGACAAGGGGAGAGGGTGTGTGTTTACGAAGAAAGCTTCGAGTAGACTCGAGATGCGAAGGGAATTAAGCCGGAAAAAGGAAGACAGGAAGGAAGGAAGGAAGGAAGGAAGGAAGGAAAGCGCAGGAAGCGGCGGTCCGCGCGAGCTTGCGGTCTGGTAATGTTGTTTTAAGCGTAGCACTTACCACGGCGACAAATAATCATTAAGCAGAGTTCAGCGGTTTCCTAGGGCAGCAACCGAGCTGGTGGCTGCTGGTCGCGGCCAGTAAATACCTTTCCTGACTACCCCTTCGTCCCTCTTTCTTCCTCCTCGCACCCCGCCACTCCCGTCCTCTGTCTCCCTTTCTCTCTCTCTCTTATCCCGGAGTCGGTACACGCGCACAGGTATCCTAGCGGCCTCCCTAAGCCAGATTATCCCTTGAGAGATCGCCAGAATATATTTTCATCCATATATATGCGTACATTTCGGGGCTAGAGTCTCAAATATATCGGTCAGTTACAAAGTCGATAGTTTCTCTTGGAAACACGTGCGTTCGTAGATACACAAAAAGACATTAAATATCAAACTTTTTCCTTTCTCGTTCTCCTAAAGAACGAACTAACGATACAATATATCTATTTGTATCAAAGTCACGATATTTTTCTTCTTTCGGCTGCTTTTTCCGTCTCGTAAAATACTTGAAAGTTTTCTACGCTACAGAGAGCGAGAGAGAGAGAGCAGGTTTCTTTTTTTTGTCGGACAGTGAAGGATCAGTCCGGTTTAGAGGTCGGGAAAGGACGCGCGTTGACACCAAGTTGGGTTGTGTAGCCCGCTCGAATGTCACGAGATGGAGGAGGAAAATGGGGGGAGGGTCGATGGCTGGCGGAGGGTGGCGTGAGTTTTATAAACTGGGATGAACGCGCGAGGTCGAATGGAAAGGGTGGACGTCGGTGCGCGGGGTCAAGGGTCGGGGGTTTATCTTGCTGCAGTCGCGAAGTGATATGCATGCCATTGAAGTTGCGAGGGTACGGGGGATGAAGAAGAGGGGGTGGCTCGGGGACGAAGAGTTACTCGTGGGGTGTTACAAGTCGGGATTCGGGGCAGATTACGTCACTCACACGAAGAAGAGACGGGCATTACAGAGAATGCTGTACCCGTTGCTTATATTCGCTTTACTTTTGCTTGCTTTCGCTCGCTTTTACTCGCTTGCTTGGATAACGTGCTCCTATGTAAGTACGTCCATCGTGTATCGTCAACACTATGTAAAATGAGCTACGACGAGTATCTTTCTTTTAATCGCGTCCTCGTCACGTAGATACGTACGTCGGTACCTCTTTAATATTAAGAAGTTTCGATCAACGGCTTTCCCGATGGACAGGCGCGCGCGAGGCTTTGAAAGTCGTTAGAAAAATGTTGGTGATATCGCGTTTAAAGATAGGCATCGTTCCGTATTTGGTCGATAACGTTGCGAGCAATTCTTTATGCACCTGGTGACAGGCATACATTCGTACATTTGTGCGGCAAAGAAAAGCCAACGTTGGAAAATATACCGAGTTGCTTACCGATAGCGGGATGTCGGAAGCAACGTTACCGACAAAGTATAGGGTGTTTCTGCACATATATATATATACATATATATATACACGTAGTATTCTTGGACGTAATTAATGAAACTCGGTAAATAAACAGTACGTTAAGAATTATAATTTATCACAGCTCGTTGTGCGGATGATTCATAATTTATTACTTTTTTTCAATGTTTGCAACTTGTTTACTCCCATTAAAGGTTTGACTCTTCTACTTTAATTCGATGCTTGAACGCGTCGAGCTGGATAAATAAGTACAATTGTTCGCGTAGAGTAGAGGTGTGTATAACGAAAAAGGAAGTACCGGATTTTAATGAGCGCGTACTAAAAGTAAATTTTCAAAGCACTTATGCCTCCGTGTAGTCTCTCTCTCTTGCTCTTTCTCTCTCTCTCTCTCTTTGCTTCGTTCCGCTCGCGATACTTTCATTAATTAGTATTCAGGTAATAACCGATATACTTGAACGACCGCTGTTCCCATACACGTACGGACTTTGGTAACGTTAAATCTGTATAAGCATGAAAAATACTTCGCAATTAGCCAGGTCCTTCTCGTACTGTACGAAGGTACTCTCGAACATTGCTAAATCCATGAACATTTTCGATAATAATATCTCTCATCGATATTCGACTTTACATCGTGAAACGATACGATCGATCAGCGCGTCGTCTCTTTGATTAAATTCGTCTTGACTTACGCGTGGATAAATTTATCGGATAAATTAAAGGTCTATACTCGAAAGGAGGCTCGCTCGGCCTCGTTTGCATCAATTACTGACCTCGAACTTTCTTCGCAGTGGAATTAGTCGCCAGGGAACGCGTCGAATGCGAGATAAAAGGAAAGAGAGGAGTTGGCGGGACCTATTAAAATAAAGGAGAAAAACAAGTTTTGAGATAGTTGCGTTACGAGCGACGGGGGACGCATAACGATCCGCGTGCTAGCCACCCCGTTCGCCCTCCCTCTCGCGCTCTACTGAGTTATGCCACCGGCCACCGGCCTCGAGAAGTTATGCTCCCTGCTTATCTTTCGAATTCCTCGCTCGTCCTTCGCAGGACGTTTCCCATGGTGCTTCTAACTTGGAGAACATGGAAAAGGGATTAAACGCGGCCCCGTTGCGCTATACTCTTGCTCTATATCGGACTAGAAGAAAATATTTCCTATTTCGTACGACCTTTTCTTTCTTTCTTTCTTTCTTTCTTTCTTTCTTTTTCTTCTTTCTCTTGTTTCTTTCTTTCTTTCTTTCTTTTTTCTCTTTCTTTTTTTTATATTTGCCCATTTCCGTCGTTATCGATCAGTTTCTCTCGGTAATTTAAGAATTCTTTTCTTTCTCGAGGACAAGTCTTCGTATCCGCGGAACATCGGGTAATACAATATTTTGCACGCGAGCATGGTTTGGCTAAAATTATAAGTGCTCTCATGTTCGACGCGCCGATAAGCGTGTCGCGAAGATTTAATCTCGCACGGTTAACTCGTTTAAAGCGTGACTATGCTTATCTGTGAGCGCGGGCTAAGTATATTTTACACTGAGAGGGCAATTTGTTCGTGATCGTCCGTATAAGATCGTACGACGTGATCGGTACGATTACTTACACAATTGGGTTTCAACGGAGAAAAAATATATGTCGGCTCGTTTTTGAAACTGTCAGCTTTCGGCCACGTATAATGCGCAAATTTAGTAGCGGTGATATCGAGCGCCAGAGGGAGATTTTCGACGAATAAACGCGGTTTTTGTTCGCGATGATATTTTATTGAAAAATATGATAATAAAAGAAATGAGGGGTATATAACGAATGTAGGGGTTGTATAATTTCTCACGCGTCAGACACGGTGGATGTACACTCGTACAACGTAAAAACGAAATTATCGATGAACGACGAGGGGGGAGGGACAAGATGAATTCAATAAATTGCAACAATAAACGAAATTTATACGCAATAAAACAAATACAAACGCGACGGCAAAAATAGCGCGCGGGAGCTGTGAATTCCAACGAAAGTTCAGTCCACTGATTGGACGTGACTATCGGACCGTTTCCAGATGCGTCATGTTATGTTCCGTTTCTCTCTTTTTTCTCCATTTTTTTTTTCTTTTTTCTTTTTTTAAATATTTTCTCGATAATTTACAATCAATCCGATGACGGTAGAAACTCGAATTTACACAGGCTGATTCGGTGATTAATACGAAGGACATAACTGCCTATGCCAATTACATATTTCATTAGACCGGACAGCACTGTCCTCTGCCTCTCTTCGTTCCATTTTGTACGATAACCATCGTTTTTCCATGGTACAGCCACAAAAAGTACTCGCTTTAAATTATCGTTTCTGAAAGATAGATGGATAAAGAAGGGGAAAGAATGGAAGGAAATTTGTGTCAGCAATACGCGTCGAACAGTGATATGCTTCCTTTTAACGGTGACTGGCTCGAAAGCTTGCTATAGGTGACAACGGAACGAAGAGCTTACCGGGACGACTAGTAGGGCGGGAAGGAGAGAGCAAGTGATAGATATAGATGGTGTCCGAAATCGAGGGGAGAGGAGGGTGCAATAACATGTTGCGGGGAGCGGTGTATGAGGACGGAGGAGAGGAAAAAAGCGAAATGAGAGGGCGAATTCCAGGCTCGGAGGCCGCTCGTCGTCGCTGACCGTAGCCATGCGGATATTGTTGGACATTCCTCGGTCCGTGCGAATGCGGTCATCTGAATGCCGGGCGCGTAAACCACGCCGAATGGCCCCGCGAGTCTGGTTCGTGGGGTGCCGAGGGTGGAGATGGAACTGGTGGAGAGATGGTGGTGGTGGTGCTCTGGTGGTGGTGGTGGTGATGGTGGTGGTGGCGGTGGTGGTGCTGCTGCTACTACTGCTGCCGTTGGAAGGGGGATGGATCCAAGCTGAGGGAAGGCAGAGGGCAAAGAGAGGGACTCTGGGCTTTGCCAGCGGCAATGAAAGAGAGTGAGAAAGAGAGCGAGAGAGAGAGAGAGAGGACTGGGTCGTGCCGTGGAAAATCTACCCACGGCTCTGCAACCCCCGCCGCAGCTATGCCGCCAAATCGCGTTCGCGCTATTTTAATTAATCGACGCCGTCGGGGCCACCGCCGCCTACTCGTGCGAGCACCGCCGGATGGCGGCTGGGGGATTGAGGGCCGCCGGCCACGGGGAAGAGTAGTTCACCATCCACTAAACCGCCGTTACCTTGTCTCTCTGTCTCTTTCTATCCTATATCCTATACCCCACCCCGTAAGTGAGTCCACGAGGTCGTTAGCCCGATTTAATTTAAACGATTAGAGGAGACAAGATTGCTGTCTTCCGATGTTAACTTTTTTCCTCTTTTCTCTCTCTCTCTCTCTCTCTCTCTCTTTTTTTTTAGGTATTTTTTCAAGCAACACGAACTAATGGAGGCGCATAGAAATGTGTTTTGTACGAAACAACGGGTTGGCGGCGAGAGCAGCTATTCGGTTTGAGTAACTGTATCGTACGATTAAAATTGAAGCTATCGTTTGCGCTATCTTGTTAAGGGCGCAGTTGAAAAAGCCGGACAAACGAGCACGGTGTATAAAATCCGCGTATACGTGTTTAAACAAAAACGATAGAACGATTTTCGATTTTCTGAGCGAAGAGATAGGGGTGTTCTGTAAATTTAGTTGCCAGCCAGTGAGTTGTGAACGAAGTTATCTCCTGAATATTTAATAAGAAATAAAGTTTCCCTGGCGATTTTCATTTGGAAAGAATTTGAAAGTCTGAAAAATTTCAATATTAGTGGTATTGCGATGGAACATTGGATATTAGAAGAAAAGAAGATGGGAAGGAGAAAATTCGTTTGTGAGAGTTGTCGTCGATATTTTTCTGCTCGCGATAATAACTGAACTCGTGTAAATACTTGTTTACTCTAGAACAATTTTATCTAACTTACTTAGACGTTGATCGTTTAGCGACGCGATAATTTGCCGGGCAGTGTATTTACCGTAGTTCAATCGATTTCTCCGATAGCCGCGATCGTCTCTCGCTTAATTGCGATCCCGTGGTTTATGGGGTGGAAGAGTCGAGTCAACGTTCCTGACGTGTTCCGACGGCCTGCTTCGATAAACGGGTACGGTTTTCTCGGCCGTAAGGGTGGCATAAGTCACCCTTAGCTCTGGTCGAGTCAATTCGTGCCGGTACCTCCCTTTTCTTTCTCTTTCTCTTTTTCTCGGTCTTTAAACTCACCGCCGTTGCCGACGAACGACTACGACTACGACAACTACGATGACGACGACGACGACGACGACGACGACGACGAGGTTTCTTCGTGTTTCCTTTCGTAAGATCATAAACTTCTCGATATTTCTAGCGTCGATGTTCTGCCACCCCACACGAAAGGAAGATTTACTTCGTTGCGTGAAATATATACAGCTCGTCCATTTAAAAAGGTACTTCGTCGTTGTCTCGCATTTGAATTTATACTTCCTTCACCTTTTGAAAGTGGTGATAAATCATTTGGAAGGCATGTCCTCGCAGTTCGATTAAACATATACTATCTTGAGGAAAATCGAAAGAGTAGTACGTTTGAAAGTGGAAAAAATTAAATAGGATCGCATTCTATTCTCGTGCATATTGCACTACGCGCTTTATCTTCATCGCGCTCAGCCGGTTGCGCGACATATCAAACGGTCGTCCGACTCCGTTCTAGATCGCTATCGTAAAAATTTATATTCGCTGTCCAGCGATATTTGAAGAGGAGAAGGAATGGAGCATGCCGATCGTTCGACGATATACTCGGTTCTCGTAATAAAGTGAAAACGACCGTCCAAGATTTGCGGAAGGGAAATAAATCGGCCAGTTCGGACTTTGGGGATCGTTCTTCTCTCGTACTTCTCAGTCACCCGTTGAGTCCGTTTGGGTTTCGACGTATATATCGCCGCAAAAGTCTTCTGGAAACGATCCCGCAAGTCGTAAACAAGCCGGGGAAGCATGTCTGCCCTTGCAGATATATGACGTAATATTTTTGTGCGTGACAGATCCCGCAGACATTTCCGCGAGCATCGATCGCGGTCTCCAATACGCATCACAAAGAACACGCAACACGCTCCTTCCGCGGTTACCGTTTCCATCCGCAAAGGCCGACTAGCTGGCGTATCCATTCTCGTTGCTGGAGTCTTCGGAAGGCAGAGATGGGTAAAAGAGGGAAGAAGGGAGGGAGAGTACGCATGGACGAGCAGAAACGCGGACAAATGACTGCTCGCTCTCCTTCCTCCTTTCATATCCGTCTCTCTTTGGTTCGTTCGGAGGAATAGCGGCAGGAGTGGGAGATCTCTGTCTAAGGAACCTTTGCGAAATCAATATTAGGCCCTGTCCATGATATAGGCTCTCCTTTCTTTTGTTCCCGTTGCCTTTGATGTAGCCAGATGAAGCTCTCCCCGGTAGTCATTGACATTCCGTCGCATTCTATGTATCCTCTCGATCGGAGTCGTTCCTACGCAGAGAGTCCTATTCCTACCAGAGTGAATCATTTCGAGGAGTGCACGAGAACGTTACTACTCGATAATCCGACAGGAATGTTCGTTGATCCGGTGCTCGTTAAAATTAATGCTAGAGCAAACGATCGAAAAGAAGGTCTTTGATCGGAGATGGGACTTGGTCGTCGAAGAATTTTCCGCGAGGCTGGACCATCTCGTGGTTGTTACGACGTTGGAATTGGACGGTGACTTCGAAAGGGTTTAGTAAGGAGGAGGAGGAGGAGGAGGAGGAGGAGGAAGAGGTAGGAAGAGGCTGAGTGGAACAGGCCAAGAGAGTAAACAGGAGACGGCTGCCGTCGCGACGGTATATGCCGAGTAACAAGATATTGACACTGGCCGATAATGGCCCTTGGGCCGTGGCCCGACCAAAAAGCGAAGCGGCAACTTGAGAAAATGGAGCTGAAATTGGTGAGAGGCCTTGGGGATGGCGAGTGAGTCGTGGGGAAGCGAGGAGATCCACCCTGCCTCCTCCCTTTCTCACTCTCTCGCTCTTTCTCTCTTTCTGTCCCTCTCTCTCCCACCCTCTCCCTCCCCCCATTCTCGAGATACTTTTCCGCTCCAGAAATCGTCTTTATCGACCAGGAGTCCCGGTGTTGCAACGTCGACTAACTGGCGACACGTCTTTGCCAAGGGTTGGAGGATGAACTTTCGTTCCGCTGATTTTTTCCGCCCTTCCCTTCCTTTTTCTTCCCATTACCCACGCTCGAGTTTTGCGCCGTAAACTTCTTCTTCTTCTTCTTCTTCTTCTTCTTCCTCCTCCTCCTCCCGCTCTTCCCTTTTTACAGACGTCTCTCCCCACTTTCCTAGAGAAGAGAGAAACGGACGATAATTTCGTCGTTTCGTGTTTGCCGTCTGGGAGAAGTTTGAAAAATTGCGGTTCGTTAAAATCCGAGGATGTTGCGCTCACCCTGGAGTTTCGCCGTAATCAACGTGCTCCCTTTCGCATCGGCATCAAGAGGCGTTATCCGGTGTTATCGTTCTAGGAACACGAGCCGTTTCCAACGAAAGCAGATATTATTTAAAGTTGGCGAAAGGAGCATGTGGGATAGAGGGGTTAGGGGTTAGGGGAGAGGAGTGGAGCTCGCGGCGCGAAATACGTTGGCTCATATCAGAGGCGAAACGCGTCGCGCTTCGTTGAACACGATCCTTTCGACGAATATCGAATAATCCGGGACGCACATCTGACGTTCGAATTGATATTCGTCTTTGTCTCCGCAATGGCCGACATGTGATTTATACTCGGGGATATTGGCTCCAAGATGGCGTAACAACGTACCGTGATGGATCGGCTGACGTTTCGTACGATCGATTAGTCGGGATCGTGCGTCTTTGCGAGAGCCAGGAATGGATTAAAGAGGAAGACAAGAAAACGAAGTTCGATTCTTTCGACTCCTACGATTTTCTTCCTAGATCGCGTCTACGATCGTAGGGAGGACGTTACGAAGACGATCGAATCGGTCGTCGATCGATCGTCTTCTACGTACTCGTGTGTCTGTCACGATATCGATGCGGGACGGGTTCGAGAGATACGTTTCGGAAAACGAGCTTTGCTCGTCTTGGGCCGATCGTCGGTATACTCGTTAAACACGGATAAACGCGTTCGCGAGATCGCCGCTCCGACAAGATCGATTTTATCAAAGCGAAACGAATTTCTTTTTCCTAACGACCAAGATTTCAGATACGTTTCGAGTAGAAGTTTATCGGGTTTCTACCATCTCGTCGAAAATTTTTAAGACCGCTACGATGATAATCTTTCGCCGCGAGTTCTCTCGATAGATATGTATCTTCCCAACACAGTCCGTATTTTTTGTCGGAACGTACAATTAAAAGCACGAAAAAGAAGCGAAAGTACAATCAGTGATATCTTCTCGCTCGACAATAGCGGTTACGCGATTCCGCAAACGTTGGAAGCGCGCCGCGAAATATGCCCGAACGGCACGCTTTCCGTGAGAGCCTCGCGTTTGGAAGACGAAATGCTTTCATTTCCTGGAATTCATTCTCGCGTCTCTTCCGAGACGATGCATTGGTATATTCCTCGAGTAAAAGGCCCGATTATATTCCATAGAAATTGGTGATCATCCTCTCGCTTCCTCCACATTTCTTTTTTCATCGTGACTTTCTCACCCTCTCAATTTCGTTATTCGCCGATGTTTCATACGACGAAAGAAATGTTTAGCTCGGCCGAGCGACAGGTTTAAACCGTCGGAAAAGTTTTCTGTCAAAGGATCCGAGCAGCCCTTTAATCGCTCTCGCGCTGTGTCGTATCGAGACGAGTCAAAAATCTGTTCCCGTTTCTTTCGTTAATAAAAGGTTTGCGGTATCGATGCTATTCCGGTAACGACGCCAAACTTTGCCGACGTCGGGACACGAAACGCGTCTGCGTATTTTATGCGATTTACCGCAAAAATGAGTGCCGCTTGGCTATAAACCGTAATGTATTAGCAGGAAAATGCAAATTGAACGCAAAACCACGACTCGAAACAATGCTTTTAGCTCTCGCTGCGGGACGGTTTTCGGTCGACGAGAGGGAGGGGAAAGAGATTATAGGGATGTACGTTGTCAGCTACTTTGTAAATTAACATTAACGTGTTATAAGTAAGTGGCAATTCAAATTAATGCAGATGCCGTACTCGCGATCTAGTCGCGCCGATCGATATTGGGTGCGCCCGCGCGGTGAGCCGAGTTATGAAGCTAATTATTAGCGTCGCTCGCATTCGATCGCTTTAAACATACCAGGTACATCCACGTTCATAAGTTAAGCAACACCAAATTCGGCTTTCGCTTGAAATTAGAACTATCGATTAGTTTTTAATTGTCACGATTCGCCAAAGAAAGAAAGTCATAGTCTTGGATGATAATGGAACGAAGCCTTCGGATAGATCTTCTCACGAATGCTTATTTAGATTTTTCAAGTAAAGTCGTCGTAGGGTAGAAACGTCGATGCTATATTTCGTTAGCGTCGCGTAACGTTGCAACTCGCGATATACACGCGCGAATACGTATAACGTGCGGCTTGGAAGTCCCATTGGTTCGTCGATATTAAGGATAGCGGTTAAAAGAGAGCAACATGTGGCAGCTTGCCCCGTCCCGCCGTCGCTCGCAGGGACGTCGTCGATGCTTTTCTCGATCTGCGTTTCTCCTTGCTCCTCTCTCCGTTCCTCTTTTACATATACGCCTTTTCCCTCGACATTCTTATTGCGACGTTACGAAGCTCGTAAATTATCCGCAGCAGCTTCTGTAGAAGCTGCGAATAGCTCCATATACTACGTTACAATATTTTCTCTACCGTTAGGACACTGATCGATGATTGAACTTTGCGTAATAATCGAATGACGTATTTTATATTCCTTTTACGCTTCGGAGACAATGTTACGAAGCCTATTGGATATTATTAATTATTTTAAAAGGTCTCCTTTACATCAATTTTTCGTGCTGCGATACCTACGAAAATCTTTCCCTTTGAAATAATTTCGAAATATTATAAGATACGAAACGAAGGGATAGGTGGAAATCGAGTAGTTCGTTTCGACTAAAGCTTCGACGTCGTATTGAAATTTCACCGGGGCTCTGGATCTATCCGAGCGAAGATTATCTCTAGCCTTTTGCTCTCTCTCTCTCTCTCTCTCTGTTCCTATCTGACTTGCGCAGGTTTCACGTCTTTTGGCGTTAATCCAGTTTCCACGGGTTGGAAACGCAGCCTCTCGCAGCGGCGTTGTACACGGACGAGTTTGTCAGTGAAACGGGCGCTATTAAATCCTAACTGCGTTCGCGAGAGCGCGCAGCGCGGCAATGCGGAGTGAATGCACACATTGAATAAATTAGAGAGTTGGATAAACACGCGAGGATCAGCATCAACGTCCCGCTTGGAGAACGCTTCTCTTTCTCTTTCTCTCTATCTCGTTCGCTCTCTCTCTCTCTCTCTCTTCCTCCCTCTCCCTCTCCCCACTAGATCCCGTTTCGTGCCTATCTCTCCCCTCGCCCATCTGCACGGTACCAGTGAGATAGCCTACAGATTTTTTTATCTTCTATTATATTTTGAAAACTTTTTAGTAGGCCTCGTTGCGCCTCGAGGAGTGCGCGATCCGCAAACGATCGAGTCGAGTTATTCCTAATTTCATACTTAAAAGTACATGTTTATCTAACCAGTTCATTCGACAATGGCCTTAATTGTACCTGCATTATGGGTATATCTTTCTCTTTAAGTTAGCCCAAGTATTTCTGGATTTATGGCCGAGAGTACCTATGGCGAACGACTACAAAGAGGGAGAAAGAGGGAGAGAAAGAGAGTCATCTTTTCCGTGTCTCGAGAAGTCAACGAAGAATATACTCTCTTTTTTCTCTTTAACTTCTTTCTCGTTACTTATTTCTCTTTCGCTTTCTCCTTCTCTCGCCTTGACGGTGCGACACTTTTAGCTTTTCTCTCGCTAACATCCATTTTAAAGACACTCGCAAAGACTCGCTTTTACGTCGGTGTAAGTGGATGGGTGAAAATGAAGGAAATCCGCTCTCTACGAAGTTCTCCGAGTCGGCATAATTTTTTTATCGGCGAAATAACAGTGGACTGCTAGTGCAAGTAATTGAGTTCCTCTTTTTCGTCTTACTTCGCATTCACTTAGTCGCGACATTTTTTTCTTCGTGACACGTAAATACTTTTTGTAGCGTAGAAGGACGATCGATATCGGTCGATTAGGAGAGAGTAGGTGATGATTCAGGCGCGTGCCTTTTAAAATCTCAACTTTTCGATGAAGACATTAAACTCACGGAGGGGCTATAGTCTTATCTCGGAAGGACGTGAATTATTCCAGTCGCGTATACGGGCTCTAAACATTATCCCGGAATGGAATTAACGAGGGGGAACCAATATAACTGTCCGTGACGAAACAAGCGGTTGGTTTAGAGGTAAGGTCGGCTAATGGTAATTCTAAGCGCGGCTCGACCTTTCTGCGCGATCGTTGCTCAAAGTCTCGGCCTGGCGTGGCTCAGCAGGAAGACGAATGTGCACGATGCGCACGAACTAGTGTTGTATCCCTCCGCGGCCTCGGAGAGCCGACGGAAGTACGCTATAGGGGCAGCTAAGCATGCACGGCTGAGCACGGATAAATGATTCAGAGTTTTGGAAATATGGAAAGTGGAGTGGTTTAGGCTTCGTTGGTGTTGCCACTGCCGTTGCTAGATACTGCCGTTGCACCGCTAGCGGAGCAGAGACAGACACGGATGCGACGCGGTACAGCAGGTGGTCTGCTCTCGTTGCTAGATACTGCCGAAGAAGGTGTAGTTGCAGGAGGAGGAGGCAAAGGAGGAGCTAGCAATGGCCTACCTATCCCAGTAGGCACACACGATTTCCAAGAGTGCTCTTTTTCTCTCTTCCTCTCTCTCTTTCTCTACCTCTTTCTCTCAACGGTACACTATCCACGAATACGTGCATGCTTCTTTTCTGGCAGTGCTCGGGTAGTGCTATCCGTAAGGCATTCGAAAGCGTGTGTGTGTGTGTGTGTGTGTGTACACGTATATATCGTGTGCGCGCGCGCGATATCCATAGTCGGACAGGTCCTCTTCGAAAGAGAGGGTCGAAATATATTCGAGCGAAATCGTCGATGCAGCGATCGAGAGATACGTCCACGCCACGCCGTACATGAATCCTCCGATATTGCGCGATTCACGATCCATCGATTCCATTCTCGATTTCCAGGTACTCGTGATACACGATTTTATAGGGTAGACTCTCGCATACAGTTTGAGCACAATGAGCGAGGTGCCTGAAAGAACACGATTTCTATCCCTCTTTGAAATGCTGTAGAATCGATCTCGATGAGGGAATAGGAAAAATTCTGTCGCTGCCGGGGTTAGTTCGAGCGTTGGTCGTTTAGCGAATATCGAATGAAATCTTGATCAAATTTCGGCTCGTTCGAGTTCAGTTATTCGAAATCTCGAAACATCAAAGTTTCGGTGGTTTCTCGGGTTCATTCTCGTTTTGCATTAATGTTTGTTGCTCCAGGTGTGTCTTATTCCCAAGGGAAGCTGCTCGGCATTGAGCGCTTTTGCACGGCTCTTACTCAAGGGTTGCCAAACTTTCTTGCAACACGCTTGCCGCGTCCGGGTACGTGTATAATCTAAGCTCGTGTACGTTCGTCTAGACGAGTGTGAAACATGGGCGTATATTCGCGCACGAACACCGGCTTCGTTCGCTCGTAGGTGAGTTTGAGGAAGCGATCGGAAATTAGAAACCATGTGGCGAGAGTTTCGAGTGTGCCGGAATTTCAAAATGCTCCGACAACTACTACGTCCCTCCTACTCCCCCTCCCCTCTCCTCCATACCCCCTCCAACTCTCCCAAGCCCGAAAGAATCCGAAACTCGCTAAAACTTTCATATCGTACACGCTGCACCCTAGACACGTATGTGTATTCGCATTATGTAAGTGGAATAAGGTCGTGCCGAGTGTAAAATCTGTATTTTCCGATATCCGCCGGCAGTCTGACCCGTCGACATTGTTTTAAACTCTTTATGAAGGAATCCAGCTTTCTTTCCTAAAATTCAACTCCGCTCCCTTTTCAAACGAGATTGCATTCGAAGGAAAATTCTCTAGCGTGCGAGTAAACTTTTCATCGTGTATCGATAAATATTTATTCCCTATGCATTAAAATTTTCTCTCTTCGCGTGCATGTATATATACACATATTTTTTTTTTTTTTTGGTTAATAACTATTTCGTATCGATAATTTCAGTTGGATTTTTCTCCTGGTATTATCGAATTATATTTCCCTTTCTTCCTCTCCGGAGCTCTCTTGGAAAATCAATCCCGTTTCATTGAACGCGCACTGTGTGCGGTTGGCCGGCCTTTTTTTTTCTCCGTCGTCCGACGAAATAACGTTAATTGATTGGTAATCGGTCACGCGTGACCACAGCACCATCAAGAATACATAAATATTTGTTGTTTGGGCGTGGCGCGCAGGAGCGCCGTTAAACGCGACCGTCATATTGTGGGTATACGGTTATTAAAGCATGCATATATCGGACCGATCCGCGTGGGCTTTATTCAAACCATTTTCAAATGGTTCAGTGTACACATCGGCCAGCGAGCCTGGGTAAATTTATAACGTGATAGCGTCCCGCCACTGAGAATCACCGACACATTGCTCGTGCCTCCGTCTTTTCTCGTTGACTCTTGCAAATAGCGTACGCACACACTGGACCACCAAAGTATTCAAAAGGCTCCGATAAAAGGTTAATCAACGTCGAATTGGAAATAAAGTTTTAAAAAACGATTCCATGGGAGATAAAAAGAAGTAGCAGAAAAAAATAGAAATAAAAAAATAAATAAATAAAAAAAAAACAATACTAAAATAATAAAAAGCTTTACTCTGTTCGATCGCATATACATACGCGCATGTGTGTGTGTGTGTGTGTGTGTGTAACTTCATGTTCCTGTCCCAGTAGCACCGTCGCACCCAGGAAGTCTCTCGTCCTCTTTGCCATTTTTTCTACTCGGTGTTGATTTACTGACAGTAATTCCGCTAAGAGGCCATTGCCGTCGATTTATTACAGGTTCGATGTTCTAATTCACTTTTCCTGCCGCGCCTCCCTCTTCCGTCCGATCTTTCTCTCTATTTTATTCTCACGATGCGTGCTTCTTCGATATATATCTCCTTCCTTACAATCTCGGAACAACCGAAAACACCTTTACATTACTTCGTCTTGCACGTTCATTTCCGTCTTCTCGCAGATAGATGGATAGACGGATAGATAGATAGACGAATGAATGGATGGGATAGATATTCTCCTGTGTAGCGCGTTACATAATGTACGTACATACGTACTCGATATCCACGAGTGTCCTTCGAAGCCGAGATAGATCGAGTCATATAATTGATTGTCTCTAATTCAAGATATCGTGCGCATTGGCAGTTTCTGCGTAATACGGTTTTACGAGTTTCGCGATATGGCGTAAAGCCAGTTCCACCGGTTTCTTTCTCACAGGAGAGATCCATCTTCGGCTGCAACGTTGAGAAAAAAGTCGTGGGATGCGTCGAATGGTCGTTTCGTCGGATATATAACGAAATATCCCATCCCCGAGAGCTTACAATCGATATTCTTACCTTCTAATACGCCGTTCCGAGTCGAATTTTTCTATTGTGAGTAGGCCAGCTCTTTTTACGTCCAAGAGATTTGCTTAACAATTTCGAGAAAAGAATACAATGGAGGTAGAAACTCAATTTCCCGTTGGAGAACGGAAATCAAAATGGGCCGCGAGGAGGGAGAGAAGGCGAGGAGCTTGCAAACGAAGAGCCAAAGACGATAAAGCGAAGCTTCCTTTTGCGATCAATGACATTTCTAACGCCACATAATTTGATATAACTTTGTGGGTATATTCGTTAATCTCGTAGTAGCCTGTATCGTTTACCAAGGAATAGGTAGGTAGTAATAGTTTTGTGATTACGAGTTAAACAAAATATACCGTAGAGAAAAAGCGTGTCTTATTTTTAAGTGCTCATACTACTGAAAACCGTTGCCGTGAAATAGCGGTTAATTACTTAGTTCCTCCAACGGTGAATTTCATCTGCCGCAGTGGCGTAACGTTACCGAGTTCGTAATGATCCTCGCGGTAAGATTCGGATATAATATCTTGCTTACGCCATTTTAATTAACTATTAAACTCGCCTGGAAGAAAAAACGAACGAGGTTTGGGGTGGTTCCGGCTCATATCGCGCACGAGATGGCGGCGTTAAATTCGAAACGCGCCTGCCGTGTTTATTTCCCGCCATCGACGTGCCGGAACGATGCATGGCCTCGTAAAACCACGGGCTTAAGTGGATGGAATCGACTTGCAAATATCCCAGACGACGACGACGACGACGACGAGGACGAGGACGACGACTATGGCGTCGAAGACGACGACTACGACGACTACGACCACGACTACGACGACTACGACCACGACTACGACGACTACGACGACTACGACGATGCTACGACGATACTACGACAAGAGCCCAGCTCAAGACGATACCATTGCGAAAGTGGTATAGCCCTTGCTCGAAGCACCGTCGCCGTTGAGAAGCCTTTAACGACGTGTGCTTATATTTAATCGGTAACACGAGCGATACGTTATTTCCCCCTCGCTTAAGCACGCAAGATTTTGGTCTATCGTGGCGACAACGCCAACGTAAATACGATAAGCTCCTCGTGCTATGGAGTAAGAGAGCAGGGGAGAAAGAGAGAGAGAGAACGAGATTCGAGTCACGCTGCTCGAACCACTAACGATAAAAGTTTTTCGGACGGATGATACTTGGGACAAGTAATAGGAGAGATCTACTACAAGAGGTTCCTTCTTTTCTGCCAAAAACTTTTCGGATACTCGAATATCGCTCTCTACGTTGAAAGCGATTCGTCGGTTAGCGAAGAACGAGGGAAAGTATCGCGATAGAGATATCAAGGGCGAGACAAAGAAATATACCCGTAGGACGCAAATCCTCGTGTAATCGATTTTCGATTTCGATTTTGATTTCGCAACGTGTTCGGAATGCGAGAACGTTACGCGTACGATAAGTGCATACATATATTTCTAGTACCACTTGTCCTCTTGGCTCATGGGAATGTAAAAGGGAAAGCGACGAAGCGACAAATAATTTGCGCTACGTCGGCTAGCATCTTGCCGTGTCTACTTGCTAATTCTCGGTTCTAATCCGGCAAATCCCATGGCACCCTCGCGCATTGAAGTCGGCTTGAGATGAGAACGCGGATGAAGGGACGGTGAGCATATAGCTTCGATGAGAGAAAGAGAGAGAGGGAGAGAGAGAGAGAGAGAGAGAATGAGAAGCTACGCGTAGAACGAGGAGAAAGAAGAGATAGTGTGCGTGCAGCTCTGTTTGTGTTAGGAAGAGAGGAGAGGGTGGAAGCAAAGCTCTGTGCAGAGGTGGTTGTGGTAATACTACTTGGCGATGAGGCTAATATGCATGCGCTCGACCCGGCCAAAGTTCACTTAGATCGCATTGCATTGTATTACGTGGCATTACAATGGTGCTCCATCCCGTGGAGAGAAGGACGAAGAGTTAGAGAGAAACCTCTGGTTACCTGCCCCCACGACCCGAGATCGCGTCCTCGCACAGACGATTCTCTGACCTTTCGTCCTCTATCTATCCCTCTACCTCCTTCCCTTTTCCTTTCCCTTTCCCTTACCTTCCTCTCTCTCTCTCTCTCTCTCTTTCTCTTTCCTCTCCTTCCTAGTACCGTGGCCGCAGGACGGGTCAAAGAGGCAACACATGCTTAATAATTTACGTGGCACAAGTGGGCTAGAACTTTACTGTGAGTTATGTCATACTTGCGCATACACTTGCACTCCCTCTCTCTTTCTCTCTCTCCCTCTCTCTTGCTCTTATACCTCTTCGTGTACATAGACTCGAGCACAGCATGGAAACGCACACACCGACCTTTCGAACTGACCGATACTTACGATTCGTAGATATACATGTGTTATATATGTGCGGGTATACGACTTTTCTGGGGAGAGAGTTTGCCAAGGTAAAAGCATCCCCTGTGGTTAGTGAATTATTGTTGTAGAAAATTCTTTAGCATGAACGAAGAATATAGCCGAACATATATTTTTTTCTCTCTTTAGAGGTCAATCTTTGGCTCGAAAGCGAGAAACCGAAGAAATCAATCTTGAGGAACGTTGTATTATTTAATTTGATTTCTTTCGACTTTCGCATTTGTCCGCATCGAGCTTTTGAAAGGTAAGCTTCTTCGCAGAATATCACGCAGAGAAGGAAGAAATTTTGGAGCTTCGGGGTTGCTAGGACGCTCCAGCTTTTCACAAATCACGTTTTGCAGGTCTGTCCTTCGACAAGGAATTCGTATACTTCCGGGCAATTTCCTCTCGCCATAAATCACCGTTCCACGACGTGAAACACGTTCGACGTGCCTCGGCCGTTGTCGATCTCGAGCATTCCTCGCACTTTCTTCTCTCGATCTCTCGCGAAAAAGGGAAGCACGAGAAGGTGCTGAGCCCTTCGTGATTTTTCGATACAAGGTTTCGACTAGACCTTCGCAGCTTTTTTCCTTTCCTTTTTTGTTTTCTCCTAACAATCTTCTTACCTCGACTCGGACGACGTTCGAGGATTAAAATTTTGGGCCAAGAAAAAGGTTTTAAAAGACTTTAATACGATTAGAGTTATCCCTCGAAGTATATTTCAGGGACAATTCAATGCATGGGTCGGCGAGAAAAGAAATTGTTTTTTGATGTATACATAATGATCGGGAAAAAAGAGAGGAAAAATAATGCAATATTTATTCCCGCCTCCGATGCCTTCGAAAATAGCAGTCCACTCGCTGTGGGACGTTGTTATGGTCTGCATTCGCGTAGAGGGTTCGAGCGTGCAGAACTCGGAGGGTCTCTTACGACGTGCATACATACGTAGTTTCGTGGCACACGCACGTATCCCTGCGAGACGGCGCGTCTGTGTTCAAGGGTCTGGTATAATGTGACACGATCGAGTATCGCACGAGGCGATGACTCAGCTCGTCAACCCCCATAGGACACGGGACCATTATACCAGCTACCCTTTTTAGCACCACTGGGAAAAGCAATGTTCGTAATAGTCGATAGCTCGGTTCGATCGCCAAGATATTTTTTCGATACTATCGAACGAATAGACAATTATCGAAAATTTAATTGCCATCGTTCGTGGCCACTGCATTCGCCCTTATATTTCTCGTTATTATAAATGGACATTGGTTTATTGACGTCGACCGAGTATAATAGAAACAACGGACTCGTTGCTTATTCCTCATTATTAATATTATTCGTAATTACGGAACAACGTAGTCGTTGACAACGTTTTTCGTTAAAAATGTACGACGAATATGAGTGAGAGCAATAGTCGCGTCGCGTTTAATAAATCGAGTCGGCCATATTTACGGGAAACAAAAAAAGAAAAGATCTCGGATTCTAGTGGTAGTATCGTCGTTCTTAGCCACGTAGAAGCGTTTGGCCTAGGAAAAGTTCCCTTCGCACGTTCCAAAAACTACTTGGCAGAATCCAATTTCGAGGCGGATTCGGGTGAATGGGGCACCAGAGATTAAGGGTGGTCCATGGAAATGGATGTTGCGCGAGGCCTGCCGAGATGGTGCGTAGGCTAATAAGAGGGAGCAGAAGATGTCCCTGCGTCGAGCGAAGACTCTGCAGGGGAGAGAAAGTATATAGTAGTCCCTTCGCACATTGAGATGGGGTGACGTCGTAAGGGTGGCTCTTAGGCGCCCACGAGAGGGAAAGAGAAATGGAGGGGAGGGTGGTACGTACGCGTACGTACCTACGTGTGTGTAATTTCCCGGTGGACTGTGGCGTCAGGGCGCGTGGTGCGGATCAGGCACCGAGGGTCGTTCAACCACCAGTGTTGTCTCGTGTCTCGTGCGGCGTGTCGTAGTTCTGTTCTCTAGTGATCGTGAACGTGCTGTACTTGTGGTCGTTTAGCTTAAGATAATCACTTTTTATTTCCTCCTCTTCCGCTTTTCTCAAATTATTTATATAGCGTATCGATCGCACTCTCGATAGTCTTACTTCGGTGTGTGTGTGTGTGTTTTTTTTTTCAAGAATCGTGCGTCACAGTTATTCGTCGTCCGACGTGCGGTCGCTAGTAACTTCCGACAGCTAAATAGACTTTTAAACGTCGCACGAGATTTCGTGACCTGCGCGGAAACGCTTTTGAGTCGGCGCGTCTGGATGATTTAAAAAAGAAACGAGCGGTGTACGTGTTTGTGCACGTGAAGTATTGTGATCGGAGTGTACTCGAAGATAGAAACATTTTTCGGCCTTTGTATGTTAAGTGTGTGTTTATGTGTGTACTGTGTTATTTCTAAACGTCGTCCCTCGAGCGTGATTCGATCTTCTTTCGTTATTTCAAAGTTCATATAAATTATCATACTTGTGTAGATACTTTAAACGTTCGAACGATCCATCGAGATTTTTCTAAGGTGGTTCTCGATGCCTATCGAAGGCCATTAATCGTTACGCGTGCGTTGCCATCTTTGGCTTCTTTTTCCTCTCGCTCGCTATACTATCTCCGTTTCGCTCCTTCCCTCCCCCCTCCCATTCTCCTACTCTAGCTTTCCAGGTCTCTCTCACCGTTAGATATTCTCTTTTTCGCGTGCACACCGCATTAGCCTCATCCCACCCACACTTTATCTCTCCTATCTCGATCCTCCCTCTCTCCTCTTTCTCTTCTGCCTTCAGCCGATCCCTTCCACTCCTGTCACGTCCCCTTGCTTTCCGTTCCAACGAAGATTACGCTATCGTGTATTTTTTATCGAGGCCCTGATTAAAACCGGACCCTCTTCCCTTCGTTTCCCTCCTCTTTCGTTGAATAGCGCCTACGTTTCACGCGTTTTCCTTCCATCCTCTCCCTATTTATCTCTCTCTCTCTCTCTTTCTCTCTTCCTCGTTTCTCCTTCCGATACCGCCCGGTCGAGCTTTCGGCCGCGGAAGCTCGAAAATTAACGACCACCTTCGTGACGACTTTCGTGCATTCCGCCCTTCTACGATTCACGCGTCAAACGCCCAGCAACTTCACGTTTCGTCGTCGTTCCACGCTCAAAAGCCGATAAGCCCCGCGATACTTCCCTCTCTCTATACCCCTACTACTCCTTTCTGAGCAAACACGTGGCGAACGATCGATTCAAGGTTGACTGTGTGTAAGAGACCACAGGAAAGGAAAAGAGAATAGGGAGAGAGTAAAACGTTCGATCGTAAGTGCGAGTGAGCTCTACGTGAGGATAATAAAGAACAAGATGCTGATACCCGTGTCTTCGTCACCCTCATCCAGTAACGGAGATGGCGCCCTTAAGCTCTTTGTCGGACAGATACCACGACATCTCGAAGAAAATGCGTTGAGACCGATGTTCGAGGAATTCGGCAAGATCTACGAATTTACAGTGTTGAAAGACAAATATACTGGCATGCATAAGGGTGAGTTTACGAAAAAAAAAGACAAAGGAAAAAAAAAAGAACGAAAAACCTCGTACCTCTTTAGAAGGCTGTAGTCAAAGCCATTGTTATAGTAGGTATCGTCCGGTGAAATAACGCACCCAAACAAGGGGAACGAGAAGGTTCGCAGTTAACCACTCCCTTTCTCTGTAAATTTAACGCGCAAGTCGAATTCGTAATAATGAATATTTTATAACGAATTTCCGCACAATAACCGGGAATTTGAAGCAAATTTTAATTCCACCACGAAATTGACTTGTTTTACCGAGCCAAGCGTAAATGCATACACGTTTTACGAAAAAAACAGAAAAAAGAAAAAAAGAAGAAAGGAAAAGGTAAACGCTGTTAGCCCAGGTGTACAAAGTCGAAAAGAAAGAAAAAAAGAAAACGAAATAAAAGTCGAAGAAAAAGGATCGTGGAGGGCTTTCGAGCAGTCCGTACGAAGTAAAAACGTACCCTCGTAACGGCAACGCCAACGCAACGCAAAGTTGTAAGTTTGAAAGGGACAAAAACGCTCACGCAACCTTTCTCTCCTTTTTCACCGAAGAAGTGGGAATTTAATCCAAGTCATGACACTGATGCGGAGCGATCGACGAAAAGGGAGAGGCGAATGCGAGAATAGGACGTGCGTTGCAACCTGCTCCCTTCCTACGCGAAGGAGGAAGAGAAGAAATAGAGACGGACGGACAGATGGAGGGGAGAAAATGCAGGAGGCTTTCGTTGAAGCGCGACTGAGAGATTAATCAGGATTTATTCTTTTGTCCCACGGCGCACATCTACGACCAGAGATAGAGGGAGGGGATAGAGAGAGAGAGAGAGAGAGAGAGAGAGAAAGAGGGCGAGAGAGGCTGATACCGAAGCGAGAAAGAGGAGAAGGGATGCGAATATACGCTAGGGTATGGAAGAGTGGGCTAAGCCGGTGAAACAATAAATTTCGCGGCCATTCACGTCGATCGGCAGAGTGAGAGAGAGAGAGAGAGAGAGAGGATGAGCCGACGTCGACGATCGACGGGCTTTGTTGGCCGGCCGTAAGCCAAGCAGTACCCTCTTTCTGCCCCTTCTCTCTTACTTTCGTCCCTCCTCTCCTTCTCTCCTTCGTCCTCGGTGAGAGAGATCTCTCGACGCAAGGTTCCTCGGAACATGACGGAGTCGATACAATAGCTAAATGTTTCGTTTCGGGTGGTTGCGGTTTCGGCTGGTTTCCGCTACGGAAACTTGTTCCGGAAAGGAGGACTTTAACAGGCCGGCAGCCTACGTCACGGTTTCCTTCTCAGCTATCTCGTCTCCTTGCGAACACTCGATTCTCGGTTGCATCCTCGAATTACGATAGGTCGCCTTTGCTATTGCTACAGTGGATGGCTGCTTATGCGATACCAATTCCATCCCTTTTCTTATTCTTTCGAGAGAAAACGAAAAGAAGCGGACAGCAAGATTTCCGAGGAGACGGCTATTTCGAAAAATGAGACAACGCGGAGACCTCTTCGAACGAAGGCTATCTTCATGAATTCTACATCAGCCGAAAAGCCACGAACGATTCCAGCTTGGAATTTTTGCTCTATAGCGTTGCCATCGACCGCTCTCATGATACAGACGCTCTCGCTACGTTATTCCGGAGTCGATTTTCTAATGGAGAAGTCATGTCACTCGTCGATACTTATCAATAATGGACGATACGCGATATGGAGGTGAAAGTACCAAACGGTATTTGACCCGAATTCTTATGAGGTTCCCCTGACTCCTGCTCTCTCTCTCTCTCCCTCCCTCCCTCCCTCCCTCTCTCTATTTTCTCGGCGGGTGATTTCCGTCGACCGCGAAGCCTCTACCATAGAAATTTTTCTAGAAAGTCCAAGGCTTCGCTGATCGACGGGAGATCGACGTTTTCGTTAATTTAATTTCAAGGAAAAATGACTGCTATGCGATCTCGCCTGACCGTATAATAGCTGGCAGAATTGCGAGAAAGGGAGAGAGAGAGAGAGAAGACAGAAGGATAAAGAGAAAGGTAGAAAACGCAGCTATTTTACAATAAATATCCGGCCGATAAGCCGCGCACGATATCCCGGTGCATTGTCGAGAGAACACATTTTTATTATTTTTCTAGGCACGCGAAATTTATGGCTGACGAATGGCCGTTTGACTTTTTGCCTGGAAATACCTCGTTAATCTTTCGAATTATTCTCGCTTCGCGCCGACCACGCGAATTCACAATGTTTCGTTGTCTCTCGCGATGGAAGGAAGGCGCAAAGTTTTCGAGTGTGGGAGCCTCGTTCGAACGTCTGCCAAGCGCAAACTGGAATATTCGGGAGACGCGAGATCGAGTTTTTCTATTTTGCCGTCGCTTATTTTAACTCTGTATCTTACGCTTTTGAAAATAGGAATCGACGATGGTTGCGGAGAGATAAGTAACGAATCGATCGAATCGAGGTTTCGAGTGTATCTCGAAAAAGAAAAGTAATGAAGTGGTAGCTAAGTCGTCAACGTAAAATCCGCGCTTACGGTCGAGCAGCACTCCGGAGAAAATCCGAAGGTAAATAATTAAATCTCGCCATCAGCGTGGTCCTCTTTAATGAGCGCTTGATAAGCACGAAGCAGTTTTATTGCCCTTATTAGTAACTTACGGTTGAAGAAGCCAAGCAACCACGATCGATCGGTACCACCATCGGCATCCAGTTTCAAAATAAAACGAATAACAAGCTTTCTGGGCATGGTATTAATATTTTCTCAATCTCTCCGTTCGTTCTTCATTTGTGCTTTCATTTTTGTGCCACCGCTGTGGCGGTATCGATTTATCGACAGTTTCCATCCTCGAATTCTCTCCAAAGTATTATACGTCATTGATTTAATTCTCTTGAAAATGTCGACGAGATGGAATATTCGTCGTTGCTGCTTCTCTCTCTCTCTCTCTCTCTCTCACGATGCGTCAAAAAGTAAGACTTGTTGTCTCACGTAACGCCTCGTATCAAATTCTCGCTTAATAAATTCGCGAATCAACACGGTCTCTCTGTCGTTATACCGTTAACGAATCCACTATAATATCGTGACAACGTCCCGCCCGTCCGAAACTAATCCTCGGTTGTCACGAAACAACGGTGTCCGTAGTTTGAAGCTGACCGGTAAACAAGGGTGCATCGATTTGCTGCACGTTCGACGAGACAATTGGAGGGTCATTTTACCAACGCCGAATAAAATACGCTCGTTTGCGTCGGAGCTCGTTTACCAAATCAAATAATTCGTTTCAACGCGTATCCTCTGAACCTGATCCGAATCAGTGCGTGAATTTCGGCTACGAAATTTCGGCTGGGAGTGTAGGAATGAGTGGCACGAAAAAAGGGTAGGTGGAAGAGAGAGAGAGAGAGAGAGAGAGAGAGAGAGAGAATATGGGGTGAAAAAGTGATGAAGCGAGTAGAGAGAATACTCTCTTGGCCGGAAAGACGTCGCGGTTGCCCGATACCGTCGTCGAAGGTCCTAGGACGTCTACGCCGAGTTCATTAAAATGCGCGTTTGAAAGCCCACGAGGCTTCGTTCGACGACTCGTTCGTGTCTCCCCAAACGCTCGATGACGCTCCTTAGACCCACCTATCTCTTCTCTCTACGCCTAAGGGAAGGTTTTCGTTTTATCCATGGAATCGTAGCTAGCGAATTCGAGAGATCCTGCGTCAGTGGGCGATGGGATGCATGGGGGTGATTGATAGTAAGAAGAATCAGGCATGCACGGATTTTAAGCGATGTGGATCGCGCAAACGTTATGGAAGGGGAACGGTTAGTGGAGCGGGGTCGAGGAGGAGTCGGACGAAGAAGAGGAAGAGAAAGAGGAGGTTGGTGGGCTAGGAAAAACGCAATGCTCGACGGCAACAAGGCTGCAACCGACACGGCAGTCTTGTAGTTTCGAAACAGCTCTCCAATTTTAATGAGACCCGTCTATTTCCCCGCGATTCTGTCTCCGTGTTACGGGCTGCCTTTGTGTAATTATATTTTGATTCCTCGAGCTGCATGGTCCTCCCCTCTTTTCTTTCCCCTTCTATACCCTTTTTCTCCTCTCTTTCTCTCTCTCCCTCCCTCCTCCTCTCTTGTCCGACGTCGTGTACACCCCTTCCCACCATCTCCGACTCAACCAAGCGCGTCCTCGCGAATTCTTCCTTTCCTTTTCTGTCCTCGCCAGTGATGGCGCAGACTCGTTGTGAATGCTAATACATCCACCTTTTCCTTTCTCTTCAGCTCTCCTAGTTACCACGAACGACTCGGATCATGGCAGTCCACCCTTGTCCTTCTTTCCTCTTTCACCGATGCCTTTCCTCGAGAGATGCTTTTCTTTTTCTCTCTCTCTCTCTCTCTCTCTCTCTCTCTCTGTCTCCTCGTACTTCTCCAATTTGTTCTGTCCCACAGATCTTCGTAGATTGAGTTACAATTCAACGCAAATAGAAAACTACTCCCGTTCTCGGGTACGACGAAAACTCTCTTTGCATTCTCTTTATTTCGGTGCAAGCTCCATTGGACGGTACTTCGGCTCCTCGGCATCCGTACTTAATTACCGGGTAGTTACGATACTTTGGTCTCCGGCGATCGAGGGTGCTCCTCCAGTTTCCTCCTACTCCTTTGTTTCACTGCCAGCTGCTCCGTATTTGCAAATGAACCGTATCCTTCTCGACGAAGGAGGAAGAGAATAATTGCAATTTGTAGATCTTTCGAGGAACCTGACTTAACTCTTCAAATTTCACTTTTCCTCTTGAACATGTAATACTTTTATTCATTCCACAACGGCCCTCGACTTTGGCTATCGGATATATTTCTCGGGTCGAATCGAATCTTTCGTGTGCTATCTAGAACGTGGCGATATGTGAAAGATTTACAGAACAATGACCTACTACGTGACGTTCCAAATCGATAAGCAATTGATCCGATTCGAGCGTCCCTAATAGATCTTGTCGTTGGGCAGGAAAATCGAATAAAACTTTTGATTTCGTTGTCGACTACGGGAATAGATTCGACTGAGTGCTCGATGGAAAGAGCGAGAGACAGAGAATCAAAGCACTGCCACCTTTTAGCATGGCGATCGTACTCTGCGCGCTAGGGTAGATTTTAAAGAGAGCGCGTCTATCGATTCGCGCGTATATCGATTTGAGCGATAACTACGAGTTTAACTCTCGCGAGCGGCGTGTTCGTTTCAGCGTATTTAACAGCAGTGTACAGAGGTCTCAGCTGTTGGGGTGGCTGGCACATGGGGACCATGGCACACGCCATTACAATGGCAGCGAAGCTTTTCCCATCCTCTCTCTCTCTCTCTCTCTCTCTCTCTCTCTCTCTCTCTCTCTGTCTCTCTCTCTCTCTCTCTCTATCCCTCCAATCCAGCCGTAATTTTCCCCTCACGCAACACAAGGTGCACGAGTCTTGTCTGCCTGTCCGTTCTCGTACGTGGACCTGTGTTATCCCATTTTTTGCCACAGGTCTTCTCTTCTCTTTTTCTCCCGGGGTGTACTTCTTGTTTTTTTGTCTTTTTCCTTTCTTCTTTTTTTCCCTACCCCTTCTTCCTTTGTTTCTCGATTCTTCTCTTTATCTTCTACTTTTTCGTCTCACTCAAAAAGAGTAGAAACCTGCTCCCTTTTTTTGTTACGACCACCGGATCGATCAGGTGTTATACCTACGTTTTGCCTTCTGGCTAATTCAAAATTGCTGGTATTCAAACAGATCTTTTCGTACGTATCGTCGAACAAAAGTTTCACGTTTTATCTTTGTCAGGAAATGATTAAAAGTGTCGATGCGGATTAGCATATTTAGGAAAAGTATCGAGCGAGCGAGCCACGATTCCATTCGATCGTGTAGCACTTTCTTGACATCGATCTGCCGGAAACAAAGACGTCGTTACGCAAACGTTAAGAGCGATTTTCGTGGGAAGTAAGGAAGGGTGGTGCGATATAAGAGTCTTGCTCTCGAAAAAGAGGGGTTGCATTCGCGTAAGAAGGATTTGTGCGATAGGAAGAAGCTAGACGCTGGGGAAATAAGGTAATACCACCGGCTTTGTCTCGATCGGAGGCTAGGCGAGTCCGTGTAAAGGAAAATAAGGGTGGCAGAGTTGTGTAGGGGGTAGTTGCTAGGTCGTATAGTCTTCTTCTCAGCAATGCGCCTTTTGGCTACTCTCCTCTTTCGTTATTACATCGAAAGGAGAAAGAAAGAAAGAAAGAAAGAAAGAAAGAAAGAAAGAAGAAGAAGAAGCAGCACGCGAGGTTTTTCTTGCCGTTCGTTCTTTTCTTTTCTCTTCTCGGCATCAAACTAAAATTACACTCTCGCGCTGTAGCGGCGGTGGCTGCGGCTGAAGCTGAGGCCGAGGCGCAGGGGTTGTCGGGGTGGCTCTGGATACGTTGGAAAGAGAAGAAGCCGTCCTCGAAAAATTCCGGGCCGTCGAATGCGAAGAATAGGAATTCCCAACGAGGCGGCGCTTGGAAGGATCCCGAGATGGGAAACATAAGCTGCCGATACATTTTCTAGCGTTGCCTCGTTCCGTTTGCTTCCTACCGAAATCCTCGTTGGGTTTGAGACGGAACTATATCGGCGTCGACGACGACGACGACGACGACGGCGTTCGGATTCGTTTGCGGCGGAACAAGACCGTGTCGATTCTTCGAACGAAATTCGCTTTCGTGCCAGCTCAAGGAACGAATCTGAATTTCATCGTGACGAAAACTCGTTTTAAAATAATATCATGCGAAAGGGAAATTGTTAAAAAAGTTCCTCTCGAGGTAAAGCGCGTTTCGGTGAATTCGGTAAATCATCGGGGGACGACACGTACCGAGCCAAGACCGGATCCGCATCTCTTTCGTTATTTTCAATTCGTTAATGCATCGAAGAGTTTCCGCAGTGTCCCCGATCGATCTTTAATAAGCGTTCGGCTTAGCGAGTCGGGATCCAAGGTGCTATATAACCAGTAGGATCCTTGGCGATGGTAAGGTACGAGGAAGCGGGGGAGGAAGAAGGTGTAGGAATAACGTAGAACGCGTTGGCTAGGTCAGGAGGTTCAGCCGTAACAGTCGATAAGGACTTGCCAACCATACCCGTTAACGACTATGTAAATTGACGTGTCTATTTATTCAACCGGTCGTAGTCTCGAGCCTTTGCCAGATGAAGACATCAGAAACGAATTTCTTATAAATCTTCGGCGAGGGGCTCGCCAACGGGAATAAGAAGAGTTTTTCGAAATCAATGGGGGAAATATTATGCTAATATCAGGGACGTTAATATTCCTTTCTCGTAACTTTGCTCGCTCCTATCTTTCTTGAATCCATCTCTTGGAACGTTTCATCGACGGATGTCATCGTTTCCGCGGATCGTAACGATGTACGTCGTTTACGTCAGGAGTCAATCGTAAATAAATTTACTGCTCGCCAAATCGTTTCTTCGATGGGCACTCGATAGGAGAGCGGACTATCATAACGCTCTGTTTGAGCATTTTATTGCAATACTAAAGTAGGTATTGATCCGAATCCAAGAGAATCACGAACCAAGGTGCTCGACGACCATCGATCCGTCGTAGAGAAGACGGAAGAGAGGAAGAGGTGAAGGAGGGAGAGAATGGGAGGAGGCGGGGTAGAGGGTAATCATTTTCCGTGTCCTCCTGCTTCTCCTTCTCTTCCGTCGGTTATCCGAATTGAGTTCGAGGGGGTCTCGTAGTAAAGTTGGGGGCTAGGAGAGGACACAAACACCTCCTTTCGAACATCGCAGAGTGGGAGGAGGCTCGGTAGGCTCTACTCGGCGAAGAAGAGGACGGCTGGATGAAGGAGGAAAGATAGAGTGATGTATAGACGCGTGTGTATGTGTGTGTGCGTGTGCGCGCGCCCGCGCGCGTTGTGTATGTACGCGCGCGCGTGTATACATTTACACACATATACATCCCTCTCCCTCTCATTCCTGTCTCTCCCACCGTACCTTTAGCTTCTCTCGCTCTTGCTGCTGCCTCCCGATCTCTTTCTCTCCGGAACGAGAGGATGCATGAGAGACTGCTCCAGACCGTGGAGAGCGGAGTGAGGGTGCTGCCTTGGGGTTCATTATTCAGGGCTATTGATTTCCATCCACCTTCTACCAGTAGCCCACCCAACGGTACCGACGACCGAGAGGAAAAGGGAAAGAGTCAAGAAAGTGATGGAGAGAGAGAGAGGGAGAGAGAGAACGAAAGAGAAAGAGACGACGGGCGAGCGCTTTTTCTCGCACTGCTTTTCCTTCTTTACCTCTCGTTCCATTCTCTCTCTCTCTCTTTCTCTCCCTCTTCAGTTTCGTACATTTTTCCTTTGACGCATCAACCTACATATACGTCCGGTATGCACTTAAACCAAGTGTCCTACCTACGACCGGTCGACGATCGTAGCGATTGGTACCTTTCACGTGTAAGCCTATCCTTTTGATCTCGCTGATTGCATCGCAACTTTCCGAGGGAACGATCCTTCGAAAACGAGTGGTGCATGGCGCCCGAGAAATCCGTAAGAACCACCGTCATTCTCGTCGTCGATTCTTCATCCTAGATTCCGTCGATTTCTCCATCGTCCCTTCTCTTTCGAGTTAACCGAGTTAGTTGGAAACTCTCGGAGGCAAAACTTTCCACCCCTAACGACGGGCCAGCGAAAGCTCCCCGAGCTTTCTTCTCGGAATCCCTCCTTCGTGGTTTTCTGCCTGTAGAAGATCACTCGAAGGATCGTGGCTAACACCGCGGGAACGAGCCACTCCCGATCTTTTCTCCCAAAGAGCTCGCGCGGAAACTGTATTTTATTACCGAGACCTCGAGAAATTCGACCAGAGGCATCTTATCTTTGAAATTCTATATCTCTTCTCTTACAGTCGCGACCGTTTAAAATGTGATCGTTTCAAAGAATTTCTTTTACATACGTTCGGTACAAAAGCCAGATTGAAAATGTTGTTTCAAAGCCAAGTCATTAAGACGATTCGAGTACGGAGCTTTTTCTTTATTCGCCAGTTACTTTTACGGTGATTTCAAAGGGTCGAATCTCGCGCGGTATTCGGCGCGGTATCCGGCGCGTTTTTGATACGTTCGCGTCGAGTGCTCTTTCGCGAGGAACGTTTGACGCACTTTTTCGTCTCTTTTTTATTTTCTTCGAACTCGTCCGAATCCCGAGAGCAAACGTTCGGTCTATCTTTTGCATTAGCCAAATCGATCGGGAATCTGTTATATCTAGAGACAGAGAGAGAGAGAGAGAGAGAGAGAGAGAGAGAGAGAGAGAGAGCGGGAGGGAGGAAGTTACAGGGACTCGGTTAAAGCAGCCGAAGGAAAAGGAAAGGGGGATGCTCTTGGGTGTAGGTCGAATCGTTGGTAGTGCCATGATCTCTTCGAGCGTATCCTTCGTCGCGTAAGGTAAAACCCCATTACGTGTTAGCTCCTCCGTCGACGGTTAAAGCGTTACTCGGTCTCTCTTCGTTCGTGTAGGTGGAACGGAGTAGGTCTGGCTTTAGGTGGGTGGGTGGTATAGCGTGGTATATACAGTGATACCGGCATAGAGCGAAGCAAAGCGTGGTGGAGAGAGGAAAGAGCGAGGGAAGGCCAGAATGAGAAAGGTATATCGTGTCGTATGCCTATAGGGATTGCAGCGCCGCGGGCGCCGGCGCGAAGCGGTCGCTCGCGAGACCACCTCCGCGTGGTGGGCTCGTGACGTCAGCTATCCTCAGTGTGCGGAGAGCGACCGCAGTGTACACCATCTCCACGTTTTGGCAAAGGAGGTGGCGTCGTTGCCGAGTGCGCTATTTCCCACTCTCTCTCTCTCTCTCTCTCTTTTTCTTTTTCGTCGTACGATTATCTGCGAACAGATTGTTTTTGTTTTCTCGCCATCCTGCGCGTCCTCAGTCTTTTTTCCCTGTGTGTGTGCGCGTGCCTCTGTCTGTCTCTCTCTCTCTCTCTCTCTCTCTCTCTCTCCCCCACACTTTCTTCCTCTGTATTTCTGTTTCTATCTCCGTCTCTATCTCCTTCTATTCCTTCCTTCTCGATCTCCAGTCTCCTCGATCCGTGATCTCGCTCACGCGTCCTTCCACTCCTCTTGCGAGTTGTGTAGATCGTCGATCTCCGCGGTTATCGTTGCCGGTGTCGAGTTGGGTTTGGGGGGGGGGGGCTTGTTCTCGGCGAAAGAACGCGAGGAAAAGTCGGAGGTTGGTGCGAAGCGTATCTCTCTTCGAGTCGAGGGAAACTGAGAAAAAGAGAGAGGGAAAGGAAAATAAAGAAAGAGAGTCTGTAAGAAAAGTCACGTTGATCAACTCGTCGCACGAGCCGGTGGTCGTCGGCCCGCTCGTCGAACTTTCGTCGTATCACCTTGATGAGTACGCCGACGACGACGACGAGGTCGACGGGGAGAACGACAGCGGCGAGGACGGTCGGTGGTGGTTCTAACCACGCGGTCAACTCCAAGCCGGCTGATACCTAGCACGCGAAGAACACGGTGCACTCGTTCTCTCACCGCGCGCGCGCGCGCGCGTTTCCTCGCTCGCTCGCTCGCGTTCGAGAGAACGATTCGTCCATTGTCAGTTTTCCAACGTAGAGAGAGTGCTATCGCGAGGACACGTGGGACGCTCGCTACGGAGAGGTCTTCGTCGTCATACCCTCGCGTTCACGTGCTTCGATTCCCAAGTGTTTCTTCGCTTTGTCCGATCGGCTCGATGTATCGCAGAGAAGAAGAGGAATGATCATGACGATGACGATGACGCATCTCAAACGTCATCGATTTTCCACGGACATCTTCCGGAACGATTAGCGAAAGGACACGCTTGGACCGTCTATCAAAGACAAACGGTTTATCTTCCTCGTTGTGCGTTCTTGTGCCTTGTGAAACTATTTTTCTTCGTCTTCATAGGATTTCCGGGATCCGCAAACACGCGGAATCAAACAGGCAGCGTGGAGCGCTCGGCGATCTTGTGGCCGCGCGCCGCGGACCTCTACCTTTACCAGCCAGGTACGCTCTTTTCATCGCGATCGCCAAGGATTCTTATCTCTTATCTCGCGCAAGGTAAAACGACAAGGAGTTTTCCGAGGGCCTAGTTTCGGGACTTTCGAAAGGAAGAAGAAGAAAAGAACGAACGAACGTCCTCGCGATCGTATGTCAATGCGTACGTCGATATCGCACGAGCAAGCGAGGAACACGTCTCTTTGTCTCGATGATTCTTCTTCGAGGCTAGTCCGCGCGAACTTTTAATCTTCTCCAGTTTCGTACAAATCTTGCGTCCACGCTTTTTTTTCTCTCCCTCTCTCGATTCAACGTAGGCATAGTTATAAAACGGCCGCTCGAGTAAGGCTCTCGAGTGGCTTACTCGAAAGCACTTTTAATATTCGCAAGTTCCAACCACTACTCATACGGGTGCCGCATGACAGCGCGTGCATTAAAAAAGATGGCGAAGAACTTGCGGTATGCCGGCCCATTCTTCAGTGACTCCGCAGCCGCGAGCTTTCGCCGCTTCGTCGGTGCATTCTTGCACAGGCACGAGCTTTGCCAGGGCATATTCTAAGTATGCTCAATAGGATTCATATCCGGTGACAAAGTGCGTGCTATTTTTCCGTGACGTCGCGTGCTTTTCAACATTTTTCCTCAGAATTCGTTCCATGTACTCGGGCTCACGACGGTTTATCGTTCTAACATCGTTCACGGATAAGATCTCTATAAGACGTTACTACGTAGACAATGGATCTTGTAAAAATGACGTAAGAAACTATGTCCCCCAAGAATTTCCAGGAACACGTTTCCCGTCTAAAAAGTATATTATTTTCAATTTTGTGCAATCTATTCTCCTATCTCTGGCGGCCATCTCCTTTCTGCTATCGCGTTTCGGCGATCCATTTTAACGGAGTCGACGTACGTCTTCCTACTTTTATCTGTATACGTTCGTGTGTACCATATTCTCGGACTCGAGATAAACTCGGACGCGATAGTTCGCGCCGATGCAAAACCTGCGGCGACTCCTCGAACGACGAACAAATTCTTCGAAGAAAAATCTTAACAGGGTATGTCGTCGCTTATTTCGGACGACCAACGGAGAAGATTGCGAGGGATCGCGAGGGAAGCCGATTAAATTTTCGCATTTTAGTGGCAGCACACGGAGGTATAGCTAGTGCTACTTGAGTTTTGGTTTTGGCAGCGCTTCCAAGAGCTGTGTTTCTCCTCTGTATTTGCAATCGAGGCAGGTTACAGCCTGACCCGAATCCTTAAGCTAGACCACGGTCACGGGATGCCCCGACAGGCAGGCACGTAGTAAACTACACGCTAGGCTGTGCCAGGAGCGTCTTCCTTCCTTCCTTCCTTCCTTCCTATCGCTCTCTCTCTCTCTCTCTCTCTCTCTCTATCTATATCCGTCGTCCCTTTACCATCCTTACTATTTCTCTTTCCCCCTTTATCTTTTCTCGTCTTTGGCTCTTTACTCAAATTTCCTCTTATTTCGTACTCCTCGTCTTTTTTCTTCGAGCTACCTTTCGTTTCGACCGATACGAAAATACAAACAATTCCTATTACGAAAGCGGAATAAAGTTACACGGTCGTTCGAGGATTCCCAAAGAGCGAACATATTTTTCGAGTCACCGATCACCCACGTAAATTCCGAGAGCGGAGAGAAATCACGAGATTTCTCGTATCGTTTCTCGAAGAGTAGACGAACGATATCTACCTCGTAGAATTTCAAAACGTACTCGAAACGCTTGACGGAGCAACGATCGGGGAGAGTGAGAAGCTCTTCCAGCAGTCTCTTCCCTCTTTCGGATCGATCGGCAGTGACGCCGAACGCGCCGTTTAATGGATCTCGTCGGCCTCACGAAATTTGATTCTCCTAACACGCTCGGAATACATTTTTGATGGAACCGATCGGCCGAGTTGGCCAACCTCGCGACGAAAAAGGGAATGGAAAAGAGGCGAAGATATTCATAGGCAATTTGTAGACGAGCTTGTAGTTACGTGTTTTCTCGGCTACTTGAGGAGTCTTTCATCTGTCCCCTCCCCCTTTCTCTCTCTCTCTCTCTCTCTTTCTCTTCATCAAACCGTATTCTCGGATAACACCCCGGAGAGTTCCTTAGTATTCCGAATGCATTTCGACCGCGATGTTGGTAAAGAGTCGCACTTGTTGGCATCGAGGGACACAGGGGACATCGGACGTGTTGGACATTGTAGAAAGAGAGAGAGATCGAGAGAGATCGAGAGAGAGAGAGAGAGAAAGAGACGGAAGCGCAGACTATAGCGCTACGAGAGGATCGTACTCCGAGGGACACTGGAAAGCGAAGTGAGTGCACGGTGGTCAGCTCAGAGGGTCCCTTGGGAGATTTCTGGACCGCAGTCCTAAATCAGGTTTTATTCCCTTGTGGAGTCTCCGACGCCTCAGACCTTCTTCTCTGGCATTACCGTTTCTCTCGTCAAATCCATTCGTAATGCCGAAGAAATGTAAATTTGTTTTATTTAGTATCACTTGATTTACTTTTAATCGAGTGAGAACAGCGATCGATTCGATGATCGTATCATTTTTATTATAAGGAATGAAACATCGCGCATTTGAGTTAATCCGAAGGTATATGCTTTGAGATAAATCGAAGAAAGATTTATTTTAGCATCGAGGATTCCCGCGAACGAAGCTCATCGCCAACTCGAAAGTGTATGCGAACACACACACACACATTCGGATGTACAAGTTACGAACGAGGACCGCCTTTGTGCCATTACAGGCGGAACATTACAGAAAGAAATACTCGTGCTTCCAGTCCGTTTCGTTTTCGTATATGCAACGCGACGGCGACCTATGCTGCCGTCACGCCCATAAACATAGATCAAGTTCAACAATGGGTCGCCGGTAAACGTATTGACATTTTATACTTCCCTCCAACGCTGACTGTTCGCCTATGCGCGACCGTGTTCGGCGCGTTAGTCAAACTGCAATATCAGGACAAACTGCAGGATACGAGCGTTCTCTTCGCGATTCTCTTCACGACGTTATCTTAATGGAGGAGAACGCGTGAACGCGTTCATGAATCTTCGATAACTTTGAAACGTTTCAATCCGAAAGTAAATAAGTTTACAACGCTAGAAAAAATGTTTTATCGAGTACGCCTCGTCGAAATGGAATTTTCAAAGGTTTTGTTTAAGACGAAACGCACGCTACATTTTATGTTTTAATCGCGAATCTTCCTGGTCGAACTTTGCGAAGAAACGACGTGCGTTCGGGACACGTAGACTTTCCCAACGCGTTTCTCAACTCGAGATAGGAACGAAGTTTGGCGATAGATCGGCTATATTTCTCAAGTTCTTACGACGACGATGGGAAACGGAATCGACGGTCAATACACTCGATTAAGTCGGTGATCGGGCTAGACTATTTCCTCGGTTAAGATCGTTAAGACCGTTTCTACGTCGTACGCCTCATATTGGGTTAATATGGCGAAAGTCCTCGGAGGAAACTCTATGCAGAATTGTGTTACTGGAATGCGGGAACGTCTGAACGTAACGCCTGGTTCCATTTAGCCGAGTATAATATTAAAGCGAGCAAATGCGAGTACTGTTGAAGTAACACGTGACACGTTCCAGTACGATATGTAATTTTGTTGCTTTTTCTTCGTCTCGAAAAAGAAACAACGTCGACGTCTTCTTCTCGACCACGTAATTTTTTTTTTTTTTTAATACGCACCGCATCAGGATTGCTTCTCATCGATCGATATAAATTAATAAAATCGAGCTCGACGAGAGGTTGTGCCGAGCAGTCGGCCTGTGTAAATTCTCGGAATTCAACTGTGCGAATGAAGGGTAAACAAGCGTGTTTTGATACGTACGCCCCATATGAAAGTTTCTCTGACCTATATAAATATGTACTTAAGTAGAATTCGACTCGACGCTCGGCACACTTAGCGGATGGTTCGATTTCTTCTACCTTTAGCATTTTCGATATATTTTTCTTGTTCTTTTTTTCTTAAACATTCCATTTACTAACCTCGAATACAACGTTTTAAAGAGAAAAAATATGATGCTCTTTAAGGATGTCTTCGTATATCCCACCACAACCCTCGATGTGCGTTCATGTTTTAAAGATGTAGCTTCAATCGCAATCTGTCGGAACGCGAACGCTCACGAGAACCTTGAATGTCGCGAGACTCTGGTTCCTCTTTTCACTTGGCGATTCGTTTCTATATATTCTCTCAATCCCAAAAAAATGTTTTCCTCCTCTTGTACAGAAATGAACGGGTATCGACATTCTTTCATGGCATTGTCGATGAGAAACGGCTTTCACACTCTGCGTTCTCGTCTCGTCGCAGCGGTGACTTTTCATGGCACGAACGGTATTTTATTTGTTGCGTCGCAATATATCGCGCGCGTTCCTTTCAGAGTTGGAAGACTTGGAGGAGAGAGAAAGAGAGAGAAAGAGAGGAAACGCGTGAGGGAGAGAGAAAGAGAGAGGAAAGAAAGAGGCAAAGGGGATAGAAGTGAGAGAGAACGTGACTCTCATTCACGCAGGCAAAGCCGTGCGAGAGAGCTCGTACTCTCTCGCATCAAAAGCAATTTATACGATTATATGCATGGCGCCTTCAATGCACCTTAATCAAATAAGCCGAGCCAAGTCGACGACGACGGTGGTAGAAGATGCCGGCGAGTAAGTGAGAGAGAGAGAGAGAGAGAGAGAGAGAGAGAGAGAGAGAGAGAGAGAGAGAGAGAGAGGGAGAGAGGGAGAGAGGGAGAGACCGAGATACAGAGAAGGAAGAGGGAGACATTGAAGATGCTCTGAATCGACGTACTTTGAAACGCATCGCCTGGAAAATTTTCTCCTCGATCCGACTGTGTCGCGTATGTCACTTGCGAGAATAACAGATTGCCTCGCTACTTATCGTCGCGGAAGGGACTGAAAATGTCCGATTTGGAATTTTTCGAGCGGTGGGGCTTTTGAAATCATGTCTTGGTTCGATTAAGAGATGCCTGAAAAATTATATACGCCTTATCCTTTGAAGCGAACAACGAATTTGTAGAACGCGACGAAGAGCAAACGCGTAAAGAGATCCTTCTGGATATATCGTATTTATCGTTTGAGGATATGTATCGCGATATTAACTATAAACAACGAAATCGATCGTAAAATGGTGACACTGGCAGGTGACGGAAGAAAGTTTTCCTCGCACCGTTCGGGCGTTTCACGTCGGATCCGTTTACACCGTCCATGGAAAATGTTTTCGAATACCACAAGTTGGAATAGGCTGCTGGCGACGGTAGAAACGGTGCCAAAATCTCAAGAGAAACACGGCCACCTCTCTCTCATTCTCTCGCTCTCTCTTTCTCTTTCTGTTGGCTTCGCTGAGGTATCCTTCCTATTCCGAGCATCCCTCGGTCCCCCTCGCTTTGTTATGTTAATTGTTTCAAACTCAGGGCATCATCGCTACGTTTATTTTCCATTCTCGTCGCCTTCCTTCCTTCCTACTATACCATCCCGTCCCACGTTTTCGCCCCTCGAATGCGAGGCTGCTTTAGGATTCTCTCTTCTAGCAAAATAGCGGCACTCTATGGCTTATCCTAGAATAAGAGAGAGAGAGAGAGAGAGGATCCCTTTAGCTCGATCATGTATTTCACAACACATGTCGCTTCTCTCTCTACAGAAATCGCACGATTTTTTTAACGAGCCAGAATATTACGATATAGACGCCATGGTCCATTTACACTTTAGCAGCGTGTAAATAGGATGACGCGACTCTGCCCGCTTTTTTATTTCTGATACAGCCCGTGCGCCCTTAGTAATATCGGACGCTTACCATCTGTATAATTCTACTTTCCATTTTCTTTTTTCTCTTTTCGTTCAGACTTTATACAGCGATACGTTCAAATATTGCAGCTGCACAAACTTATCGCGCTAAAAACCTTTGCGAAAAGCATTCTATATTCGTTCCGTCACTCGCGCGTGTCCGAAGATACGTTTTCTTGCCTCGAACGTCGATCATCTTCCCCGGTAGTTTGTAAACGCAACGAAGGTGACAAGATCGACGGTATCGCATATATTTTAATGTTTACACGCCGGAATGCGGTGTGCGAAAACCGTTATTACAGTTTTAATTAAACGAAAATTATATCATTTCATACATTCTTGATGCGAGGCTGAGCGCGCTGGGGCATACTGACGTATTCAACGTTAACTGCGCGCCATCCCAACGACTCCATCTCCCTATTTTTTCTCTTTTTCTCTTTCTCTCTTTCTTTTCTCTTTCTCTCTTTGTCTCTCTCCCTCCCTGTTTCGAATATCATACCGCGCCATGCCTCCGGAGACTGTAACCACAAACTTTTGTAACGTTCGCGCAAGTTTCGCCCGCTCGATTCGTATCATTTTTTTTTTCTTTCGCCGTAGGCTTATGTTTAATTGTTGCGCACAAAGTCGTACTGCCGTTGTCTTCTCCCCGCATTTTCTCGTTCGCTGTTACGACGGATCGTAGGGGAAAATGTTGGAAGGAGACATTCGACGAGCAAAGTCGAGAAATCTTCTCGATAAACGTTGCATCGGATCCCACGAGAAGAACCTTGATCCGCGTACGTAATATTTTTATTCCGTTTCGGTCGATACTCCTCGACCACGGGAAATTACGAGGCAGGAGGGAAAACTAGAGGACGAGTGGTACGAATAGATCGAAAAAAGTGTTGTAACAATATTATTCTCGGAAAAAGCGAGCTTTTCATTTTCGTCTATGACTGCGTTCGTATATGACTTCATATGTATGTAGATTCGTTTCACGCGTGGTATGCAGAGCGCTCGCCGTCGTCGGTATTTATGCTGGAGCGATAAATTCAACGAACGTCTCAAAACGAGGTTAGAAATACGCGAGAGAAAACGTTTTCGCATACATACGCTCGGCTTTTTCCTTACCGGAATGATAGTCTGCACTTTTAACTTTTCTCGCCGCGAAAAGCGGACCCTTTCCCGCAACGAGCACGAGATTCCTATCTTGCGCTTTAAATGCGAACTCTTTCTCTGGATCTTTGGAAGGGTTGGTCGAAGGAGAACGTCGGCGAGGGTGGACGATAAAGAATTGCCAAAGGAGATCGTCGTTGAAAATTTCTTTATTTTCTCACAAGAGGACATCGTAGAAATGCCAAGAGCGTATATACGACAATACGCTCGACGACCACAACGATTCGATATAATTTTGTCCTTGATGGAATCGCGATTTCGAGAAAGGAAAGAGGAGAGGAGAGAAGATAGATAGATAGATAGATAGGGAGAGAGAGAGAGAGAAAGAGAAGAGAAAAGAGAGAAGAATGCTTCGATTTATTTCACGGTGCTTCCAGCGCTACTCCCACCTTCACTCTTCGCCCTATCATCGAAATGGAGTCGACCTATGATCGCGTCGAACTAAATTTCACGTTTAATTCCCGCGTTCTAGGAATTGTAAAGGCTGTGGCAAGCGTATACTGCACGTCGTTTAGGAAAATGCACCGGGGGGATCAGGTGCGCTCATTCCGGTAGCTCGTCTCGTTAATTCGGATCGAGGCTCCTTGGACGAAATTGTGCCTTAATTTGAAAGCTTCGTAGCGTCCGTGTACAGAGGTATGGTAAGGCGTGGTGTTCGGTCAGCCGCTTTCCCTTGCCTTCTCTGGTAAGGTTGGGCTTTCCCTAATCTCCTATCTCTCTTCATCTCGCTTTCTCGATCTCTCTTGAAGAGAAAGGGTAAAAGAGGGAGAGAGGAGACGCCTTTGGCCTTTCCTGTAAGGGGTGACCGCAGGATCTCGGGTTGGCTATCGACGTTGCTTGGGTTCCGCTGTTCCGAAGGGAAGCGAAGGAAGGAAGGCCAAGGGATTGCTTCGTAGTCTGGTATCGGGTAACGGACGGCCTGGCTAACACCAAAGATGTCAGCACAGCATAATATTATCCTAGATGCCCTCCAGTTCGGAATTTACTCAGAGATGCATAAGCCAACGGTTAACTAATACTGCTCCTGTCTCGACCTCTACATCCCGGAAATAGTTCGTCCATAGCTACTACTACTATTCGCTTCCCTACTGTTCTCCCTCCCTCCCTCCCTCCCACTCTCCCTTTCTCTCTCTCTCCTCTCTCTCCTCTCTGTAATCGACCTTAGATCTATGACGAAGAGTTCCCGATTGATTTCACAGATTGCTCGGAGAGAATGGAATTCCTAATTGACTCGGAAGGAATTGTGGGGTTTATGTTTTACGTTTGCGTGACAGAGAATACACTTGATATACCGTTTGATAGCGGCAAAAAAAAACGCTCGTCGGATAAAACTGCGAATTATGGAAAGGTGAGAATGCGGGTTTGTTTCGAGGCAATGTGTCGATCGTGAGGGTCTGTAGGTCGTATTATCTCACCCGCGGTTCAATGGAATGAACCGAAACAAAGGCACCACCGAGCAAAATAATACCGACGTTCAGGAACCAAGAACTAACCGAGAAAGAGATCCCGACGTAATTGTGTATGAGAGCGCGCGCCCCTTACGAGATCGTGCAGACGTTTTATAGACGTTTACGTCTGTATTGGAAAACGAGCTTTCGTGTGAGAGCGAAATGAGGAGTACGCGAGGGTGGTGGTGTCCGCGAGGAGTGGAAACAATGGGGGAAATAAAATAAAGCTTACCTCGTGGAAGTGGGAAAAAGAGAGAGAGAGACAGGGGAGCGAGATAGAGTACGTTTATTCAACGTAAAGCAAAAGAGAAAGAAGAGTTATGAGGGACGAGTAGTCTAGAGATGGGGAGAAAAGAGGGTTAAATGTGCTCGGCCGTCTTTTTCGATTTTAGCGCGTTGAAAGGACGCTTCCTGAATAAATAATTCCTCCTATTTTGGTCTTTCAAATGGGCACTCGTCAAATTTCCCTAGTTCGAAGTTACATTCGACCGTTTTTTTTTGTTTTGTTTCGTTTGGTATTCTTTTTTCCTTTTTTGGGTAACACCTCCCACTAACTCCCGTTGTTTGTCGATAGCTCGAATTGAATCGTTACCGAAAATACGTGAATCGCGAATCAAGGTGAGCGGCGGCAGCAAGTGGCAAACACGGTTTACGTGCTCGCCCGCTTTGCTTTCAATTCCACTTTCAAACTTTTCCACCCGTCGCGTACCACTCAAATAAACGTTATCAGACCGGCTATTTGTTTCTCACCGAGACACGACATTCGTGCGGCACGTTTTAATGCAGTAAGAAGATATTCACAGGCACGCATGAGCCTCGTTTCATTATTCTCCTAGGCACTGATCGAAGCGCTCTGTTTTTCTCATTCCCTTTCTACCATCTTGAATAAAGATTACTCCCATTTATTAGGTTTTATCGACGTTCTACATTGGTTTACCTTTTAGATTTCGGTCCACAGATCCCTTACCTATAATGGTTCAACTTCGTTACGCGGCCAAGTTACACGCGAAAGAACGTCTGTGAAACACTGCCAACTACATACATTATCATCCCACAGTTTTTCTTTTCCCCAGTTGGTTTCTTCAATCGATTTCTGAGCACGAACATTCGTTCCTTTTTCTCTCCCTTTTTTATACCACGATGTAGTAAAGAATCAGAAGCTTCAATATCGCTACACCGAAAATACCACGATCGGCTGATTGAGGCCAAATGAAAGAGAGAGAGAGTGTGCGAGAGGGAGAGAGAAAGGAAAATAAAAGGGATAAGTGCGAGGACACACACAGAGAGAGAGAGAGAGAGAGAGAGAGAGAGAGAGAGAGAGAGAGAGCTAAAGCCGGGCGACGACCTCGGTCACCCATAAGCCCACCTCCTCTTTCTCCCTTGCTCACGTCACCAACATAACCACCCTTGGCTCCGATCAATCTGGCGTCCACTCAGCCATCGTCCTCTCTCTCTCTCTCTCTCTCTCTTTCTCTCTCGCTTTCTCTCTCTCTCTTCCCCTAGGTCCGTGTACAATCCCATGCACAGGACTACAGCAAGGATCTGCCATGCACTAACGTGTTTAGACTTAACGTTGCGTCAAACGGTTGTCAAAATCGGTAATCCGCAAGTTCTGCTCATCTATCTAAGCTTTGTTATCCGTGTATCAGGAAGTCGGTGACGGATCGTTATACACCGAACATCGTGTACACACCGACAATGAGATACGAAGTGAGAGAGACGAAGAGAGAACGGAAGGTAGCGATTCGTACCGCTTTTCACCTGCATACAATTAATCGGGTTAATAAATTGTCGGTTACGCGCGAATTTCAATACATCTGATATACTTTCTATAATAACATTTGCGAAGAGTTACAACCTTACACGACGACTAATATATCTCCAGCTTTCCTATTTCGCCGGGCCGTACGTCCAATGGTTTATATATTTCTCTTCCTACCGCCCGATGATCTATCTCTTTCGATATTGCTCGTCCATCAGCCCGCGTAAACCCAACTTCTGAGGGTAGAGACAACGAGTGAAGAGAATAAGGGGAGAGAAAAAAATAGGGAGGGGGAAAATAAAAAAAAAAAAGAAATAAGGCAGGATAAAAATCATATATAAGTCGAGCTTGCGGACAGAGCCACGCCCTTCTCGCCGGCGCGATAGCACGATTTCATACGCGTTTGAAGTTGGTTTGAGGCCAGACCGATGTCGAGGAAGGTTGGCTGGCTAGCCAGCCCCAGCCTGCCTGCTGCCGCAGTCGGCCGGCCGTCCATGTGCGGCAGTCCGCTTTTTGGCGAGCGACCGGACAGAAATGTTGTTTAGCTTGATTGAACTTTCAGCGCGGGGTCCGCTCTCAAAGCACGATGCCCGCTCTGCGCCCGTTCTCTGCCGGTATTCCTCTCTCTTTCTCTTTCTCTCTCGTTCTCTTAACCGCGTTCAGCTATATCACTCCTCCTCTTTGCCTCTCCGCTGACGAAACCTCGAGTACCCACATGCCTCCCTACGGTTCTTCCCACCCTTTCAACACTCCCTACTACATATATCGTCTATACAGAGATATACACCTCTTCGAACGTTTGACTGTTTCATACGCGATACCCGCACGGTTTACTCGGTTAACACGATGAACCTTGATCGAGCGTATTCGAAAAAAGGTTCTGCTCTGCTGCGGAATCTGCCTGGAATACAGGCCTAACCTCGTCAAGCTATTCCTCTCGATAAAATTCCTTTGAATAGATATCTCTATTCAGTATGTATTTTTTTATGTATACATATATAAAAATATATATTTTTTTTTCGCGTAGTTGTAATGATTGTCGCGTAGAAAATTTCTAATTTATCTCGCGGTGAGACGACTCTAGTTTTCATTTTTACGTACTTTCGCTTCGTTGCGCATTTTGTACAATACGGACGGTTTGGGAAAAACGTTTACTAGATGGATGCTGTAAATGTAAGTTGACGCAAACGTTACGGGGGGAGACAGAGAGGGAGAGAGCTCGCCAAGATCAACGCATTCATATTGAACGTTGCGAACGTTCTGAATATTCATGCCATCGTGTAGGAACGTTGCTGAATGGGTTGAGAAAGGGTCCGGTAGGCAGAGATGAAGAAGGTATGGGAGGAGGAGTTAGTTCGTCGTATGGAAGAGCAAAACGTGCCTTAATGCCTCGATGATGCGAGCAAAACACATCGCGGAGGACTTTGTTGCTCATAGGTCGTGCTAGTCTTGCCTGCGATCCTGCAAAGCCTCCTGTATTGAGCGTCCGATAATCTTCGACTCCATCTTACTCGACAAGATCGGAGGAAGAGAGAGAATCGGGTACAAGAAGCTGTGCTCATGGTTAATAGATATTTATTCTTTGTATCAACTTGCTAGCATCTATCGTACATGACCGTAAAAACGACTCGAGAAATGTGAACGCGCGCGCGTCGGTAGAACCGTTTTTTATTTATCTCGTGTCGATCGTGTAAACTAGTAAAGAAAAGTAAACAGTTTCTTTTTTTTTTTTTTTTTGATCTACGACCGATGATCATACGGCAAATACAATTTATCGTGCGGAAAGTCACGCGAATTTGATGAGAAAATTATATTTACTCGGTGTAGTAGGTTATGCGATATGAATGGAGGAGAAAACGGGAGATTCTAGCAGCAGTAGCAGGAACGTCCAAAGCGAGTTTATTCGATATAGGCTCGTGAACAGTAGGGATCCGATGGTACTGAGATTACCCACCAGCCCTTACACTGCGCATACGTCACCTAACGCATGCATCGTCGTGTACAGGAGCGAAATTATCTATTGATTTTGAATGGGTGGCCACCATGGCGGATTAGACTGACCAGCAGGTTGCGGTGATTGAGGCTGTGTCTGGCCTTCTGCCCCGACCGTCCGCCAGCTTTATCATGCTCTCCCAGCATTGGCGCGGAACACATGTAATCAGCCGCCGATCAGCCAAACACGAGGGCCTGACCAGCCGCATATTATTTTGTGGTGAACCACGGCTTAACCGATGGACGAAGAAAAATGTATGGTCCCACGTGTTGGTGCGTGTTCGAAGGAGAAAGGGCACATGTACGCCGATCGAAGTCTCAACATTTTCCTAAAGTATATTTCAGCGGTTTCCTCGGCGGATTTACTGTCGAACTACGAACATATGAAGATCGAAGAAATTCGTAAAACTGCGTAAGAAAGCGAATACGAGGGGTCCTGCGATAAACGCTTATCCATTACAGTTGGATGAAGAAACGCGTCGGAGAACCTTAAACACCATTTAGAGAAACGAAAGAAAGAGACGAAAGGCGTGAACGAGAGGAAGCGCGAACGAAGAGGTAAAGGAATAACGAGCAGTGCGAAGCAAAGACAACTGGTGATACGATGGCATTGCCACGAGTCTCGAAATTGGCCCGCGGAAGTGCGATCGGCGCGTTAGTCTAGCACGCGAGATAAACGTTTTCCTGGGGAACGCCAAATAACCAAGAGTCCGCTGATTTATCGGCGAAATTAAAGAACTTTCGAGCCGGCATTCCCAACCCTTTCTCGTTCCACAAAGTGGCTCTAATTAAAAGACCATAAAGAGCTGGAGCTTCGCGTAACACACACTGCTACTGTGGAGGGTTCACGTGCAAGAGAGACTACGACGATCACGACCACTACTACGAGGAAAGGAGAAAGACGTGATCTTCGCACGACGACATTGCTCGAGGGCTTCTGTTACTACTGGCTGCTTGGATGTGAGAGAGGAGTTTAGTTGAGGCGAGTGTGGGATTGTCTGGGAAAGTACGACCGTTCCTTTCATGTCCGTTCGTTGGTGTAACGGGTGCTGCTTAAGAGTAGCGGAAAGACAGATGCGCGCGCGCGCACGCCTGCGTTCGTTCCGCACGCGCGTGTGTGCGCGCGAGCCCTGATAGCAGACCAACATAGTTCGAAAGAAAAGGACGAAGGGCTGGCGTTCCACGCGCAAGCGGCAGAAATTCGCGGAGGGTGAAACATGGTCGAAGGGAATGCGCCCACGATAGACTCGCATCCCTAATTATTTCTTTCTTAGTTTACGAGTAACGACTGTATAACCGGATCCCATTGTTTAACCGTTAATTTTTGCGAGCTGCGACTATCGCGTACGAGTCTGGCATTAGTGGCACGCGAACTGTTTTCCCTTGAGAAAGAAGAATGAACGTGCGAGTGGTAACTCGTTTTCTCTTCTTCGTCGGTACGCCAGACAGACGTAATTATTTGTCTGCGCCTACTTCCGCGAGAACTCTGTCATTCGCGACCGGCCGCTTTTAAATCTCTTATTATTGCACTCGCATCCACCAGGCGAACACTTATTTTGGCCGAAGGAAATGGGATCTATCTCGTTTTTTTTAGAAATTATTCGATAGCGTCCTGAACGAGTTTAAGCGACGATACTCGCTGTTTCTCTCTCTCTCTCTTTCTCTCACTCTCTTTTTTATCGTTCGTTGTTTCTAAATCCGAAGCGCGTATAAAGCGGAGCAGTGATGTAAGAACCATCGTAGCGGACTCGACCCCGTCATTGAAACTCGTAAGCCTTCTCTATCGTCGCAAAGCCGCGTATTCGCATATGAATAATCGTGGTGGATGGGTAGTAAAGCAAAGAGAAAACACCGAGGATAGTCGTCGTTTGTATTCCTGGAAGATACTCTTACGAAGGATAATGGAGAGCCAAAGCATGAACGAGACGGGAAGGAAAAAACGAGAGGAAGATGGTACGCTAACGATCTCGCGTCTATTCTTGGCTCGTTCGAGAGAACTCTACCAATGGAAAAAGTTCTTCGTTCTTCCGCGACATTTCCAATTTCGATTGGCCCCGAACGCTTTTAAAGCTTTCGCACAGATTCGCATACATGCATAGGTACAGAGAAAAGAAAGAGTGTCAGAACTCGACGACAGTCGCGTTTGTATTATGCGTGAAAGCGACGCGTCTGTCTTGGCGCTTGTCGAGATATCGCCAGGCTCGAAACTCTTCTTTATCGATCTAGAGAGGCTGCTCTCGGCCCCCTTGTATTTCCAGTGGCGGTAGTACCATTATCTCCGGCGTCGATACGCTTTTAGGCCGAGAGATCTGGCGCCTTCCTCTTTAACGAGAAGAGAGATGGAACGAGCGAGAGAGGAAGTAGGAATCTTCGAAGAGGAGGAGAAAGAGGGAGAGGGGGAGAGAGAGAGAGAGAGAGAATGGAAAGAGAGACTGCCGGTCTCTCGGTCGTCGTCGTAGCCATCGTTGTCGTCATCGTCGTTGTCCACGTCCCGTGGGGTAGGTTGCTGTTTCTACTGCGCGTACATTTGTTATCTCTCCTTTCGAAACGCTTCGAGATGGAACGAGATGGAGCGAAGGCTGTTTCACGGTGGCAATGGTGGGGTCGGGACGAGGCGCGTTGCTTCGAATAAGAGACAGATCTATAGGAGCTGGAGTATGAGGAAGAAAAGGAAGCGCGAGCGAGCAAGACGCAGCGAGCAGAGGCAGGCAGGCAGGCAGGCAGGCAGGCAGGCAGGCAGGCAGGCAAGCAGGCAAGCAACGAAGCGTTACCTATAGTAGTAGTAGGCCGTAGCTGTATTGATCAAGACAAGGCGGGACGGCGGAGCCTCCTACGCCTCTATTTCCGTTGTTGCCCCTGTTCTTGCCTCCTCACGCCTACGAGAAAGCCCTAGCTCCCTCCATGATCCCCCGTTGCCTCGCCGCCACTTCTCCTTCTGCTACTTCTCTCTTTTCGAGCCTACCTCAATAAGCATCGAAGCTAGGAGCAAATCACCACCACCAGTCACCGACGCCATCACCGCTACCGCGCCACGATTTTCCACAGTGGGATATCGTCGGAAACCGCATCGAGTTCCTAGGATCCACTCATTTTCGGATCCATCCCCGCGGCGCTTGGCACCGAGTTAAATTACCGTCTTCTTATTCCACTTTATCTCTCTTTCTTTTTTTCCCCTCTTTTCTTTTCCCTTTCCTCCTCCTTTTTTCCTCCTCTCGATTCCTCGTCTCTATCTTTTTCTTACACGGGCCACACCCTTCGTTTGATCGCTTCATTCCACGGCATCGAGCTTGATGTTCTACGGCCGGATCAGATCACGAGGAACGACAGAGTTCTTTGGCTTTGTTGGCTCTGCTCTTGCGATACGAAAATCGTTTCTCGACTCGCTAGAACGCTCCGGGCGAATCGATTCGTCCTCCGCTAATGATCCGCGATCTTTGGAATTATTTCTCTATGTAGCCCTTCGGGCGATCGCGCCTTTGTCTTTTGTTACGATAAACGCTTACCCGGATAAAGGAGGCAATCGGGTTTGGTTATGTACTATTAAAAATATTCCTCGTTTATTACCACGGATCGCGCGTCTAGAAGAGATCCCGAAAAAAATATCGAACGACACGCTCGCGATAACGCGTTATCCGCCTTGCGATAAGGATTAGTAGTCGATATTTCGAGGGTATGCGCTAGAAATATGGTACATCGCTACGCGTTTCGATAAAAAGCATCGAATCGTGGAAAAACCGTATGCTCGTGTACGTAAACTAAGTACGAGCTAATATAGGAAAGCCACGGGTGCGGCGGTGGAAAGGGGGGAAAAGACGGCGTATATAGAGTGCGCCGTTCGGGCCGGTCACAGTCGGCGACTATTTTACGCTCAGCTGCTCCGTCGTATCTCATTTTTCCTCGAGCTCCTCCGAGCTTTTCCAAGACTTTCTAACCACGAGAAGGTTTCGGCTATATCTCAGAACACAGTTTTGCCTACTCAAGATGGCAGAGCGCGTGACAGCTGTTTCGTGAAACACGGTCTTTCTTTCCCTCTCTCCTTCTCCATCTCTCCTTCATTCTCTTCCATTCTCTTCCTAAAGAATCGTTTTTCAGTGCGTATTTCCTTGAATTTACAACCCGAAGAAAAATCTGTCACGTCGTAATTTCGAGTCGTTCCTACAAAAGGAAAAAAATTGTAACGAAATTCGAGGCGTGTATTTTTGCGAACCGGGAAAACGCATGACGGACCGCGCGAAATTATATTCTCGTATAGAGGGTGGCGCAGTCACAGAACCCCGACTAGATATTATCGTTAGTCCGTTCTACGGGCGAACGCGAATATCCGGGGACGAGTCCAATTTTTCTGTGGAAGTCACAGAAAATTTTGTTATCTCGCTCGATGTCGCACGAGCGACGAAACGACGGGGGAAAAATGTATACGCGCGTAGCACACGCACACGCACACGCATAAGGATACATACGCTCTCGTGCTCGGATGGAATTGTACGTACGAGGCGCGAACGAACGAGTTTACGTTTCACCCGTTGCGGATCGAGTAAATGTAGGGAAAGATGAGGGATTGCGGTTTTCAGGTCGGACAGAGAGCGACGAGTATGGCGAAGAGAGGAGGTGCAGGAGATGGCGGTAGCGGAGGAGGGAAAAAACTTGTGCGCCCTCCGCGTGTTGGACCGTGCGTGCTCGTTTACATACATAAAGTACGCGTATGTTTCTTTGTGAGCGCGTGGACGCGCGCGCGCGCGCCTCTTCTCCACCCTGGTATTATATTTATGCGATACATTACGTATTCGAGTAAATGACACGTGACTTGATTTACCGACACCGATGGCAACGGAATAAAACGCGACCGGATGGATACGCGCGATTTTGTCTACGACCCCGGCAAGGGGATACGTGTGTTCGTCTGTGCGCGAGTCGGATGGCGAGCGAGCGATTATAGTATTTGAATTTTAATAGGCCAGTTCCGTTGTTAATTAATCACTCTCTGTCTTTCGATATACTTTGTTTTTCTCTTTGGACATCATTAATTCACCTCGACACGAGCTTCGTTCGCTTTTCTCTTACCTCCTACTATCTCTCTGTCTCCATCTCTGCCTCGTATCTTTCTCCTCCCTCTTATTCATTCGTTTATCTTTCTCACTGCTCGGCTCGACGTAAAATTTCGCTCGTGTCACGTGCCGATGCTTCCGAAACGATAAAAGCTGACACTTCCGCTAATTGTTTCGTTAAAATTGCCATGCTTCTTCTTATTTACTTTTAGCAGCAACGAAAATACTTTCCTACTTATATACGTCCGTACATACATATATACACGCATTATATATATTTATATTCGTTATAGATTCGACGGGTATCAAAGGGCGTGGAAACAAAGCCGACGCACGGTCGATGATTAGAGCGGATTACAATCGAACGTTTCTATAAAAGGCCAACGTCGGAAGCGATCGCGTTTCGGATAATGATCGTGCATTAAATGCCTTACCTTTGTTGCCGGGCAGTTAGCTCGTGCGCAAGCACGAAAGAGAGAGCGAGAGAGAGAGAGAGAGAGAGAGAGAGAGAAATTGTTGTTGGTAATGCTCGTTACGTTGGCGCGATATCGCGCCGATACCGCGCGAATTGTAAAGTCATAGGAAATTGTAACGCGCTATAGGAGATAATATTGGCTGGCGCGTACTTTCCGAAGCCCGATAACGAAGCGATTTCAATAGAGCAAACTTATCTGTATTGCGCATGTACACGCGATATAACGTGAATTTAGAAATATTGTGTTCAGTCATAATTAATATTGCTTTAAGACTTTTCCTTTTTTTCCCTTTTTTAATAACAAAAAGGTACATCGTGCAAATAGTCGATCATAATCCGATCCGCACACAGCTGCCGGAAACGCGTATGTCTCCGAATCGATCGGCGAAAAGCCATCGAAAGGCAAGTCTTTGGCTAAGCTTCGTCGTCACGTTCGAAAAAAAAAAAAAACACGTAGCGAATCTCCCTTTTAATTCCCATTCGCCTTTCAACGAGTTGAGCTGCCGGTAGCTCGTCGAGAGAGAACACCGACGGCCTCGTCTAATTGATGTAGTTTTTATCGACTTACGCACGCCTCGAGCCGCGTTATTCATTCAGCCGCTTTACCCGTTAGCTCGGGAAGTTTGAAAGAAACCGCATCGTTTACCGACGCTCATGGTTACCTACTCTCTCTCTCTCTCTCTCTTTCTCTCTCTCTCTCAGTCTTTCTTTCCGTAACCCCACCCTAATTCTCACTCTTTCTGAATACTTTCTACTTAACTGAATCAATATCACGAACAACCGGTGGTGACCATGCCGACAATGGGACCCGCAGAGTCGTGTAGTCGTTAATGGCAACTCCAGGATACTTGTAAACTTAGAACGTACTCAGCGGTAAACGTCTGTTTTAGCGTAAAGAGGTAAAAGATCGGTGAAAGAATAGATTGCAAGAAGGTGCTTGCGGTGGCAGAGTTTCGTTGTTTCGCAAGACCGAGCCAAGGAGAGGAGGGCAGAGATAGCAAGATCGAAGAAACTCCTTAAGAAGAGTAGACCGCTTCTTTGCGATCTAGACAAATGCACTCCAGTTGTTTTCCTCGGCTCGTTCCGTTCGGTCTTTATCAAATCTTCTTTCTCGGCCTCGGAAGAGCCAAGCGGGGAGGCTTTCCGCGGTTGAAGGAAACCACCTGATAAGGTCCCACCTTATCCTTTTATCTTTCCCTTCTCTCGTTTTACCTTCTCGCGAACGCTCGATGAAAAAAGGACGAAGGACGAGGTACGGTGAATCACGATAAATACTTTCCACCGCATCGCAAGACACGGAAAGAGTCGAGTGGAGGAAAGAAGAGAGCGTTGAAAGACGAAGAAGCGCGAGAAAGAAAGAGAGCGTAAGTATCGTTGTGGGCTTCTCTCTCTCTCTCTCTCTCTCTTTCGCTCTCTCCTCTCTCTCCCTCTCTTTTCAGTAGAACCAAAAGTTTCCAAGCTGAAGTAACGTCGAGTAGTTTCGTCGATCGAGAGTCTTCCGCTCTTCCCCTTGCCGTGCTTCCTCCGAAAGAAATTTTCTCGTTGCTAGGTGAACTCGATCTTTTCTTTGTTAGCACGGTGAAAGATTTGCTTTTTCCACCCATCGAGGAAAAGTGGATGATGTTAAAAATTCGTCTATGAGAGAACAATTTTTTTCCTCTCTTCCTTCCACTCAACGGTTCCGTTTTACTATTTTGTTTCTCACGAAACTAATTCAGAACTGTTTGAAATAAAGGAGTTTCCGGTGGACATTTTAAACGTTACGAAGTAGAATCCTTTATTCCGTGCATTCATCGATCGCGTTTTAAAAAGTTCCAACGATTAAATGGCCATTGACGTTGGAAAAGTAAATCCGTATTCTTTTTTTTTTTACAAAGTATATTCAACAGAGAAAAATCTACGGAGTCGATATTCGCCTGTCGAGGATACTTCTCTTTAAGAGGGTATCCTTGCGTGAGAAATCCGAAAAAGAGTCGAACGCCTTACGTCGGTAAAAGAAGAGCGAAAGAGGAGGGTGGTTCGAGGTGGAAAGTAGCGTCGGAAAGGGTGGATGGAGACGTCCCAAAGGAAGGGTATGGAATATCACCCGAGTTCAATCCCTACCCACGCTGTCGCCTCTGAGCGCAGCTGCCGTACTTTTAATATTGTTCTAGCAGACTTAAAATATGAGATTGCCCCACAACTCGGTTCTCGCTGCCGGTTTCGAGCTTCGTTCGTCCTTCGTACGAATTCTCCTTATAAAAGGGTGAACGAAAGACGAAGAGAGAGAGAGAGAGAGAGAGAGATACTTCGTGTAATCTACTCGCATAATAGCCTCGAAAGCCTTTCCCTCTTTCTTCGTAACTGCGAGAAATTACGTAAGCGCAATAATTACCATTTACCGGTGAAACTTTAGCCGGAAGTCTCCTTATTAAACCAAGACTCTCATTTATCTTCTATAAAAATGTCGGATGTCGAGCAGCCGCTCATTCTTCGTTTCTAGCAATACCACCGGTAACTTATTTCTCCTAGAAAGAAGAAAAATGGATAACGTAACTTGGCCGGTTATTCACGATTATAGAAAAAACAAGTAGAGGAATCGAGAACGATCGACATATAAGTTTCGCGTATAAATATATCATATGGTGCCTATTTTCTTCGGTAAAAAGTTTTCGTCTGGAGACTCGAGGTGGAGAGTGGTATAAATATATATATATATACACACATCATGGGACTATATATAAAATATCGTAGGACGGAGCTAGCGATTTTGAGACAGAAAATGAAGGAAAGGGACGAAAGTACGCGCGCACGACATTACGACGCTTGTTTGCTTTTCGATACGTTCGTCGAGCGTCGTTTGTCGTAATTGTTTACCCAATTTGCCTTGGCGCGTGGCACGACTCCATCACTCTCGAGGCGAATGTTATTCCGCGGAGTAGTCAGCCACAGTGTATATATATCGGGTATTCATCGGATTTCCGGCGTGGATTTGTTTGCTCGCAAAGTTTCGCCGCAGTACATCAACGTTACTACCGGAACAACGTAGTGCGATTCAGCTGTTGCGAAACCCTTCGTCCGCAACTTCGTAAACACGATTCTGCGCAACCCTGGCCTAAGGGTGAAAGAAGTATCATCCTTTCCTCGTAAAGAGGTCATACTTAAAGAACATTTAAGCTTGACAAATGATCAATGGACGAAACGATGAAACATTTTACATGTTTTTCGATTTCTCCTTTCGCTCGTACTAATCTTTAGATATTCATCGACGTGTGTCGAGTGGCTTGTCTCCGTCGGACGTAAGGCAAAACTGATAATAATTCAAGCAGCTACATGAACGTTGGAAGTCTGGGAGCCCACGACCCTTGAGTCAACGTACCATCATCGAATATTAATCTCGCGCCAAAGGTATTCGATATCGATCCTGTCGTGCGATGGGTGCGAGGCGGCAAAGGGGCGGGGGGTGGGTAGCGTGCAGAGGAGGAGAGCCAGCAGAGAGTTATATCGATGTCGAAGCTTCTGGTATTTAAACAGGCTCATCTCTGCTCGCGACAAGAGAGCCGAGGATCTCTCGATAAAACGCGCCACACGAAATATTCCGTGTTGAAGGCACAAACGAAATGCAAATGGGGCCGGGCTATGCGTCGCAGACGTTTGGCAACACTGTTTGGGTTTCGTCCGAAGGGTGGCTCTGCCAGTTGTAGGGTATGCGCGAGATAGGCAGAGTAGGAGAGAAAGTGTGAGAGAATGAGAGAGGGAGAGAGAGAACGAGCTTGGGTCGTTGTACCGCGTTCCGTCCGTCAACACCTCGCCTCTGCCCCTCCCAGCCAGGCGAAACTATAAAACACACGTGACACACCTCGCACTATCCTTCTACCACCCCACTTCGGTGCACCACCGCGTTATATCTAACTCAGACTGTTCGCATACGAACGATATCCATACCCTTGCTACTTTCTCACTTTCGTCTTTCTCTTTCGCAGCATCCAAGTTTCTTAAAAAGGCATTCCAATTGTCGTTGATCATTGTTTTTTTTTTTTTTTAATCTTTGCTCGCTGTCGTTCTCCTTGCAATGATTCTTTAAGGTCGGTCGAATCGGCCCGCAGTGGTCACCGCCATCGACGTCAAATTCGCAGGATAATTATAAGTTGGATGATCTCTTTGGACGGGAGAGTGAAAAGGGGGGAGTGTATGCGAGGCGAGAGGCGGAAGGGGAAAGTGGAGGTTGGTCAAGCCCATCCGTGGTCGAACTACTTTCATATTTGAAGGTGTTACCGAGTGTATATATATGGGCCGTTGCACAGCCGAATAAATGATGGGTTTATGGTAATGCTCGCCTAGCGAGGGGTCGCTCTACCGTGCACAGGAATGCTCGTTTGTGTAGAACGGCTCGATGGCACACGGAGCCACGTATACATCGAAAGGGCAACGCTACAGAAAATGGAGGGTGCGTGTTTTGCACCTCGTGTAAATCCCCGTGTCTCGGCGTATTTGTCGTTTAATTTAGACATTTCCTACCCGTGCCCGTACGCCTGCCATGTGGGTCATCGCGTTCCACTCATTGCACAAACAACTCGTAAAGTTCAACGGGAAGTCCTAATTCAAAGACGTCCCTACGTTATCTCTCTTGCCTTTTAATTCGCTAGGACATCAATCCAAGTAGTACGTGCACACCCTTGTCATCTCGGTCGATTCGTTTTCGTGCCAAAGGGAAGATTCCCGGCGGCTGTTCGTCCGATCATCGGCGGCTCGTGGACTACGTCGAGACGTCGAATTGGATTTAGACGATCTTAGAACGAGCAAAGCATATCGAGGGGGCCCACTGAGGAAACAACGCCGAGGAACCACCGAATGGTAAACGGTGTACATAGGAAAGCGCGGTGGCACAATCAGGCTTGATGCCAAACAGTTCTAGCCACTCCCAACCGGTTCCACCCGTGGGATTGGTTGGCAATTACAAGATGCGCGATAATCCGCAGACTTGGCAGCAAACGCCACTTGCGTTAAGCCACCTAGATTAACACTTACCTAGACGTTACTCTTGACTTTGCCCATTTCTCTCGTTTTCCTCGCGGTCCAACTTGTCGTGACTTTCGGCGATATTAATGACGAACGGGTAGCTTTAAGCGTAAGAAACCTTTGTCGAAGAATAATGGTCGACGATGTATATAGACCGACGAAGAATTCTTGTACGATATATTAAGAATTTCCTGTTCGCCGTATCATGCTAATAGTACGCTCAATTTGTTACATTTTCTTCTTTTTTTTCCTCCCTCTTCCCCCTCCCCCTCCCATGAAACGTCTTAATCTTTGACGTATCTTATCGCGAGTTCAACGAGTTCGCCGCGGAAGCGATAAATCCTAAGATTTTACGTGTCGGGCTATTCAATTTTCTTCCAGTAGCGAAAGACAAAAGCTCAAATTGAAAGAGAAATGCGAGACACGAAAGTATCGCGTGAGGGAATGACTCGGAACGCCGAATATCTAGTTTTCGCGGATAATCAAGTTTCGATGTTCACTCGCGTGTCCGACCGTGTCTCGGAATGTACTTTAATCTTCTTTTACGGAGTTAGTTTACAAGTATTTTTGAGCGTCACCTCCGTTTCGTAGCGTTGGGAGAAAATTGTAAAGACGTTGTTCCCTGTTCGTTACGAGCCGCCACGAAAAGAAGAGCCACGCGAGAAAGAAGTTTACGACCACGAACTTGCGGCGAGCTTTTAGAAAGATGCTTCGGGGATCGATAGATACGCTTTCAAGCGTTATTTAATCGCGTCTACGTTTTTCGAAGAACGTTGAATCATTCGGACGGCGAAAGTACGTTTTTCGGTCTTCGTTCGTACGTGCTTAATAATATCGCAGTAGAATTAGATCGCGGTGACTCGAAGCATTATCATGCGAGCGATCTTGGCGAAGTCGCAGACTTTCGGTGAAGAACTCGACGTAACTCTGGTAAAACGGGTCGGGAGGGGACTGTCGGGGGATTAGAGTCGCTCTGCCAAAAGTCTCTGAATCTTGCGGGCTATGCCGGCCGACCCTCGGCCGCAGAAGTTAGATTTATGCCGCGAAACCCTTGGAATTACCGAATCGAGGATTTATACTTCTCCTTTTTTTCTGGCTTCCACTCGCGTCCCGGAGCTTCGCGCGGAGGGGCCTAGACCGGTCTAACGATTTTATTCCGACACCATTTCCATCGTAAAGAGAATATCGTCTCGAATATCGTCGTATCGAGAGCCTATGAAATTATTTTTAATTGTCTCGTACTCTCACGCACACGGACACTTTGCAAAGTTCCGAAGGTTTCGTGTAGCCAACACGAAATTACAGCTCAATCTCTTCTACTTGTTGTCGAGCGCGGAGACGGCAAGGGTAGTCCACGGAAGACTCGCACGATATCGCAAGTAGAGATAGCATGCGAGTCGACTATTAGATCGATGTTGCAACCGATGAGGGAGTCATAATCGTTAGGGCTATTTCCTAGTCCGCGCGTAGCTTCGAAAGACCGGAGAGAAACGTCGAAGGAGCGAGGAGAGAGAAAGCGATCGCCACCCGAAACTCGAGCGCCAATCCCTTTCCAATTACAAATTTCTAGGTACCCCTTTCGTTCATCGATCTTCCTTCTCCAGCGCGCGGTTCAACTCGGAAACTATTGCGTTACACGTAATCTGTGCTCGGTGACGTTGCACCGCGTTGGGCCCACAGACAGCCAGTCAGTTCAATATCCATCCCAGCGGAAAGCAGATAGCAGATTGTCACGTGTATCCTTATAAATCGTGGCCTCGCTCTTCTCCAAGTTCGCGTCCCGTGAAATCGGTCGAACGTCTATCGACTTTGTTCCGAGTCCGAACGATCGGCCGATCCGACTTAACGAATTACGATTTCCCGTCCGTTCGTGATCTCCGCGTCTCTGACCTACGCCTCTGACCTACGTAATCGTCCCTCGTAGCTGAATCATTTCCTGTGCCAGCGAGAAAAAGGATAAAAAGAAAAGACAAGGTGAAAAGCGCTTTAGCTTCGAAATCACTTCGCCGAGTGACGAACGACACTACTGTTTCCCCCTCCCTCCCGTCCTCCTCTTTCTCTCCTTGGATCACCGTTATTATTCTCGCGATCCATTGTAGGGAGAAGCAGAAGCGGTAATCGATGACGGTGAAAAGTACTCGATAACGAGAGAGAAACAATGCTTTCCGTCCTCGGCGTACACCGCCGTTAAAGCATTCGACATAAGCGAACGAAGAATCGATGTCGTCGAGCGTACTTATTATTAAGCGGCAAGAGAGAAGAAAAACCGAGACGATACTAACGCGAGGCAAAAGCTGAGACAGCTACGTACCTTGGCCGTGCGTTTTAATTAATTTTCTTGGCAACGTGATTAACGGATTTATCCCGGCCAGTTTGAGCTTTATCCGGCGTTTTCCTCGGTAGTCGCACCGAAATTAATAATAGAAGAGAGAGGTACGGTAAAGATTAAAGGCTTGGTGCGTTGAACGAAACAACGTCGTAAAGAAGTAGTACGGCTAGCAACCCCAAGGAAGATCCATCGATTCTCTATTCCAAAGGTTTCCCTGTTTAGCCGAGGCCCCTCTTAATCTCTCCGTTAACCGTAAAATTATTCGTCACGGACGAACACCCTCTAAACGCATTAACTCCTGGCAAGAAGCGAAAGCTCGTTGGTCCGAGCTAGCTTTTTCTTTCTCTCTCTATCTCTTTCTCGTCTGTCTCGCTTGCACGCTCTTGGTACGACTTCCACGCTGACTGACGCGTTTCCTCGTCCGCAGGAAACGTTTACGACCAATTCACGACGACCGTGTTCCAAGAGACCTTAAAGTTCAGCACGCACGTAAGCTGCTCGTCGAAGCGTAGTTAAAAGGGTGTGCCCCGTGACTCTCGGAAACGGTGACTTAAATTGCAAGTCTCTGCGTTGACGTACGTAACTCGTCCTTTCGGTCGAGAGTACGAAATTGCGTTTACGTCGACGTGGAGACTATTTTTAACGCGTTGAATACCGTAGCGGTCAGAGGTTAGCGGAGCAGCGGCAGGAGGCATTATACAGGCCCTGGCAACCGGAAATTTCTAGCGCGTGGGAGATTAGAGAACGAACGAAGGACTCGTAGAAAATCGAAAATCGACGAGAGTGGTGTGGGGGGCTGGTGGATTAGACCGGAGCGAGCAAACGGAAGAGCCGAGGTTGTTACGTGGATATGTAGTAGGTACGTGTCGTGAGCTCTCTTCCCATGTCGCCAGTCCTAATTTATGCGCATGCACACCTAATTAAAACGGGGTCACGAATAGTACTCGCTTTTGGACACCTGCGTTATCGTTATCGCAGACTCTTGTAGAGTTTTTCTATCTCGGTTCGTTCGGCTTCGAATTTGCTCTCGAATTCTTTTATCGTTCTTTCATTCTTTTCCCTTTTTTCTTTTCTCTTTTTATACACGTATATACGTTCTCTTTACAGACACACACACACACACACATATGTATATAAAATGAAATTGCTCGAGTGAATATTTCTTTCATCGTTGTACGTACTTGTTATCGTACTCCACTACTCGCGCACAAGGATAGAATCGTGCGGTGAAATCAAAGTCGAAAATTAAAAGCCTCGGATTCGTTTTTTCGGCTCCTGTTCCGTCTCTCTTTTTATTTAACGCGGTGGGCGTCAAAAGTGATCGGCGGTAACTACGAGGGAGTGGAGAAAAGATCCAAGGGTGTTAACGGTCGGAGATTTGAAAGGATAAGCGCGAAGACCGCGAATCCGAACGAACGAGCAAGCGCGAGTGAGTTTGCGAGCTTTACTTTGACCGGATTTTAGTGTGCCGTACACGAGGATTTGCGAGGGCGCGTAAACTTTAAAGGTACGCGGCATCACTGTGCGCGCTCTCTCTCTCTCCCCCTCTCTCTCTACTCTTTTCCATCCAGAAACACGCTATATATCTTTGGGTGCGCGTGCGCGGTCCCGGCTTTCCATCGGTGCGAAACGTACGTTCCGTGTGTAATTAATTTCAAACCAAGAGGGTGCTCCCTAGAACCCCGGGCTCTTTGAAATGGCACGTAAAACGAGCTAACGAATACCCATGTCGCGTTTTTACTATTTCTCTCGCGTTCGAAATTCTTGGATAATTTGATCGAAACGTTCCTTCAAGAAAGAAAGAACGAAGCCAGACGGAATTAGATAAAGATGTAGCGAAGCGAACGAAAGATACGGGGAGGAATGAGAGTTAAAGAGAGAACGAGGAGAGATAGAGCCACGGCTCAAGTTCGATCGGCAAAGTGCAAAGTGTAGCGCCGTCGTGGGAAAGATAGAGCACGTGCGATGCGCTAACGAGATACAGTCATTAGACGTATTTACTTTACGAGGGTGGTGAAGCTTTCGGAGCGTGCCAGGAGGGGTGAGAGCGGCCCTGATGGGCAAAAATTCAATAGACCTCCACGTGATAGAACACGGCTCGCTGGTACTGTTAAACGGTCCTCAACCCACCTAATGCTTCGCCGCTTATAACGGGCCTCAAGACGAAGGTGGGAAGTAGAAGGAGATCGGACAGCCAGATATTATATAAGTTTTATAACCGAGAGCACCGTCCTCTCTCTCTCTCCACTACCCTTCTCTATCGCGCAACCTTCTCGCGAAATGTGCCGCTCCCCCGTCCGTCAGAAATGTTATTGTTTCCGACGTAAAACGAGACATAACTCCTCTTTCCTTTCTTTGTCGACTCGGTCAATCGAAAATCGAGGATATCGAGTTTCTGCTCGATGATACCCTTTACGGAAGACCAAGCTTCCACCACCTTTGGCTAGTTACGCTAAATACGTTTGGGTCGCGTTATCTCTATCGATACTCGAGCTTTCGAACCATTTCCTCTTTCCTATAGAGCTTTAATTCGCTCGTAATTCCGGCTATTACTTTTTATTTTTTTCTCCTTTTTTCTTGTTTCTCTTTTCTCTTTTCTTTTTCTTCATTCCCTTTCGACGACCAACGAAATCCCCGATCGAATCGTTTTCTTTCTTAAAAAGGTCCAACTTTTCCACGTTTACGTTCGACTGGTGTTACGTCGTCGTTGTCACGTTCGGGTAAACGTTAAGAACTACTTTCGCTCGATTTCATCGGTATAGCCGACGTGCTGTCTGGGAAAAGTTTGAAACCGATGAGGCTCGAGAGGAGATAGCGCGGAGGAGAACGGGAGAAAGAGAGAAATGAGAGAAAGAAAGCGGAAATAAAACACGTCGGCTATGACTCGATTTCGAGGGCCCTCGCAGTAACATCCGGAAGTTATTCTAAGCGATTTTGTTGGCTTTAAAGGCGAGTTAAAGTAATTTTCAATTTTATAGGCTGGCGCGCCAAACTTTTCGATCGCTTTTCCTCGAGAACGTGGAACCCGCTTCGAAAGCGCTTTCCATTCGCTTGATTTTTTTTCTCGGTACTTCGCAGTTTCGCTCCTTTGACGAGCACATAACCGCGTAATCGTGAGTGAGTAATTTCAGAACGGAATAAAGAGAAAAAGTGAGGGTGCGGGAGCGGAAGAGGGATGGAGAGAGAAGGGCGTGGGGATGTGGTGTGGTAGGAGGAGGGGGGGTGAGAGGCGGAGAGAAAGAGAGAAAAATCTCGACGACTCGCGGAATACCTACTAGAGCAAGCGCGGAACTTGTTGCTGCTAGCCGAGTTCCGCAATATACCGAAGGAATTCGATGGTTTATTGGCTTTCCCTTGGACGTGGTGGAACAACGAACGGAAGAGAAAGAGAACGAATGGAGGAGGAGGACGAAGAGAGGAATAAAAGGGGAGGAAAGAAAAGGATAGGAAAGGGGAGAAAAGTCGGTAACTATAGACCGCGGCGTCGGCTTGTTTATGGGAGTGCCGATGCGCACCATCTGCTGAAAAAGACTTGTTGTTCTAAATGTGAACACCCAGTGTGGACCAAGCACGGTGTGTACGGACCAGTTGGCACAACGAAATCGTCGATCGTATCTCACTTCATTCTTACGTTCCAGTCTGGAGGAGAAGAAGGTATTCCTTCTTCTTTCTTTACTCTTTTTCTTATCTCTTTTTCGTTCCCTCGATTTTAAAAGAGTCAACTATATTTTTATAAAAATGATTCATTCCGTACGAACGATTTTTTTTTATAAATGTCCAACAGGTGTTTCACGAACGTTAGCGAAGCTAATCTTCTTCGAGAACAAAGAGAACGTAAGAAGGAAAAACAAAGAACGATAATGCGATTTTTGCGACTCGCAGACGATAACTTGTAAGTCTTGCATGGTCGACAAGCTCGCGTCTAAGTTTTAACGCGATGAAAGAGGATTTACGAGTAGCGATGAAATCGGCGTCGTTCGTCAGGGATGACGTCGATCGGTGGTCCTATCGAAGCCATAGTAACAATTAAGCGCATTAAAATACACGTCGTGCCGAAAGAAGGTTGTAGCACCGGGAAGAACGGTCGATGTTCCGAACGGACACGTGTCTCCGGCCAACGATAAAGAAACGACTCGCATCGTCGAGAATCGGCTAGGTACGTAGCTTTGGATGCCTACGACGGAATAGGTAATAAGATAATAGCTGATGGGTGAGAAGAGGGAAGGACGTGTCTAGGATAGGAGAGGAGGAAGAAGACGATAGTCGAGGGTGGAAGGTTGAGGAGGACAAGTGCCAGAGTGCCACGCGCCTCCGATCTTCACCCTCCGAGGGAAACAAAGAAGCCTCGAAACAGCAGGCTCGGCCAGAAAGGAGTTTCAACCAACCGCCTCGCGCACAATGGCACAGTTAGGGTTACAAGCTTCTTGACGAGTTGCCAAGTCGCGTCGTTGACGGCGGCTTGGATTCTCTTTTGTCGTCGCCAGCGAGACGTCGTCGTTGTCGTCGTCGTCGTCGTCGTTGTCGTTCGTAGAACCGATCGTCGGCTTCGGCGTCATCTTCGTCGCCGGCACAAAGCTTAAGGCTCCTGTCCGCTTTGGAAGACGCCCGGCAAAATCTCCTCGACGTTTGATCCCCTTCTACCGAATTGAAACGGTGCCAATGAACCTGACGAGGTAGGCACCGCCTACCAATCCCTCGGAAAGAAACCTCGCTGAAGGATATCGTTATATTTGGACACTCACTGTTCGAGTTCTCCCTTTATTTCTTTTCGGAAGAAGAAGTTGATAAAAGTCAATGCCTTCTTCTTCTTCTTCCTCCTTCGGTTCTTAGTGCAATAACGTAAAGTAGATGGAAAAGATCTCACAATCAAAATTGTGACTCTACCGAATCTGATTCTTTCGTCGGGAGAGGGTGGGGGGAGGGGCGAAAGGGAGGCTCGACGATTTCCCGGTTAGACGTGTTCCCTTAGCCGGTTGAGATATCGCGTTGGACCAAAAAGAAAATTCAAAAGTTTGCTCGCTCACGAAGCATCCCGAGTACACAAAAGATACATGTACACGGCCTCGGCGGCAGAAGGATGAAGAAGGGATGGAAAAAGTAAGTAGAGAAAGGTAGCGAGTTTGTGAGAAAGCGTATACTCGCATACATACGTAGTTACTGGGATTCGCGCTGCGAAGGTAGCTGCGAACAAATGCCGGGATAGAAGTCGAGCTTTCGGCAAGCTGCGCACGTAGGCTTGAGGGGATAGAGACGTTCCCCAGGATGGCAATGATCACCACCCGGTGACTCTGCCAGCCATTAACGGACACATGTCTCTATCTGGACTTTGCATTCGAGGCGCGAGATTTATCGCCTTACACGGCTCGTAGACGAGGACCAACGAGAACGATTTTTCACTACTACTAAGGAGAAAATGATACCTAAGCTAACGCTCGCTAAATTCCTAGCTAAATTCGAAGATTTGAATATATCCTGTTGGTATAAGAAAAATCGTCGGGGAAGATATTATGACAAATAAATTCCATCCGGATATAATAGGACAATCGGGTGGAAAAATAACAGTCCATTTTTACACGACAATCCCAGCACCACCGTTCCACTTTCCTCGATCGATCGCGACAATTAGGAACGGAATGTGACGGCACTTTCCCGGTAGCGAACTTATTGTTATCGCGGCCCGGAGACGGCAGACTCGGCATTTTAATGTTATGCTCTTTGCGAGAGTAACGAAGAGAGGGTTCGAAGGCTTGAGAGTCGGGGGCGGCTCGATTCATTTTCACGAGTAGCGAAGGCCCGCAGTGGTTTGTCAATGGCTCTCGATAGCGGCGTCGGCGCTCGGCTGTTCCGGTCATTAAAACTTGATCCATCGAACTATTTGTTCGTCCGTACACGCTGCAATCCCGAAAGTCTCGTTTTTCACGATATCGCTTGGCACTCCGACGTGGGGGCCACCCCCTCGTTCACATTTTTTATGCGGCCGGCCATACATCATCGTAACGGCGAAAGCAAAGCGCGTCAGATAATTCACGGGCACTCAAGCGCTGCCTGCCCGTTAGGCTTGACAAAAATTCAGGATATATATCTTTTAATCGTACGGTACGCGCGGCTCTGCAATGACGCGACGAGAGGGTAGCGGCCGAATCGATTTTCTCCCTTTTTTCTATACTTTATTTTCTTTCTTTTTCTCTCTTTTCTCTTTTTTTTTTGAGAGCCTCGTTATAACCAGAAAGCATAAGCCACGATATATCGAGAGCGCAAGAGAGTGAGAGAGAGGCGTATTCGTGAAAGTGGACGTACTCGTTTTACTTTGTTCACGTAGTTATCGAGTGAGAAAACACTTCCATATATCCGACTTGTCGGGATGTTTTAAAGTCATAGAAAATCACCAGCTATTGCTATTGGTATCATCGATTGGCCGTCGTCTCTTAAGAAATATTCGTTCGCGAGATCTAGGGGAGAGACATCTCCTAACAATAACGACTATTGAATTTCTGACGCACGTGCCGAGTCAAAATGGGTTCTCCCGGAATATCTCTCTTTGTCGATCCTACACATGCTCGATAACGTTGGAGCTTTTATTGTCATGCAAAAGTGCGAGCTTATGCTCGATGTGGAGCAATTCGGCAGTCGGTTGGACACAATACGCCGGATAGTCGGCGCGATACAAAATATGCAAATTCGCGGGACGTCGGTGCCGGTGGTCCACGACAAAAACAATAAACGACGAGCGATTGCATGTGTTCATACATCGATGGATCCATAAAAATAGCCGCGCGAACACGGTCGCACCATCGAGGACGAACGCGGCACCGATAAAAAGAGGAGCGAAAGAGAGGGGCAAGAGAGAGAGAGAGAGAGAGAGAGAGAGAGAGAGAAAGAGAGTTTGCCGCGAAACACCTCGTTGCGAGTAGCGTCATTATTTAGTGACGACGAAACTGTCCGTTCCGTGCTAAATTTTCTACGGATTAGTAACTAACGAATTTACGATGGTTACCAAATTCTTCTCTTTTGTGAAAACAGTCAAAGTGGTCGATGCTACCTGGAAAAATTGTTCAACCATTTTCTACGGTAATGATCATTTTAACAATGTTTCAACGTTACGATAAAGTTCCGAATCTATGAAAGTCTTTTGTTAGTTACGATACTTTGTTTGTGCTACGGTTTCCAAAAGTGCTTGCCGGAGGCAAGCTTCCTACAGTTCTCACACTCCGGTCTAACACGTACTAACTGTTCACGCCTCTGCGGGTGTTCCGGCAGGGCCAGTGTTTCCAAAACTTTTCTTTCAACTGCCCGCTTCTCTCTCTCTCTCTCTCTCTTTACTTCGTTGCCGGTAGAAGGAACTCGGATAAAATTTCTGGTCGGCACCAGCGATAGATCTGTTGCCACCGTAGCTTCGAGAAAAAATAGATCCTCTATAGTTTTCTTCGCTTCTCCGAATGGATTGTAAATTTAAAATTCTGCTCGAGGAAGAAATTATTAATCATGCGCCAGTTCGGACGGCCCCGATCTTCGACGTATACCGTGACGCGCGTACTCTTCCCGAATCGGGAACATCGTGGAGGCCTTTGGGCTCTGATACGAGCTCGTCGAAGTTGAGCAGTTCCGTTGTAAAGAGCAAATAATAATAGCGGAGTTCCGACTCCGTCTAGTTTCTTGACTCTCGAAGGTAATCTCGCTTCGGTCGCATGTTTTCTGTTGCCTGGAAATTGTTTCTTCCAAAGTGAAGTGCTACCGCGCTTTTGTTGACTTTCCTTTTCGCGGACAAAAAATAACAGTGCAACTGCGGGAAAGAACTTTCTTGCCTGTCTTATTTATTTTTCTTCGGACCCTTTACGTCAGGCGGAGAATCGATTTAATCGAACTCCGCTTTTATCTTCGATAGAAACTTACATAACTCACCTTGCTGTTCTTTGCATCGTCTAGATATGAAATTTTAATTTGAAAATATTTCCGGACTAAAATTCGATTGGTTTTCCAAAGTATCCGAGGTTTTCCGTGGTCACGGAAGATCTCATTGCGCTCTAAATCGTATGACGATCGATATACGATCGACGGTACGCGTCGGACGGTGGTTTTCCTTGGGAGAGTAAGGATAAAAATGGCGTAGATCGAGAAGAGTGAGAACGAAGAAGGGAGAATTGAGTGGAGAAAAGGAAGAAAGAGGGAGAGAGAATTGGCGAAGCGTCCTGCAGGCTGGTTTGACGTGTTCCTTCCCGAGGTATTTTCGCTCGTCGTCGGCCATTTGCTAGCGTCGCTTGTAAATATGAGCGGTCCTTCTTTCGGACAGAGAGCAATAGCCCTAACAACGTCTTCTTACCGACGTCGTACGAATCGAGAACATTTCCAAGGCAGCACTTTTCTCAACCCGAGGGACGCTTTCGCCATTCCTCGAGCGGCTTTCGTGCAGCCCCGTAAAAGGGATAAGAAAGTAACGGTCGCAACTGCGGAAAAAAAAGGACGACTAGACGAAACGAGAGGAGATATAAGATGGACAAGATGAGAGAAATAGAGAAAGACGAAACCGGTTCACCTCGGCCAATCAACGTCGATGGCATAGAGCCATCGTTCTAGCCATTTTACGCGGCGTCGTAAAAGATCCTTGTTACGAGCGACGAACGAACAAAATGACGGATCATAATAAGTTCCTCTACTTCGGTCGGTAGGCTCCAGCTAGCATTTCCCTCTTTCCAGAAAATTTAAGCGGGGAACGCTCGTAAACTATCCCGCGGTGACGTGCGTGATATCTCCCACGACGGATTTTCTCCCGAGAACGTCAAAGTCAACCGCTTTCTCTTACTCGCGGTCTAGAGAAAGAACTGCGTAGGGTAGTTTTCCAGACTTCTTCCATCGGATGGAATTTAATTAATCATCGGATATTGTGCCGAGAACTCGACTCGATTCCTGCCGGCGACGTTTGAAAGCATTTATAAATCGCTTTGACGAAGCAGAGATTCTCATCGCTTGTGAACGCGGTCGATGTCTTCCATTCGGGATCGACGAACGAATCAAGGAATCAACGAATTAACGAGGATGTTGTTGTTCTTCCGGCGTTCGACGCGGAAGCGCTCTCTTCTTATCGGCGGTGTCATGCTTCGTCGAGCCTCTCTCGTCGGGCAAAGTTGCGCCAAAGCGTCGATTTTGCTCGCGAATGCGCACGGCTGCGCGTATATACTCGGCGTATATACTGCTGACACGCGCGTGGACAAGACGCGATAGGAGCCATTATATGCGACGCGGTGGGGAGATTCTTTGTTCGTGTGCCGCCGCGGTATAAATTGTCGGGCTCACTTAGGTGGCCAAATTTATTCCAATCCCGTAATCCGCGCCTATTCATACAGATGCAAATCGGAGAAACGTGTGCCAAATTCGTACGCATCCTTCTGGAAACGAGATACCTCATGGGATAGGAAGGATAGCCTACATAGTTCGCTGCGGACTATGCCAGGAATGAATTAACGTGACCCTTACCCAGAAGCGGAGAGAGGCGGGAGAGGAAGTTGCTAGTCGGGATGGAAGCGCCGTGATACAACTCGTTGTCATGGTCCCTCTGGAAGTCAAGCCTGGGGCTTTCGAACGTAGTACCGCGAGTCACGCGTAATGCGGAGACTGCGTGGTGCCGTTGGTTCGTTGTTGCTGCTGCCGCGCTGCCTGCCCGCCCTCCCGTCCATCGTGAATTATTAAATGCCCGAATTAAATGCACCACCGGTCATACATAAGTCGCGCGCGTAGATCCGTTGTGGATATACGATCGACGAATGGAACGGCAACGGAGTCCGTTACCTATCGACGGAGCGTTTATTCCGATTTAGAGCCGATCGGGACGATTCAAAGTACTCGGCTTACGTTCGACTGCTTTGCTCGTCACTGCGCGCACCCTGCTCTTGTCTCTCTCCATCTCTATTTGTCTTCGCCACGAACGATAGTGCCTAAATCACTTGGGCTTAATGCACATACAACTCCGTGCTAATGCACGTGGCTCAAGAGTGTACCTGCTAATCGTTCTCTCGAAATAGTCGGGCTTCGCCCGCTAGAAACGATACAGCCCTTTCCAATTTATTTTATCCTGAGATATCGAGGATGTTGGCCGCATTGCCGAAGTCGATGAAGCAGAATAGGATAACTCGAGCGAGTTTATCGTTCGGTGCCATGCAAACTCTCTGGTTACGCGTACTCCTCGGCTTTATGGACCGCGACTTTGCGATTGCGGAAATATCGAAGCTTTTCCTTCTCGACGGCCTTAAACTCTTCCCGTCTCCCGTACGACCAACTTTTTTCAAAGCGTTTTCCAAACGAGTGAAACGAAACTATTCGCTCATCGATGATATCGGCGCGAACCGAAGCGCCTTTCCGCAAATATCCGAACGTTCTTTATGCTCGTTACGCGATCGGGCTCGTGCCCCGATTTCTAGGAAATGGCAAATTGATTTATTCTTCGCTTGCGTCGATGCTTCGAAGCGGGCAACTTTGAGCTCGCAATAGTCGATGTTTTTTAGCGTTGGCATTGAACGATATCAATCGTGTGTACGAGATCGTGCTCGTCGACGTATACTTCAGGAAGAACGGCAGAGATCGTTCGAATGTCTCTCGAAGCAAAATACTAACTATTGTTCGCGCGACAGCGTGCGTTAACGCGTTTACGACGAATGTTTCCGAGCTTTATGCAACAGTTTGGCTCGGAGCCGTCTTACAAGAAGTAGACCACCGATCATCTTCTCGAAATAGCGTTATGTATAGCTCGCGATATCTAGATCATAGATACTACGTGTCTCGTGGGGTGAGAAAGAAGGGAAGAGGATTTTCTCGCGCGACAGTCATAAAACCGAGAGACGAGAACGAAGGGGTGAGAGAGGGCGCGAGGGACGAGAAGATAACTGCATATTCTTTATAACTCGATATTCGTTCGTTCGTTCGTTCGTTCGTTCGTGGTTATATCCCAGCGCTAACGATAAACGTCTATATATATATATATATATATATATATATATATATATATATGTGACTAGTCCGAGTATTAACCTTCGCGATGTTGATTGACGGTTAACTGCTAGAGTAGTTTGCGGTCAGATACATATACGTTTCCCTCCGAGCGTCACATTTTGAATTTCAATTTTTATTAAAAATGCAAACTTTTCTTAAAACGTACGCGTCAAAGTGGAGAATCGGTTTATCGGACTTTCATTAGGGAATTCGTAAAATCCACGTCGTCGGACCAGCAATTGGTTAAGAGCGATTTGGCTAGCGTTAGTAAGTACCTCGGAACTTTTCGTTCCTCGTACACTTGCTCCGAACGTACACTCTCTCACGTTCTTCAAGTTCCGAGACGACGTGTCGAAGATAATTCGATGCGGGGTTTGACTTTGGCGCGGGCCGGGGACGAGAGGGAGAAACGAAGAGAACGATTCTTCTTCGACGGTTTACGGAAGGAGTAGAAGAGTGTTTCTCGTTTACGTGACTCGTGTCACTTTGAGAAACCCTCTTCGCATTATTAGGGAACGAGAACGCCAGAAAGTTCCTCTTTCTCTGCGTATCTCGAAGAAGATGCACGTGTTCTCACGTTCACGAGCCTTGATCGCCGGAGCGAATCGAAGAAGCGAAAACGTCTAACTATGAAAATTGACGAATCTTTCGAGCATTTCCTTTTCCTCTCCTTCCGTCGTAGGAGGAAGATTGGAGAAAGAGAGAGAAAGAGAAAAGAGCGAAAAACGCGTTTTCGTGGGGCATTACGAACGAGAGCAATACGGGAGGAACGTGGAAGACGAATGACGGTGGAGAACGTGCATGGAGGAACGACGACGAACGGCTGGAATAGAAATTCCAAAGCTTTTTTCTTTCTTTAATAAATACGTGGGGAGCAGAAACGGGTGTACCGTTGGTCTCCGTCGGCATCGAGTTTTACCGAGAAACGGACGAACGAAGTGGACTCGAAGAGGAACGTAGGTAGATACAGGCATCGGCCGTGGACGAAGAGGGACGAAGAGAGGAGGGGAAGAGCCTCTGGGACAACGACGTTGAAAAGAGGGAGAGAGAGATCTCGTTGTATCGATCGGCGTCATAAAATCCATTTTATGACTTGGACGCTGTCCAGTGACTGGTGTATTAGCCGTCGCATTGCCTCGCAAATAAAACGCTCTTCTACTCTTGAACCCCCTTTAACCACCTCGCTCAGCCCTCGTCGCCGTCGGACGGTGCCATCAACTCTCGTCTGTATCTCCCGTCTCCTCTCTTGTCCTCCCTCTTCATCTACTCTGTCTCTGTACATCGGCTCTCTCTCTCTCTCTCTCTCTTTCTCTATCTCTCCTGTTGTACGTCGGCAGGTTTATAGGCAAAAACTCGGTAGCTAGACCGTTTCCTTCATGGTCTTGTACCTCGTGCGATTATACCATTTTACATAGGGAATCGAATCATCATTTCCCGTTTTCTTCGCTCCTTTTTTTCTTTGCAAATGTTTGCAATGTCGATGCGTTGCGAATTGAGTGTTTATCCATAAAAGTTTTCAGGGATAAGTACAGCAAGTTATGCTAATACCTGGCATGCTTTGATATTTATGATCTCGTAGACGCGTAAAGGTTCGTGCAATATTCTCGCGTACTTTACTCGAGTATTTTCGTCATTGTTAGCAAAGGAGGAGAATTCTTTGTTGTAGGTGAAATAAGTGTACCTTCTCAATGGATATTTTAACAACGGCAGATCCCTGCTACGCCGTTGTAGTTGCCGGAAATATCTCGATTATCTACTAGAGTTATTTTGTGCTTTGTGATTCTCTTTTTACCTCTTTAGAGAAAGACAATTAATGGATAGACCCAATACGCAGAATTAGGAGGCGTAGGCTTCCGAGAGGAATAAAGATAGGGTAAACGGGTGGACTTTTCGCAAATTGGTTTCGCGTGTTCAAGAGGCGGGTCGGGGCTCGCTCGTACATCGACCGGTGACCGTAGATAATTAATCCCAATTGAATTAATTAGATTCGCTCGGTGAAAATTAAGCTCCGTCGGTATATACGTGCTGGGATATTCAAGCTTTTGTCACGAACCGGCCTTCGTCTCGAAATTCGTCTAGTAGGAATTGAATTCTCTTAGTCTTTGCTCCTTCCAACTTTTATCTCTTTTTTTTTTCTTTCGTTCGTTTCTCCTTTTTTTCTCTTCCTTTTAGTTCGTCCGATTTACGTACGTCAAAAAGCTGGGCTTGGCCTTTACATATCGTAAAACAATCTCGAACACGTTAACGCTTTTTTGCGAAGCGACGATCGTAGCGTGATAGCGATTCCTCGCGACGATTTTTCAAGCACGTTCGTGCATTATATTTTATTGCGCCTTTTAACCAATATATCTCAACCACTTGGGAGTCGATGTGGCGTGCGACGCGCGTGACGTCCTGGAAGATAACGCTTCGTCTTTTTCTTTCTTTTGTTTCCCTTCCGTTTTCTCTTCTCTCTTTCTCTCTTTTTCTATCATTGACTCTCTCTTTTTTCCGTTTCCTCTTTTTTCCTTCCTTCTCGACTACACTACATTTAGACTCGTTCTTTTCCTCTTTCTCTCTCTCTCTCTCTCTCCCCCTCTCCCTCCCTTTTTCCATACACGTACGTATATATTTTTATTTCGTTCTGACTCTCCACTTTTATGCGAGATCCTTCGCTTCCTGCTAGACCATCGCGTCGTCTTAGATAACTGCCCGGGAATATTATAAATTTTCAAAACAGTACAGTGCTCAGATAAGGAAGAAATCTAAACGAGCTCGCATTAACGCAACGGTACACTCGTGTTTCTGCCGAGTAGACCGAGGTCCCATAGTGATTGATAAGCTGATCTTTACCAACGATAACGATCCTCCTTGAGGGAAATGAAATTTAGAACGCTGGTAATCGATATATCACTTCGTTATAAAAGGATTATCAAATTGTTCCATATTCCGATATTAAATGAATATTTTAAAAGGTCGTATTGATTTCAAATCCAACTTATTGTCCGTGTCATCGTCGTAGTTGCTTCGATTTCGATTTGATTCGATTCGATTCGATCGAAAGACGAACGAGGAAAAGAGGTACCGCGCTTGCAGGAAAGCTCGACCCACCATGGGAGTTAATTCGCCTGGGGTGCCAAGAGAAAGGGGCTATGATTCGGCGCGCTACGAAGTTTTCTATTCGCGACGGTATCAGCCGTGGGGAATAGGAACGTCATGCGAACTGTCCCAATGCAATTAAGATAAGCACCGGCGATGTTTATAAATGTTTCGTTGAGCGCGCGTATTACGAGCAACACGCGGCCATACACGCCTACATATACATTCTCGTATGGTTTCACGAGCGAAACAGCGACCCGAAGGAAAGGGGAGAAGAGAATCGTGGCGCGTCTCCTATCCGAGAAAAAGCAAACAGTCGACGGCGTGACTACCCGCAGGCTACTGGTCCTTAGAAACTTTCGGACGCCATTCCCCTTTTTGCTTTCAACCCCTCTTTCTTCCCCTCTCCCTCCCTCCCTCCCTCTCTCTCTCTCTTTCTTTTCACCCTTTCGCGACGAGCAACCTGCGTGTGGTTTAACTCGTGTCAGATTTCAAGTAATATTTTGCACAACTTTGAATGATAAAAAGGCTTGATTTTTTGTTCCTTTTTTCTCTTCCCTTTTTTCTTTCTTTTCCTTTTTTTTCAAAGTAAAAAAAGAATTTCCTCGCCACGAGTGATCTAGCATCGCTGGTAACGCGAATTTAAGATACACGTTTAAAGTAGACGCGCAGGATTTGGTATTGCATGAAAAATTATGAGATCGTCTAGGGCCGGCTTCCACCTACCGTCGTCGCTATCATCGTTTTCTCCTCGTCCTCCCGTTCCAGTCCTACTTCCTTCGCCTCATCGACGTAACTCCTCGCTAAGAAACTGCTGCCGGCATGACTCTGGCTGCCATCCTCGTGAAATTGCGTCTTCGAAGCCTCGCCGTGAGATTAAAACGTCTCGGATTTCACGAGGCGGAACGTGGAACGACGACGAGGAGAAGAGGAGGACGACGAAGGCAAGCGATTTAAATTTCACACGCTAGAACGGCGCGACGGCGAACGTGACGGAAACGGATGCCCGACTTTCTTCTTTCTCAGGGTTATTCGGAATTTTTCCTGTGGGCGATCGAACTTTACTCTTCTTTGATTTTCTTTCGGGATCGTCCTCCTTCTTCTTTTATTTTCCTCTTCTTTCCGTATCAATTGTTCGACTTGATGAAAACATAAGTATATCGTATTTCATTTTAACATCTCTCTGATAGTTTCTTTTTCACGGAACTTGAATTATCAGGTAGAAGGAGCGAGTAAGGTGCTCGTGATAATGTTGCGAAACGTTCGAGCGTGTCTCGTTCATCGTGAGAGACACGTCCAAGTGCACCCACGAGTCTTGTACCGCGCGTGCTTGCTTACATCCATCTCGGTGCGTTGAGATAGCGAAATGGCGATCAGATAGGATGGAGAGGCCCTTTGAATAAATCCTCAGACCGATAGGGAGGCGGTCCCAAGGGGTTTGCTCGACAATGCGATAGCCGATAATGGTCTGGTTCAAGCGCCGTCCAATTCTGAGGTTAATTACCATCGTTTTAACCCGTTGTCGTTTTCCTCCTCGTATCGGCCCGAAACCGTTCTTAAAATCGGCCCAAGTTGTGCGCTGAATTAATTTTATGTCGATAATCACCGCCACTCCTTCCCGAGGATAAGAAAGAAAAATGAACGGTATTAACGCAGAGAGAGAGAGAGAGAGAGAGAGAGAGAGAGAGAGAGAGAGTCTTCTCGTTGAAAATCTTTCTTACTTATTTCGAAATTAGAGGACGATAAATTATTACGATTAAAGAAGTGAGAGAAGTTAAGAAGCGCGGTGTACTAAATTGTAATTAAAAAAGAAAAAAGAAAAGAAAATACAAGGTTATTTATATCAAATACCAGATAACGAGGCAAGTCCACCTAGTAGTCCAAAGGTTGCGTGAGTAAGGCAATACGATCTACGGATGTTTGCGTCGGCCCCACGACGTTATTATCTTACGGAAATGATAACGGAAAGATCGAACTGCTATCTCTGCAATCGTGCCTCTTTCGTGATACACTTACACATGGTACTCGCGATATTCGACGTTTCGGTACTTGGAATATTGTATTTCTGGATAGGCTGTCTTCGGCATTTGTACTTTGGAGGAAAGAAACTAATAAAACGCTATAAGCCGCGTTTAAATCAGATTTCGATGGGATCAAATATTTAGTTAAGTGGATCAAAATTTGTGCCACTTTTTCCGTCGTACCGAAGCTGCGCGCCGATCGTCCCGCTCGATAACACGATAGCCGAAATAATTGAATTTACCTCGATTCAATATTGGGTTAGAGGTTGACTTGATTTCATCAAACGTTTTAGTCGTATATTAAGACCCCTTCTTATTTCTATAATTCAAGGCACTCCAGCAGTGCTCGATACGCTTGAGCGAATTCGCTTGGTCGTAGTAGAGGAGGAGGAAATATCGTTCTCTATGTCACAAAGTTTCCTTTCTCCTTGGACTTCCGTGGTGGAGAAGAGCAAGCGAGAGAGAGAGAGAGAGAGGGAGAGAGAAGGAGAAGGAGAGTTTATTTTCACGTGGCACGCCCAAGCTTCGCTGAATTCAGTTCGGTCGAAACTGCGTGAGATGAGAACGTTTCCGTCGAATCGTTGAAGTAAATGGCACCGCCCCTTGCGTTACCAGCGATACACACGTCCCTGGACGTTGCAAGAATTACAACGTAAAACTTCTTTTTCTTCTTCTAATGCGTCCCGTGCTGGTAATTACGCAGTGAAAACTTTTCTACCGTCCCACCTATCTCTAATTACGTTAACACACTGATTCCAGTCACGTGATTCTTACATAAAGACGATTACGTTTGACCAACGAACAGCTGTGGCACTACCGTGATGATCTCTCCCAAAATCGGACTCCACCCCGAGTCCCAACGACTCCAGCGTTCTCTTTTTTATCGCCTTGGATCGACGAAATCGTAATTTCTACTTGTACGGGCATACCGTAGAGAATGAGCTAGAAAACGGACTAGCGTTACATAGAATCGTTTATTTTTAGCTGTTCTAATTATATGCTTTTACCGCATCATACGATAACGAATAGCACGAATAATGTAACGATTTTCGTGCCTCCTTCGAGGATCGATCGAAAGCTCGAAAAAAATGATAAAATTCTAAAGACGTGGTCGCTTTCGACGGACACTTACTTCTTTGCATATTTTTCGATTTCTCCTAACAATGTTTTCATCTTTGATGTTTCAGGGTGTGCATTTCTCACCTACTACAGCCGTGACAGCGCCATCAGTGCCCAGAACGCTCTACATGAGAAGCGGACTTTACCAGGGGTGAGTGTTCATTATTACGTTATTTATTTACTTTTGAGTAGTAACTCGAGAAGGATCTAACAATTATTTTCGTATTAGTTCATATATCGTAAGTAGTAATCTGTTCGTATGTAGCCGAGAAATATTTCGTTATCGGTATATGCCCATATTGCCATCAAGGACAGAAGTGAATTATGCATCGCGTAAGTTAGCATCGACCGATTATTTTTCTTCTTTTTTTTTTTTTTTCTTTTCTCGTAAAAAGTGGGTTACGGATAAGAAGAAATCTGAACTGCCACCTTATATATCGCGATTTAAACGATTTGATATCAAGAGGGTATAAATTCGACACGAAGAATTTTGCCACTCGTAATACCATAGACACGGTGATACTCTATTTATAGAATCGAAATGTCACATATGAGAAGATTGATACACATTGAATGAATTAAATGAAAAAAAAAAAGAAAGAAAAAAATGGAGAGAAGAAATTTCTAAAGATTCGGTCTCTCATTCTTTCTCACTATTTAAGAGGATTATAAAACGCTGTAGTATCTTGAGAATTTTTCTCTCCAGACATATTTGTCTAGAAGAAAGTTAACCTCTTCGATGACGTTAACAGATACTTATCGCTGGAGCGGTCCGTATGGCGCTTCCCAGGATAATTCCGGCGATTCGCCGAGCGATCCGGAATATTAAAATGGCCTCGACGTGACAAGTTAATCTCTTAACGTCGAAAGGGTAGTTAGAGGAACGGGGGAGGAAAAAAGGAAGGAAGGAAGGAAGGAAGGAAGGAAAAAGGGTCGCAGAGACGTTGACGGTGGTGGAAAAGGGCGAAGGGTGGACTCAACCAAGCACACGATGTATCATCGGACGTTCATCTCCCTCCGTTTGTCTCTCCTTTCTCGAGACTCCCTCAACAAATGCCAGTGCTGGCTACGTTTCTCCTTGTTCCCCGGTGTCGGAGATCGCTCTTGTTTGCACTTACCGCAAGGCTCGAATCAATAATTTTACGTATACGAGAAATAATTTTACGTATCGACCGAACGATGAAAGATACTCTGGCAACGATGAGATGTTCTCGATCGACGATAATATCGTTAATATACGGAATCGGCTCGTGCGTATTTTTGATGTCGATGTAAAATAATAGCGTTAGGATTCGTTTCTCGTTGCTCTCGAAAGTTTGCCGTCGATCGTCCCATCTCCGTGGCGCTGAAGGGTGGCAGGAGCCGGCACTGAACGTTGCTTAACTGCCAGAGCAGTGCCAACACGCCCCTTCCCATTATCCGTTACTACCCCTTGGAAGTCCGTAGCTAGTACTGGCGTTATGTTTCGTTAATCTATCCCCGAAACAACGCTGCTACGGTCTTGGCACCGCTGCCAGCGGAAATCGTTTTAAATGTTATGCCGAGAGATGCGCCGGGGGCTCGGTTGAGTTATGACTTTATGAAGAGAGCCGAACGCACCGTTCCGGCCTCGCGTTTCCGCATGCGTACGGTTCTACTCTCCCTTTGCACCCGTCCTTCCCATAGACGGAGAGAAAAAAGAGCCGTCGTGTACCGGTTGTTCGAAACTTTTTTTAGTCATTCGTTAACATTTCGTTTGTCAATGCTAATGTTCCATCGCCGAAGGTTTCTCTCCGTTTTTTGTCCTTCTCTATTTCGCGGAATGATAGCAGTATCATTAAATCACCGGCGAAGTAACACAGTTTTTAGATTTTAAAACCGGCTTTACCGTTGTTCCAAGTGTGCTTCTTAATGAAGCCGATTAGTTTGAATTTTCATCTTGCTGCCGTACGGGCTGACATTGTATTTCGCCGGCGTAATGATGATGTACAGTCACTGGGCCGCGCGTTCCTGTACGTAATGCGTCTCCCTTTTTGCGGGTCGGCCTGTTGTAATGACAAAATGTAAATTACTACGGGAACACGTATAATCGAGCATTATCGCGTCGATTTATGCGCGACCCTTTATCAAAATCCTCATATAAAAGGAATTTGTTGTAGGACCGATATTCGGTGGGGTAGACTTTCGGCTTGATGCATTTGGGATGTGTCCTGCATTACGGTTATGCAGCATCAATTTTCCGTTTATGAAACTGCGCAGAGACTCTTTGAAACATCGTTATTGACCATTCGATCGTCGACGTAAAATCCTCGAGACGATTTTCTGGCACTGCAGTAACAAATTCTATATTTTTTAACATTTTACCAGGGTACGCGCGCCAACGAAATTACTCGTTTTTCTTCCTCTTTATCGAACGGTTGCGTTCGATAAAGCTACAAAGTCAAAGAGATATCGGACGTTTTACGATCAAAGAGAATCTTACGTCTCTCGGTCTGGTGTCTCGCCGATAGTCAGTTACTTCGAAACAGTGACTCGTAGACGTCGATAAGACGACGACGCATTAGAGGTTTCGTTTTAGTAGCGATTAAACGTCGAGGCCTATCGTAGGCACCTTTACGACGTGGATCGGTCGGAACGGAGTACTCATATCTCGACACACCTGAGGCTATAACTCGGTCCAACCAGCCGAGCCTTCATAAACACGAATCGCAAGGCGAACACCACCCCCGCTGTGCAAGCAATAACAATACCACGATGGTCAGGTCGGCTATACTTAGACATTGCTTACCGACGAACGTTGCACGTGTGCACGCGAACGTCTGAAAGTGTGTATTTCCTCTCTCTCTCTGTCTTCTTCGTTTCCTTTTCATACCTCTTTCCGCTTCCATTCTTCTTAAACGCGCTCCGCATTGAAATATTAGCTCTAGCGCTCGTCTTCAACGATATCAAAATCGAGTCTCTTTCTCGTCGTTTCGATCGACTAGCGGATAGTTGGTTATCTTACGTCACACGATCGAGCAAGACAGATAGCGAAACCCGAGGTTTCTCGATTGGATATTATCGACTAATCGCGATGATATACTCGTGGCCTCTCGATAACGATCCAGGAGAGGTCGGATCGCCGTTCAATAAACTACGCAATGGCGTGATCGGTAGGAGACACAGCCGTGAACGATCCTTATCCGCATCCGAATAGATTCGCTCAAGGGTTTGATCGAACGTTCGCGTGCAGGACGTGGTCATCAACGCGAATATAACTTTCTCTCTTCGTGTTCTTTTCTTTGAAAATGATAGAAAAAGTTGAGCGAGAGAATTGGATTATTATTTGGGTAACTTTCCTCGGCACGCTCGGTGGTCTCGTAGAAATCGAGACCGAAATTTCAAGATAAAAAGCCGTAAAAAGCCGAAGAGTTCGCTTCTTTGAAAATGGTTCGACCGATTTGCCCGAGGCAACAACTCTGCCTATCCTTAATCCGACAGTTCTTTAAAGAATTAAAGCGCGATCTTTCTCTTCTTCTCTCTCGCGGCGGAGTTCTCTTCGAGCGTCTTCCTTCGATGAAGCTTTCCAAATTTAATTCTTGTTTATTTACTTTGCCTCGGATGCCCGGCCTCTGCGTTAGCTGCGAGATGTTGATCTAGGCGGCCCCTAACATTAACAGATCGCCAGATGTTACTACAGGATCGTCCATATTTGCCGTGTGACACGGGAATTGATGTACGCTTTCGTTCGAGATGCCGCCTCGAGAAATATCGGTCGGCTTGTGTTATCGTTTAGAAATTCCCTGGACAAACTCAACCGTATACCACATTTTGCTCGCTGCGTTTAATGCGACATGCCAGTAAATTACTTTATACTTTATTGATAATAAATTAATTTACATTTTATTGATAACGTCAAGGATAACGAGCTTTACGTGTAAAAATTCTCTAACTGGCGCAAACTCCGCGTATCTTGCTTAAGCTTTCACGTTGTAAGTGATAATTTACGCCGTCGATTATATCATTAGAACGTAGCCTAAAAGAAAAGGAAAAAAAGAACCTCGCTAATGCCACTTTAATACACATCGTATCGAGATCGCCAGATTCACACGTTTCGCCATATACGAAAAGCGAAGAAACAACGCGTCGCGGGAGGTCCGACGCAAATAAGTCGACGTACAGAAATACGAATCGGTGCTTATCGACGAACGTGGTGGTAGGCCACGCTTCGAGTCTCTACGGATACGTACAGTCGCTTCTTAACGTTACCATTATCAAGCGGTTTTTAAAGGAGTTACCGGAGAAAGGAGAAGGGAAAAGAAACTAAGAGTATCGTTCGGAATAGTAGAAATTTGCATAAGTCTAAGCGATAACCGAATGCATGCAAATGTCGAAGTGGCGTCGAGAGGGGTCGAGGATGTAAAAAACAGAAAAACTGGCTCGACGTGGAGAGAAAACGGTGTGTCGACTCGAGCCGGGCATTCCTTGCACACCGTTCTAACGAAGTTTTTCTAAGGTCCTGCGCGTGCACCTATTCCATCCCCGTCGAATCCGATGAAATTTAAGCGATACTCGGGAACGTACCGATCCGCTTTGTCCTCGTGCGTCTTTGCTCGACTGGACGCGCGTAAATAGTAAAAGAAAACGAGAGGAAAAGAAATCGGGAGGAATGGAAACGTAAGTTTACCAGCTACCGCTTATCGCTGAGCTTTTCAACGTCGATGGCGTCGTTCCATATAGGAGTTAACGACGACGGTTCGTTAAAGATAACGTCTACGGAAACTTATAATAGACGGTATAATATTAAGAAGAAGAAGCGGCCGCGATAGTGTCGTGAAACAATTACGAGAAAGTTTCGTCGTGTGTTTTCCTCTGCTTCGTCGACGAGTGGGAAGAGGAAGAGGTATGGAACGGTCGGAGAAAAGAGGAGAAGAGGGTCGGTAGTATTCGCGCAAGGCGAAGATACGAAGGAAGAAGAATAAGAGGAGAAGATGGAGGAGTCTAAAGGAGGGATGGAAAAGAGAAATGGGAGGGGACTCCGTGGAACCGAGGAAGAGAAGGGAGTCACTCCCAAGAGGAAGCAAGCCCGAGTGGCGACGCCTCAGTGACCGAGCTTACTCTCTCTCGTGCTTTGGCTCGCAAGCGCGAACCTCGTAGAGCCTCCTTTTTCGTCTACCACCTACCACGCGCGTCTACGCGTGTTCTCCCTCTCTCGTTCTCGTGTCCCTGCGCACGAAGACCGGCGCCTGCTACAACCCTCGTGGTGGGCGCCTCGTGGACCTTCGCTTTTGGCTCCTACGATACGGCCCTGAGAATAAGCCAGTCGCAGTTATACGCGCGCCCTTCCGTACCGTTCTTTCTTTGTCTCCATTCTTTCTTTTTCCCTTGCCGAGTTGCCACGTTTCAAGAAGCTGCTTTCGCGACTGTCGCTCGCGTGCCTTACCACCGAGGAAGAAAGAAAACGGAAAAGAAAACGACTTTCTCTCGATCCTCTCTTTTTCATCCTTCTCCTAACTTCGCTTCTAACTTCACACGTGCGCGAGTTCGCTTTCGATGATGACATAAGTCTCTCTCGGCCTTGCGAAACAACGATGGTGTATTTCTGGCGATCGAGCGGACACGTGCTCCTACTTGCGCGTTCCATCTAGCCGGATGTTTCGAAGCTCTTTTCGCAAAACCAGTTGCATCGTCACGAGTGTTTTGTTTACGCGCTTTCGTAGGAAAAAGGGAGGGGAGAGAGAGAGAGAGAGAACGAGCAGCGCAAGTGTGTGTGCATTTCGCGTGATTCTGCGCAGTGTCGAATCGTAAGCCGGTCAGAAATTATAAGCGAAGCACGTTCTCGACTCCGAGCCGTTCTTAGTTTCGAAAGGGAAAGGATAACGGATTAACGGTGTTCCCTCTTGCCGATTTTGCGTGTTTCGAAAGTTTTTTGGTGTTTCGTTAAGATTTCAAACGTGAAACAGTGTGATCGTTACCGAGTGGAGGAATAGCAGTCCGTTCGACGTATCAATCGATCGACGGATCATCCGGAATAAATTTTTTCGTCCTCGGAAGAAGCAAGATGGTCGACTTCATCAGCTATCCGGAGATTTCCTATCTCTACGATGAACTTCTCATGGTATGACAAAGTTTTCCTCGATTACCGAAAGAGCGAAGGAATTTCCTTTTGATATTTTATAACCGTTCGCCTTTTCTTTGTCAAAGTTTCGCTATTAATTGAAATATCACTAAATCGATCTTGTATCATCGACCGCTAATTATTCAAATTGTCGCATGTAACAGCTGCGAGTCGTTGCCTTTATGGCTCATTCGGAGGCTATTAATCGTGCGAGAGCCGGAGGGTGCTCTCGTAGTAATACAAAACTATTGAAGACACACACACACATATATATACACGTGTACACGTATATCAGTAACTTTACCAAACACTATCGCGACCTATCGATTATTACATTCCCTTGTACTAATTTCGCGTTGCTTGCTTCCAAAGTATCCGCTCGTTAATTCTTCGAACAAGGATGTTAACCATTTTATCGGCGTATACGTTAGACGAAAATTTTTCGCGAGAAGGACGCGGGTCTAAGGGCTCGACGCAAAAAGTTCTTCGACTTTGCTTAAGTATCGCGATACGTTAAAGCTACCACGTGTTTTGTTCGATCCTCGCACCTTTCTTCGTACCGATGGACTATCGCGACCAAATGGAGCCCCATTCCGATCCTTCCACGCGTCCATTCCCATCGTTCTTCGAGCTAGCTCTTTTCGAGGATTCTTGGAAAGAAATCTCTTCGACGGGTGAAATTTGAGATGGAAAGGCTAGTCGAAGAGAAAAGAAGAGAGCAATGGAGTTTCACCGAGCCGTACGGCTTCTTCGTCTATTTATCATTGCCCTTCGCGGACTTTACTCTCTTCTTTCTCCCACGACTGAGAGTAGAATGACAAGAGTAAAACGACGACGATGGCGTAGGGTACGGGAGAAGACTGGCGTGGCCTTAACGTTCGTCGGTAATTAATCGTTCGTACGACGGGGGCGTAAAAGATTCACCTAGGCCTCTTTTCGCGTTTCTCTCTATCTTTCTCTTGCCCAAGCTGGCACCTCGAGAGGCTGGAAGGTCGAAGGGAGGAGAGACCGGTGGAAAGGGACCACCGGGCTAACGGAGGGCGAGCCCTCGCCACGACGTGGAACTACTTTACGGGAATATCACTTTGATCCGACGCTTAATGAACGATGGACCGCGCTCGGTAAGAGTACCCAGACTGAATTTAATTAGGGCTCTTAACTTGCCGGGTCGAAAGCATGACGGGATGCCGTAGATAGAAAGAGGGCACCAGTCGGCGTGCCCAGTAGTGCGGGCGCGCGCGCGTGCATGTGCGAGCGTGTGAGGGTGAAGAAGGGCGCGGAAGAAAGATAGGAAGGGGTGTGGAACGAAGGCGAAAGAGACGGAGATAAATAGAGAGGCAGGGCGAACGGTAAAAGCTCGGATGAAACTCGAGCGGGGGACGAAAGGAGTTGCAGGAGGGGGTGCGTACGGTCGAAAGGGAAGGGTCTACCCTTTGAGGGAACGACTCTGCAACCGTCACGCTCCTTTTGCTACCGCTACTAGCGATGACGACGACTCCGGATGACCCGATTGTCATGCAAATCACGATACGAGGCAGTCGTTATCGAGTCCGTGGCTTCGTTCGATTTGCGGATGTCGCTGGAAAAAGAAGAAAGCGAGGAGAGAGATGAACCGGTGAATGGAACGATTGGTAACGACGATGATGGAACGCTTGCTAATTAGAAAGCATCGAGTGTGTACCGGAATGCATGCGTTTTCTTTCTTTCCTTTTTTCTTTTTTATCTTCTTTGTGCGCGTTAAGTCGTGTCTGTTTCTTTTCCCGGGACATGCCGAAGTTCGATCTCTCTTTACCGACGTTTCAAAAATACACGTGCTTACGATCGTCGATACCGATTATTTGTATTTTCGTCAAATACGAAACGACGAAACGTAAAAATTTGCAAAAGTAACAAACACGATGCTCGCGTGTGTTTCACGGTTGAACGCGCCTCCTTTACGATTCCATCTCCAGCATGTCGTTCGCGATTTCTGATAGTACCATCTCGCCGCTCGGAGTTCTGACTCGAGCAAAGAAGTAAGAACGATCGAAAAACGGAAATTGAATGCGCCCATCCGGCGGAAAAATAATGCTCCACTTTTCCAAGTTCGATCTCGGCGGAGCTCGTTCGTCTCGGGCTGTCTCCCCTACGCAACGATCTTCGACTACCCTTCGCCGCGAGTTCTTACTACTCGACCTTTTTCCTTTTGGAATAACCGAGAGATCGTTTCGTGTGTGTCTTTTTCTGTCTAGATGTATGTATGCCGACAGGGTCACGTGATTTTTTTCTCTCTCCGTCTCACTCAGCTTTACGTGGAAATTGGAAAAATTTTATCTGACCCTCCGTGCTCGTGAAAGACATCGAGATGCGGGAAATAGGAATTGCGCGAAGGAAACTCTTTCTTGCGAGTCAGGAAACAGAGCTACGCCCCTCGTGACCAGTACAGGACCAAAACTTATTTCCACGGTGCATCGTTGAGAGTCGAGCATTGCTCGGTGGCTAGTAAAATGTTCTTACGAAAGAAGCGAATTGCTCTGAGACGGAAAGGCGGGGAAAAAGTTAGGGGGAAGTGGAGGAGAGAGTCGAATGGAAGACGGAAAAATGAAAATGAATGAAAATGAAAATGAAAACGTACTTCTCTCTCTCTCTCTCTCTCTCTTCATAGATGAAAGAGAAGAGTTCATTGAAATTCGAATCGTTGCGAACGTATAGGATTGATAAAAAATTTCGTGAGATTCGATGTGAAGCGCTTAATGCATTTCAAATGCGGAGGTACATAAGTACGCGGCTGGAATCGAGCTGTTTTGAAGTATCACTAAGAATAAAATCGAGTCTGATGCGGGCGCATCTTAGCTGCCATTAAACGTTATCAATGCCAGACGGCTTCGCTTTAGATACTTCGTGAGGTACGTCCGAATCGTAAGAGTCATGGTCGACATTTTCTCCAAAACGTTTCGCTTAAGTTTAATCTTTGCGCGTTCATAACTCGCACGAGTTATTTTTTCCTTTAACGCGAAAAGTTATTTATGAGAAAAGGAGATTAATAATCCGTCTTCGTTTAAAGGTAAGACTTTAATACGCGACAACTTGGCGGCTCGATACGCATTCCGTATTTCGAAGAAGCGATGGCGGAAGAGGAGGAGGAGAGTAAATAGTGGAAAAATATTCAGCTCCGGGACTTTTTAGTTTTATCAGCGATAGGTCGAGCGCGCTAGGCTTCTATACGAGAGAAGGTAGGGCTCGGAAAGGGCGGAAAAGGCGTCCTTCCTCATGCGTTTAGGTATTGTTGGCGGTATCTCAGGCAAGCAGTAGCCAGGCTTTGTGTTTCTGCCCCAGTTTCCGTGCAGGCCAGACACACGGGTTTGGGAAGTACATAGCACCGTCGTCGGCTGGGTTCGCGGGGTACGGTGGAGAAAGGGTGAGTGTCGGAGGCGAGGCGAAGGGCTGGCATTCGCGATAAAACATTCACACCGTTTCTGGCTACCTTCGTCGTTGGACCTGAACGTGCACGAACTGTTTTACGCGTGGACGTTACTTATATATGTCTGCACATATTCCATATATCTATACACGTATCTATATAAATATACATATCATAGCAGCTTGGCTTAAAAATATCCTCTATACGTAACAGTAGAGTACACGGCAGTGCTAGGGTGGTATTCGGCTTCCAGCATACTCTTTCTCTCTCTCTCTCTCTCTCTCTCTCTTCCTCTTCCTCTCTCTCTCTCTCCCGTACGGCCTGAAATTTTCTGCCGGCTCGCTGCGGACCGGCACGATCATGCAGCAGTTTTATGCTTTACGAGATTTTCCCAGCGTCCGTGTTGCGCGTTTCACTTCCAACGACTGGTCGGATCGATCGATTTCGTCCCTCTCTCTTCCCTCTTCTCTCGGTTTATCCCTCACCCCTTCTACAGCTTCCAATACGTTTCGCGTACGACGTCCGCGATATTCCCTGAATTATATCGGCCGCAACAACGATTGAAACTATACGATGTCGTTATTTTTAAACGCGTCGGAGGAGGACAGAGTGTTATAGAGAGAGAGAGAGAGGGGGGGGGGGAAGAAAGAGTACTCGCGCGCACGGCCATCCCTCTGTTTTCCCTCCTACGTAGGTTCTCGTACGTCGTAACGCTCCCGTGGACTGTTCCTTTCTTAAGATCCGAGGAATTAAACATGAGACAGCTACAAGAAGCTTTCCAACTACCAAAAATTATACCCCAGCGGATAGAGAAGCAACGGGGGTTCCGGGTAGGAAAAGAATAGAGGGCGAAAAAAGAGGAGAAGGTGGAGGAAGAAGAAGAAGAAGAACAAGAACACTTGGACCGAGCGAATCCGAACGGTCTGGAATTGCACGTTGCTCCTCCCGAGCGTCTTTTGCCCGGTAGCCTTTCAAAGTTCGCTCATTTATGTCTAGGCGGTGCAGAAGCACGCTCCGTGTCGCTCGTTTTAGAGGCGAAATCTCCGTGGAGAATTTTCTTTCGTCGCATTCGCCAACATTAGCGGCGTCGTTCGTACTAACGTACCAGAAGGGAAAGCAAGCGAGAAAGAAACGAAGAAAGATAAAGATAGAAGAAGGTAAAAGAAAGAAAGGGGTGAGAACCCTTATGATATCTTTTCGTCCGGAACGAAGGGCAAAAGTTTGCAACTCGATTCCGAGAAAGGGTCAGGCGAAGGGCATAATTTCAGTAGAGAGGCTATGACGAGTCAGCCAAGTTGGCCACCTTCGCAAGACACTCTCAAAGACTCTTCCGCTAATTTGATGATCCTCCAAAGGCCCAGCTCGCAATCTGCCGCTCTCTCTAGTAGACGTGGACGTAGCCGATCTCGCTCAGACTCTGTCCCGGAGGAGCTAACCGTCGAGTCTCTTCACTTTCTCCCCTCGCTCCTGTTCCATCTCCATCCCCGGTTCTTGCTTTTCCCTTACCTCGTCTTCTTCTTCTTCTTCCTCCTCCTCCTCCTCCTCCTCCTCATCTTCCAGTACTGCCTCTCTACCCTTCTCGTGCATCGAGTTAAAAGGGCAGCGCATGCTAAGGCACTCGAGCAGATACGAAAATTACGCGCACCTTCAGAAATCTATCTTCCCTTCCCGTCATATACCGTGCCTCATAAATCATCTCTCCCTATCTCTCTCTTTCTTCTTTCTCCCTTATTAAGTCGATCGATTTATTCCGTATGGAAGCTAGTGTACTTGGGGGAATACTCGATCCGCGATCTTTAAAAATACGCTTCGAAATATTCCTCCGAGATTTCTTAATTAATAAATAAAAAGAACGTACAACGAGAACGAGTCATTAGGTGGAATAAACAAAACGATACTCGTATACCTCGTTGGAAACGTATTCGAACTGTAGGATCTTTCCAGTGTACGGAGCTCGAAGTTCCATTGGTTTCGGATCGCCATCTATTAGGATTAGCTGGTTGAAAAATGTGCAGCCACGTCCGTTTTCTCCTTAGATTACGTGCTAAGTTCGAAGAGGATTGCTCCGTACAAGAGCCGATGTAGGAAAGTTATCCACTTTGAGAATCGTGCAGATCGCACCTCCTTCCTCACTTTCGTTCTCTCTTTCTCTTCGCTTTCGCTGGCGCACGTATCGGGTGTCTCGCGCGAGCTGCTTAATTCCGCGAGCAATTCGTTGGGGTCTCGTACCACAGAGATTACCGGAGGTCTGATGAGTTTCTGGAGTAGAGTCCCGATGCGAGCTATCGGATAGGAAAGCTCTGAAACGTAGAAGGTGCTTGGAGAAGGAAAGCGGGAGAGAGTCGGGAGTAGGGAGGAGGACGGGACGGTGCGAGGAGAGAAAGGCCGAGGAAGAGGACGTAGAGGTAGGGCGAGGAAGGGCGAAGAGGTAGATACACAGAGCAGAGGGCCGTTGGAAGAGGAGCTGGGTCAGCGTCACCGGAGTGTATAATTGGCTTGATTGTCGGGTTCTAATCTGGTTCTCCTTCTGCTTTCTGCCGGAGAAAGGACGTGTCCAGCTTGCTGTTACTGGCATAAAAGGTACCCGGGAAACGTGAGAGCAGCAACCCGCTTTTCTGCTCCTTTTACTTATTTAGAGGTCTGCATTCTACCGAACTTGGCTACCATTTAACGTTAGACGCCTTTCCCCGCTAAGAAATCTACGTCGTCGCTTAGAAGGAAATTCATCGTAGCGTTCCAAAGTTTTATTATCGCAGTAAGTTCCTACGCTCGTCTTTATCAAAGAGTTAGTTATCCTTGATAACGTGTAAATCCGATCTAATTAATTCGTACTCGGCACGACCCAACGCGCCGGATACCTTTCGAAGGAAAATCCCTACGAGCTTACTGCGAATGTTGTATGTACACGCTTGTATTGTGATTACTCGTTATCGCGGATGCTTCACCCTCCGTTCGAGCTAATTGAAATTGACGCGCTGGAGAACAGTTTGAAATTATTCTTCGTTACTTGATAGACGTCCACGGTAAAGAGAACTCCAGCGAGGCTGTTTAAAGGGGCAAGGGAGAGACGACGCGCGATTGCAAGGAAAGGGGCAGAGTGAATTCGTTAGCGAGGATAGGAATTAATTCGCTCCGGATACGTGACTATACCAGTATAGTCGGGTCGATAGAATCTTGATACCCTAATGAACATAGCAAATGTACCACGTGAATAGAGCCTATTATACCGGTGACAGCGGATGGGTCTCAACCCCTCTTTCCGTCTGACTAGCAGTGGTCTCGTACCACTTCCCAACTTTGAAAGTCTTGCATAGACGAGACCCGAGCGAGCTCTATCACGCGGACTAATTGATCGTGTCTCAGAAATTATCAGCCGCCTGATTTTTCTTTTACGATCTGACGCAGCACGTCAGCTGCTTGCAAGACTAAGAATCGTACGGAATATCGATAATACGAATACTACTTTACGAAGCCGAAAGAAAATTCGAGGGCAAAACGAATCGACCAGGGGAAGATTAATAAGCATTCCCGTTTTTATAAACCTTCGTATCTCGCGATGCAAAGTCCATTTCGAGTCCAAGTACATCCTCCTACGGTGTATCTTCTACGGATATTCCATTAACGTTTAAGAACGGAAGAGCGAAGCGAAAGTAAGGAATTCGTATCGACGAGAAAGATAAATAGCGGGAAGAGATATGCCCGCGGGTCTGTTTTCATCGATCGAGAGATATACCGTATAACCACTTCCTTCTCTCTCTCTCTCTCTCTCTCCTTCTCTTTCGGTCTCTATAGCGTTAGGCGAAAATGGGGAAAGTGGCGAGAGGGTAGCAAAGTTAAAACGAGTACCGGCGGAGAGGAGAGCAGATATTTTCAAAGACGACTCGGAAATTGCCTGTCCAATTGAATCGCAAACAATATGAAAATTTGTTCGAGAGTTTTGATTATACAAAGGAGGCAACGGTAGATGCCGGCTCGGTGATAGAGTGGGAAGGAGAGATGGAGAGAGAGAGAGAGAGAGCGATGCGGCAGAGTCGGAAGCTGGAGGATACGGACACGGTCGAAAGTGGAAAGAGAGAAGGATATTCTTAGCGGCGCTCGGAAACAATGGGCCACCATCAGACTTGCAAAGCGGATCGCGTTTTTACTTTCAAATTAAATTATTTTCTCCGTTTCGTGTACGATTAATGCTCTTCAAGCTCCAAGCACTTTTAATCGGCCCGTTCGTTCGCCCAATGCTTTTCCCTCTTTCCCACAACGGATTTTCTGCCTTGTCATATCCGCGGAAAGTGGAGCAACCTTGACGAAAGTTCGAATGGTCATTAGATCGTTCTACTTTTAGCCCTCTCGCTTTTTCGGTATTCTTGTAAGAGAGCCGATGAAATAACGTCGGGCTGTGATAATTAACAAAAGGATTAATTACATTCACAGTGGAAACATTTATCGAACGTTACCGAGGTCCCTTTGTGAAAATAATAATCGTCGAGCGAACAAATAGGATGTGGCTTTTGCCCTGGGTGTATGTTTCCGCGGCAGCTAGCGCTAATGCAGAGCGTTAATAAATTATGTTTGGAATTATCGTTTGTACCTAATAAATTATAATAAATTGCGGGAGCGTGTATACCCAATTGTATCTCGATCATCGATGACACGTATTTATTTGTGTTTGCGATGCGTAGTCTCATTACGTCGAGCGATCCTAATGAAATAACCTTTGGTTTAAATTTTACCGCATTGTGAGCATTGCTCTCGCGTTTGATTCCTTTCGAGGATAGCTTTAATATAAAAATACAATTCGAGTCACCTTTCACGGAAGCACTATTATCCGGATGAATTTATCACGTTTTTCGTAGCATCAAACCGTGAAATTATACGTGCATTACCGCGACCGAATTTTGTTCTCCTCTTTTTCTCAATCCTTTCTCCTGAACTTTTACATAGTCAAATATAAATGTGGTCGAAAAGAGATCGAGAGAATCATGGTGAGCGTGAAAGAGAGAGGAGAGAGAGAGAGAGAGAGAAAGAAGCACGGCTTTTAGCGGAAATATCCATAAAACGACACGTTACCGCAAAACTTGGGGATAGAATGGCGTAAAGTCGATTATGCGTTCAAAAGGCGAGACTGACGCAACGAAGATCGTGATACGGCCGGTGTAATACAATTCATGGATGGGCTGGCTGTGTATGTATGTTTGTATATATGTGTGCGCGATCGCTGCATTATTATAGTATATCGAGGACGGTATATGAAATGTAAAAGGACCCTCGCGAAGCATTACCTACGTTGCACATAGAATGTGGACTAGAAAAAGAAGGAAAGATAGAGAGAACTGGGTCTCGCATATTTGGAGAATTGTCCCTTATCTCTCACGGCGCGTAACCACGAATTCGTTACCCCATGAATTTCAATCGAGTCTCTCTCTCTCTCTCTCTCCCGCTTTCGTTTCTACATCGTAGCACCATCCTGCCAGTGGTGGTATTAACGCAGCACACCTATTGATGCCGGCTGTTACGGGTACCGCGCGTCCTCGTAGTTTGACTTTAAATTCCTCCGTCGCAATCGCGAACGATCGACTCGGCGAGGAGAGAACGTGGTGCCTTTGTTACGCAGATCAGCTCGGAAATGAGAAACGTCTGAAAGAACTGCGCTCGTAGCAGCTTTCTGTATTGGTTGTTAAAAAGATAACACAGGAAAAGGACGTCTCTATCTATCTCTCTCTCTCTCTCTCTCCCTTTCCGTTCTTTCTTTCGCGGGCTTTACGTATTATTGCGGGAGAGACTTATGCGCCACTTTGAACGATATTGTTCTCGTGAATTCTGATTTACGAAGGATTATATACAGCATTCTTGGGTTTAAATGAAAATTAAAAAACGTTCATCTCGGTAAGGAAGAATAAAATCGTCCGTGTCGTCCGAAACGAAACGGGGTACGGGTTGGATTGAAAATTCGGACAGTTTGTAACTTTGGGTAGGAAAAAAGAGAGATCGTTGGACGGAAGCATTAAAGCGTGTTGATTTTTGCGTACACAGTGAGCATCGAAGCTGGACGAGCAGGTCGGGAGCGGGACGCGTGTACTGGTTCAAACACGCTCGCTCATTCTCTCGCTACGCTCGGTTGCCTAACGCGCATGTAGACGCGCCTTCCGCGCTGTAAATGCTCAAACGGAGAGAGTTCGCAGTAATGCTCGTGTGCGATAGAGGAAGAGAGAAAAAGCGAGAGAGAAGCGAAACGTCAGAGTCGAGAAAAAAAGAAAAACGGTATAATGTGCGCGGTATACCGCGGCACTTCCGAATTACTCTGGCAAAATCTCCCCGCGTATTTGCATTCCCCCGCAGCGAGCACAGACAGAAATTAATTGCGTACTTGCACGAGTAACAATGAAACGCCGGCGTTGCCCAACGTGCGCGGGTTTAAACTTCTCTCTCTCTCTATATATATATATATCTCTCTCTTTCTCTCGCTCGCTGCAGCTCTCCACCTCGACTGGTCGGACTCCGGAAATCAAAGACACTTTCGGCCGGTCGCTCGTCGTTGCTCGCTGCACCGAAATTTCATTCTGACCAGTTTATTTAACTCTCGAAATCGCCACAGCATGCCTCTGCCGATTTACCTCCACGTTTATTTGCCTTTCTTTTCGCTGAAGAAGCAAAAAGATGAAAGATCGTGTGAAATTCGATGACCGTAAATTCTTCTTTTCGCACTTTTTCTTTTTTCTTTTTTTTAACGATTCGAGCAGTTCGCTCTTGATTTTAGAGTAGGAATTTTATCGGATAATTTTCTATTAATAATTTTTTTCTCTTGCGTTGATCGCTGCTGCGCTTCTTCACGCTCTCACGATCGTCCTAACATTTGTGTTTTCACAACGAGTTTACGCAACACTTTTTCTTCTAGGTCATTAACATCTTTCTCTCGGCGCACGATAATTACGGCAAGCGGCAGAGCGGTGTAAACATTCAGAACCGCAAACGATAACGTGATTTTTCGTAAAAACGTTTGATGCCCCTGCCTCCATCCACCTCTTCTCTCTAGCCTTCTGGCGCAGCATCGGAGCGTTGAAAACTATGCGTGAAGTAGGTCAGCGCGATTTAATGTTGAACGCTAACACTTTCCACTTTTCCCTTACGCGAGAACTTAGCCTGTACAGGCATTTGCCATCAAAACCGAAGCACAGCACCCGTCACCATCCTCTCGTTCTCGCGTAAAAAGGAGAATACAAAAAACGAAATTTGCATGTTAATCAGGCTCGTCCTAATTGCGGCAAAAATATGTAACGCGATATTGCCTTCCGCGGAACGGAGGCTGCGCAGGAGAAAGAGGACTTAAAGAAATGAAAAACCATAAAAATGTGGGATCCGCTCGAGACACGTCCGTTTGCTTACGGGAAATTTTATAGTCGTTGGTTCCTAGTACTCGATACGTAAAGGATGTAAAGCGTTATATAGAGAGAATATAAAAAATAGTCTCGGATAGAAACGTAAAACTGTTTATCGCTAATTAAATACTTAATCTAGTTAAATACTTGTTAACATTTTACTCTTGAATTCTCTTACCTTCCTCTTCTCATTCTCTCCATTATTTCCTTGCGCTCTTATCTCTTCCTCGATGTCTAGTCTCTCCTTATATTTCCCATTCTACCAAACTAATTTTCATAATTCCGTCAATTAATTTCACCAAGAGATTTTTCCAACAATGGTTCTCGAGATCCGACTTTACGGCAGCTAGCCATTGAATTTCCCATTTTTATCTCGACCATTCATACGTTCGTCCAAGCATAAAGAGATTCGCCGAGGTAGATTATTCGTAGGAGCTTTGAAACGAAGAGTACGCGCGCTGCACGTGTACTCTCCAGACCGGGAGAGTTTATCGCGAGATCGTGAGCCTGCGCGTACGCGTTCGTCGTCTTTTTACACGCGGTTATAGAACGCATCAAGAAGAACGAAGAGAAAATTCCAGCCATAACATTTCGCGTCTAGATCGACTCGTAATAAAGTAATAAGCGTTGTTAATCGACGCCGGGGTAAATGACAAATCGTATCAACTGTGTTATTTGTTTAATCGCGAATGTGCCAGAGCGAGGAAAACGACAACGACGTATTGCGAAATAGTTTCTCGGAACTCGCGACGTCGACACGTTCTAAGACCGCAACTCCCTGCGAAGTTTTCGTTCTTTGCTAATTACGTATCCCGACGATGGAGAAGCTCTGCCACGACTAACAGAGGTGGTAGAGAGAAGAGAAAGGCCAAAATCAAGGGTGGGACGATTATATAATCGAGTCAGTCATGGCGCGATGGTTGGTAATCACTTTTACGCCGGGGATCGGTTTGACGAAGAGAGTGTCTCATATTTCATTTCCATACGATGCTTAAGAGAAGTTCGAATGACGTCATTTGGATCGTACCTTCTCCCCTGGTGCCTTATTAGCAGTGGTAGGAGCTCCGATCATCTGGTCTTAGCGTTATTTCACACGTTGCGTAAAAATATATCGTACATTAAACCGACCAGTTCCATTCGATTAACGAACGCGAAGTATTTACGCGTGTATTTATGCGTTGCCATGGTCGAAACGAATTAGTTCTTTTGACACTAACGACGAGAAGTAGATTTTTGTCCCGAGGAAAAATAACCGAACGCAACTAAATTCATCGGAATTCTTCGTGTTTCTCTCGCGTCTTGGTAGCTTTCATCGCTGTGAATGGTCGACGTCTTAATGGAAAACGGTATATTAATGATCGTATTTCCTTTCCTTTCGGTTTTCGTGTCATCCCGTCTGTCTTTTCGGTCATAGTCATACGGGCCAGACCGTCCCCTTCGTCGACTTGTTTCGGATAATTAAATTCAGGGCCAACATCTCGGCCAATGAGATGTCGGAATCTGATAAATGAAATGTTCCATCTAGATAGGGTAGACTCGATCCTTGATAGAATTCTGACGCCAAAAAAAAATCAAGGGGTTCCGATGAAAATGGTACGTGCGATAATAATAGGGTGTCGCGCGTTTCCTTCGGTAGAATTTTATTTCCCGCAAATCTTTCTTTCGCCAGAGCCTCGAGAATGTGTACGAAAGTTGATTAAAAGGATTTCTTTCCTAGAGACGTTTGTTACGTGAAAGTTTTTTGGTCAGTCGTTGTTACAAAGACATCGAGAATATATCCGTATACCGATACTTTTCTGTTAACGTCACAACGGTCGTAGAAAAAAGAAACATGCACCGATATACCGTAGACACGCGAGAGTTTCGTGCTCGTAATAAAGCGTTGACGTTACGCGCGAACGGTTCTCTATCCATCCGACGCGACGAGGCCACGTTTTGTTAATTAAAAGATAATTTTTTGTTGTTCCGTTCTGAAAGGCACCCGTCTGACTTTCGAGCGAACGATACGGAGATAGGAATAATTGGTACTCGACGTGTGACGCCCGCCGTTCAATATTATTTCAATGCCGAAGGTGTGAAACGTCGCGAGTATGTACTCTATAGCAAATAAAGAGAGCGCGGGGGTGTTGGGAGGAAGGCAGGCTGGGATGAGTCACCGTACCCATACACGTGCAACGCTCATTCTCTCTATTTACAGCATTCATACTAGCAGGCTGTATTTACTACAGCGGTGAAGCTGCAAGGCGAGCCTGTGACGAAGGCATATTTAATTCACGCGACCCACGTTCTTGGTATTGTACGCGTTACATCCCTCGCATACCTATGTACGTACATATATATCTGTATCCGCGAGGATGCGTGAGGACTCGTGCGTGTATGCACGCTTCTAGCCACTCCGCGGAAACAAATTCAGCAGTAAACATGTCTGGATCCATGCCAACTATATTTTTTTCGGGAACGTTATCGTACCTCAGCTTATTCAGCCAACCTCAATTTTCAGAACACGATTAATGTCTTTCTCCGTGCATTGTTTTCGCGATAAACAACAGCCTCGCTCGTTTCCGAAAACCTTTGGCATGGCTGAATCCGACGTCGAACGCTATATCCCTTATCTCTTAGAACGAACTCGAAGTTTAAACTTCTACTTTCATCGTGCACTTTTGAAGTAACCTTTCGGAAAGAGTCTCGAAGAACAAAGAGAGGATTCTTTTCAAGAAAATAATCGAAGGAGCGATGAGAGTAGCAGGGATCCTAATCCTTTCCTCCTAGGGAAGGTTTCTATTCTACTAAGATCTCAAAATGGGGTCCTCTTTCTCCTAGTAGTAACGTTCCCTTCTCGTAGAAAAATAATGCGACTTCGTCTTTTGTCGAATATCGATCGATCGGTAGTCCGTAGACGATTGCACGCGAGCGTTCGATTACGAATCCGTCGTAATTCAAAGGTCCGCGATATCTGTCGCCCACGGATATATTTCAACATCGGTTCTCGACCGTGCGGCCTATAATCCCGAAGGATTTGTCGTACACATGTTCGTCCCGCGCAAACTGTCCTCGAAACGTTCGATATCCCCCCACGTATCCACTCTGGGAAGATGAATGTCGCACGTCTGGTTACGACTGCCGGATGATTTCTGGTCGCACCTGAGGCCATTCGTGAACTTCCTAGTCGTCTCGTTATCCTAAGGGACAGTCCGTCGATCGATCGTGTCCACAATCGTTATGACGTACGTTTCGTGAACTTTTCTTGCGCCGAATCATCCAACTCGAATCTCTTTGCTTTGAATTTCTCTGCTCGTCGTTCTTTTCTCTCTTAGCCTCTATTCCATGGTTCTTCAAATCCGTCGAGTCTTCGTCCTTCAAAGTTCGATTCGAGTCTCTCCTCGGCGATATCCAGCGTCGATATTTGCCTTGACAAAACGGAATCGCCTCAACATGCCAGCGAGTATCCCAGTGGTGGTGCTTTCTGTATTTGAACTATAGTAATTTGAGGCAGGCTAATGAAAGTGCTGCGCAAACAGCGTCGCGACGCCCCGACGTCAAAGCCAAAACCTCGTTCCTCTCTCTCTCTCTCAGCCTTTCTCCCAGCCGACCCTTTCCACCCCTTTTCTCCACCCGCCGAAACTTGTCGTTGCTCCATCCCTCCTCTCTCTCTCTCTCTGTCTTTCTCTCTTCCTCCCTCTCTCTCTCTCTGGCATAGCCGCTCACATTCTGTGAGGTGGAACGAAACTCTTTCGCGGTATTGGAGATTTAGGTTCCAATCGACGTATACACGCCGACTTTGGCTTCTCCGCTAGAACGATTCGACGAAATGGGTACAAGGGATGTTGTACGTGTACCTACTACACGTATATGTGTCCGCTGTGTCCACTCGTACCCACGACGAGAACGACTATAAGCATGGAAGTACTATCTGGCTTGAGTCTAGGTCTAATAAACCTCTGTAGCGGCCGTACGAAAAACAAGCTTCTTTCTCGATTAGGATCTTCTTCCTTTTTATTCTTTACTCTGTACTATGATACAACGGGTATTGAGATACGGAAATGGTGGAAGGATAGAACAAAGATGTATATTTTCGGATTTTTTTCTGTCGAAGGAGAAATGGTAATCGTCGGTACGTCGGTGTTCAATGTACGTTTCTATTTTTGATTCTATTCTCGACAGCTAAAGGACAGGGGAAATGATGGTATGGCCGGTAAAATAAATAAACGTTAAAAAAAGAATTTCGATCGCATTAACGTCAATTAAATGCGTTTTAATTTCTTCGTTATATATACGTTTGGTACTTGTATGGTGTTTCGAGTTTTTGACGTTGACATCGTACACGAGAGACACTGACAATCGGAACTCTTCGCGTCTATTTTTATGATCTCCGTTCTCTCTCTCTCTCTATTTTTTTCTCTTTCGATGGTATCGAGTTGTAGGTTCGAGTTTCGTTAAATAAAAGGAAGGAGAGAGGAGAGCTGGCGTCGACTCCTCGTCATAGTAGAGGTTCGCAATTGATGCCGACGACCCATTAAATTTCAGGATCGATACGCGGGCTCCACGCGCTAGATCCGCCTCGATTACACAAGCATCGCGTTTCCTCTATCCCAAACTCACCCTCTTGTCTTCGAGTCTATCCGAATTTCCTGCACGAGGACAAGATGTCTCGGCATTCCGTCAACCTTCGTTGGGGTTAAGTCATCCTGTCTGTCTCTCTCTCTCTCTCTCACTCCCTCTACATCCTTATTTCTATCTTTATCTATATCTCTGATATATCTGTTTCAACGAGCTAAGAAATATTTACCCGTGGGGAATTATCTGCGTGATAAAGAAATTTCACTATCGAGAAGAAAATTTCATTGCGTTGCAAATTGGAAAAGATAGGAGGCTGTTTCCTTTTCGTGACAAGCTAAGGTTCATTCGTGACAAGGGGAAAAAGGAAAAGCGAAGCGAAAAACTAGTTGGGAAAATCCTCGCCGTCGAGCGCATTCGATCCATCGGGAGCCGTTCGATGGCAATAAATAAAATTCGGCAGTCTCTTCCAGGCTTTCGCTATTGTACTCACGACTCGACTCCGTGTCGTCGCGCGGAACGCCAGATAATCCGTGGATAGCGTGCTAATGCAAGTTTTGGCATCAACGCAAACACTTTTTCTTCATTTTTACCGGTATTCTTCGACTTACTATGTCTTATATCGGATTAAGGCATATTCCAAGAAGAGGACCCGTTCGGAGGTACATTTACATTTGTCAATGATGGGTTTCCATAACTCTTACGGTTTACCTATCTTTTATATCAAACACAAACGCGTTCTAATAACTCGGATTATCTACGATCGAAGGATTTATTTTATTCGATAATTTTTATTATTTTTTTTTTATGATTGAATTACGGTAAATAAATGTTAATTTCGACTAATGCTATACCGTCATTCCTTTCTTTCTTTTTCTCCGTCTCTTTGGAGACGGCACGTTTCTTTTAAACCAATAATCTTGGTGTCTCAAATTTATTACAACGCTCGTAACGTGACGCAGATTAAATTGGTTGTATTCTACTACACTTGAGAATAGTAGTTTCTGCTTCGCGAAACGTTTCATTTTACTCTCATTCGCCTTATCTTGGAGAAGGATCGAAAATATCTTGGCAAGTTGAAAGAAGAGGAAGTTTCGCTGAAGGAAGGCCCGTCCCTCTCGAAAGCCATATGGTTCTCTTAGCTCGGTTGCTAGTGGTAGTACCGATCCCTAGTGTTGCTGCCGCTGACTCCCTTTTGGCTTGTTCGTTCGACGAATATACGAGCCTGGTGATACGCTGCTGACGTAGGCGCTATCTTTTCGTTCTCTCAAAACTACTACTCGATCTTGTGAGAGTATCGTTATTTATGCTTCTTACAGTAGATCCATAATCTGTATTTTTATACTATTTCTTTCTTTCTTTCTTCCTTCTTAATATCTTTCTTTCCTTTTTTTTTTTTTTTTTTTTTTTTTTGTTATTCTTAAAATCTTCATCGAAGAATTCCTCTTCATTGTCACTATCTTCACTGTGGACTTATCGCATCGGTATATAAGCTTTCGTAGATTATATATATCTCACGCGTTATCGAGCAATCCGGTTAATCCGATAAAAGCAAGATTATACTTCTCTAAAGATTAATCGAACAACATTTCTTCATTATACAAACTTAATTCTTTCGTTTCTACTTAAACTTATAGAAATTAATTAAAAAGTGTTCAATTAATTAAAAAAGTGTTCTTAAACTACTATTACTTGCGATAGAGTATAAAATATAAAATATAACATATAGAAAATTGAATTGTGAAATATGAGAATATGATTGCGAATATAAGTAAAGTGGAAAACGCGATATTTAACACTTTTTATGCCACGAGGATCGTATACGTTTCACGCAAAACTTTCCGCACGTGTTGTTTGATCTTTTCATTCAAAACAAGAATTTTTTAAAAGATTTTTATATCGACAATGGAATAAGATTCAGAAAGTTACTATATCTGATATATTTATCTATTGAAGTATGATTAACCATGTAAAATGAAAGTAACAATTTGATTGAAAAGATTTTGGAAAAGTCTTGAAGTATGCAGCCATTCGCTCGGTAGTACTTGCATTTTGTAAAATTTCGATATATCCCAAGTACTACCGACTCAGGTCTCACCACGTGAAGGTTGCTGCATCTGGAGACCCACGAGCTAACTCACGACTCTACTTAAAAATTCCCGATTTTCTAATCGAAATTACGAGCAATCGAACGAAGTTCATTATCGTAGGACTTTTAATCGCACATGCGAACACCCACTCATAAAAATCGAAGACGAATCGAGCGTTACATATAATAACGATGGAACTCGGAACGAGAGATGGAGATATCGAATATCGCTTCACCCAACAAAAATTGAATTCGATTTTTCCTTACCGAAAGAAGGAGACGCGATTAAAGAACGACGAGTTCCAGTCGACACTTATAAATAATACTTGATAAGAGTAGATAAAAATAAATGGGGAAAAATATCGAGTATAAGTGGAATAGAAAAATTTTCTCTGCATTTTTTTAAGAAATTATTTTTTTCTCATATGCACCTTTACTAGTGTAATTCCAGTGTTCTCTACAATTATCATTTCCTATTGGTATGATGATTTTTAAATTCCCAAATTTAATGACTCCAAGAACTTCATTTTATAAAAATAATAAGAAATAAGGAAAAAGAATGTATCTACATGCGTATATAATCTTCGAAGAAATTTACTCGTGGTCATTCAATGTTCTACTAATTGATTACAACCAATCGCTCGTGCCGATTCGGACTTTTTTGTCCGATCGAGGGATCGGAGGGACATAAAAATTCACTTACTACTTAAGAAGTTCTGTGACGGCTCCAAAACACTCGTCCGCGATTTAGGTCGAAATTGAGGGTGGATGATTCGTAGGTGGTTGAAAATGAGGTAGGTTGACATCGAAGTTGGTTGAAATCCTCTTCGGTGATGCACTGACTCTAATTCGCGTTAGTTATTTATTAACGGACGTTCACTGAATTTACTTCGCGAAACTTTACTGTTTTTTATAAATACAGTCTGTGCGACTGTTAAAAAAGCAAAAAAACTTTGCGAACAAACACTGACTCTAACGACTGCATTGCACGCAGTCGACGCAAAAACACATATTGTTTAAATCGCGAAACGCGGACGAACAAACACTGCTCTTACTTCGCGATATTTTTATTTTAGCGATACAAACACTCGATTACATCATTGCTTCGCGCCCGATTGCAATAAAGTTCTGAAATAGAAAAACACAAAGAAAATAATCAGTATTACTGTTATAATAAGAAACTGTATCAATTATTTAAGAAATATGTGATATGGAAATATACTTACTTTAAGTTTTCCTTGATATTTGCAAAAAAAAACATCCTTTGAGAATTTTCATGACGTCGGAATACAAAAGAAGACTGATTCTTTATCTGTCGATGTCGATCAAAGGTTCGATTTTGTTGACGTCACGCGTAGCCGAGGAATGCCAGTTCCAAATTTATGCCTAAAATAAAATAAATTGTACAAATTTGTCAAGAATGCGTGATATATTATCTTGTTTTAATTCTTCGTTAATACTTACACATCCTGAGAGAGTTTCGATGTTCACTCGTCGAAATACGAAAGATAACTGATTCGGTGAGCACCAAAGTCAACCAAGAGTTCGTTTTTGTGGACATTACAAGTATACAACGACCACGAGGTTATAATTTTGTAGTATTGAAAGTTTAAATGTATATTATTCTCTGTTTATCGCGTGTTATGAGCTTTTTATTGCTTAATCGAATGCAATATTCTTTAAATATTAGTTTAATGTATTCCGGGTACATTAAATGTTGTTTAAATAATTACAAAATTAGTGAAAATATTAATTTTCAAGTACTCGCGTTTAGGAAGAGCGAGCTTCGATGTTTACTCGTCGAAATGCGAAAGATAACTGATTCGGTCAACACCAAAGTCAACTAAGAGTTTGTTTTTGTGGACATTACAAGTACACAATGATCGCAAGGTTAAAATTTTGTAGTATTGGAATTTTAGACGTATATTATTTTCTGTTTATCACGTGTTAGGAGATTCTTATTGTTTAATCGAATGTAATATTGTTTTGATATTTATTTATTTTATTTCACATACATTAGATATTGTTTAAATAATTTTAAAATCACGAAGAGAAAAATCAATTTCTTAATTTTGCTCGTCCGGAAAGAGAACTTTGATAATTATTTGTCGGAATGCAAAAGGTATCGATCGAAGTCATTCAAATCCTTTTTTTTTTGTTAAAAGTTCGAGATAGTTATCTCCTCTTTTAATCGTTCAGATAATATGAAACCTTTTTCACTCAGATCGGACAAGAATTACGTCTAGACTCATTGTTCGCATAAGTCATTATAAAACGGTCTTAAATGCAATTTGTAAAGAAAATTATGTGAAAGTATCTTATTGTTTTATTCTCTTTATACATTTTTTTTATTATTTCTTTTATCTGTTATAATATAAGTTCGGATTGATGTCAACTTGGTTGCACGAACGAAAGAAAGAACGAGTAATCATAAACGATCAGATTTACACGACGATGATGTTTCTCATGATCTTGGATGAGCCAGTAGTTGGCTTAAGATCGTAGCGTAAGTCATGTTTCCAGACAGATTTTATTATATGGGCAACGATGGAGTTACGATAGGTCAGTTGTTAAATGTCGTTAAACATCGTTATGGTTGCGACGATAATTATAATGCGCCAACGAACAAAAGGTGCACACGCGGAGAGTTTTCGGCATAAGACCGGACGTACGTCGGCTCTGACTACTCGTGTTTTGTACTGACAGCGCGCGTGTGTGTGTGTGAATGTACGTAAGAGCGCTGTAAAAGATCCCCCAACTCTTCCGCCGTAATTTCGAGACTTCCTATAGCCGGCAGTAGTCGTGGGAGATACGTCGTATTAATACTAGCCGAGCATTCAGGCCGTTTTAAGCTTTATGATCTAGCTATAAAGATTGTCTTGCTCGATAATTATATAGTCCGGGTGAAATTGTAAACCACTATCGCCCCGACGTCCTTTCGAACGACCCTCGAAGGAGACTTCAACCGTAGTCACTTAAAAGCACGAATGTTTTGCTAGTCTCGCAAACTTTAATAACTTCATCTCGCAGAAAATTCGATCGTTTTCAATCGAACGTGTTCCTCCTCGCACAGGATTTTATGATTGCGTCGATATCAAATAATAAATTATATTTGTATTTTTCTTATTACCCAAATGGAAAACGGAAAATATATATAGTTCGATATCATCGTCATAATTCAAATCAATTTCGACATCGTCAAGTACGACGATACTCTGCGGCACAATCTAGCGCTCGGGATCGCTCGATTCTTCGTAATTCGATGAAGCCAGAGGCGATGGAGATGGTAGAGCAAGAGTGAGAGAGGCGGAGAGAAACATGCTTGTTTCGACGTGATCAGCCCCGATCCCAGCGGATGAAATTTCCGAAATTCCTAGTGACGTTAATAATTTCTAGAACCGGCTAGATTCCACATCGCTTTCTGACGGAAGGTGAGTCGTTCGCTGTTGCAGTATTACGAATTCATTTTCAGCGCAGATGAAATTCACCGATTATCAGAGATAACTGGTCGGACCAGTGGCTTTCGAGTTCCAGAAATATCAGAAATTGGCTCTTTCTCTCTCTCTCTCTGTCTCTTGCTCTCTTTCCCTGTGCCAGCTTCTACGTCCTTTTACCTTCACCGCTTCCATTAGCTGGAAATGTAACGTTCCTATGTACTTGCTCCACGTGATAGTGCAAATATCGCGTACGAATGGACCAAGCCTATACAGGGACCAATTTTCGATGACGATAGCCGCGAGCAAAATGGGATCTCTCATGGCGAGAACGTAGATAGGACGCCTCTATGGGATCGAGTTTCCTTTTCTTTTATTTCCATCTTTCGGTACTAATGCCAAGGATTTTCCGCTTTAGGGTTAGAACGCTCGAGAGTCTCTTTTGTCTTTACCATTCCGCGATATTTCCGAAGAAACGTATAGGAAAAAAGAAAAGAGAATCCGACGAGAGCGAAAGTGTCGAAGGAAAGCAGCGAGTCATTGCGTCGGATCGTAAACTCGCTGTTTGAACTTCGAGCGAAGCAATAAAATTTCTCTTTCTATACTCTGCCTCACGCAAACGAGTGAACCTACAAAGCGCTCGAACGTCCGAGAAATGTGCCGATGATATTTAAACGACTTTGCACCGAAAGTGAAAGCGTTCTTTTCCGACAACGTCCTCGCACACGACACATGATAACTCGTATTCGGAACTATAAATCTCGCGTGCTCGTTTCGGCAAAGAGAAAAAAAGGAGGAAAAAATTGTTCGCGTATGGGTTGGGATATATTCGACATTTTTTTCTTTTTTTTTTTTTTTTTTTTTTTTACCGAGACACCGTTGAAATCGAGTTAAAGCGGAGACTTCGATAGGCTCGTTGTTCGATGAAAGCACGCGTCGTAGGTAACAAAGTAGAAAAGAGTCTCGTTAAAGTTTTGTCCATGTGTACGATTAAGTAGAAAATGGGTTGGGTGGCTTGTGCGTGATGGCGAAGAAAATACTTTGGTGAAAAGCATAGGTAGGATAAAACGATGAATGGTATTCGCATAACTGTTTTACGCTCTACCGCATCGTCGGGTTAATGGAGTTTCCAAGATCTTCTGAAAAGAGGAGCGAAAAGCAAAAGGACTGGGATGGTGTGGGAGAACTGACGATGCTGATACGAGCTACTCTTCTTCATCCATGCTGACCCGGGGCAAATGCCTCGAGCGACGTAATGGTAGACAGGCTCTCGAAAATGATGGATGCCTCCCTTCCTTCTCGCTCGCTCGCGAATCGTTCGAATTACGATCTAAGGGCTTCGATCTCACTATGCTACCTCGAATTGATAGTTATTGATAGCCAGTCGACTAATCTGACTCCGCAGGCAACTTGATCGATGTCATGGACGGTAGCGCATTCTAATTATGGTTAGGACACCCGCAATTACCCGTGATCGCTCTCAGCCGTTCATTCCTCTTCGGCGATCATCCACCGAATGATGCTGTCTTCCAGACTAGACGTTTCCAACTATAGGAGATCGTTTTAGGGCAATCATCTTGCTTCTCTAGGGCATCATCGCCCTTCTTCTCTAATGGTCTTGTCTAATCGATCGCTCAGCAATTAAGATCGATCTTGTACGTCGAAAGTTTATTCCTATTTTTCGATATACCCATCTATCCGACAGGTACATATCGACAGTAATTTATTTCTCTTCGTAATGCTCTTGTCTAACCGATTCGCACGTCGAAGAATGACTTTTAAAAGGACGAATGGGAATCGATTATATTCGCAAATCGATGAACGACGATGCATGATCGAAAAGGATCGAAATCGTAAGAGCGTTTTAAGCTAGTTGGTACTGAAGAACATAGCCTATTGCAACATGGATGAGAGAATCGGACTGGGTAGTATGTTTGCCGGCCAAATTACATCTGCATAATAGCAACGCGGTGGGTTATTGATCCGTGGGTAGAGTCCCTTCGTCACGTCAATGTCGTGTATCTCACGCACACATGCGCGCGTTCACGCACAAGAATTAAATCACAGTGCGCGACGGTGGAAGCGAGGTAGTGGTAACCGCGATGGAACTGCAAAATGATTTCCGTCGATTTCACTGAATTTCTTTTCCTTTTAATTACTATCTTATAAATTTAATCAAGTCTCAGATATATGAACGTTTCAATCTCATTCGATCTCTCTGGATTCTTCCTTTTGAACGATTTAATCTTCTAATCGTAATCGATGTTAATTTTGCGATCTTTACCTGTTATTGTTTTTCGCGCTTTACCGTTACAGCTTCGTGTCACCGTGCAGATTTTTAAAATCCAATTCTCGTCGATGTAAAATTTAATCCCGTCCCAGCGTCATTGGTCTCCTACCTGAAATGACTTTCATCTGTCGGAGTAGGACCGCGTTATCCCGGACCACATCAAAGGCGAATACTAACAACGCTCGAAATCCGACTGGGATTACGGCTTTGAAATCGCCATGGAAAATGTTATTTCGGGTGACGATGATGATGTTGCTAGTAATTGTAGTTAGCGATGATTTTAGTAGTAAATGTGAGTTAATCTAATTATATGGCACTAACGTTAATAAAGGACGATTTTCCTGCCGATCGTTCATCACGCCGCGATCGTTGTATTCGTCGGTGATTAGGCGAGACTCGTAAACGAAACAACTGCGCGCAGTTAACGAGCCGCGTTGAAGCGTCGTATCGCGACTTCTCATGCGCTTACGTTCATTCATTTTCACGCGTACAAAAATCATGTCCTTTTTCCTTATTTTCCTTTTCCTTTTTTCTTTTTTCGATCGATCGCTTTAATCATTCTTGCCATTCTCTGTTTCCATCCTCCGTTTATTTTTTGATTTATAACGAAACGATTAATCGACGGAGGCCGATGCTCCTCTCTCGCGTAGAAACATCACGCGTACAATCGATGAAGGTAAACGGTTGAGCTAGTACGCTCTGCCAGTAAAAATTCTCTTCGTTTCTTTGCATAACATGACAAATGGTAAACAAAACGTAAAACGTGCTTCTTCTAGCTGGCAAGAGTATACTCTATTTGTCACTGTCCTCTCAGGGAAACTCCGCGATCATTCCTCACGAGTTGTCGACATTGGTGTAAGGATGGTGTGTAGTTCGTTTAGAGCAAAGAAAGAGCGGAGGTGGATGGACCGCAACGGGTGACGATAGATAAGAGCCAAGTTCAAGATTATAAAAGAGGATTACTTAAATTTACAGGATGAAAGAATATATCGAATATCTACGTAGACGTTGAATTAAACAATACTCGAGTTAATCGTAAAACATGAACTTCGTGTTTGCGTAACAGAGGCTGCAGGGAAATTGCGAGATGTTAGAGAAACGTTAGTGAGGGAAGAGGTAGAACGGAAGAGAAAGAAGAAGAAGTGAAGATCTAGCTTAGGAATAAGGAGCGAAGATGTTTGAGGAAAAGAATAAGAGTGGGAGAGAGAGAGAAAGACCGCGGACACGCTGAGGTTCTTGGCACGACCTCTTCTTTCTGAGTAAGGGTAAGGGTACAGCCGCCATCCATTACGAGCGGCGCATGACACCTCGGGAGATATATCGACTCACCGCATCCTCGAATTGAATCGAATGCCGCCGGCAAAAACACCAATGAGCAAAATAGAACATTGTGATCGATGTTTCTCCTGCCGAAATTTATCGGCGAATGAGTTACCGATGTCTCGTACATTGCTGCCGCAATATCAACAACAGGAACGAGAGATTCGCGAAGATCGCATGCGTGGTCGCTGAAACTCTTCGACTAGTCGGATTTACGGTAAATAGTTGATCGAAACTACGGATCTCGTCTTGGCCGAGACGGCAAAGACACGACTCCGTATCACTGGTGAGAACTAGTGAACTATTTGCCGTTTAGATCCTGCCGAGAATCTGCACCGGTGGCAGACAACTTGATACGTATTTACATTGAAGCGCCGAAACCAATAATTAATGAGTATGCTCCGTGTACAAAGCTCCAGCAGAATATTCCGGTTTCCTGTAGAAAGCGCGCGATTAGTGGGCACATCATTAATTATGAGCGTATAACTCGACGACGAAGACTACAATCGAGTCGTTGTATTACGTTGGATAATTAAATCGCTTATCTGCACAACATTGGATTTCTTTTCCGTAGGACTATCGTGAACGTTTCTTATTACGAGGATTCGCGTAACCATCATAGAAAAATAAGAGCCAAATCTCTTGACTCTCGACGCGTAATCGCGTGTATATTTTACGCCGAACGGTCGCGGGGTCTGCGGACGTCTTTTGCTTCTACTGAGAGTCCACCTTCTTCCGAGATGCTAGAGAGGGAGAGAGAGAAAGAGAGAGGGAGAGGGAGAGAGAGAGAGAGAGAGAGAGAGAGAGAGACATAGCAATGCTAGGTCTCCTGGCGTAATATTCGGGATTAGCCGGAACTAACGTACAAACAGAAGTTTCACTTTCAAATAGCGGGGCGCAGTCGAGTGGTCGTGATGCGGTGTGGGCTTGTTGTCGGAAAGCCGTATTAGCAGTCTTGCGCGAGTGTAAACATCACATAAATCCGCCATGCAACCGCCGCCATTGCCACGTTGTGTTCTACCGGAGGAGGAACTGTAAATACCTCATCCGGCTTTGTAGATTACCGCGATACCATTAACGAAAGAGAGTACCAACTGAAGTACTTCGCGTTCGCCTTTGTGTATTTCTAAAGGAAGGAAGCCGAAAATAATGCAGTCGTCGGTTTATCGCGATTACATCGATCGCAAGAACGTTCGAGACGTGGTAAAACATCGTTCGGGACATTTTCACTTAAAAAGAATTTGTACGAGGACACGGTAGGATTCCAAGAACGATAGATTTTCAATTATAATAGAGAGAAGGAGTCGGAGATATCGAGTGTGTGGCGCAATCCGTCGTTCTAATCGATAAGTGACAACTCTGGATGTAATTGAAAATTAAACTGTCTTATCTTCTGCCTCTCGTATCTTCCTCTAGCTTTCTCTCTTTCCTTCTTCCTCGCGCTGGAGAATCGCGCCCGCTTTTCCTGGCCTCCAAATAACCATTTCCAGGTAGTGAATAGTTAATTTCCTAAAGTTTCAGCTGGGCCGCCTGAATGCCGCATTGATTGGTACTCCAATCAGCTAGGGGTGAGTTCGGGTGGGCGATGGAGGATGAGGAAGAGGAGGAGTAGGAAAAGGTCGTTCGCGATGGGCCAGGAGGATGGTAAAAAAGGGAGGGGTTAGAGAGAGAGGGAGAGAGCGAGCGAAGGATGCAGCTCGCTCCGGCGTTGAACCTTTAGGGCACCGTAGAGCGAACGGAGGTGAAATGGAAGGGGCAGGGAGAGGAAACGGGGGCGAAATTGAGTCTCCTAGAGGTGATTATCATTCGAAGTGGATCGACCGGGAGATGCTGCGCTCATCCCCACGATCCTCACTCGTCTTCACCTTTTTCTTCGACGATCGCCCGGCGAGATTGCTTTCATAAAATTCATTTTTAAAGGAACTATCCGTAATCACTATGCGACTTTGCGCGGTATAGTGCCGGTGCGATTAATTTGAACTTGCGAGCGATAAAGGAATGCCTCGTCTTCCCCTAAGAACTAATATAAAGAAGGTAAATACCTTGAGAAAAAGTTCTTCGCCAAGTTTTTTTGAAGATTTTTAAGACGATGGAAAAAAGCACGCTGATAGAATACGCTTTTTAAAGTGGAGGTTGAAAAGATACTTTTTCATAGGAACAACCTCCAAGTCACGATTTTCGCGAACATTGACGCAAAGTGTAACGGAGGTTGTAGACGCCTCGCTCTTACCAAAGATGTCCCCAATCCGTCACTGGTCTTGCTAAATCTTCTTCAAGCTGCTCGAAGAAGAGGCTTTGAATTCATGGAGGCGAGTGCCTAGATCGGAGTGGCCGAGTTCACGGGACCGCTTTGGGAATCTTGACCGACGATCTCTTCACGGTGACGTCTCGATCTAGGAGAGTTTTCCTGATCCTTGGGAAAAGGAACGGTGGAATGGGGCTAGCGAATATGAGCGGAGAGGACGCGAGCTGAAGGAGGAGGGCAATGGGAACGAGGGCAAGCAGGAGGTAGCGGGACATGCTTGAGGAGGGAAATCCATCCAAAGCTTTCCAAGAATGTTGGAGCGATAAACTCCTGTCGGAGCTCGGCGGTATCTCTTGCCGGCAGTAGCAGCTCCAAGAGGCGCAGGGCATCGCGCCAAACCAGTTTTAAATGCGCTCTTAAATTCACCAACTTGCGACGAGCCGTAAACCATCTCGGCGGCTCTATCGGTTTAGGCTGCTGCTCTTGTCGTATTTGGTTGGGCGAAGTACCCGCAGAGTTCCTGCGATGAGATCTACCGAAGAATCCTTCGTCCCTACCACCTATCGTTCTACGGATTACGTACTATCCTAATCTGGATAACAGATTCGATCTTACTCTCTCGATATTACTCATGTCTGTCCTTCGCGATTCCTTCGCTCTCTACTCTTTTCGCTTTTCTTTTTCGTTCTTTTACCTCTCTTTTCTTAATTTCTTTCAAACGACTCTACGATACGCCATTTCAAAAGTTTTCATGTTTAAAAACGTGAAATACAAGCTACGATGATTACTTTCTCAGATTCCTTGTTTCGACTTTATTTCGACGAAAGTAAGAGGAATAAGTTTGAAAAAGATCCGGAAGCGGATGATCTCGATACACGAGAGTGCTGTGAAAACTACCGGTTATGAAGCAACGTAATGAAATCCTTTCCCGTAAACAGCCGCGCCATCTCCTATACACTTACGTCAGGGTATGTGTAGGTCTCGTACAAATGTGTGCACTGCTAGCTAGAGAACGAGAGAGAGAGAGAGAGAGAGAGAGCGCAGCGTACATCTTAATGCCGCAGGCCCATAACAATAACCACCACGAAACGGGCGAGTAGCCCCAGCGGCAATAACAGCGTCTGGGTTCTGCGTGCAACACCAGGCATGGCGCTACGACGGCCCTCCTGGATATCTCGAAGCAATTACCGACTAAGAGACTGGGGCCTCGTTAAGGTAATAGTGTCCATTATCTTGGGACATAAGGGAAGAAGTAAACCAGAGCCCGAACGCGTGGAACTCAAATAATCGACGAGTCTCTTTTTCTCTTTCTTTCTCTATTCTTATCTCTCTTTCTCCCGCAATTTCTATCTGTCTCTTTATTTTCAGGAATGATCCAGCGTTCGCCTTTCCGGCGAGACTTCTTTCGTAATTCCAGTGACATTCAGTGCGAGAACGATCATCTCCGGTGACCTCTTTCTCCCGCTCTCTGGTAATTGCCCTCTCGTTACGTCGTCGACGGGTACGAGGGGACTGGAGGAGCACGACCCATAAAATTAAATTTATATAGTGCAGCTATTGGAACCACGCCGCGACCTTTTTTCCTTTTGTCCTCGTCTGTGTTCCCTTCTCTCGTCGTTGTAATTCTATTCGACCGAGGGAAGATTTACATTCGTAGCTGTATTATTTCATTACGTTCCTTCTACCCTTCTAGCTTGAATCGTTAGTTTCGAAGATCGCTAAATGATGTATCTACCGTCGATTCGGAAAATGAAAAAGTTACTCTTTAATGGCGGAGACATTTCCGAGAAAAGAAAAAAGTCTAATATGACGATCGGGAAAGCATTAAGATCGGTGTCAAGAGTAGAGATCTTTCGTAAAGTAGAGTTTTCGGAACTCGAATTCCTTCTCGCAATGAATCCTGACGAGCGGAGTTTTCTCGTTCGAGTTTTTATTGTTCGACATGCACGAATCTTCTCGTAGATCGCGGTGCTTTTAACTTACTCGCGGAGGTTCTTTCTTCGAGATTGGATGTAACTAAAACGCGAGAGCCAATATACTCGAATCGGTTTTTTCTCTCTCTCCTTCTCTCTCTCTCTCTTGTTTCTATCCGAACGGAGATCATACGATCTCGTTATGAAAAAGTTGCCGATAGCAGACGTCACGTTGCACGTACGTACACGGAAGCTGTGCTTCTACGCGCGAGGGACGAGGAGAAAGAAGAAGTCGACTAGATAGAAGTTTGGCGCGTAGAGCCGTATTCGACTCGCAGTTGTTAGCGAGTGTTCGCGATAGGAAGTACAGGGGAAAAAGATCGGTGCGAGTGACTACATCGCCTCGAGGAAGCGACATGGCGACAACGAGGGAAACAATGAGAGAGAGAGAGGGCTGAGAAAAGAAAGATAACGGAAGAAGAAAAACGACGAGAAGAACTCGCCCAACACACTGGCTCTCTTTCTCTTCCGAGGTGAGAGGAGCAAAGATGGAGGAGGCGATGGAGAGTCAAAGCATAGCAAGAAGAGGACCAGAGGAAAGCTCGGAGCTTGCGTCGCAAGAATACCGAGCTAACGGAAGGAAGAGGAGAAGGACGAGGAGGAGGAGAAGAGCGAGAGAAGAGATAGGGGATGGCTGTTGCTGTTGCGGCCGCGGCATTACCTCCGCACCATTAACTCGCAAAACTTTCCGCTTGAATCTTGTTCTCGAGTCGACTCGTCCTCCCTTCTCTCTGTCGTCTTCCTCCAGCCTCCGAGAGCGAGCCGTTCGCTTCCTTCACGACCAAAAAGATCTCCATACTTTGCAAGTGCTACAAGGGCCTGCACCGAACCGTCTCGACTGCTCCCCGGAATCGTGTGTCTGACTCCATTTGGAAGTTATCAACATAAATAGTAGCTTTGTAAACGAGCGTGCTATTGGATCTAAAAAGGGGGAGTGCGAGAGAGAGCGAGAGCAAGAAAGATACTTTATGCGTTTCACCATTAACGCCGCAAGTACCGCGCGTCCGGACATTTTCCTACGTGATACGTCTTTTCTACTGCAACGTCCGAAGAGACTGGCCGGCACGCATCTGGCCGAACTTTCCCAAGTTTTCGAGTGGTATTTCCTGTGAGACAGGAAGAAATAACGTTTGCCAAAGTACTTCTGCCACGGCGATTGCTACGAATCTTAGACTTCCCTTATATCTTTTCTCTCCCGAAGCATCCAGAGCGATGATTTAACGCTCCGCGAATTTCTAACTCTGTTACTCAAATACTGTGTTTCTCTTAATGTACTTCTAAACGTATGTCTACATTCGTTTCTTGGTCCGTTTTTGACGTTTATTTCTCGCACACCGCTCGAAAAGATTCAATTTGCCTTGCTCAAAAATCGATAGGATCTAGTTTCTAGGTACGGATATTTCGTAGATTTCGAGACAGTCGTGTCTCGAATAATCCGAAAGAAACGGACGTAGGAGAAGCGCGTCGGTCTCCAGTCTCTATTCTCGGAGATAGGAGATTTTTAGTCGGTACTCCTTTTTCCTCTTTTCCTACTTTCTCTATCTCTTTCTCTCTCTCCCCCTTCCTTCTATACTCTTTTAAAATCTTCCTACTTTCATTTTCCGCAGTTAGAGACTACGACTCCTACTTATATGTTGCTATCCAGTCCCCTTACCGTCTCCTTCTCCCGTATTCTTCCTTTCTCTTCTTCTTCGTTTCCGAGTACACCTTCCGCAAGTAGAAGACGATCCTCCGAGGGTTGCCAGCTACCCCAGAGTTAATCAACCATATGGAGCGTGATTATATTAGCGGGATTTTATCGAGTTTTCTCATAACGGAGTTACTCCTCGATCCATCCGCGTGGATTTTCCGGGTTATTGGTATTTACTGCCTTAGAAGCACGTATACGCCTTCCAGTGTACTCTGTCGGTGCACGGGTTATACGTACACGCGCGCGCACGCACACGTACGTCTATATATTTCTATAGACATACGTTAGGAGGACATATATGTACGCGTACAGAGAAAGATCCATGTAGATGCACGTCGATCCCGAGTATGTATATTCGCACGCCAAAGACGATTTCGCGTTTCGCGATATTACTTTATACGGACGCTACTGCAGCGAAAGTAGTATTGCATATTTCGTTTTACGGGCGCATAACGCACTTCTCGTACCTCGTACGAGGGCGTATTGTGCGCGCAGTTTCCTTCGCTTTCGTCTTCGTCGGTGAAATCGATCTACTCTTAAAGTGGCACCGCACCATCGAGTGCACTACTTCGAAGATGCGCGAGAGGAAAACGTTGATGGCTCGAATTCTGGGCCTAAAGTCGAGATGGAGCGCCGCGAAATTGAAAAATAACTTTACAACTGTCGTAGGTGCGCGTTTTCTTTTTCATTTTCGCTTTTAAGAGATACAGGGTTCGTCGTAACCGTCTACCCTCGTAAACTTGAGATAGGAGAAATTTTGACTTCGTCCTATAATTCGCGAGATAAAACTAAAAGGTTCTTGCTTTCGTTGTTTCCGTGGAATAAAGGGTGTAATCGCTCGAAGCTATAAAGTACCTTTTTACTAAAATCATTTGGACGAAGTAATCGTTCTTTCGTGCGTGTTGAAAGGGAACAGTAAGACGGAAATAGGTAGCGCTATAGATGTACATAGGTGTATAGGGATGCAGAGACCGGAGAAGGCAGCCCTGGTCGGTGGTGCATCTCGAAGGACTCTTAGACAAGCTACTTTGTCTAGCATGTCGGGTCGAGCTCGCAGTGAAACTAGCTAGTCTAGCAACGAACTTTCACGCAATGCTTCTCGATGTACGGTGCACCGTACACGCCGAGTTCGCTCGCACATACCCGTTAATACCTCGGGGGAGTTGCAAACACGTAGAGGGTTAATTCGCACAAGGGCGGCGCTACGTATAGATATTGTTTCCAGCACGACTACGCGAACTGCAAGAGCGCACGAAAGCTTAGCAGAGAGAGGAAGTTAGTTATCTTTCTCTTTTCGTTTCTTTCTACATTTTCGTTATCCTCGTAGTGGCCACTCCCGACTATTATATTGTTTTCAATTAATTTAAATTATGAATATCCGTTCGTCCATCTTTTCGACGCTCGATATCGGTCCACGTTCATTGGCTGCATCGTATATATCGAGTCTCTCTCTCTCTCTCTCTCTCTCTCTCTCTCTCTCTCTCTCTCTCTCTCTCTCTCTCTCTCTCTCCGAGTCTCTCTCGCTCTCTTTTTAGCTCGCCATTTGCAGCATGGCTCCGCTTCGTGCTGTGAAACGAGAACGTCGGCCAATTAACAATGCGAATGTGACACCCATGCGTCGACACTCGCCGCAACCCCTCCTGCGTACCATCATCCCTTCTCCTCGTTTCCATCCTATCTATTTTTCTCTCTTACGCTCGCACACGCTGGGTATCGTCGAGCGAAGCCAGGAGGTTCCATCGCGTATATTTAAATTCCATTATTCATAATACATGGCAGCAGGGGAGAGAAAGTAGCGAAGCGCTTCGTTACATTTTTTTTCTCCGTGGGTTTTGGTCGAATTAAACAGCTACCTCTATATATCTCACCGGGCCGCATTCTATTTTTCTTTTGCCGATGTTATAATACGTCGCAGAGTCTCGTTCTTCATTATTAGATGAAGTATTAGAGCATTTGTCTTGTCGCGTATTTCGCGCGAGTTTCTAGCTTTGCCCAAACGAAATAAAATAAGACCTAACATTTGTAAATATTCGTTGAAACGATGAATTATAGGTAGCTTGGAAATCGAATAGTTGTGACAAAATAGTTACTCGAACGGTATCCTCTTAGCTGGTAAATTGCATTTTCTTCGACTATTCGAATCGAAAACCTTCTGGATTGACCAGCCGATTTCCTCTTGCCGGCAGCATCCTTCTAGGGTCACGATGCGATTACGTCCGAAGCAATTACGTTATTATAGAAGGATCGCGCGGAGAATTGGACGGGCCGGAAGCAGGAGAGGATTTATATATAGGTGTGTGCGCGATGTGTATATATGTATGTGTAATAAGTATGTGCAATCGTATATACATTCGATTTATATTGTATTAGCTCGTAAACTATCATCATTCCATAAGGATTACGATCGGCCGAATATTTCCACGTGACGTGCTTCCGTCTGAGCTCGCATCGTCTCGGTGAGAATGCATGGAAATAGGGCAGTTTCGATGATGGTTTCTGGCTAGAGAGAATGGGAGCCATTACAAAGCCGATTATCGGGTAGTTACGTGAATTCTTCGCCAGGCACCAGCCCCAACTCGCACTTTACACCCGACATCCCGCTTCTTCTTCGAGATACCGCTGAAATAACAATATACCGATCCGCGTAATGAGAAACCGATAGCATCCCTATCGATACCACGTATGTGGAGGATCGACGTAAATTCGAGCGAGAACGGAGCTTGGCCCACCGTATCATCGATATCGTAGATACTTTTATCGAGAAATCGTCATTTTCCTTTTTCCCCTGGAGAGAGATTTTCTTCCTTCGATCGAACGCTACTTTATCATGATTTTTCGAATTCTTCCTGTTTGATTTCCTCTCGTTTAAAGTTAACGTTGAAAATTACTATGGTCGAATTAGAACACGAAAGTTTCCCTTCGAGTCTATTATCGGGAACTAATTCGTTGAATTCATCATGATATCATGGTCGTCGAAGAAAGTAGAAATCAGCGAATGGAAGAATCGTGCGTTGAGGGCGATGAATAATGTGTAGCCTGAACGGGACGTTAGATCTTCGACTTGATTTCTTTATAAATTTAACTCGCGAGTATTGCAAACTGTAGAAAATTCGACGAAACTCTTGGTCGTAAGCAACAAACGCTCCGGAGAGTGGTCCTAGTTCTAAGTATCTACTTTGGACTCTCGTTACGGGGGATTACATGACGGGGCCACTGCCGTAGGAAGAAGGGTAGAGAAATAAGGAGAAAAAGGAGGAAAGAGGTAAAGGGAAAGGTCGGTCGAGGAATATTGCAACGAATGAACTGACCTCTCCCAAGACGACAACGCGGTGAGGGAGGGGGGGTTGAATTCCAGTATGGGGAAGTCCGCCGGGAAATGAGCCTCGACGCCCCCACTACTCCCAATTAAAAGTTACGCCGCTGTTGAAGCAGAGTTAATGAAGGAAATAGAGAAACTACAGCACCGCCGGTACCGGCCTCCCTTCCTTCCACCTCGCCACTGTAGCCCTTCGCCACCGTCTCTCGTTTCCGTTCATTGATTTCTTTTCCCCCCTTTTCGCGACTTTCGTACCTTCCCTTCTCTCTCTCTCTCTGTCTCTCTCTCTCTCTCTCAAATACCTACACACACACACACACACCGTTTCTCTTACCGTTTTTTCGTATTCCCATTTCTCGTTAGAAACTTGGAAGCTAAGAAATTTGGAAGCGATGCATTGGTTAGAATAGAGAGAACGTGTCGGAATCACGCGAGCCACGATATTTTTTTCAAAGATCGGGATTCGTGTCGTTTGCTTTGAAACGACGAAAACTTGGATTTTTTTACTGTAACCTGGTCTATGCACACTGCAGTCTCTACCACTTCAGTAAAATGTAATGGTTCGGCGATAAAGCTATTAGACTTTATTAATTTGTAATTAGAGAATAAAAGTTTAACTCTCCGACACGGTTCTCTCAAACTTTTTGGTTCCTGTACACCAACGATGTCCCGAAGCTCGAGCACGTACGGCAGTCCTTATTTTTTCACGATTATGCTCGCGACTATGTTATATCTCTGGTTACGTGGAGACATTATATTTTCATACCATTTTACCGGCAACTACCAAGCAGTCGTATGAAAATGAAAAGGAATCGTTTTTTCCGTCGTAGAGCGTATTTCTTTTCCGAGAGAAACTTAAATATTCGTAATATAAAAATATACGATATAACAAAGGGAATATACGATTCTTTCTTATGTAGATTCAACATAAAGATCGTTCATTTTTTATTCGTAGCATCCCTCTAAAGAGCAAACAAGCTACGATATATACGTATCTCTAATTCTCGTAGTAATTTCTGCTCGACCGATTCTAAATAGCGGGACTATCGATTCTTCGCTTTCTTATATCGGAGAAAAGAGCTCGGTGAATCACTATTTATTTAACAGAACGATTCTATTTGGTAGAATTCTTCTAGTCTCTCGTAGCCGTGGAACTTGGAAGACAACGCCCGAGGGCATGACCGTCGTACTTCCGAAAGAAGGCCTTTTGTCGTGCTGCTGTCTTATTTGCTTCTAACCAATTGTACCGGCAACCGTATATCAGGCAATACGAGAAACATGCTCCTTCCACGTCACGAATGCGAGCTCTAGTATCTCGCGTAACGTTTCAAATTTTACTCGTTACGCTTCGCCTGTTCCTTTCATTCCTCTTTCCCTTTTGTTCAAGATAGCTTCTTTCCTCAAAATAGGGATAGTAATTCCGCCATAGAACGACTCGATTTCGTATCTTCAGGTGGATGGATCAAATACTCGTTCTGTCTGACCGAATAATATCTTTAATATTAAACTTTAATCCCCTTACCATTGTCAATTTTTCTTAGCGAGACGCGTATTCATTCATTCCCGTTGAGCGGAACATTAAAAAGTCTCTCAACGTTTTTCTAGCAAATCTCGCGAGAGAACGATAAAGATTGCGACGAATCTAGCAAATGTATTTTACGTTTAAAGATGAATCTACGAGGCTTGTAGAGCGTTTAATGCAACCGGTAATCCATCAAAACCAGTAGTACGAGAGAAAAGATTGAAGTTTTTTTGACGGAAAAGGTTAAAGTGGAATAATAAGTAGCAGAATTTGTAGCGGTCGATTCGAAAAGGGAAAGAGTCGGAGCATATTGGTTAACAAGGTATTCCTACTACTTCTGTTTTCTTCGTCTTTGCGTTAAGGATTATACAATACTATAGTCTAAATACTATAAATATCAGACAAACATCCTTCAGTGCTCGACTGTAGGTTCATCCCTTTGAATAAAAGCCTTAAATAAATAGAACGTAAATGTCGGAGAAGGAGAGAGAGAGCGAGAGCGAGAGAGAGAGAGAGAGAGAGAGAGAGGATTTTAAATTATTTATTTACTACTTGCAGCGGAACCTCCTTTTCCGGGATGAGCCACTGCTTTCTACATGAGCCTTCAATGATTTCGTAATGAAAACTGCTCTGCGTATAAAATGCAATTTTACGTGTAATATTGAAATTGAAGGATGACTGTGAATAAGCTAACACGTCGGAGGTCATACGAACTTTTCTAAGCCCTCGTTACCATAGGGGTAAAAGCGAATCGATCACCCGGGAAACTTCGGTGCCGTTGTCAGTTTCGACACTGACGAAGATCGAGATATCGCCGTGCGAAATTCGATACTGAACGTCGAATTCGTTTTCCGTCTCGCCCAGTTGACCGATATTGGCTCTTTCTCTTTCTCTCTCCCTCTCTCTCTTTTACTCTCCACCTTGCTCTTCCTCTTTTTCTCTTTTTATGCTCGTCCTTTGAACGTGTTGGAAATACAGTACGCCGTGGCGTAATCGTAGACTACAATTTTTTTCATTTTACTCGGGTAAATTACGTACATCTAGCGACGAGAGATCCAGTGGAAAAGTATAAAATAACCATAGAATCTAGCGTTTTAAAGTTCGGAAGAAAGGCTCTTTGGTCATCCGTGTTTTAGCACCATCACTGGCAGTACCACCCACTCTCCAACTTGTCGCCCATTTTCCACCCTTGAAAAGCTAGCAACACCCTAGCGTGAAAGCGCAGCGCTGAGAAAGTAGCCTTTGGCTCTGAACTGGATAATATAGGTCCCGGTTGTACCGGTATAATATACTCGACCCCTACCAACCGACTCCATGGTCTCTACAAAGGCATCGCATTATTTAAAGCTCTTACCTCCATTCTTTGTCCACGGCATTTCCTATTCTCGGGTTTCTCCTGGGTCTTATCGCTAATAATTTATTACGAGAGCAAACAATGGCCATCAGCACGCCACTCTCAGGATCGAATCGGTCATCTACTTCGCTATTCTCTTTCTACCTTTCAAGCTTTCTTTTTTTTCTTCGAAAAGAAACCCATTTTAATCCATGTATGTAGATACGTATGTAAAAATCGAACGAGAAAAGCCTTCCCTTTTTAATCATTCTACTTCGGTATATTTCCATTCTTCAAGGACTTCCTTCGCCAAGGATTAAGTCTATTTCGTTTCGACGTTCTTCAAACGTTACGATTCGACGTGCGTATCCAAAGCTGATATTTTATAACAGAGAAGCGAGGATCTCTCGAAGATTGGTCGAAAGCACCGAAGATAATTCAGGAAAGCTTTAGAACGCTGCTATAATCGCGATACTGCATTCGATTTTGCTGACCATCTCTATACATCCGGTAGATTGTGCCACGGTTACCAACACATAGAGAGGAATCACCGGCAGTATCTGCATCGAGCTGTAATTCGCCCAAGCTGCTGAGTACTCTCGATAATTCTGGAACGTGCGATGCATCGAATCCGTATGTACACACTAACACGCATCTGCATACAACTAGATAAACTTGGTTACGAGGTTTTGGTATGTACGGTATCCAGGATTTCGAGATACATTCTAGTAGGATTGAAGCGATTTTGAACTTTTTAAAAATAAACACGAATGTTTTCACGTGAAATGCGAGTTCGTGGTATCGATGGAACGTCTTTTATGAATAACTACTCTTCGATTTGGAATAGAATAGAATGCGATGCAAATTACATCGATCCGTATCATTTGATATAATACACGGTAAACTGATATCTTCAGGAATTCGAAATCCTGCTATACTCGACGCGGTAGGCCGGAGAAGTCTGCCGTAGACACGAAGCCTCATCTAGTTTACCTTCTGTCTGGCTTTGTAAACCGTGGTCGCACGTGTGCACACATATCATTGAGTGTGACTCGAAATCGAAGCAGCTCTGTAAACGTGACGCAGTACCATAACAAACTAGCGAAATCCTCGAGAAGCGTCGCACGTATCTTCGTAATTTTTTATTATTAACCTTCTTCATATTTGCTTTCCTCCTTCTTAAAAATTGACGTTGATGGCCCATTCTCCTTTGACAATCTCGATCCCGCAGGCGCGTCACGTCTGTCGCGATAACGGAGTCGAAAGAGGCGAATTATAGTCGCGTTAAATGCTGGCGAAGAGTGTGACATCGCCTTGCATTTATTTTTTTCCTAGGATCGCGTCGACTTTCGTTGGCACTTGGCAAAAGTGCGAAAACGTTCGAAGTCATATCGGATACGCGACGGGCCACCGGACAAAGTTTCTGTAATTTCCGTGAAATTCGCTCTGGATTGGGAACGCGATGATCGCAGAGGCGGGAAATTCGAATTCGCCAAAGCCGATAGGATTTCACAGCTTTTCCACTAGCTGTACGATAGCGGGTACCTTCTGCACCATCTAACGGTATATCCTAGCCTCGAGAAGCGGCGAGCAGGCAGAGAAAATCCAATTGGCGAATTCCTGGGCGTCACTGGACCGCGAAATGGGGTGGCGGGCGCGGCCGCAGCTACTTTCATCCCTAGGGCTTGGGATCGTGGCGACGGTAGATACCTTCGCTGGTGATGGTGCTCTTCTCGGTGGTGTTGGTACGAGATGCGAAAAGAGCTTATAAATCGCATACGTAACTCCTCCCATCTCCGACGCCGGTTGGAAAGAAATTTCAGCTCTTATTTTAGAAAAATTTATATCAGCTTTCTGTTTAATGTCAACTATCGCAAACTTTAAAGGAATACTCGGCTAGATTTGATCTACGGTTCGAACGAAGTATCAAGCGGCAGCGCATGTCCGAGAGAAAGGCAGACTGTTCTCTTGAATCGAACGGAAAAGAGCTGCCGCTTGGTTCTGCTCCATCTGGAAAGAAGCTAGAACGGAGAACCTGGCGGCGGATAGATCGGAGGATTCTTGGCCCTTTACCAAAGAGGGAAAGCGTCGAGTGTCGGTAGCGAGTATGGTATCGTAGGAGTTGCCGATGGCTCGAAGATCGTGCTAAAGGTACTGCCAAAGAAGTCGGTGAGAACGTGAAAGGAAACGTAGTCAGTGAAAGACCGGTAGCACATGGCCCTCCTATCTATTTGTACGCTCGGTGTCGTCGGGTCCTTGCGGTGACTGGATCGGCGTATTTACCTACATTGAATCTCTGCCAACCTACAATTACCGGCTACCCATTCTTCCCTCAAACCCGTGCAACCCTGCCTGCTGGCCAGCCCGCTCGACGAGCCTCTATGCCAAATTCACGAGGTTTGCGTGATGCCAGGTGGATCTGCATAAAGTGTTCACTCGAGGAATGTGTACGTGCTACTCGGACGATAGGCCAATTTCGTGATATTCTTGTCCAACCTCCACGATCCCACCTTCCAGTCGCTTGACCGGAACACTGACACGATCCGATTTTCCCGGAACAAACACGTTACCCTTGCTGAAAAATCGTGACCCCGATCCCATCTGGTTACGAGTCAAACTTAAAGTGGAAAATTCGCTCGAAGCGATGAAGCGTTCAAAAGAATGCTTTACGGACAAATATTGTATCGTAATATCGTTATCTCTTATCTACTCTCGTCGAGTAGCCGATGCGAAATATAGTTATCGAAAAAGATATCAAGAGACGTTCTCGCTCTTCTAATCTCGAGGAAGGATCGCCAGTAGAGAGAGAGAGAGAGAGAGAGAGAGAGAGAGAGAGAGAGAGAGAGAGAGAGAGAGAGAGAGAGAGAACCCAGACTCCTATCGGCCAGTTCGACGTTTTGATCGTATCTACTAGCCAAAAATAAACTCTCGACGAGAGAACCAGCGAAAGGGGGTAGAAAACCAGAGAGATGGCAAAGTTCGATGCACGTGGCAAAACGATGCTCGGTGAACGCATTATCCACGCATCGTCAATTTATCCGCACGAACGAAATCGTGGAATTTCGACGCCTCGTTTTACGAGGAATCTTTAAAACATACGTAACGCATAGCTTAAATAGTACACGCACTTAACAACTCATAAAGTCATCGACGCTCGATTCCAGTTTCCTCTCACTTTCCCTTCTTCTCGATACCACCCCCTCTTCCCCTTTCCTCGTCCTGTTATCAACGTGCCGCACCGCGTTGGTCTCGTCCAATTGTATAATCGCAAGCTGTTGACGACGTCGACGACGGTTGTCGTAGCAATGAAAACAAATATTTTCGCAGAGTTTCGAAGTTACGGCGTTAATAATTGAAAGGTGGTCTCGAATTTGACGTCGTTGTCGTCGGTCCGCATCTTCCTTGCAAAGTCGGTCGTGCTCGTTGGTTATTACCAACGGGAGAAGACCGTTTCCTCCTTTCTCTCTGCGAATGAAAACCTTAAGAAAGAGCTTTGATGTTTCGAGCTTCTTGTAAGCCCTGATGCTTGTAATTAAGAGAAGGAAATGTTAGACAATTCCGACGTGTACGTACTTACGTGTGTACGTAGACGAAGGAAATAATATTCAAGGATGAAGACGATTAAAGCGCGGCAATTGGGCCAATCTTTACTCCTATACTTCTTTCAAAGAGTTGCGCGAGTAATTAGGCATGTTTCGGGTATACTGCTCTTTGAAGTACGCTCCGGGAAACTTTCGAAAAGAGCTTTTGATGACACAGTTCGGCCTCTTCAGTATTTATCAATTTCACAAAGTAAAAAGTAAATCAGCACGAGTCAGCCTAAAGAGTTATTTATTTTCTAGATGAAAATGCATTTATAGAACGATGAATAATAAACTTACGAATCTTGCCAAATGCGTTAACCGAATGCGAGCATCGTCGCGTCGTACATTTTACTCGACTCGATCGTTCCTCTCGAGAACACGTTGGACTTTCCAGAAGGATAATGTTTAATAAACGAACAGCTTCACGAGTTTGAGTTTGCCCGTCGTGTCTTTCGTTGCTTCGAGTTATATCTCGGATCGTTTTCAGCCTTGAGGGGATCAAGAAAGAGGGATAGCGTAGGAGGGAGGTTTTAAAGCGAAACGAATCGCCGTCGATACACCCCCATACGCGGCCAGCATGCGAAATCCTTTCGCACGCGATACGTGGATACACTATCGAGCCGGCTAGTTTTGAAATTGCCGCGAGGAGGAATTATTTCTCCTCGTTTCCCACAAGCTTTACAACCCTCCTTATCTCGCGCAACGAGGCTACACGGGATGTATACGGCGAAACGAATCAGGAACGATTTCTTCGCGGACGTTATTTTATTTATCGCGATCGCGCGCTCGCGATAAAGTTTCGCAGACCTTTGTTCAAAAGAAATTCATCCTGGACGTCGATTCGAGCTTATGGAAACGGTGCTAAAGACCTCCCATAAATCGTTATCTTCCTATCGTTTCTTTTTTCTGCTTTCTTGTTTTTCACTTTTCTTTCTTCTTCTTTTTTTGTAATCGAAGATAGAAAAATATTACAATTGTTTTAAGAATATTCCATAATCGTTTCGGGACGAATCGTAAATCGTTTATCGATATTCAAGGAGTTGGATGGCAAGAAAGAAATCGTCTCGGCGAAGCTCGATGTGGAGTCGATTCGGAAAATACAAGCGTACGCTCGATAAATTTGCCCGCGTTTTCTGCATCTTTTAGCGAACGGCACGTGTTCGAAAGGCTCTCCGCTCTGTCAAGACTACAATACACGTTAGCCGTCGAACAGATCGTTGTAGTAGCGCGTCGTAGTCGGCCTGGCGACGTTCGGAATTGTCGGTATTTGTCAGGAGTCGACGACGCAGAGTAATGCGGTGACTCGTTCCGAATCGAAACTATCGTCGAAGAACTTGAATTCTGATAGCGTCGTCGTCGTTCCCGAACGTTCCCGATCAGTCCGAGGATCAAACTTGGAATCGCTTTAATGACATGGCTCCGGAGCATTCCAAAATGATCGTCGAAACCATTCCAGAATGATCATATTGACCGGGGATAGATGTCTTCTCCTTGACGTTTAAGTGCCATCTAACTAATTAATTGCACTCCTTTCTTTCGTCCGCCAAATCGTAGGATTGCCATAAAGAAATCGCTACAAAAAGAAGTCCTACTCGTGTTCCATATCATAGGGTTCATCCTCGCTACGCGCTTCTTTGTCTACGTTTACGTTAGAAGGAAAGGACTGCTGAAAGACCTACGTGCTCGTGATTATTTAAACGGTTACGGGTCTTTCGAGCGATATAATTTCTTCAATATTTTAGCTCCCACCGGAGAACGGAGCGCCGGCCGCTAAAAGACCACCCACCGAAGGTTGGCAGACTTCCACGTCGTCACCGCAAAACTCCTTCATCCGGGAATGGCGCGGCACCAGTGATGTCGAGAAAACCGCGCCATTTCGCATGCATAATACATTCTAATAGTCCTCCTTCTACCCTCGCCATCCCCGTATTCTCGACTCTTCCCACTTCTCTTTTGCTGCCAACGAACGCAGCGAATCAGCCCGATCGCGGGCCGAAAAGAAAACCCACGGTCGACCGATACTCTCGTTTCTTTCTTTCTTTCTCTCTTTCTTTTCCTATCAAAGCTCGGTTTCGACGTCAAACCTCGTCGCCTTCGTAATCTTTCTCTGAACTTGTTCTTTCCCGGAGAGAGGGAGAGAATGTGTGTAAAATCAGTCGGCAATCCAAATTCGGTCGATCTACCGACCAAGAATTACAACGGAAAAGACTACTTAGAGAGAACGTTTTGTATTTCTTGTTTTTGTCATAAAGAAGGAGAAAAAAAATATTAAAAAACCGCAAAGAAAACAGTAAGAAAGCCTTACTCGAGCAGCCCTTCCGTGGCACTCAACATCCAACGGGAGAGCAACTTCCTCTCACCACGGTTGTTGCCTCTTAACGAGATGAAGAGAGAGAGAGAGAGAGAGGGAACTAGAGCGAGTGTGAGATGTGGATAGCGAAGTAGAATGAGACTAAAGGCGAGAGTGAAAGAGGGACGATGGGACAGATTCGTGGGAAGAGAGGGAAACTTTTAATTGAATAGTAGGATGCCACGTCTCCTGTGATGTTAGAGCATACCAGCTGGAAAATCAATTGGATATCGGAGATTACGACGTGAGGGCTTTGCTGATTCGACCTCAAAAGTCCGAAGAAGCGAGAAGCACCGGAGAGCCTTACGGTTACTCGGAAGGCTTCGGTCATTGATCCGCACGTAAGGTACACGACTGATACTTATTTTATTGACACTACAAACTTGCCCCCCTCTACTATATCGAAAGAGAACGATACGTGGCTCCTCGGCCGGCCGAGCTTTCCTTCTCGCACGAACGACGATCGATACTTTTTCACTGGTTGCACCTAAGTCAAGATAAAAGCGAATATCGTTGAAATTTTCACGACGTGACGACCGTCTTCTTCTTCGGCCTCTTGGCTCGATCTGAGTCTTTGGTAGTGGAACGATGGTATTGGATTCTCGGAAGTTAAAATAAAAACGTAAACATCTCCTCTGTTATACGCAAATGAATATTTTCTTTTTTCTTCTCGTATTCGTATCGAAGTAACCTTTGTGTGACATCTGGTGTTATCTATTCGTACGGCGTATTTTGATGAATAATACAATAGAACAACAATATCCTCTCGCGTCGGTCTTCCCCGACCGAACGATAATGGTTCGAGGGTAGGGGAAAGAGATAGCTCGTTCCTATTACGATGTCTCCATTTGGTAATATCTCCGTGGAGAGCGCGGTACACCATCTGGCAAGGTTAATAGCTGACTCTCTTAGGCGAACGACCCAACGTAACCCTGAGACGCGCAGGGTATCTATGCATTCGCCAGGATGATGTCATGTACGTAAGTATCCGTATGTGTGTGTGCGTGTTTGTGGATACCTATGCGCACGTTTACATGGGGACACACGGTTACATGGTGTGTAAAGTCGTTGCACAGCGTATTCGGTGCTCTTGAACGCGTTGAGCACAGTCATGGTCCTCGGGGACTCCCGGAAGATGCGACTAGTGTGAGAAGGGAAGAGGGACGTAGTGAGGATAAGACTGAAGGAGGTATGAGAGAGAGAAAGAGAGAGAGGGAGAGAGGTAAAGACGGCTGTAGGAAGGATCCCATGGGAATCCTCTAAATTTAATATAGAGTCAATTGGAGAGAACCTAATAAAATTGCTGCCGTCCGGAGCTACGACTCGAGCGGATTCTCGTCCTCTCTAGCCGGCTCTAAGCGGCTGAGAAATCACCCGAGATGCAACGTTAAACAGCGTCGACTAGAAATCGAAGGAAAAACTTTATCCTTTTAACGTTAGACTCTAACGCTCGACAAGATTGTCTCGTTCACGTGTAAACGGTCGTGTACTTACTATTTTTCTTCTTATGCGTGCTCGATACTACGAATATCAATGGCGTATTTTACGGTTTAACACGTTTTAAGATTAGATCGCATATTAATATTCTTTCCTTCCTTCTTACCCTGTTGCACGATAGTACGATTAAGATAGCGCGAATCTAGATGGCACGATTAATAAAATAACGCACAAGCCACGTTGCTTTTTACCTATTGCGCATTATTCGGAATTTGAACTCGACAATAAGAAGAAGATATTTCGATGTAAAGGTAATGCCTTGCGTTAGTAAAATTCGCATTAGAAAAGTTACTACCGATGGTAACGTTATATTCGCTTACGGATCTCCGTAGTAAGTGGATTCTGTAATGGACACATATGTATGTATGTCATTATATATCATAAGGACGTTTCGCGTTTCTTCCCTTGATTCACGGTAGTTCCTCAGGATTATTTATTCGACAGATTTCTGTGGGACTCGCAGTTCCGGCAAAACCGGATACCGCCTACGGTAATGCACCCAGCTGCTGACGTGAACGTGTGTGCGTGTATGTCTATGCGAGCGAGAGAGAGTGAGAGAGAGAGAGAGAGGGAGAGGGAGAGAGGGAGAGTCAGGATGAAATAGGGGGAAAAAGAACTGAATAAAACACGAAATAGCAGTTAGCGAAGAAAAATACGTTGCTTCACGAAGCGTTGAGTTATTCTCTCTGTCGCGAGTTCAAAGCTATAGCCGAACACTCGGCATTACTCTTTGTACTCGGTATTGAGAGAGAGAGAGAGAGAGAGAGAGAGGAAGGTAGGGAAAAAGAGAGATAGAGTTTGCACACCCGCACGCACGTCCCCATGTTCACCTTACTTTTTTCACGATCATGGAACCTCCGCTGTCGCGAGCAATAAAGTTTTCGGCCGAAAGCTTGCGCTACCATGGTGACGTCACGTGCATGCAGCAGCAGTAACAGCCTTCCACATTCGTGCGGTATTATTACAGTCTGTGCTTTAAATCCCTACACGGACCGTCCGAAAATTTCCATTTTTCAGCAGTTCTAATCGGGCTACGTTCTTTCAGGATAAAAAGATTTTCCTCGTAGAAATGCGTGCGAGAGAACTGTCAGATGTACGAATATATACGTGCACGTACGTGCTTATGTATCTGGTGCGTGTCGACTTAGCATCTTGCGTGATTAATGGACTTTACCGGTTAAAGGAAAAAAAAAAAAAAACGTGAGTTTAATAAGGGTGATCATTACGGTATTGTAAATGCGAGAGAGCCAAGCATTCATAAAGTTCCAAGCGCGGAAGGTTTCGTTTTAAAGAATTCTTTCCGGAAGCCTCGATAGTAATCCAATTTTTTCAACGTACGCTAAGAGGTACGGCGATTTAAAGGGAGGATTTACAACGCTTTAGAAGCAATGCACTTCAGGTTGAACGTTCGCGGTTTAGCGCATTATGACGTACTGATCGATCAGTGCGTGCGGAATAGGCTGCGTGTTTGTTAGCTCGCTCGCTCGCTTCGCCATAAGGACGCTCGCATTCTCGACGCATTGCGTGTACGGTTATACTAATCCCTGCGGCGCACAGCCCCTTTCTCGGACGATAAGCTCGCCGACGCCTCGTACTTCGTGCTGGAGACTCTTTGTCTATAACTGAAACTATCTGAATATGCGCCTTATCGTTACGGAATATACCCATTACGTATTCCCATGGATTTCGTTCCACTCGATGATGTTTCCACGAATACGTTCACCCGGTATTTCCTCGAGCCATACTCTTAAAAAGAACTTTTACCTGCTCTCGATAGACGTCGCAAAAGATTTCTCATCGTACATCCGTAAAAGGAAGAAGGAAGAGGGTGAAATCGGTAAAAAAAGGTCGGAAATTGAGAACGCGTGCGCGATTACTACTGAGCGAGCTTCGAGCACCCTCCTCCGTGCTGGTTGACGGCACACGCATGTATTCCGTGGCTTATGTAAGTAGGCTTTTCAATATCATACGACGCAGACAGACGTTTCGTATTACCGAGGGTATCTGCAATCTTTGTTCGAGATTGCTATTGTACTCGCGCGATAAGAGAGATCTCTGGTTATGTGTCCATTAGGGGCTTATTGCTCCCCATTACGCTCCACGTATGTCCCTAAGTGATATCTCGCGGTCCGCTAGGAAAATGTTCGCTCGATAATAAAGTTCCTTTCCAAAATCCTTTATAAAGAATTTCCGAGGCGTTAATGCTATCTATATAATTCCGCGTCGACTTGTAACCCTGTGTCGTGGAGAACGTAAAAAAGAGGAGGATAGTTTCGGCGCGAAAGCGTCAAACGGCGCGAGAACGGCGCAAAAAGTGTTGGGAGCACGATCGTTATACGTTAAAATGTTAGGGAACTAGATAGGGCAGGGAGGGTAGTGACAGAGTATTAAAAGATTCATAAATTCGGGCTACCGTTCGATTTTTGCTGAAATTTTTGCGTGTACCTGTTACATAGCTTTTTATTAACAGCCGTTCTCTGGTGGTACGCGTGTTGGCACTCCGACGATGTGTACCGGTGACGAGGTATCCTCATTGCTAGCGAGCAACCCCTTCCCCATCATTTACCAGCACCACTACTGTCACCACTGCTGCCATCATTTACCCTATACCGACTGCCCCCGGTTTAATTGCACATTATAGGTGTCGGTTATGTGCCGTTTCCAGCAAATACGCAGATAAATATTCATAAATATTTGCACCTCGGTGTATCGGGAAAACATTCCGCTAGCGCGCATTGTCAGCACCGAGGATTACCGATTTTCCAATGGATATACTCGCTTTTACGCTATCCCAAATTATACTCGTGCACTTTTAAGATCATAAATTTTGCTAACGCTAAACACTCTCGCAGCTGTAAATGATAGAAAAGATTATTCGCAACGAAGCTCGAGGTTCGAGTTTGATACTCGATATCCGTTCGCTAATGAAATAGCCAAACGAAACGTGGTTCTAGGGCCTCCTACCAGTAACTCGGCAAGTTGGAATAACGTTCGAGTCTGCAGCTGTAGGTGCAACGATTAAATATCTCATTGATTCATATCTCTGCTTCGCATACAAATGCGCCAGCTACGGTATTTCTAATTTATGGAGTTGCTTTTGCAATGGTAATGCACTTGTAAATCGCGGGAACACGTACTAGGATCGCGTACCGGTTCATCCGGGCGATTCCAGTTGTAGGATGTGACTTGAATACAGGGTTCATGATTCCTCTAGCGTAAACGATCACGAGAACTTTGGGCCGGATTCTTGCTTGAATTTACTACGCGACTTATCACGCGATCCTTTTAAGATTATATTTTTTATCTCTTGAAACTATTATCGCACCTTCTTAACGATTCTTCTTACGAATGTAAATATTTTCGATACGAACTACGTGCGTGTGCGTTATTTCGCCTTCGCTTCAAGGACTTTATTCCACGGATAGTTTTTCGATACGTACCGTACAAGGACACGCGTTTCTATATCTCCGGAATCGGGGAACTTTGTTTTTCTCTTCCATTTACGATTCGCTCGATAGGCCGACAGAGATTGATATTATCGAGAAACAATTTGCGGCTCGAAATACAGTACTTTCGCATTACAAGTTGGATAATTTACTGGCTGCGAGGATTGTAACGTAGTCTCTACGTGTCCCATCAACAACGTTTGTAGTCAGAATGGAGAACTATGCGGCATGTTGGGAGCGTTCATGGGTAAATGTGCGTGCGCGCAAGGCTAACCAAAGGGAGATACAGAAGGGAGACGACGTCGTGCGTCGCTCCCATTGCGTGTCTGCAGGTGTTTCATGTCCACGCTCACGACGATGGGGCTTACTGTCGACATAACGCGAGGACAATAAGTATAATTATAATAAAACCGGACAGCCACGAAATGCAATATACTTTCTCGTATACGTACGGTTAACCAATGGACTTTTTTGAGCACGCACACACAGACGTCACGTGCTACTTCCCGCTGCGTTGGTAATTAAACCGCGAATCCACGTAAAAAGAAAAAAAAAAAAACTTTTTTCTTCTTCGTTAACATATCGTATACACTTTTTATAACAATTTTAAATCATCACGTGTTACTCGTCTTGGAGTTACACTAAATCGCGTAACCCGGGGGAACATTTCGCTTTTAAACGGATCTGGAGATAACGAGAGTCGACCGTAGTAGATTATTTCGAATTGATCGGGCCACGTTTAATATCGTAAAGTAGAATTCTCCGAGTCGTTGCGTCTGTTCGTGAGAATATCTCGATGGCGTGGACGTCGTACGAAGTTTTTGTACGCGAAGAAGAAAAGCTTGTAATAAATTTTCTTCGATTATATTTTTTTACTTCGTGTTTCGTAGAACTTGGAGGAAGAGTCGAGCTAACGTTACTATAAAATTCGAGAAAATTCATTCTGTCCGTCGTGCCCGTATCACCGAGACTCTCTCTGGCGTATTATTCCGTTTTGTATTGTGTTCGGGCCCCTCTCGTTCTTCATTTACCCCACGGCTCGCTTGATTTCCATTTTATTTTGCCTTATCTTTCGGCGTTACCCCAACGTCATTGAAGAAAATAAAGTGTCCCTCTTATTCTCCTCTTTAAACACCCCCTACAGCTGCTCGTAAGACTCTGATTAAAATTTTCCCGATATTAGACGATGACGTGTAACGCAGACTAAATTTATTCGTCCTTCGATATCCGCGTTTACGAGGGAAGGAAAGCAACAAATGAAAGTCGAACGATATCAATGTTTTTGTTTGCCGTCACCTTGCTCTTCTTCTTCTTGACCTTTACCAGGCTATTTACAATTTTTCGAATACCGCACGATGACGCAAGTCCCTGCAATATTCACAGTGCCAAGCGAGTGAGTCATTCTCCGTCGCACGGAAATTCCCAAATTACCCATACACTTGAATCATCGGTCTTCTTTCGAGTAATAAACGATAACCCGAACGAATAATCTTATCGGATGTTTTACGAACGACTTAACTTTGTAAATCTCGTATGAAAAACGTTTATGAACGGAAATGTAACGAATATATTTTCTTTTCTGTTTCAGGTAAGCACCGTTAGTTTTTCTGCAAGACTTTGACCGAGATTTTATCCCGACGAAGGTAGTAATAATTTTCCATAGCTCGTTTCATTCCTTACTCCGTATTCTTGGAAATACATATTGTACGTTAAAATCGGTTAAACCGCGACACGCGTCTATCCAGATATTAAAGTTTTTTTAAGTTTAGGGCAATGATCGTCCGTATCTTGCGCCAGTTTTTTTTTTCGAGTAATTTAGAATATTTAGAGGTGGTAAGGAAAGTGGATGAGGAACACTAGGCACGTTGTTCTGGTATATACGATAACTCCCTTGGGTGGCCGGATCTCTTTCGATGTAACACAACGCGCCGAAAAAGCGGTCATCTCGCGCCGTGAATATTAATGAGTTTCGCGCGGTAAGAAGGGGAGAGTCGGTCGGTGGCTAGGCGAAGGAACAGCAAGAAGGGTTGATGGCATTCTAGTCCAGCACGTGGACACCCTTTAACACGCTCGTAGAGCGAACGCTGACTCATCTCCAGCGCGTGTCTGTTCGGACAAGTTGTGGATTTGGTCCTTTGCTAACTCTGAAAAGCTTTCTCCTCTTTCTTTGTCTCGATATTTGGTTGGACCCCGGTGAATCGTCGATCTTGTGTGAAGATCAGGTCGAGAGGTGAATGGTTTCGAAAACCATTAAGAGCTTTATTCGATCCGGTATAATACAGCAAGAATCCCTATGGTCCGGTGGAATTTTACGATCGTGCTCGCAAGGTGTGGACTTTGAAAAATTATGAAATCTCTCGTCGTTGAGATACGAGGATCGGCCAGGCGCTTTCAATGAAAATCCCGCTAACCAGCACTCTTTTCCCTCTTCGGCATTTGCTGAAATCGCGATTCGCGGCCGTTATCGAATTCTTTTTGCAGTTTTAATGAATTATCCATAGCCGCAGGATTGAAAAGGACTTCCGGACAATTACGGCGAGCGGCAGGCAGGACGAGAGAAAGGCAGAGAAAGAAAGAAAGAGAAGATTCGTCGAGTCGGCCTCGAAGGGGGATAGGGACGAGCGTGGGTAGAAGCAAATGCCGCACTGCATCACGGGAAACGCGCAGACAATGGCGTCGAGCATACTCCATTAATGCGAAGATCAAATCTCTCTCTCTCTTCTTTGCTCCCTTCCTCCCTTCCTTTCTCTCTCTCTCTCTCTCTCTTTTTCTCGTTCGCCTTGGACCGATGTTCGCGGGACTTTGGGATCACGAAGTTCGGTGCTGCTCCCGCGCCTATGTGATGTGTTACCCGTCAATCGGTGAGGTATGGCGGGAAGAAAGTTTTGGCTCGCCTCTTCTTCGTCTCGTTCTCTCTCTCTCTTTCTTTCTCTCTGCTCCCTCTTTTCCTTCTTCTCCGTCGAGCTCTCGTCCCTACGGCTGCAACCGTACAAGTTTTAAGAGAAATGCGAAAGTTGGATAGAGAATGGATAGGGCGGAGTTATCTATCGATGGCATGAGATATCTCTCTCGTTCTCTTCACCAGCGTCTTTTTTATTCTCCTTCTCCCTTCTATTCTGTTTCTTTCATTTCTTCTTTTCTTCGGCGCGCGGCCGCGATGTCGGGATCGCATGTTGCGCACTTCGACAGTTTCTTAATGTTCTTGGCGTCCGTAGCTCCTTTTTCTCAACTTCTATATAAGCGTATTTATGCTCGAATAATACTTATCGGGGATAATCCGTGACTGCGGTCGTTACATATCGTTTTTCTTCTCGGTTAGTTTAAACAGAGGAATAGATTTCGAAACGAGAAATGAATGATGCAAGATACGACGAGTGTGCGAACCGCGTGATACGAAAGGTCGGATCCAGGTTACTTGTTAACGTGTACGTTAAAAAATGTTGAATGCGTGAAAGAACAGTTTCTTGTTGCGGATAGAAATGTGTTGTATTTTAAGAGATAGCTCTTTCGCGACTACGGAAGAGAAGTTAACTCGTACGTTCCTTTTTCAAGAGTCCGCAGTCACCTCGATTACGCTTTTTCGTTTCTCGTATCGTTCCTCCTGCCACGAAAAGCTGCCGACGAGTTGCACTCTCTTTCCCTCTCTCGTTCTCGCTATCTCTCTTTTACTCCTCTTCATATAATGTCCTGGATGTTCTCGAGCGCAGAGAAGCGTCTCTCGCTCTTTCGAAAGAGAGAGATGGAAAGAAAGAGAAAGAGAAGACTCTTTCCCTTCGCGGACGCTGTTCGAAATTAATTGCCACTCCATTTTTATCGTCGTCTATTTATCTCGGCAGTTGCCGTCTCGTCCCTTGTCCCTCGACGACCGTCTCATTAATCAAGCCTTCCTTCGTCGTCGTCGTCGTCGTCGTCGTTGTCGTTGTCGTTGTCGTTGTTGCAGCCGACGCCAAGCCGCTCTCCTTTCGTTCTATCTTTTGCCGTCGAAAGGATTCGGAGACGAGACAAACCCATGATCCTGATTGATCAGAAAGGATTATTCGATTTTTCCGAGAGAAGGATCGAACCTCCGACGATTGCCTATAGTTTTCACAAGCGTGAAAGGGATTGAATTAATTCAAAAATCGAACAAGAGGATATCCGACGAGACGAATATCTTTTTGCGTTTCCCATGTTTGTACTTTTCTCGTTCTCTCTCACCCACCCTCTCCTCTCTCTCTCTCTCTCTTTCTGTTTATACCTCGACGATATTGTACGGACGGTGCATAGTCACTTGTCCAGTTTTCATCTAGTATAATCACGCGTGTATACGAGCTCTTCTCTCTCTTTCGCTCCACATGCCTTTGGTACCGTCTTCTTTCTCGTCCTCGACGAAACTCCGCGTCTCGCTTTACATCGCATGCATTACTTATAACTCTACGTTACAAAGCTCTCTGGCGCACGCCGAGGAAATTGGCTTTTGGCTGCGCCGTGAGAAAGACGAGAAAAAAGGAATGAAAAAAGAGGCACGCGTAAAAAGAAGCCGCGTCGCTTCCCTCATAAGAAATTACTAACGGCGAACGTCTAATGGTGTAGCATAATTCGATGTTGCTTACGCTGAAAGAGAAAGAGAAAGAAAGGCGCATTTGAGTTCCTTCGTTAGTCATATTTCCCTAGTTCCCTCTAGTTCTTTGTAAACTAAATACGATCATTTTAGACACCTCCTCTTTATTCCTTTTATCTCGTATAATATTTCGAGCGCACCAGCGCTCGCGAACTTTCAAGAAGGTTCATTAATCCTTCTGGGGATCGCTCAGGACGTCCACGATTTCAGGACATCCTTTCCATTTGTTTTCCGATTTAGCGATGTCTCTTCCTAAATCTTCTTCCAGCTACGTCTTTGATTCGTTTCTTGTTCGCGAGAAAATCGATCGATCTTTCGCCATCGTACCGACGGAAGATGTCGGTGACCTTAATAGTCCAGAGTGCTAACGCGTTTTCCTCGCTCTCCTCGAAGATATTTTGCTCGAGTTCTGCGGCCACTAGTAAAGGTTTTTGTGCTTTTTCGCGCACGAGGCTTATGAAAGAGGGAAAAAAAAAGAAAAAAAGAGAAGAAGAAAGAGGCACAACCGAGAAAAGCGGCAAAGTACGCGGAGTGTTACGCGGCATAAGGTGAATCCTCGAGACAAAAGATGAAATGGACATGGAGAAAGGACGAAATGAAAGGAAACCGAGCCGGCGGCAGAGGTTTTCCAGAAACGTTACCATTTCCGCGAGTCGCCGTCGTCGTTGCCGTCGTCGTTGCCGTTGCCGTTGCCATTGCCATTGCCATTGTCGTTGAACGTGCTATACTCGGACGTGACTTTGTTGGATTTATGGATTATAAAGAAGAGAAGGACAGAAGAGGTCTGCCTGTGACAACACGACAATGAGAGGACGAGAAAGAAGTAAGCGATAAAGCTGTCGTGAAAATGCATAATTTATATACCAGGTTCGGTCGATCCTACCGCCGACTCTTTGCTGCCCTCTCTTTTCACCGCCAACCCTTTGCCTTGTAATAAATAATGCGGTTCTTTGAGAGGGTGATAGCGAGGAAGAGAGGGCGGGTGCCGAGAGGAGGGTGGTCGAAGAGGGACCGCGAGAAAAAAGGAAAAAAGGGGACGAAAGTATCCGAAGGGGCAGGAGGGTAGGTGGTATGTGTGTATCGTTGAATGCTCGACCGGGAAGTTAATTATGACTCGAGAAAGAGAGTGAATCAAATTTATAGCGCTCGACCAACGGACTTTCAACGCCACGTTTCCTCTCCTTTTTTCTTCCTTCACTCGCTACACTTTTACGGTTCCTTTATATGTACATAGTTTGCGAGAATTTGAAAATATCGAGCAGCGTAGACCTACTCCCGTCAAAGTGGAAAAATTTTCGCGTTCGTTCCAGGTCTCTCATTCCTACCGCGAATCTCGTTATATTTCCAAGCCTCGGGGAAGACGGTGGTTCTCCCTCACGACCTTCTGGAAAATTGTTTTATCAGAAAGACCCCCCCGAAACTGCGAGTTCTGCTTTCCCAATGGCACGGTAAAAGATCGCAATGGCGCGCGAAACTTGGAGAAAAGTGAAAGAAGGAAGGAAAGGAGGTGTGGGGCTTGAAGTAGGACGGAGAAAGAAAGAAAGAAAGAAGGAAAACGGAAAGTTCTTCTCGCGGAAAGGAGGAAATAGAAGAAGAAGAAGAAGAAGTAGAAGAGGGTACCGAAGAAGTTCCACACCGTCTCTCGTTCCGGAGGGAACTAAAATTAGGTTTGCAAAGAGGTAAACATCAGCGTGGCTGTACGTTTACATAAACGGAAGGCGTTGCTCGCATGGGGGGCACGGTGACAAATGCCTGTCGCCGTCGCCGTCGTCGACGGCGTCGTCGTCTTCGTCGTCGTCGTCGTCGTCGTCGTCGTCGTCGTCGTTGTCGTTGTTGGCGTCGTCGGCAGTGGTGGTGACCGACTCCCTTCCTCTTCTTACTCTTACCCTCTCTTTCTTTTTCTTTCTACCACCTCCGTCGACTTTCCTCCTCTACTTCTTTTCCGTCGTCGGCCGGGTGGTGCTGCGTCGACTGCGGAGCAACTTTTGCGAGATAGAGTTTGTTTTTGCGCCATTAGGACCACTTTGTTCGACTCCCGCGGAAGCTCTTACCTCTGCAAATATTCCTCTCTCTCACATACACGCGCGCGCGCGCTCTCCTTTCTTCGTTCCTTTTCTCTTTCTCTCTCCCATATGCAACCGCTCCTGGGAAACATTGTGCGAAAATTTAGTCCGATAACAGTCCTTTCCTTTCCACATTTTTAACGTTGTCTTTTTTAAAAGTTCTCGATTCGTTCGGGTCGCTTAAACACAGACGCGAGGAGAAAGAAACGAGTACGAGTATCCAAACGCGAAAGATATATGATATCAAATACTTTTATTTTCGCGGATTTTTCGAGTCGAAAAAAATGAATTTCCTAGGATATTAAACGACGACGTGTACGTATTCTTTGTGCCGAAATTGAAAGCTGCTCGATCCATCTCCGAGTATGCGCCATTGCCTCGCGAGAAGATTAATACGAATTCGCGGCACTTGTTCGTAGCGATCACGAGATACGTAAGGGATCTGCCCTTGCGTATCTCGATTCTTGGTAAAGAGCAAAGGATAGAAACCTTTCCGGTCCCTCTCGTAATAATTTATAATATATATTCTTGTAGGACCGCTTAAAGGAGAAAATAAAAGTAAAAGAGTGTGCATTATAAACAGCAAAAGCGAGGTCGAGCGTAAATGTTTGAAAATGACGAGGAAGAGGGCGAAATTGGAAGGAGAGAAGGACTCAAAAGGGTGAGAGGGTTGTCCTCGAGCGAGGGATGGCGCGATGCTCGCTCGTTGGGGAGAGTTGTTTCGATGAACGCGCGCGTATGCTCCGCTAACCAAGACGAGCGATTGCGGATGCGTTAAATGCGCGTGGTAAGCTGCTGTCATTAAAATGTTCCGCAAGATCGACTACGGTCGAGCTCTGCGCGCCAGCGCAACGGTAGTAATGCGATGTTCTTTCTCTTTCCCTTCTTTTCCCTTCTTCCCTTTTCCCTCGTCTCGCTCTCTCCAAACCTACCACGATTTCTATCTCTCTTTCTTCGTTTTCCTTCCTGTCCTCTTTCCACGCTCTTCTCCGCTTCTCTCACCACCCTCCCTCTTTTCCCTCTCCTCTTTGGCCACCCTTCTCGCGCCACCTCTAGATGGCCGTGCAAAGGGGTGTTGAGGAATATTCCGACAGTGGGGTGGGTGGACTTGATGGACATTGCATTGTGCGCCGTAATGATGCATTCTGGCGACCGCGTAATTCGTATACGTCGACGGTGACGTTTTGCCTCTCGCACATTATTAAAACGTAAATTCGAAGGAAAAAAACCAGAAGATTCGCGTGGCTGAAGCCGGAGAAGGGTGCTGGCATTGTTCGGTTCGTCGGGAAAGGAGAAACCAAGGAGACTCGATCGGCTCTCTCACCTTCTTCAAGATTATCGTCGAGGGTCTTACGAAATAAAGCTTCGCGGTAAACTAAGGATCTTGAAAGTAGAGAGAAGATGGAGAAAGAGATCTTATTTCCTTTCGTCAAATAGGAGCTACGCGCGCTCGGTCATTTATATCGAAATAAAAAGCTTTCGTGGTGATTAATTGGAGAGATTATTTCCTTCGAATACTCGAATCCTTTTATCCGTCTGGAGCGATAATACGATCGATCAAATGAGCTCTCTCTCTCTCTCTCTTCGAATCCTCCTGGTGAATCGAACGGAAATGCAGGAATTTACTTGCCGTCGCAGCTATTAAACTTTCATAAAGTAGTGATTTCATCGATCATACTCAAAGTCCTCCGGTTTTCCTTTCGTTTTTGTCGTTAATGCCCGTATTAAAAGACGAGAGAATAAACACGGTCGGGTGTCAATTATATCGGGACGTGCGCGCGTTGCCCAAGTTCGCCTAAACGATGCCTATCGGCTCGAAGGAGGAGAACTCCGACGGTCGACCGTCATATAAAACACATTTAGCGTGATGGCGGGTAAAGAAGGGCGAAGAAAGATAGCTAGATGAGGGTCAGGTGGACGGACGAAGGGTGTAACGTTTGAGCGATGAAAGAGAAGAGTCTCAGAGGTAAAGGAAAAGCGAGCTCGTCAAGTGGCTACCACTACTCTTTTCTCTCCCTTTTCCTCTTTTTCATCCACCTCTTCTTTTTCTTCTCGGCGTCAGCCGTTCCTTTTATTACAACATCTTTCCGCGTGGAATCTTATATCGTTTGTCCACCCGTCGGCCGATCCCAACCCTTCTGGTCATTCTATTTCCAGTTTTCTCTTTTTATCTTTTTCGCCGTCTCTCTGTCTCTCTCTCTCTCTCTCTCTCGATACTTTCCTCGCAGTAACGTGGAAGGGAACCAGTTTTCTCGACGAAGGATTCCCCCTTCTCGAGGGTTCTCGCGATCAGATTTTTCTTTCTCCTCGAAGAAATTTTCGTTTTCGCCAGACATAAAGCGTTCGACGTCGATCGTCGAAAGTGGACGAATCGGTTTAATAAAGAGTAGACACGAGGAGATCTCGTTTAGTTCGAAGCAGAAAAGTGGAACGGGCAAGGTGGCCTGACAAGAATTAGAAGTTTCTTTAATTAAATTCCTTGTAAAGGTAGACAAGTTTAAATGTACTTTTACGCCTTTTCATGGATGTGAAGTTCAAGGGAACGGTTATTAAATCCGTAACGTTCCTCTCTCTTTTTCTATCCCGATGAACTTTCCAAGTCTGTCTCGGTTCCAAACGTTGAGAATCAAAAGAAAAATACGGATCTCGGTGCTTGCCGATGCTCGCCCGCTTTCGTTTCAATATTTTCCGGTTCGCGGAGTCGAGAGCGTTAATCCATCTTCGAAAAAAAAAAACTGTGACAACCCACAAAACATCCTGCGCATAAACCCCATGGAACTCTCGATTAATTCATCATCGAGAACTTCATCTTCGTTTCCTCCCTTTTCTCTTTTTCTCTTGTTTCCCTTTTTTCGTTCTTTTTTTGTCCGCTTTCCATTCCTTCCAACTCCGATGTGAGATTATTTTTAAACATGGCCCGGCTTACTATAAAAAGGGATAAATCGAGAAAACGCGAAAGGGAAAGAAGAGGCAGGAAAACTCGAAACATTTATTTTGCAGAATGATTAATGTCCGCGTTTGGAAAGTGGAACCGGTTGACGCAGTGCGGGATTGCCGTGCTCTCGCAGAAACTGCGCTCTTCTGTTTTACCGTAATTACGGCCATATTCTTCAGCTTTTTCTAAGAGCGGTTAGACCGTTCCTTCTCGACCCTCGACCTCTCCGTTCCACTCCTCTGCATCACCGCGTCGGAATGTGTCGGGCTCTTCAACCGACTCGTCTTTCCGTCGCACTAGAAAACACCACGACCTCTCTTCGTTGTCATCGAACCCATTCCCCCTTTCTCACTTTCTCTCTTAAATTAACTGTCCGTAAATGCGAGTCGTGTTTAGGATTACGAGAGAACGTTTCCAGCGATCGAAAAGGCCACGCGCGTACTCGTTGTTCATTTTCTAATGCTTATATTTCCGGCGTGATAATAACAGGAATAACGTTCGAGTAATAGTTACGGTGCGCTTACTTTGAATATGGAAATGTTCCGCTCGCTCTATGGAATTTATAAACTTATTATTCAACGACGCATCTATAGTGTAAAGCGAAGAGAGTGAAAGAGAGATAGAGTCAGCGAAAGAGTAAACGCACAGGTGGTGTGGCGGCTACCTATATCCAATGTACAGTCGAGTTTCATGGTCGAACGGTCACCTACACAAACTTTTATCGAGAAAGAGAGAAAGAGAAAGAACAAGAATACACGCGATAGCGGAGCCCACTAAATAAAGAGATGCTTCGGTAATGTATTCGAATGGTGCGGCCCGCTCGAGGCCAACACCACTAGCACGGATTTGTGGAGGGGAGGGGGAGGTTAAGAGAAAGAGAGAGTGTGTGCGTGTGTGTGTGTGTGTGTGTGTACAAGAGCGAGAGGAGGGGAGATTCGAAACACGGCGCGCCTATGTATGCGCATAGAAGATTTCAGCACGGACCACGATATTACCATAAAGCCGCCACCGTGGTTATGCATAAGCATAATTTTTCCAGGGGCATAGCGCGGCCGTGGCGCGCCTTACGAGCGCCGCAATGGTTGCCCCGTCTCTAATTGGTCATGCGGCTAAACATTGCATAAATTCGCAATAAAGCTACCGTGTGCCCTTCCTCCAACACGCTGCCTACGTTTCGTCGACGTTCAAATTACCGGGGATTTTCATCGTGCATGCCGATGTTCATTCATCGGATTTCCCACGACCCTACTTCGTCCGTGTTTGCAAAGATTTTAAATAAATTGTTATTGTGAGAAACCGTAGCTCGGTGCCCGAACAAAGCTTGGCTTTTGGTACCGTCCACTTATCATCGGCAATCTATTTCTATCGAGAGTCACTGTTATTAGAACGATGGACGTGACGATGTTAAATAAATTGGATTATCTCGTAGGAAGAAAAGTAGATGTGTGTTCCAAGAGTCAGACAGAGAGAGAGAGAGAGAGAGAGAGAGGAAATATTCATGTCGGCACGAAAACAGCCGCAAATGTACTTTCCGATCAAAGCAATGTCCTGAAAGCGATGATCGATGCCTTCTGCCTCAATCGCGAATCTTTCACGTCAGCGGCACACGGTAGACACTGGGTACAGTCTTTTATGCACGGCCTCATTCCGAAAGCTTTCCAGAACATTACGACAGATGCACTCCCATCGAATAGTGATCGATCTTTATCGAGGAGATTGGTCACACAAGGGAAGGTTCTCTTCCAATGAAATTGGTGATATAGTCGAATCAGTAGTACTTCTGCTAACATAGTAATCTCTTCGGATATTCGACGTACTTCTTCCTCTCTTTCTCTCTTTCCATTTCGCGTATTCCGGAGGAACACAGATTTGGGCGAACGATAAATGACGTCTCGAAACTAAACTAAAAGAGAATAAAGATAGATTAGAGAGTTCATAGATTCGTCCGTTAACGAGTAAAAATATCTAATTCTCCCATTCACTGCGTTGATACTGGGGCAATGGGAAAGCAAGAAAGAAGTATATTGCGCAGAGAAATGAAGAGAAAGAGATAGGAGATAGGAAGAGAAGAGAATAGGGTAAGAGAAGTGGAAGTGCGGAGTAAGGTAGGATTTCATTCTCTCTCTCTCTCTCTCTTCCTCTCTGAAACCTAGAATGGCACGAAGGAGAAGAACGGTCTAGGGGCCGGTTCGGTGTCACCAGAGTTAAGCAGATTACTTTAATAAATCCCTGTAGCGAAGCACGTCCATTGCTCCGAGATCTGCAAGTGCCGTATCCCCGGTTGAAGCAATGCGCCAACCATTTTCCGTTGCTTGCTACGTGCTTCCACTTCGGCGTGTCACGTTTGTCAAGGAAAGTTTTCTCCTACTCTCTCTCTCCTTCTTTTCATCCTATTCTCCTCCAAGTCTGACATTTCTATTTTAGTCTTATTCCAAGGCCGTCGGTGGGTTCTTCCAACGGCGATCCTAATATTTGCCTCCTTTCCGTTGGATAATCCAATTTGTGTTGGATTTCTTGATTTATCAAGGAACGTATCAAGATGGTAGTTAACTACGCTCACGTGATCAATACGGTGTTTATTCTCTAGGCCACCAGCCCACGTACGTCCGATACTAGTTCTCTTTAACGTGTAAACATAATACGTTATATCATTATATTCCTGTTTCGTCTTTGGTTTATACTATTTTGTTGTCAACGGTATCAATTAAGAACGTTTCATTCATAGCGTATTGGTTTTCAATAACATGTTTACGTAAATAATACGAGTTGTGTAACGTTTCGATAAGCCGTAATAGTTATTCATAATTCGATGTTGTTTTTCTTTATCGGACAGTTGTATAACGATCCTGTTTAACGTTGTAAAGGCGTCCTTCGTATAACTAGACTTCTCATGTTTAAATGGGGACAAGGTTACTGATTAATAACTCTCTACGTTTACATTCGCAGGCTCTTACGTCTTATAAACATCGACTCGATGCTTATAAAAGCCTTTACACGCGATACATTCAATCGAATCGACATTCGCGTAATGACTACTTGGAAACGTGGTAACGTCTCGTTTCGTTCGAGTAGATTTACGTAAACGCACGACCGATAAATTCGTTATCATTGCGAGAAATTTAATAAAGTTAATTACGAGCTAATTGTTCGTTCTGTATCGTTCCGTATCGCTACTACTATACGACGTGTGGGGAAAGTAATCCACTCGCGTGAAACAAATGCATCCAATCCAATCTACAATTACGTGATCATGCAGAACGTTCGTTATAGAACCTAATCAACTTGGAGAGAAAAAGTATAATTGAATGGGAAATACAATTTGCACTCGTTATTCGGCTTGTAATGCTGGAAGGGTTCCCGATTATTAGCGATACGTTTATTCCACTTTCAACTCGTATTCTCTTTGTAGTATATACGTTAATATAAACGATTAATACTAATCAGGACGGTACTGCGTTAAGACCGATCGTCTGAATGATCGGATCCACGTCTACGTGGCGACATACGTGCTCGGTAAAGGAAGAAGACGCGCAATGAAGTCTCTACGCGGTATTGTCTCATAAAAAATCGTCGTTCTTTCCGTTTGAAAAGCTGACGGTAGCGCGTTGAAAAAAAGAACGAGATTCCAGTAGAGGAAAAAGAGAAAAAACAAAAAGATAGAAAAGATCGCCGTCGGGGTTCCCCGCGAAGCATTCAGGGACACAAATTGGAGTCCGTGTGCCCCACACATTGGATATGGTGTTGCCGTCAGCCCTCGCAACCATCTAGCAATGCCGAGCAATCGACTAACTGTCAATCGATCGCTCTGGATTAAGATAATTTCGTTATCAGGCTGGCAGACCAGTCCCGGTATCCGTCAGCCAACGAGGCCGACTTTCTGACGAACGTTCGATGGCTGACGTAACATTTTATTCGATGAAGAGTACGCAGTCGCATATCGAGTAGTATGCCTTCCCAAGAGCGACAGCTTTTTTTTTTCTTTTTTTTTCTTTCTTTCTTTTTCCTTTTTTTCATTCTTTTTTTTCAGAATGCGACGTATGCGTTACACGTCTACGTATGCGTACGAGTTAGAAGATACAACGAGATACTCTATATACGAGCTACAAATTTTTATCTTCGAAAAGACAGAGAAAAGCGCTACGCCGCTTTACCCTTGGAATTAGAATCGAAGACAATACCATTTTTATCGCACGAAATTTCGAGAAATTGGAGTGGAACGGACAATGCCGCACAAGGAGCTAATAATAGACACGTCTTCCTGATACGTAGTCCTTAGATTCTACGAAACGACCACTTTGGATTATTTGGATTCATTTAGATACTTACTTCGTCCGGTAGTTTTCAGTCCGTGCTTCTCAAAATTATATCGGTGACATTAAATTAACGATCGCTCGTAATATTTTTTGTCTGTGGCGCTCTAACTCTAACAGTTCTTTGGTTTTAATTAAAGAGAGTCGGTTATTTCGAATCCTAAACTATAAAAGAGCGTCCATTGTATTTCCGTCAATTGGAATTGCTCCGACATTATCACGGCAATAGAATTTTATTGCATCTAGCCGTAAAATACATTAACCTAACTGTCCTACTCTTGGATAAATTCAGAAATCAAAGTTTGGGATGCGTATTCCCTTTTATCGGGATCTGAATCGGCATAAAAATGCGAATCGAAGAAAGTTCCGATGGAAGGACGGTGACAACGAGAGAAAGGAAAAGAGAATGAGTGAAGGATAGATAGTACGATGAGGAAGGGTTTGAGAAAAGCGAGCTGAACATTTTCCGGTGCTACGTCAACGATGCGGAAACTGCGGTGAAATTTGGGTCAGAACGTTGGCCAAACGAAGACGATCGTCCATTTTTTCTCGTCGTCTCTACTTTTCCTCTCATTGTCGCGTTCCGATCTCTCCAACAAAAACTGTTTTTCTTTTTTCGCTCAGAATCGAACGCTCGTTGTTTACATACAGGGACATAAGTAATAATTTGTGTATATACATACGCGTACAAGTGTTATATATAAATGAGACTCTGTTGAATTTTCGACGTATTAAAGAGGGACTTTTTCGTCGGCACGTTCGGCAAGCCTAGTCCCGGCAAGTCTCCGTGTAATAACCGTGCTGCAGCCAACTCCCACGAGGGTGGTGAATAAGGACCACATCGTGGACTGACTTCGTAGTAGTTAGATCACCCCCACCGAAACTTTTTATACCCTACTCGCGTAATTTTCAAAGTTACGCCTACGAGCGCGGCAACGTAATTTTCGCGGTGTATATTATAAGCCGCTTGCGACTCGAGCCATGGAATATTTTTTAATTTTTTCTTATACAGCACCGTGTATTTACATTTTTCCGAGAAACGTTCGTAGTTCCTTTCGATATCTTCTTTTCCGCGAATTGCTCGTAACAATGATCGATTTTTCTTTTGTTCTCCGTATGTTTATGTACCGTCGAGTATGTCACGGAGTTGTTTTTCTTTTATTTTCATTTCTTCGTTTTGGTACATTGGTAACTTACTCGGGAATATTTAAACTCTCCGTTAGTATTACGCTTTCCCTCGAGCTGGCTCGACGCTTAAGAAGGAGAGAATCGTAGTGCGGTGTCCTTTATTTTCATTTTCCTTGTTTTCCCGGCGATGGCCTTCTCTCCCTATATTTATCTAATAGCAGCTCCGAACCGCAGCTTTTCTTCCTCCTCCCGATGTTCACGCTCACATATAGCGGTGCTGGTTGCGAACATTTTGCACTTCCATTATACGGGCAGTTTGCCTTCCCGCTCTGCCGTGTCCTCAAAATAATTAAGAGTTCATTAAGCTAAGATTGATGGCTCTGTTTAAAGGTAGACCCGTCGCACGGCGGCGCTCATCCCTACCATCCTTCTCCTCTCTCACTCTCTTTCTCCTTCCACCCTATCATTTCCTGCAATAAAGTCGTAGCACGCGAAAATTCATGAATATGGTGAGCTCATTAAACTTACCAGTAAGATTTTTTTCTTTTCTTTTCCCTTCTTCTCGCTCTTCCCTATGATACGATCGTAATTATTATTCTCAGCGACTAGTCGCAGAGTTCGATCGAGCGAGTAAACTTTTACTAAATCATCTTCGTTTTCTTTATTGTTCGTTCTATATTTGATACATGCTCCGTATAAATTTGATATTATTTCGTTCGTTCCGATGGGATATCGCGTTTGATTCGATGGTAAATGAAGTGTAACGCGAAAAATTGTTCTAAACGACAGAGAGGGAGAGAGAGGAAGAGGGAGAGAGAGAGAGAGAGAGAGAGAGATCGTATTGGAAAACGCGAGATACAAGAGCCCAGGGAAAGAATGTCGGACAAAAGCTTCTAAAGGACAAAAGCTAACTCTAACAGCACGGAGACCGCTCTTTCCCTCTGTCTTTCTCTCTCACTTTCTCCTCGTACTGCCTACCAGTAGAAGTGGAAATGTATGTTTGCATACGCGAATGTCAAACAAAACTTTCGCTAATTTTTATACCGACCTCCGGCTACAATGTACATAAGCTTCAGATATTTAACATTTCGCTGGAAATGTAATTAAGTCGACCGTCTGACTTTCTGTGCCACTGTTTGAACTGTCACTAGTGTATTTCGAGCGAAATTTTTTAATTTTCATCCGGTTTGGAGTTTTTAATCTGAATGTTACATCCGCGCCGATACCTTACAAATCATTTAACGCCTAGTAATATTTCTCCCTTCTCGAAGAGAAGGAAGAAGGAGGGAAAAAAAGAATTAATACGACGGGAAAAGATGCGACTAAAAAAAAACTCGTGAAGATCGAGGTATCTACACCGCATAAATCCATCGGTTATTATCGGCAGTGAAAACAAACGGAAAGGAATATCAAGGAAGGCCGGAAAAAGCCAGAGCAGTCAGGATGCAGCTCTTCGTCCATTTCTACTTTTACGATAAGGAGATCTCGCAGAACGTCTCGACGAATATCTTTAACGATACGAATGGTCGTCGTATCCTCGATGGCCTTCTCGCGCGAACGATGTTGGCCGCCGTTATGAAAATAACGGTTCCTTCGATGCAAAGTAAGAGAGGCCTCGTCGCTCTCTCTACGACGATGAGTATCATATCGGAAATAGTTTATGCAGTAGTAGGTATGTGCGAAGCCTGAAACTCCGGAGACCCGCACCGAGACTATCGCAACATTCTTTATCGAGGAGATTAACAAGAGCCGCTTAAATTTCACGACATCGCTGCGATATTATTTTTATATAGAAAATTTATCTTTTTCGAGGGAGAACGAGTTATATTCCTTTTTCGAACGTTTCTTTTTAGACGATCTGATCTTTCTTTTTTTTTTAATTAATACCTACCCATTCACTCCGAATGATCGGAAGATCGGATCCCTTGCGAGAAAGGTTCGTCGAAGAATGGAAATAAAAGTCCTAACGTTTTGAGAGTCATTCGATCGATCAATCTTTCCTAAATCCACTTTTTTTACCATCTCCACGCGTCACGTATTCCGTAGGAACGATTTAAACGGGCAAACTCGCTAACCGAATTCGACAATGAGATCGAAGAAGAGGTACGAAAGAAGAACGATGGTAACCCTCGAAGACTGTCTCCCATTACAGTTATTACTCGTCGTCAGGAGTAACAAGAACCCGGTAGATTGCCTCAAATCACTGTCTGCGATCGGCCTAGCAATCAAGCCGGTCCGTTTTTCTCCGCCCTGCCAATTCTAGTCCTCCTCCTATAAGTCAAGTTACGGATGTGGCTGGAGTTATCGATCGTTGACCGTAGAAAGAACTTAAAATCGATAATCGTATTAATAAGCTGTCCGGGGTAAGAAATCGTCGAACTTTAATTCCGTAGATTTCGAAGAACATCACCGATCGTTCGCGTATATTGCTTCTCTCGTTCACATCTCTTTTTCTTCTTTCTTTTCCCTTTTTTTTTTCGTCTTCTTCTTTGTCTCCTCGTCTGACTTCTACGAGGATCTCTACGTCGATCGCACGAGGCAAAAACTCGGTAAAAAGCTTCGGAGAAATGCGAGAGAGAAAGAGAGACTGTAAAAAGAAAATATTATTTTTAAGCGGTTCTTCCGCATAGTACAGTCAAGGCAAGTACCATCCTACAAACTGTAAATTGAAAACCGAGTCAGGCAATTTCGATTTCACGACCGAACTGACCTCCGCTGCTCTTTCACCGTTTCCATCTATATCTTCTACTCTTTCCGCTGTTTTCAACCCAGTCCCATTCTCTCTTCCTCCTTCTCCTTTTTTTAACTGTGCTTGAAAGCACGAAAAGCGAGTGCCGTATCGTATTTACACAGGCAGTGCTCCCTGACAACGAACCGAGGGAAAAAAGCAGCGACCATTGTGTTCTCCACTGGGTCACACGTGGAATAGCCCACACCGACTGGATCAGAACAAACGACTATATGCGGAACTTACTCGATTAAGAACGATTGAAACGAATCCGTTTTGTCGGGGACATTGTGCGTGCTTCTCTACGAAACCGAGCTTTTTTTATTCCGTAAATGTAACCAATTGACTCGTTTCCAAGTAAAACGTAAAAATCCTACGGAGGGGGCTGATTCGTAAAAATATCTTTTGTCGACGCGTGGAAATAATCGCTGACTTCCCTTTTATTTTTTTATTTTTTATTTTTTATTTATTTATTTATCTTTTCTTTTTTTTTACTGAATCTCGACTTATAGAATTCTCCATATAGTTATCTCGACGTAGTCGGGACGGGAGATTTGTTCCTCGTATCGAAGTAATTCTATTCGAGAAAAAGGTTGATTCGATCGCACGGGGATCGGTGATTGGTCCCGTTGTGTGCACGTAGATTTCACGACGGGCAGAAAGGAATGACGTGAAGGTGGGAAGAGAGATAGAGAGAGGGACTTGAAGAAAAGAAGTGGCACGCGGAAAAAAGGATAGGAAAAGCGCACATAGGGCCACGGATACGGTGATAAATCACCCTCGATCTTACTCGGGAGATCTTTTCAGGTTCTTGTTAGCAAGACGTCGCTCTTCTACGACTAGGAGGCGACTCCGCGCGTTGGGGTCGCACGGAGAGCTAGCGAAAGCTAGCGAGAGCTAGAAAAAGGAAGAGAAATACTGACGGAAAGGGACAGGTTAAAGTAAAAAAAATATGGGAATGGGGTTTAGATATGGCACAGGTTCCATTCGCACATGCCGACGAAGAGATACAGTTCTTTTTTTACGCAACAAAACATTACAAGATTCAGGTGACGCCAGAATAATCCTACTTGACTAACATGAGCTAACGACGTTGCTACGTCTGACACCGTCGCCCTGTTGTCGTCGTACGGAGTAAGAAAAATTGCGGAGAGTAAACTCTCGGTCGTAAGATTTTCGTTATCCCGGAAAAAGTAAAGTCGTGGGCCGTGCAGGCTTCTCTGGCACTCTCGATAATTAAAGTTCTGTATTAGTGCCGTTCGAGGGACTACAAGCTGCGGAAAAGGGGTTGGCCGACGAGAAGCATAAAAAAAACGACTTGTCTCGGTCGAATCTTTCTAATCCTCTACTTTCGGTTTTTCTAACAATTTCGCTTTTGTTTATTATACGTTAACATTATTTTCATGAACTATTTATATGGAAGACGCAACCTCGATAACGAAGATTTTCATGAACGAGAACAGTAGCTTCAGCGGTAGAAACAGTGCCAGCTGTTGCATTCTAATGCCTCTTTCGAAACTTAACTCGGTGAATTGCGTTATTCAAATTCGTACTCGCTCCTTTCGCAAGTTCAATTTCCCTGCACATTGCCACGGATAGGCATCGGGATATTCCATCGATTTCTCTCTCTCTCTCTCTCTCTCTCTCTCTCTCTATCTCTTATGTCGCGCGAGGGTTTCTCTATTAAGGAAGAGAATCGATCGAAGAAGATTGCTTCTCGGTCGGAGAACGGCGACACGAAACTCCTTTGAAATGCGGCTTAATTATTCTCTTTGCCGTGCTTCGACTGTTTCTCGAGTCCATCTACGGACGAGTACGTTTTTCTGCACAATTTTATACCGCGATTTTGTCGGATCGTTAAAATGCTTGTTAAGAAAGTATACATTTAACGATAATCGGACATACTTTTTTTTTTACTACGACCGCTCGCTCGCAGAATCTTCTTTTTTCTAATATTTCTACACGCGTCGCTTCGTCGTAACGATTTCATTCTTAAAAACCGTAGAGAAATTTTTACGTGGGGTACTAGCGATACGCGAACAAACGTTAATTCCACTTTCTCAATTCTTTTTCATGGCTCTGTTAATACGTAGTCGGAATAAGGGAAAAAAGAAACATAGGAAAATGTGCGGCAGCCCGCGGCCTGGACCTCTCCAGAGATTTAACGAAACACAGATCCGGATGAGAGGAAAAGAAAGGATGTTAAAAATGCACCGAAAAGTACAAGGAACAAAAAGTACGACTTCGCTAGCGACGACCGGCCGTGCACACGACGAACGAACACACTGTGCGCTCGCGCGAATACTCACGCTCTCGCGAATACGGAGAAAGGAGGTAGGCGAGCGATGTGTTTACATGCACGCAGAGTCCGAACGTTTCATTTTCTCGGAATTAAGTAACCACCGCAGGTCGTTACGTACATGCGCGGCCAGCTATTAACGGTTTAATTAGCGTAAGTTTTCATTTGGAGTATTACACTGGCGATGGTAGCTCCGCTGGTAGGTGGAGAGATGAGAAGGTTCAGGAAGAGAAAGAAAGAGATAAAGAGAAAGGGGTGGTCGAGGTCAAGGGGTTGGAAGAAGTTCGCGACCGTTTTTCACTCTGTATGCCGCTTATTATTGCATTTTTGCAGATTATACTCGTGCTTCCTAATAGTTTGCCATTTGCGTACTAAAACTGGGGACGTGTAGTGTCGCCTTGCTAAAACACAGTCCTTCCGCGTTTAAAAAGTTTTGTAAGGAATGCTTACTTCAAGGGTTCATTCTAAAAATCGCTCTTGGGAGAAAGCAAAAGAAAATGAAAAGAAGAAATATAAGAGAAGAAAGAAATATAAGAGAGAGGGAGAGAAGGAAAGAAATAAACGTTCCAAATGTGTTCGCACACGCATTCGCATATTTTCGTAAATGCAAAAGTTTTTACTCTCTCTCTCTCTCTCTCTCTTCCTCCTACAGACATTAAGTCTGTTATCCAAGCGTGATAATAGCGGCTTTCGCGACACCTTGTGTGTCTTCGTTACTGAATAGAAATTCAGAGTAGCATACTTTTGCGTTACGGACGACGCTAATGTGAGAGTAAAACTGTGCTCCGCTTTACGCCGTCCGTGACGCTTTATTTATCTCGCTGTAGAATTTATCGTGCGTGAGACCTCCAAACTCAACTGCGTTCAACGCTTCCCCCCCCCCTCTCTCTCTCTCTCTTTCGTTTTCTCCCTCTCTATCTCTCTCTCTCTTTCTCTCACCCCCCCTCTCACTAGCCTTTTATCGTAATAATTAATTAATTATTCTCATTCTTCACGAAAACGTGCTTTCCTGTGCTATCTCTCGTTGGTACGACAGTCACGTACAACGTCTTCCCGCAAGGCTGTCACGTTTCGTAAGGTAGACGTGTCCGTGACACCAAACTCCGAATGGATTGGTCCAGTGAATGTCATCCGTGGGGATAGGAGAGAAAAAGAAAGAGTGGACCAAAGTTACAAGGCTCGCTTCTCAACCATGCTCGACGTCTTTTCCACCTTTCTCTTCTTTACCCGGTTTTACTCTCTTCGACTATATATTTCGTTACAAATCGTATTACCAATTTCAACTGCAAAATTGACTCTAGCCAACTTTTACGGCGTCTCCGACTTTACGCTCCTTCGATGCCACCCGTACGTTCAGAACTTTGCCTTGTAGGATGGTTTACTAAACTCGGTTTAAGAAGAAGAAGAAGAAGAGTAGGAGGAGGAGGAGAAGGAGAAGATAGAGCGAAGTAGCAAAGAAGAACTATTTCCATAGAAGAGTGAGACATATTTTGGAAGCCTTTCTTGTCTCTCGTCGATATAAGATAACCAACTATGAACGATACGAGATACTAGCCGCAGGCAATAACAAACGTGACAGATCGTTCGGTTAGTTTCTTTTGCTTTCAATCGATGAATAATTTCGAGTTATTATAGAGTAAATTATAGGAGTATGTTTCCGCAACAGTTAAAAACGTACGTGAAAAGTAAACTCTTACAAAATGACATTTTAGCGTTCCCTAGTTCCTCACGCTCGTTACGCGTTCCGATAATAATCAACGCTTTTAAAACGCTCGTTATTTTATTCGACGGTCTCCTTCTTGTCATCTCGACAGGTTATTATCGTTGGCCTAATTGACCCGGATATCTTTTCCGAGCACTAAGTCTCGGTAAGCGTAATGACCACGGGTACTACTCTCTATTTCCTCATTAATTCATTTCGAAGGAAGTCCGAGTGGTTTGCACGTGCTCGCCCATCCAGAAGAAACGATGTTCCGCAAGAACGATCGATTGTCGAGTTAACGAATTAAAACTTTGATTGTTACTTTCTTCCAGTTAAAGTATTTTCCGTTTTACTCTTCGTGATGTCCGGCATTCCGCAGAGAATCGTCTTAAAATGATAATCAAAACCATCCAATCCGGTCCGACGCAATACCTTTCGGATCCACGCATTAAAATTGAAATTAGCCGGCCATTTGTCTTCCAGTTTGGCTTAAACGTGACTAGCCAAGTGATTTATGGTTTCCACTTCTCTTCGGCAAATGTAGTTTTGCTTCACTCGGATACGGGCAAAAGCGCGTAATGCAATTCAAACCTCGAGACTAGCCGACAAAAAAATTAGACTTCGCATCTCGCGATGAAAAGCGTACTGCGCTCCCAAGCACGCTTATAGCCACATTGCGTGATCGCGGTATAACAGCTGTTGGAAAAGAGTTTCGCTTAACCCGAGAAACTACTTATTAGTTTTTAAATACGTAGAATTCTTCGGCGTTCCGTTGTTATGATACTTTATAGTACCTTAAATGTATCATTGTTTCTGGAGATTAATTATTGTGACCTTAAATGAAAACGTGCCAAGTATAAGGAACGAGAAAAATGCAACTCTGCTTTGAAACACGTCTGCATAAAGGGAACCACCAACGTTAACATTTTGGCATACGCGCGAGCGATAACGTCAAAGGTTTATTATTATTCGGTGAATATGCACGTGAAAAGAAAAAAAAGAAAAAAATAAAAAAAAATACCAACGCGAACACTTGCGCTCATAATGTAACCTACTTTCCTTGGCACCAAGAGCCGTTGCTTTGACAGCAGGCTATGATCAAAGGAAAGTAATCTTACGGGAGCATCCTTGCTAATTTACGTGATAGCCTTCAGTCAAAGTATCAGCGATACCCTACCTATTTTCTCTCTACCGCGTTTACCTTTCTTCCATCGGCGCACCTTTAACTTTTTGCTTCTTCTAATTTCATCAAATCGTTGTACTTTCGCAATGATCCTTCTCGTCGGATATATATATATATATATATATATATATATATATATATATATATATGAAGTATAAAACGCGAATGTCTCTCTTTGCTCGACTCGCGATACTAAAACTTGTTTCTAAACAGAGAAACGTTAAACTTCTTCAGAAATCACGTATGTTACGGTTTTTCTTCTTTGCTTGTTTTAGAAACTAGGAAACTAGATAAAATGCTAATACTTGTCATAATTTCTCTCGCATTCATTTCTCTCTCATCGATGTTGCGCGATTAAAAACCGGTTTACCTTTTCATTAATATTTCTCGATTTACATGCGTGCGATGTGTATACGTTTCCGTGAGATAAACAGAATGAGTTTTTTGCGCTAATTGCAAATACTACGAGCCTTTAAATAAGACGATTGCACTGAAATAACGCAATATTCGCATCATCTTTATATAACTAATTGCAAGCATCCGGTTATTTAAGTCGAACTATAACGTTTGAGGAAATAAAAGGAAAATCTTGTTACGCTAAACGAAGAATGTTGGCTCACATAATACGGCTCATGTTTCCATGGATAACATCGCGCCTTCGTGTTCTGGGAATATCCATGGTTTTCTGATTGCTCGACGAATCATAACGCGCGCGATGGACCGTCTGGCAGCTATCCAGTTGTAGGTGAACCAGACTTTTCGATTAGCATAAACGGAAAAGTGGTAGTGGGCAGTGACGTAGGTAATCGGAAGAAACTTGTAATAGCGGGGCGCTCGACCGGCTCTGATACCGGTACTGGAGAAACGACCTGTACGGTACTGTACAGAATATACACTTACCATTCTGCGTAGTTGCAGTGTAGTTCCGATCGCGGACACAGTCGAGGCCAGGATTTTAGAAAGGTCTGCTACATTAAGATATCGGAGGATCGGGTTCCCTCGTAATTCGGTATAGGAAAGACGCGAGTGACGTTTTGTAGTAGATATAGTTTGTTTCATAAGTCTGCGAAAAAAAAATCATCAGAAGCGATGAAGGTCTCGTTAAGTTTGATTTTTTTTCTCTTCGAATTGTTCGATCATATCGAAGGTTCTAATCTGGAGGTAGCTTATCAATGGAAATACCTGGACTGGGTTCGCCCGGCCGTTCGTTTGACCGGAAGAAATTTTACTCTCGGCAACCCATTTACTCAAGACGTTGACGTCGATAGACACGGACGGATATTTGTCACGAGTCCACAATGGTTACACGGTACTCCGATCTCTCTTTCTGTGCTGAGCAACGTAAATGGCCCTGGTGGTCCTTTGTTAATACCTTATCCTAACTGGAAATGGCACACAGCGGCGTCCGGTTGCGACAGCATTATATCCGTGTACAGATTGGCGGTAAATATGGTCGAACGTCTCTTCTCAAATCTAGAATCATAAAGTCGGACTAAACGATCGATAATTATTTATCGTCTATATTTCGTTTCTACGCTAATTAAAATCTCTTTTAAGCCACAGTTGCGCACGACAGATTTATCTAGTTTCAGCCCGACTTTTCGTTAAGCCTTCTTTTTGAATCGTTATCGAGAAATTCTTGTAAAATTTATTTCCGAAATATCGTTATAATCTGCAGTATAAAATGTCCAGATAGACGAGTGCAATCGATTGTGGGTCGTGGATACTGGAAGGATGGGAAAAAATGCCGTCTGTCCTACGAAGATCCTGATATTCGATTTAGACAGGGATGAATTGATCCACAAATACGTAGTACCCGCTGATCAGGTGTTGTATGGGAAGGCGGCCTTAGTCACGCCGATCGTGGACATCGGTAAGACGTGCCTCGACGCGTACCTCTACGTTGCCGACGTTGATCAGAACGGCATTTTCGTGTACGATCTTTACAAAAATTATTCTTGGCGACTTTCGAACACGGCCGGCAACGCTTTTGGTCCGGACAAGGATGCCATGAACATCACGATTGCCGGCGAGTCGTTCGATCTGACCGACGGAACCCTTGGTATGTCGCTCTCGCCAGTCGGATTTTACGATCACAGGTGCGTTATCAAGCATTCGTCTCGAATCATTGGTTTTCAAGACTATTCTCTCATATTTCTTCCCTCTCGTTGTACTTCGATTCGGTTTCGAATAAATTGGCAAATTATTCTTCGAGTTGACCGAATCCCCGACTCGATCGTATTTCATAGAGAACCGGTTTTTGGTCGTGTTTCGAAACATCTCTCGGATCATTTGCCCTTTTGTCGATCACCTGCCGACACACCTACGATAATGTCTTGAAACGATGGAGATCGAGTCGCGTTGGAAAGTCCGAACGAATCCAACGTACGTTTTCCTTTTTTGCTAATGAATGACCCGTAATACTTTCAGATATCTATATTTCAACTCGCTCGCTAGTTATTACCAGAAATTCATGGACACGCTTTCGCTGAAGGAGAGCGAATTCCAGGAGCCTGTTATATTTCGTTCGAATTACAAACGAGCTAGCCAGGCCGGCGTACAGGCGACTTCCCGACGAGGCGTTATATTTTTTCAACTCGTCCAATTAACGGCTATCGCCTGTTGGGACATAGAGAAACCATTCGCCCCTGAGAATATCGTTATAATTTCTCAAGACGAGGAAACTTTGCAATACGTTAGCGGAATTAAAGTGATCACGAACAAGTACGGCGAAGAGGAGCTGTGGTTCAACACGAACAGACTGCAAAAAACGATCAACATGACGTTGAAGCCGACAGAAACGAACTTTCGTTTGATCAGGGGTAAGGTAGACGATATAATCAGGGCCACCAGATGCGAGCCTTCGCCATCGTTGAGACATAGAGCACCCGATATGACATTTTGGCATCAAATATGACGTCATATGAAAATAGATACTTTTCTTTTTTCCTTTAATGTAACATCAAATTTACTTGAAATAAAGCATATCGAGTACGTCTTTTAAATTCTTCAGGAAACAGTGTCAAGTTGCTTTCGCATCGCTTGATTTTAGAATTACGTTTCCACAGATAGCAATTCTGCGGTTATAACTATTGACACTAACGAGCCACGTTTATGGCCGCTACATCAACCATAGAGTACACGAATGCAGCTAGTCACGGACGCGATTCTCTCTTTCTCTTTCTCTCTCGTTCCTTCTCCGTAGTCTAGATTCGTTCTCTATTCGTTTACAAGAATATCGCGTGCAAAGTGCTTTCAAGGCTTTTCCAAACGCTGAATGTAGTATCCAAAGCGGAAGAACATCCGACTATCCACGAGAATAGGATAGGGCTCATTGACAGAGATAGTTTGTATCCGAGAGAAAGAGGGAGAGAAGGGAGAAGCAATGTCTGCGAGTGACAGGTAACATATAGTAATTTAGTTAACCGTTTCATTGCTGCCTTTTGAGATGTAACGATAGAGTCTGTCGGTGACAGGGTCGTCGCTTAGAGAGCTAATGTTTCGAACGACATAGCTTTGTGATAAGACAGAGAATTTGGATAGTGGCTGGAAGGAGCGTGTTGGTAGGGACGTTTTGGTGGCGTTGTTAAAGTTTGTGGACTACGGAAGCGCCGCGGCGTGCTTCTTGCCAGGGATTTGAGTAAGTTTTATCGAGCTTTTGGATACCGCTTCTCTCTATTCTCTTCTAGCACCTCTCCTCGTTCCTAGTAACTGGGGGGATGGAGAAGGGCAAAGGGGATATAATAGTGGCCCACCTAGCGGCGGAAGAGCTCGTCGTTGGGAGGTGGGACAAATGCGCATTCACGAGGAATTGTTCGCGTTACTCTCGCGGTACCCTGGGGATACCAATAGGGCGCGCAATTCCGCGAAACTCGTGTCACCTATTTCTCTTTCTATGGCGCGGTTCGGCGTGTGACTAATGGCGGCATATTCATAGTGCAACCTCCAACCTCTTTTACCTTCCCTCCTTCCACTTTTCTCTCTCTCTCTCTCTCTCTCGCCCACTCGCTTCGCGCTCTCTTACAAAGGTCTGGCAGTTAACCTCAGACAATCCCTTCATCGCGATAATATACGGCTACCCTTAAATTTTCGTTCCCCTTCAACGACCACGGCTTCTCTCTCTCTCTCCCTCTCTCTGTCTCTATCTATCTATCTATCTCTCCGTTTCTCTCTCGCTCTCGTTCCAGCACGATCTCAAACGAACGCGCCAAAGTTCCTCGCTTGCCTCCGGAACAAATTACCTTTCCGCGATCGACTGTGTTTCAGGTATTCCTTGCTTATACGGTGTACCTAAGCTCTGAAAACGTTGATTCGTGGTTCCATGTCTCTCATATTTATTTATCGTACGCAATTAAAAGTAAAACAAGGGAGAGAGAATCGAAGATATAAGAGAAACGATCGTATCGACTACTATGCATTTCTACGACGTCGAAAGAGAAGGTCGTTGCTTTAAAGGCGGAAAGTGAACGATTTATTTAAGACGTGATACGCCTTTCCGGCTTGAAGCCTCGAAGCGGTACTTCCCATGGGAGCGAAGAAGGAAGAAGAGGACAGAAAAGTAACGGAGAAGAAAGAGGGAGAAGAACGGAGAAGGTCTCAAATCGTTTTACGAGGGTAGTTTTAAAACGATTTTACGAGAGCGGCGCAGAATTTCGAAATAAATTTGCATCAGTTTTACTGCTCCTAATATACATAACTACCGGTGTTTGGCACTGATACCCACGTGTACGGCGAGCAGCCTAGTCAATGTCGACGGGGTCTATGCCAGCCAGTAGTAGGATTTTGTAATATGCCGTCTTCCGGAAAGAAAAGACGGCGTGAAGGCGCGCGCGCTTGCGCACCTCTCTTTATAGGTGCTACGATATGCTAGGTAGATACGTTTATAAACCTTGGACGTTTCATCGTATATTCCAGTATTTTGAAATTTAAATGTCAATCTTATCATCCGAAATTGGAAAATATAATACCTATGAACGATGAAATTTTCAATTGCAGGAATACCATGCTCCAGATTCCGTAACGGATTAAAGAATTTATGAAAGAATAGAATTCGCGATAAATAACCGTTCCCATAAAGTATGTATCTCGGAATCGGTAGGATTCATCATCTATTTCTTGATTTAATATCCTACGGTAGGAATACGATTCGCGTAAACTACTAGCGTCGGAGAATATTGCTTTTCTTTTTTCTTTCGTCCTTAATAGGATACTCTATCTCGCGTATTCGATCTCTATCTGGTAATTCGGCGAGCGGTCTAATTTGGTCGATAGCGTAGGAGTACGCACGCATAAACCCACGCCGTCTTGTACAGGAAGTGAGTGCGAGAGCGAGAAGAGGGCCGTACACGACGGTCGCGTATGGCACGCATTGCGGTTGTCAGTTCTAGTCAACGTGTAATTTACTATCCGACCTCCGGCTCGATGCAGATGCAGATGCAGGCACCGGCCTGAGAGACGGTGCAATTCGAAGAACCGGCTGCCCTCTCGAAGCAACAACGCTTGCCTGCGAGTGGATGATGCTGTAGCAGGAGGTACGAGCGAACGCCCGGAATCCGTTAAACCACGAGCACGCTATAAACCAGCGAAACGCACTCAGTGCGCCGGGCTTGCCAGAAGTTTAGAGATGTCGCGCGCCATTGCGCACTAGAATCGTCCGTCACTCGGGAACTCTCACGATACTCCTATCTCGACCATGAACGTGCCCTCTCCATCGTTCTACCAGGATCGTTACTGTAAGAGAGAGAGAGAGAGAGAGAGGAAGAGAAACGTTTTCTATCGATCGAGCAGATTCGAAACTTTCAAAGTCGACCGTGCTACCTATCGACCATGCTTCTCGATATCTTTGACATTAGAATTTTTCTCTTCTCTACGCGGACATCCTTTCGTATCCGAAGTTTGAGAGTCACCGATCCGTACCTACGCTTCTCACCGATTCGGTCGTCCATCCAATCTCGCTATCTCTTTCCCTCTATTTCCTCTTACTGGATGGCTGGCTGGCTGGTGTGAGCGTGACGCTGCTCGAGTGAAATGTCGTTTACTCTGCGAACCGGTCCCTTACGTTCGTAACCGTTCGTTACCGTTAGTTCCGCTTGGAGTGACGCTTTCGCAACGCAAACACGTATGTGCAAGGCCCGCTGTAGGAGGCAACAGCCCGCCAGCCAGCCAGCCAACCAGCCAACCAGCCAACCGGTGGGGCACGGATCGAGTACGCGTATCTCGTCTTCGTGAAGGTGTGGCTGTTTCGACTCGTATCATTCGTTATCTTCGCCATGAGTGCACGAGCATGAGAGTCTCGCGTATAACTTCATGACGGTTGTTCTCTCTTTTTCGTGCGCTCGCTATCAAACGATAGTGACGTTTACGAACGCGAATGGCACACTCAGTTACCGTTATCGGTAACTTCTCCTCCTCTTCTGTTCTATTTTGAACGTACTGCGTCAATGATCACATCGTAACGCATTCGCGTTTTCCTCGCAAATACCTGAGCGCATTGCGCGAGTGCGTCACTCGTTGTTTCAATGACGCGCTAAAACTTGCTTCGTATTACACGAGAAATAATACCTTATCCTCTCGGCCGCGAATCTTGTCGACTAGCAGAACAAAGTAAAGCTTAAATCCACCTGTGAACTTTCCTCGCGAAAAAAGAAAGACCAAGAAGAATCATAGGACTAACACATAGATATAATGCAACTTCCTTGGTCGCTCGATCCGCCACTCTTGCCTGCATACAAAGTGAACTCCACAACGCCTTTTCTCTCTTTTCTTTCTTTCTTTCTCCATTTTCTTCTTACGCTTTTCCTTTCTCTCTCCGCTCGTAATATTTCCGCCTATTCGTTTCTGTACATTTGCGAGGTCTCCTGGTATATACGCGAGCCCATTTCCCGCGTCCCTTGAAAGTAATACAGCCCTCTCTCTCCCTCTCCCTCTCTCTCTCTCTCTCGCTCGCTCTCACTCTCGCTCTCCCCTGCCGCGTACAGTTTATTTATTTCAGTATGAATACTGAGAGACGGACGGAAATAATGATTTTAATAATACCAGAGCCCTGGAATCGCGGAAAGAGAGATAGAGAGAGAGGGAGAGAGGAAGGCGAAAGGGAAACAAGGGTGATGCATGGCTGAAAAGACGAGTTAGGTTCGTACGTTGAAATTTTAGTGTATCTCGAGAGAAAAAGTATGCCGAGAGAAATACGGAGAATATGTCACAGAGAATCCCTTCGACGCTTCCTCTTTATGATAAGTTCGTGCGCAGTCGCCTTGCGGGATTTAGCGGAAAGTAAAGTTTGCGTATCCGGGTGAACGTATCCACGGTCGATTTTAACCGATATTTATGAATCGGCAGGGACGACTCGTTCTCTTTATGGATTCAAAAATGATGGTTTAGCTGTTAGAGGAAAGGGTAGGATCGAGGAGGAAGAGAAGTTGCTGGACCATGTCGACTGCTTCCCAAGCAGCCGAAGTGGACCTATCGACTCGAAACGAGTGTGCTCGACGTTAAAATCCCGGTCGCTGCTCCCGTTTCTCAGCCCTTTAGCTCTCTCCCTTTCTCTCTGTTTCCCTCGCTATGTCCTTCTATCTAGCTCGTTTGTTTGTATTGGACGTAAACGATGCAATGGGTGGACACGGTCCGGCAAATCCGAAATCCCCTTTTTCTCGATATAAAACCTTGCCCCTTTTTTCGGCTCCCAATCCTCTAGCCGAGTACGACTTCACGCCGGTACTCTACTCTCTATGAGAATAGGAAGCAACGGAAGTGTATCGACGGTGTATCCGAAAAAGTCGAATCGTAACAAACGCGATCGATTCGCACGATTCGAATTCCCAGAAAATAAAGCGGAAAAGCGGTATACGGTGGAATTCGATTTCGAGACTCGAAACGAATTCTACTACTTTGATTCCGCTTAATTCCTCTCAGGCATACTCCGCAAAGCGGCGGAGGTGGGAGATCGATGTTGTAAATTTCATTCGATAGGAGGCTTTGTCTCGTCGAATGGCTATTCTCGAAAACAAAAAAACGAATCGATTCTCCGTCTTTCTATTTAGATCTATTATTTTTCCATTTCTAACGTATATTTCTTTTTATCGACGCGTCAATGCGAGATATCAAATGTGTTGTTCTTTTCTTTTATGCGAAATTTTTTTAGATGTTGATTACAGGCGAATTGTGGTACGGAGTGGTTGGCGATTTCAATGGGGAGTGACAACCTTATTCTGTTTCAGGGTGTGACGGGCGACCGGCTGGCCGGGGGCGCCGCACACCTCCTCCATCTCTTCTTCTTCTTGCCACGTCCACAACACACAATGTAACAACAACTACCACTACTAGAGTCGTCCGCGCGAACCACGTTCTCAATGTACTCGATGTGGTACGTCACCATACCCCTACTCGGTGTCTCTCTGAAGATATGTCATCCTTATTGAATGTTGGACTGTATCACTTTTACGTTTTCACGTGTTTCACAATTAGTGTTCCTCGATGTTTTGATCTTGAAAACTTGATGTTATAACATTGCAAGAGATTCTTGCGAGATAACAAAGGAAAACGTTAACCGAAGAATGCTCGTGTCTCGAGGCGACGAAATAATTAGAATGCTAAGATGCTATCCAATGACGTGTATCGTCGTCGCTCGAATCGACGCTGCATTCTTCGCGTTCGTTACTGTATTTATTACGTTATTTCATATTTTGCATTTGGTACTTATACATACACGTACACACCTGCCACGTATATGTATACGTACGTATCGTTGGATATTATGTCTTCGGTGTTCGCTGAGCTCCGTTACAATGTGACTTGTGGTTGGTTTAGTTTCATTGGTTTATCAGTGTTCGATGTTGGCTGCAATTGTTGGTTGTTAGGTGTTTAGTGGTCACTCTGTGTTGGTGCTCACCCTAACCGACTCGTCCCAGTATCCGCAACTCCGACGTTCCACGTTCCCCCACGAGTCCTCGAACTTGATGTTAGAAATACGGTATCAAGCTCGTTTCGCGCTGGGAGTTACGCTACCCTTCGTATTTGGGACTGCCGATACGTGATCGAGTCCTGTACGAGAGAGAATGGCGGAATGGCGCCGCGAGAATCGTCGATTCTTAGCATGCCGTTGATCAAAACCGTACGTGTACAGCGAATTCCTGGCAAGGCGCGCACGATTGGAAATCGCCGTATAAACGAACAAGTTCGAATCGGAGCGAAACTCGTCTGTAAACTCTGTCCTCTTCCTCGTTTCGTGAGAAGAGGCATAAAAAAAAAAAAAAAAACGAAAGAAAGAAAAAAAATAAAGAAAAGCGATCGGACGACGATTTAGTCGATCAATCGTTGATCGAATCCTATGGCGATTGGATTACGCAGATTAGGTTACGCAGTATAAAATGCAAACGTTTGGTACGAACAATTTGTCCCGACAAAAAATACACTCGGTCGGTTATTTGCGAAAGAAGAGAAACCTTTGGTGTCGGTGTACCGGTCGACAGGATCAAACTCGTTTCAGCAAATAATTGCATTACCGCGCGTAAATGCGGAGCATCGAATATTTCTTTAAATTAGTGATGGTAATTAGGCTGAGAGAGTAAAAAAAAACGAGCGAGTCGACGCCGTGCTTTCCCTCATTCCTTCTTTAATGGAGCAGGAAAGCGGTAGCAAACAGAAATCGTGGAACGGGTTAATCTGTGGTCGAAACGCTTGAATTCTTGATGAGTAGCAAAAGAGCGTCAAGCTCGACTGGTCGCGCGAGGATATAGTTTCAAAAGCGATTTAAACGTTTACAGAGATCGAGAGAAACAAAGACAGGAGATGTGTGAGAGTTCGAAGGAAATTTCATGCGACGTCACGCGCACTTCGTATGCAGGAAAAGTCTCTGTAAATGAAAGAAAAATTGGTCGTTTCGGTCGAACCTCGAATCGTCCGGAATAAACGGTCTAGAAAGATTTTCTGACAAGCGATGTACACGGAAAGGAAGGTGTCGGAGAAGGAAGGGACTCGAGCCATTTATTCCCTGGCACGAATCTTTTGCAGTTTTACTTCTCTCGTACGAAATCCGTACGCGGAATGGAATCCGCAAAAAGCGACTCGATTCCAGGCTCGTCCGAGCGATATTAAAAAGTAATTGGATTTCGATGTGGATAGTTGCTGCTACCGATGCATTGGTTCGGCTAGGGCAGAAGAAAGAGAGATAGATAGAGAGAGAGAGAGAGAGTGGGGGGGGGGGGGAAGGGAGTATCGAATCAGCTCGAGAAAACGGCTGGTAGGAGGGCTGCTCGCGTTACACTCGCGAAACGGAATAATGGACAGTCGTTAAATTTAATTGGCACATAATTATCGGTAGAGCGGGCAGCAGGCAGGTAGTTGCGCGCCACCAATCGTCGCAATCCCATTGCCGCAGCTTTAATATCGGAGGAAAGCTCAAATGCAAAGGGACGTCGGTATACGTATACGTGTATATACGTATACATATGTTTCTAGGTAGGTCCACACGTTTCACCGTGGCAGGGCCCCATGCTCTGTGGTTTGTACCGGTCTAACGAGTCTGGAATCGACCTGTGCGGGGCGGGGGGAGGGCAGGAGGTGCCTCGTCGTCCGATTCTCCACTTTCCTTTTTCTCTCTTCCTCTTGCCATGACTGTTGCCACCGCCACCTAGTAGAACTACTCGTATATCCGAGAGCTTTCGTGCCTATTTCGAATCACAGCGTAGGGCGTAATTGAATCGATTGCTTTAGCCAGAACACATAACTTTTACCTACTCGATATTTCATGGAATGCATGCCAAGTGAACTCTTTCGGTTTCGAAACGAAAGATCGTTCTCTTTGTTCCACATTTAGCTCTTTCGTTATAATTATTTTATTAGAAATCGATCGGTCTTCCGAGCGATCGCCGAGTTAAAGGATTCTACGAATGATTCGGCACGATCGAGTGCGGTAAGGCGGAAGAGACGAAAAGAGACGCCAACGGGCATTGAAATTGAAAAAGGACGTGCGTCTTTTTGGACGTTGTACGAAGACGGAATCTGTCTCGCGAAGAGAGATGTCTTCACGGTGGAAGCGCAGCGTGCTCGACCATGAAATGGGAACAGGATACGTTAGACTCGGTGTAATTAAAAGCCGTAAATATGAGCTTGCTCGAGCAAATTAATTTATGAATCAATTACGCGAGGGTAGAGCCGCGTTTAGATATCGCTACCGGCCAGCAGCACGACCGAGAAGCGAGCTTACGTATCTACCTACGTACACGTCGCGCGCTTGCGTGCGACGAAGCTGTGTGCGCGCGTGCATGCGTTTCTGTGCGAGAGGGAGAAAGATAGAGAACGAACGCTGCCGGCTCCGGACGATGTTGGTAGATCCTTTATCGGATCGTTCCAATAAATAAGCCGATCGAGATACCATCTTTCATTTCGATAATTATTATTCGAGGACGGTGTTAATTAATTAAAGACAAGAGTAGGCGATATCGCGCGTAACCGAATGGAGTACTCTAGCTCGCTAGACGAGCGAGCGAGCGAGCGAGCGAGCGAGCGAGCGAACGAACGACCGAGCGCGTACACTAAACACGCATACATGAGTCACGATCGTACCAGGTGATAACTCCTCGAGCTCTCTGGCTAATTACCGGATGAAAGAGCTATCTAGCGACTGTCGTCAAAGCACTACCGCGAGAACCAGTAAATATATCTGCCCTCTCATTGTCGCGATAGTAGTTTTATGTATCACCGATGATTCGCTTTCTTTTTTTTTCTCCATTTGACGACGTCGTTCGGTTTTCTTTATTTTTCCTACGCCTTCGCTACTCGTACGAAACCTGTTTACGAAAATATCCGCATACTCTTTTCAAAAGGAAAACTTCCTTATCGTTATTGACATCCTCCCTCCTAGTTGTTGGCGACTCTTTCTAAAAGCCGCGAGACTAGGGTCACAAAATTTTCATCTCGAACAAGACTCGGGATCACGTATTCGAAGTGATTCGGCCTCGAGCCAGCAGACGAAAAAGTCCTCATAATTTATTAATTTAACGCGTGCCTTTTCGAGTCAGAATCGTATCTGGGTGAGAGTCTATTGGCAGTGTTCCCAGGCGACAAGAAAAAGGAACGATACAGCGACTTTTTCTCGCTCGTTTCACCATGAAGTCGTCAAAGCTTTTCTCTACATTCTCCCAGGACGTAGCAAACAAATAAATAAAGGAAAAACTAGCGAGATACGATGAAGAAGTGCCACTGAATATTTGATCGCTCCGTGAGGCGTTACGCGTTAACCCCGTTCTTACTCTTTCGCGCGCTGGCTCTTCCTCCTGTACGTACGAAGCTCGGCTAAACAAGAATATTAATTATCTAGAATCGGACGAGACGAGAGAAAGGAAGACGGGGGTGCCATTTACAAGACGAAGATTTATCGAAAGGGAAAGAAAAGAACTCGTTTGGTCGAGACGAACGATTCCGATGGATCGATGTAATTAATCCTTCTGGAAACTCTTGTAGTAATCGTGGAAAGAATCGAAATTAATAGATAAGCGAGGAACGCGGGAAAGCTTCTCAAATAATTCCATGCAGTTGCAGCGTCTCGAAACGACGTATACGAGGCTGCTTGCACCGCATTGAATCCCCCGATGTAAATAGACTCGATAACGGATACATCGTTGCCGCACGACAGAAATTCAATAGTCGATAGATATTCGAGGAATATACCCCGCTAGCACGTGACGCCCAACGGTGAGCGTCGGGATACAAGAAAAGGAAGTTTGGAGGACTGAAGAAGCCTCGTGGAGAGGGAGGTAGAAAAGGAGGAGAGGAAAAGGGTCTCTGGATTGACTGAGAGAGCGAGTTGGTGGCTGTCGTACTCGAGCGTGCTGCACGAGCGCCGCTTCTATTCGATTTAGGTTCCCACCTCTCCATCCTATACCACCCTTTCTTCGGCGTATATTCCCTCCAAGATTTGATTTACGTGTAAAATATTCACCTTAGCCGAGCTTTCGTTAGAGTTTCGAACTTGCCGAAGAAACTCCAATGTGTTTGGAGGAGACCAAGGAGGAGGAATAGAGATCGAAAGTCGTTGACAATCTTTTTCGAGAAGAAACAAACGAGTTGGCTCTCGAACGGTAACGGGGCCGATCGAAGGAGAACGAAGAAGTCACGGATATCCGAATTAATTCGTTCTTGATAAATCCTGGGGATGGAAGATTAATTGATAACGCACGAATATGCGATCTTCGAGTTGATTATCGACAGAGAGAGAGAGAGAGAGAGAGAGAGAGAGAGAGAGAGAGAGAGAGAGAACGCTCGTTTAGGACGCGTTTGATAAAGGAGTTTTAACATCTTACTCTTGGATCTCTCCTACCTACGTCCTATATCGGGGGAGCAGGTATCGCGCGCTCGCGAGCTCTTTAATACACCCACTCTCAAACACACGGAACGCGCGAGCGAGAGAGAGAGAGAGAGAGAGAGAGAGGAATTGGACACACAAGTCTATGGTTGGGACTGTGCTGCATCCTCTGTACAATGACTATGCTCGCACCACTTCGACGCTTCTTCCTTTACCCCTCAGCCACCTTCTCACTCCACCAGCGCCACTATTGTGCCGCACCTCCACTTTCGCCAACATTAAGCCCTTCGAGAAATACATTCGGCCTCCTAGCGCGCGATTTCAGCACGCCCAGCGGGGTTCGGGGAACGACGAGCGGCTGAAGGGAGCTTCAAGGGATAGAACCGAGAAGGGATAGGGCGAGAGAAAGGACGGCGTACTCGTGGGACGGCGAGTTGGAGAGAAATGCCCAGGGAAAGATGTGTATGCTGAGATACTTAGCGCAAGCCGTTACTTTGCCGGTACAGTCGGCGTACCAAGTTACGTTCGTCGGCTACGACTGCTACTCTCGGAGAATCGAGTCTAGTCAAAGCCATTTCAATAAAACTGCTGATTGTACCGATTTATCTTCGCTTCTTTTTTCTTCTCTTTGTCTTTTTCTTTTATCGATCCCATATCTCTCGAATCATGCTTTATGCTCGTTTAATCGTACTTCCATTCCTTACTCGTACCCGGATAGATCGTAAACGTACAATATTTTCTGTACGATACGTATTTGCTTCTTCGTTACCCAAAATCGTCCCATGAATCTCAAAGCGTAAAACTACCTTGACAAATCCTATTTATATCTCGCGCATTCGATATTCCCTTTTCTTCCCTTTAACGATCATCCCGTCTTCTATAGCGTCAAAAGATTTTTCACTTTTGCGGGTCATTAAAGTTAACGTTTAACGTCAGAGGAGGAGTCTTTGAAAAGTTGGCGAAAGCTCGGAAGGGGTTGCTGTTCGGCTTGCGTCCGAACTTATCCGCGACGGTAAAAATGTGGACTGGAGAGCGAGGTAAACGGGCAGAAGAAGATTACGCACAAACGTGGGCCAAGCAATATGTTCCACGGTAAGACCGTTATCTCGCCCTATTGGTTTCGAAGGACCGAAGCTAGAAGCTCCTCCTCTCTATTCCATTTATTCCGTATACATAATACATCGGTTCGCGAGCAAACGGACCTGTTCGTGGCTCTACGGATAGGTATTCTTATTTTTTCACTCGATTTAACTGTCGAAAAGAAGGATTTCTTATTTGCTCGGGACCATTTAGAGACGTATGGAAATTCATCTCGTTCGAGGAGATTTTTAAATGCGACGAGAGTCGCGTGTTCTCCTATATTATATTTTCATTTCGTTTTATGATCTTTTATTTATCGTCGTATTCCTTTGGAATCCTACCGATAGATCCGACGATAGAAATCGTTCCTTTGAGACCCGCTGCGTAATTTCCGCATTTAGTCTACCATTTTGTAATTTTTGTATCAAGAATGTTTATAGCTACCGCATTTAGCCTTCTTTCATGAAAAAAATAGCGTGCATCTTTTGACCGGACGGATTCGAGCAGAAAGAGCTTGCCTTTCACTCTTCCCCTTTTTTATTATGGAGGCATCCACGTCTGTCTCTCTTTCTTCCTCGCTCTCCTCATCCGTCTTCAAGTTCTCTCTTTCTCTCCTCGGGACAACTACGAGTACCGCGTTGCACCTTTGACAGACGTAATACGCATTTGAATCGGGCACGTATGAATATGAATGGAATTTCTCAGCGTGGGATAAGAAAGAGCGTGGGTAACTCGATGAAATTCACAGTGCCATAGAGAGATGCTCTGGAGAATCCCGTCTTCCATTCTGCCTCGTCGCGTTCCCCTTTCGCTTATCCATCGAATAAGTATCGCGATAATACACATGGTGATATTTGATTCCTGTAGCGGAGCGAAACGATTTTGATCGTCGTTTAAAATCACCGGATAAATCGACTAATGGCTTCTTCGCTGATGAACAAATGTTCTCGAAACAAATCGACTGTCGCTCGATATATGCGCGCATATATACATATATATCCGTAGTACATTATTTCGAGTACATTTGAACGTATAAATGACTTTGTCCTTTTGTCTCCCTAATGGATTTGCGATCGCACGAAATGAAACATCCAACATACGCGGCGCGAGAACTATATTTTTATTAATAATATCATCGATACCATCGCGCCACCGTGTTCAGTAAATTTTACTTCAAATTGATCGTTCCTTCCAATATTCATAGAGCTTACGTCATCGATCGTAAAGTGATAACGTTCGACCGACACAAATTTCCGTATCGCGCTCGTATGAACGCGAATGGAATCGCGACTTCAGCAAGTGGGTTAATTCGGCAAAATTCACGATTTCGCGATTTGTCGATAGGAGCCAAGGCTTTTGTACGTACGTGTGAGGTGAGCGCGTGCACGCGTGTGTACGTATGATTCTAGGCGTGCCTTCTGTTATACGTATGTACGTACGTATATATGTAGGTACATGCGAGCTCGCGTTATTATACCGATAATGCATGCAATGGAACATAATCCTCGTCGTGGAAACGTTCGACGAAAGCGCCTCGATTTCGGCAGGGTGAGAATTACGCGAGCATCAGCGCGCAGCTTGGCGGGGAGTTTTCGCTGGGATGCTCGCACGTATTACCTACGCATATGTGATACATAGAGTCCTCATATAGACGAGAATCCTCGTGAATGGCTCGACCGGCGCCGTTATGCCGCCACGAATGCAACGCCGTAATTACTTTATACGTTTATGGCGATGGCCCTTTCGTCGGGTCCCTTTTGTCGGTGCACCCTATGATTTATCGTGCTAACTCTCTTTCTCTCTCTCTCTCTTTCTCTCTCTCTATCTATCTATCTATATATCTATCTATCTATCTATCTATGTATCTATCTATCTATCTATTCCAACTATCTATCCATCTCCATCATATTTTCCACTACGCGCAATCGTCCATCATGGAAATTTCCAAAGATCGTGCCGATCAAAATAGAAAAGAAAAGTCGCACCTTTTCCATGACTTATCTTCCTTTAATTCAAATAGCTATGTTTTTGCGAAATAGTACATTTGTAAAAAAAAAGCTTTATTCTTACGTAGAATTGAATATTTTATCTGGTAGATCATAAAAGTAATAAGAGTGACTATGGAAAAAAAATATTGAGAGTAAAATCAATAGGCACTGTCTGATCGGAAATCTATCATGAATGACGAACGAGGGTAGCTGGATCTATAGGCTCACGATCCGTGACGCGCTCTGCACTGGTGTTAATATTTGACACATATAATTCGGGTTTACGAGCGACGTAAATGCATTGCACGCGCTTGCATCGTGAATTACCGGAAACGCGATTCGCGAGGGAAATCGATAGAGCCGGTAGTACGTGGCCGCATAGAAGAGGATCGTTAACGAGGGTAAATGATGCTGGGCATTATTTTCCTCCCTGATCGAGTCCGAAACGATACTACTCACAGCCATATCGAATGATTTTCAAAGTTAACAAAAGCGTATTAGGGTAGAGCTCTGAAAAGCTATACCCATTTGCGAAAACGAAATTATGGCTGCATTCTCTACTGATACACGCTTTTATATCTTTTACCGTTGATGTTGATTGCTGCGATTTATTTTTTTATTATACATATAACAAATGACTCGATAATGTCCGAGAAATCTTTCAAAAATGTTGACAATACTTTTTCATCGCTCGTTTATTAATCAATTCTGTATACTCTGGAGAAATCAGGATGGGTACGTAACAGGCGGATGTAGATGTTTTCCATAGAATTATAGAATTTCTGTGCACTTCCTGCGGAATATTATACATTCGTAGATGGTGGAATTTTCGTCCTGAAGGATCTTACAGGCTAGATTGTGTGGCTAGTCGTCTTTAATGGACGGCCTTTGAAGTAGGTAGAAATTCTAGTAGGATGGGAAACTCTCCTTTGCTACCTTGATGGTAAGAGGTGAGTTACATCTTTAGAGAGAGCGATGTCCTAGAAAGCCAGAGAGTCGGACCGAGAGATCTTGGCCGATGACCTCTGGACATGCTGTCTCTGCAAGGCTTTGAATAGCCTTAAGAGCTAGATTATAATATTACAACAGTAGATTTCCAATTCTATTTTTATCGCTTTATCAACGGATTTCAGTGCGCTTCTCTTTGTCCTCTTCTTTTTCAGAGTCCTTTGTTTCTTGTAGTGTAGAAAAAATGTCAGCCCGTAAATAGACGATAATATGGTAGCGGGTAAATTTCAAAAACGAAATAAACCATGTTTTTCATTGTGTTCGAGTGCTGTTATTCAACCGAGTAATTTCTTTTAATCGTCGAGCTGTGAGAAATCGAGAGGCTTGGTTTTTGACCGATATTCATACTACCAACGGCACGGAGGGGTCATCCTTTCACGTCGGCGGATGATTTCCTCTCCCAAGGGGAGCTTCTGCGGCATTAGGGTTCCGGTCATACTTTGGGTCGTGAAGCGGAATGGGCTGCGTGGAGATGAGATCCTGGTGGGCGGGAGAGGGAAGGAGGGAGAGAGAGAGAGAGAGAGAGAGAGAGAGATGGCGAGATAAAGGACCAAGAGGGAATTTGAGGGGGATGCAGAGAAGAGTGGGTGGGCACGGACCGGCCATGTAAAGCGGAATGAATCTCGCAGCCGCACGTGGCTTGGCCGCGATCCACACTATCCCGAGCACTCCTCGCGTTCTGCAAGCTTTTTATGTCGAGAATTTAAATTAGATACAACCACTCTCCATCCGCAGCCACTGAAACTCTCGTCGCGCCTACCGAATCACCCCAAAGGGGAGAGATACTCTCCTTTATTTCACGGCACTTTATTCTACGCCGCCGTTTCTGCTCGTCTTCGCATTTAAACGAGCGAGCAGACCGCGCTGCACCAACGTTTGTATCGGCAAAGATTGTTATTAGCTTCGCGTATACGTGCTCAGGATATTATTATTGAAATCATGCTGATTGTATTACTCGACCTTTTCAATCCGCTCCGCTCGAGCACGCTAGCCTGGCTCAGCGGCTTCTTAAAATTCTGCATAGTATTAACGTCGAAGGACGTCTTCAATTTTTATCGCACCTATCCAACTTTGACATAGACACGGAGTGGCCTATAAAGAAGTCCTTTGGTACGCTGCTTTCGAAGATACTCTGTGATATTCTTCAGGGATAGTCGGTCGGGAAAATATTAAAATACGGCTCGCTTGTGGCTGAAGCTTTGAAAAAAAGGAAAAAAAAAAAATAGAAAAGAAAAAAGAAAAATAAAAGAGTCGAAACGTTCAGAAGAGTTTCAGAGAATAATAGCGAACAAAGTCAGAATAGCATGGATTTGATCGGATCGCCGTTTGGTAGTAGTGGTCCGCTGGTGTTCGATTTCGCAACGGGGCTTTGGCTTGGGGATTTCGATACCGGCCGAATTCAGCGGGCCGCGAGAAATCGAAGGTGCTTGCCGAGGGGTATAGTCTAGGTAGAGGCGTGCCAAAATGTGATTGCGGCAACATTGCGTCACCGCCACTGTTCCTGGGTATCTTTGGAGGCTCGTCGTTGGAGAGGACGAAGTAGGATTCTCCTCCTTTCGAAAGCATCGTTAGGGGCCCCTGGCACAAGGCCAATCACATCGACTAGCTACTGTGTATGTAGCTCTCTCCTCCTCCTCCTCCTCCTCATCTTCCTCTTGTACGCTCTCTCCGCACCCTCGGTTCTCTCCAGTCTAGTCTGCCTTAGCCTGACCTCTGCTACGAGGCATACGGTGACTACGAAGAAGATAGCCGAAGAAGGGAGAGGAGAGGAAAGAGGAGGATGGATATTCTCCTTTCTTGTTTACACCTATCGCCCATCCACCCACAATACCCATACCTTCGACGCAAACATCGATATATAGTCGGCAATATATCGGAATACGAGCGGGACATTGTGTACAGTCCGTTCAAGCGTTGCCTGTCCATTTCGACTTTTGGCTTTTTTCGAGAAGAAAATTGCTTCGCGATGAACGTACCTCGTGGAAGTTTACGGATGAATACCCTATCGCTAACCGGCCTGTTCCTATTCCGTCCCATTCGAAAAAAACGGCTCTCTCCTTTTCTCCAACGACAATTCCAAACTCTCATCGTTTCGATATTTGAACGTTTCTTACCGTGCCGAAGCGCGAAGATCTAATTTTCAGGCAGCTGCGACTAGACTGTGGATATAGCACGACTGGCAAAGTTAGAACTTAGAATGAGCGAACTCGTACTCGACTCGAACTTGAGGAAGAGCAGCTTAAGAAAGGGTAGGGGACCGGATTAGTTAGTATGCTAATTCCAAGGAGGAAACACTTAAATTCATTACACAAGCGCTAATTGCACGGATAATGAGCCATTGCTAATCGCGGAAAGAATTAGCTTTTACAATTCGAAAGAGAGAGCAAGTCCCTTTGAATAGCTCGGTATAGTTGGCTTCGTTAAGTTCGCGTTTCCTCGGAACAAAATATCACGAGAAGACCGATCGATTAAATTTCTCTTCACGTTTTAACGTTCAACGGAAAGAGTTACATTAAAGAGCGATTTTGATCATTGACATTCAATGAGTAAGGTGGTACGTGACGCCCAACATAAGCACGGAAAAGTTTTACGTATTAATTACGAGAAGTTTTACCCGCTCCTTTTCACCCCTTCTAGCTTTCACCAAGGTTTCTTACTTTTTGTTCGTCTTTTTCTTTCTTTCTTCTTCCTTCTTTTTTTGCTCATTCTGTTCTTCCACCTCTCCGACCCAAGCAAAGCGTATTGCACTACTTAATGCCAATGCCGGCACGAGTTGCCAGCTCTTAACGAAGTGGAACGTTTGACGCCTCGTAAAAGACGGGTCGAGGGAGCTTTTTTTTCTCCGTTTCTCGAAGATTTTCGAGTGACATTTACGATGGCAAAAATTGTACCATTTAACCGAGAACGTTGGTCAACGCGGACGTAAGGGAAAATTTTGGAAAAAAGATCCGCGCGATACGCCCCGCGTGACGATCTTCGTTCTTTAAAATACTCCGATACAACGATTTCGTCCCGTCCGAACGAAAGCACTAATACGTAATTGATCGGAGTTAAGTGGGGTCCACACGGAAGACTTCTTCGTGCCGAGTAGGATCTGTACTTGGAGCTGTGTTTGGGGATGAGCTCGGGCTTTGGTGCGGTCCGCGAGAGCTCGACGGGAACGAGTGGTGCGGGGAATGGTGGTAGCAGGGGACGTGACCGGCCTGCCAGGGGCGGCATTACGCCTAGACGAGCCCGGATCAGCGATACGACGGCAATCCCTAACTAGAGACCCAAGCTCGGAGCACGTATATCGTTACGCTCATGACACCACCTCGATCTACCTTCCGTCTCGACACGTACTCTCTCATGCGTCTGCGTACGTCAGAACCACTCAAACGTTTCGTCTCCCAGGAGAATAAAAATGGATCCCATCGCTGCTGCACTCGTGTTTCTTAGGGAACAAGGAATGCCTCTTTCTAGGATTTATCAAGTATGGAATTCCTATCGCGTTACGTTTCTGGAATAATAGAACCGCCTTCGATAAGCGTACCTATAAGTTTATCAAATTTTACGAACCAAGGAGAAAGATCGTGTATCTCATTAGAGAGTAAATCGCATTTGCGGAAGTTATCTATCAAAGTCTAGTTGTATAGTCCACCTAGATATCACAGAATCGATTTTGGAAAGGCACAGAGAGAGAAGGTTGGCTAAGAGAGGTTTAATTGAATTGGATCATGACGCGATGTATAGAATCCAAGTTGCTTAATTCGATTGAAAGTTACGTATCTTCTTCGAACGAAGGATTGCGTTTGTAATTTCTCTCGTAACGAAACGGACGCGAGAACCCAACTAATCTTCGGTACGTGTAAGGACGTCGTTTACATGCAAACAGTGTACGCCCGGGATAACTGGGGCCCCCGTAAAGAAGCAGCGCAAGATACGGCACACGATGGTAATTTTGATCTCGCAGATAGGAAGTTACAGCGCGCATACTGTAATTACTCCCGCGTTACCCCTTATACTTCGGCATCATGCGCACTTCTATTCGAACTGGCCCCCGAGACTTTAACCGGGCGGTCGGCCTTCCCGCAGATAGCATACGTTCACCCTGTTTGCGGATTCGTACGCGATGACGGAGACGATACAACGACTTTACACGCAACTGGAAGGGCAAAGTCGAACGTTGCTTCGTATATCAAGAAAGGCTCGTCTTTTTTTATAAACCAAATTATATATACTCGTTGTGGCCGCATCGGTTGGATCTCGCTCTGGATAGTCTCTCGCTAAGACGAACCCTAACGCGAGATGTCTGAAATGCATTTTTAGATACGAGATACACTCGGTTACCGCAAAAGTTGCGCGATCTAAGAAAAGCAGCCTCCGCCGAGAAGTTGGAGTGCTCCGAGCGACAAACGCGAACGTCTGAAAGTTGAAGTTGGCCAAGTCAACGTTGAAAACTTTAAACGGGCGCGCTCATTCTTCGTGTTTAACGAGGCATTTCTAGAAGAAGGTACTTATCGTGGCTTCGTTAATAGCGTCTCACCCGAATTCATCGCCGAACTTCTTTACACTCGACACACCCTTTATATACGCTACGTTTTATATCCGAACCTCTTATCCATCTACTCGTACACGGAATTAGCATAATATCGTCGCTTCTTTATTACGTAGGTGTATAGCTACACGTAATAACTGTATAGAAATTCAAGACATTTTGCGACGATTCAAAAAATATATATCGAAGGTCCTTAAGTAATTACGCAAATTCATGTAATACGCTAGTTCCGCGAAACTACGTGAAACTGGGTGATACTAAAGAGAGAGTGAAAGTAAGAGCGGTGGATATAATGAACACTGCAAGGTGTCTCGGTTCGCGTGCATAATTTCCGAACGAACTGTTAACACTTCCCACTTCAGCCCTGCTACAACCGTGTTCCATTCATAGGCGAAACTAAATGTCATCCGCATCGTCAGCGGAATTCTAATAGTTTTAATGGAGTTTACGGAAGCACTAGCGCATAAAGACCGATACAAAATCAGCTATGATAATTCGCTGGTTAATTACACAAAATGCGAGAATCTCGAATGCCATAGGTTTTTGAGAGGAGCCACCGATAGAGCGGGAGACTGCACTGCACTGCCGAAGGTTCACGCGTTTTAGAAGATTAGTTGCCAAGAGCGCAAAAGCGAGAGAACCGATTCGAGTTGTTCTTGCTAGGAGAGATAATAGGCCAAAGCTGTCAGTCTGTTGGATAACATAATACTTGAACCTGTTTACTCTACCCCAATTTCATCTTCCCTTAATTAATACCGCAAACGGGGAGAAAGTAAGAGAGAAGATAAAGGAGAAATCGTACCGCGTGCGCACGCGCGTGTGTGTCTAAGCGAGCGCATATAAGAGAGATAGGAAGATGTCAGTTGCGTGGTCTTTACGTTGTAGCTGTCTAATGGAGCCTGCGCAATCGAGTTGATACCATTGGTTACTCAGCATCATATAGATCATCGGCGCTTCGAAATAGTCTATCAAATCGTTGGTGTACGTGCAGTCGATGAAACCTCGTCTATATTGGTTACGCTATCTATATGCTCGACTGTTTCCTGCCGAAAATAGCAGGTTCAATGCGCTTACTCCGACAAAGGAAAAATGTCAATTAATCTTATTCCGACGTCGATATCTTTCGTCCTACTCTCAATTTCACGTTTTATCGCTCGATCTAATCGTCCTATTGATATTATCGTCGAGAAAAGAGAATCTCACGCGCGATAGGGAAACTGTATGCATATATATCTATAGATAATTAATTATACAATCTGGCTGGCTTGTTAACGGCTCGTAGGTAACGATATCCGCAAGATAGAGATTGCATAATGAATATCGAAGGAGCATCGTAGGATTGCCATCGTTGCCGTTGTTCTAGCCGTTCTCTTTCTCTCTCTCTCTCTCTCTCTCTGTCTCTCTCTCGTTCGTTGCTTGGTTGTTCCAGTCGCTATCTAATATCACCTAATCGTCTATCTCTATTGTTCCTTTAACCGCGAACGAGTTCCGCTAGAGAAGACACATCGTGCTGGCTCACGAGGTGCGTCGCTCACAGCACGGATGAGCTGCTAGGGTATTGTTCGATAATGAAGACTGATGACAGGATGTCAGCGGAGAGGCGAATGAGCCTTGTTTTGCGTCAAGAAACCGCCGTCAGTATATTAGGCGTCGTTCACGATAAACCTTCGCTCTTTATTCGGCCCCATCCTGATGAACCATTCGCGACAGTACGGATTAATGAACTGGTGTCCGCCTTATAAACGACTACGAGAGCAGCTACAAAAGTAATACCAATGAAAGTATAATTCATCGACGTGGAAACTTGTCTTGTTTTTATAGAGTCGTTCGAATGGTCCATCCGTTTTCCGTTCGACGATTGGTCTAATATTTGCTTTTGTCTTTTAATACCAACGATACGTACGAGAAATTAATGAAATCTATAGATATTAGAGGAGAAGAGAGGAGATCGACATCTTTGTTGAAGAATAGGAAAGAAAGTGGAGAAAAAGATCGAGGGAAAGTCAGTCAGTGGGTGGAAGTGGATAGACCATCGATTTTCAATCTTTTGCTTTAACTCTGGAGTTGCTGTATTCGCGCGTGGAAATAGTTACGAGACGATGGATTGATCTCTCGTATACTCGACATTTTTGCTTACTTTATGACTTGCATACGAGCAAGAAAGAACGTTCATACGGTACTAAGAAAATAGGAAATGAATGAAAAAGAAATGGATGTCGAGGGAAATAATCTGTCGCGATATTATAAAAAGAATGAACGAGAGATTGGGACGAGTGAAAGAATCAGAAAGAGGGAGAAAGAGAGAGAGAGAGAGAGAGAGTGATAGGGAGAGGAGGGGTTATATCCAGGGATACCTCTACCTACTTACTTGAAAAGGGTATTCGCTTTCACGTAGTAATAGTCCAGGATTTTGAATGTCGTTGGTGCGATAAGGGATGGAAAGGAAGCCATTATCGTGCTACGTGATCTTCAGCGTACGAGCGGAGCGTGCTCCTTAAGCGTGTTCTATAGCAAGGTTCTTATATTTTCGAAATACGTCCAGAACGTGTGCCCGGTACTTTGTAGGAAGAGAGAAAAAATTTTTGAACTGGAGGATTGTGATAAATTCGTCTGACTACCGAGTTTGACGTCTAAGAGTCGACAAATTTTCTATGCCTTTTATCGACAAAATTGAAAAAAAAAAAAACGCGAAGAAGAATCAGAAGATTATCGATCCACAGCGTTATTGTAGTTTTAGCGCCAGTGGAAACGAACTGTTCGTCTAATTATATCAAGTCCTTTTCTGTAACTTCTTCAGCCACGCGACAGTACATACGATTCGATGGAAGAGATCGGGAAAGGTTGGCAGGACTTGAGAGGAGGAGGAGAAGGAGGTAGAGGAGAAGGGGGAGGAGGAAGAAGAAGAAGAAGAAGAGAAGGAGAAGGTGGAGGAGAACTCCTTTCATACCGAAACGGAGTTGCCCGTTCAGAGGCATTCAACGAACTTGGGCAGTTGACTCTTTATGCCCAAAGTTTCCTGGCATTTCGATTTTATGTTAATTTCAATTCACTACGTCGAACCGTTCTCTTCGTTCAGAAAGAGTGTGCTCACCGAATCCAACGCACACGGACGTAGAATCAACCAAGTTTATCCACGACCACCGAATAGAGATCGACGAAATATCGCCTTCCGTCGAATCTCCCGTTACCTCGCTTGCCTCTATCTCGGTCCCACCTTCCATTCCCTCTTTACCAGCCGCGTTCAGCCTCGATCCCGGATTGTAATTCGCCTTAAACGATTCCGCGAAAGCGTGACTCTCGATTCAATTCTGTTTCACAGGTAGGAGAAAGGATCGAGGGTATCCTTTAACCCAAATATGCAGAAGCTTTCCTGATCTTCTTAGTCTTCGTCCTTCTCTCTACCTCTCTCTTTTACTATCTCCAACTTTTCTTTCCCTTCTCACACTTATTAAACTCTCCCTATTGCGCGATTCGTTCGTGTTATCATTCGGAACCGTTCTTCGTCTTTCAACAAACTCAACTCTCGAAGATCTTGCGGCGAACGTAATCGCTGAGGAAGGGAAAAGAAAACGAACCCATTCTCTCTACTTCGACGGAAGTATCGCAAAGACAAAGCGATTCATCTTCGTTTCTTCGATCTCCATAAAAGAAAAAGAGAGAAAGGGGAGAGAGAGAGAGAGCGAATAGTTCACGAAAGTTCTTCGAGAGAAATTCTGCCAAGTTTTAATTACCGTGCGGTTTAACGTTCCTTTTCTACACGTTTCTGCTCGAATGTCGCACAGGGAATCGTTTTACGTCTTCATATAATTTTTATCCTTCCTTCCTGCCTTCTGGTCCAAATATTCACGCCGTGACGATAATCGGACGTGATCGACAAACTGGCTTAATTATTTCGATGATAAAAATAATCTTTCATTTCTCTTGACGGTAATGGTTCGGATGAGTTACGACGAAGCCATTGTCAACTTAAATTTTCGATATAACCGAAAGAGTAATGTAATATCGCAAAATGATATTTTGTTACGACGAGTGCTTTTACTTGTCCTTGAAACGAAAATACAATTTCTCTAATTTCTCTGTTTTTGTTTTAAAAGCTTCACCGACGTAGCATAATCTTGTTCGCGATCCGAATATGTTATTACGTTACGTACGAAAGAGACGACTATAAAAAAGAAATTGCATTTTTGAGACGTAATTCCAACACGATCAAAGATTTCATCGAAGTATCTGACAAGAGCACGCAATGTCTAACGGAGGAAAAATAGGGGAAAGAAGATGGAAGGAGAAAGTGAGATATATGAGAGAGCGCGAATCGGTGAACAGGGGAGAAAGGAGGATGAAATTTGGTAAAGTCCGCTAGGTTGCGAATTATCGCGACGTTATTATTTGCTCGTCTCGTTCTGAGGGAATGCTCTGTGAAGGTACGATGTTCCTTCTTGCCTGCCTGCCTGCCTGCCTGCTTGCCTGCCAGAGAAGGAGGCAGCGAGGACATGAGGAGGGTTCGGAGGTGTATGCAAACAGCTGTGCGTGGCGGGCACCTCATACCATCTCTACATCCATTCCCCGTAAAATCAGGCGCCGAAGTGGGAGGAACGGGTGGTGGTAAGCTTAGCTCGAGCGAGAAAGAGAAGGGAGAAGTTGCCACAGTGTTGGCTCGTTCCAAGGGTTTGTTGCTGGCGAAGAGCGAGGAAGGGATCAAGAGAAAGACGGACAGAGACAGAGATAGAAGGAGAAAGATGAAAAGAGACGGTGGGTGGTGAAGTTAGTGCGACACTGCGACCCTGAACTTGCTGTGAATCGATCGATAGCAGGTTCAGTGTCCTGCCCCTGTCTCCCCTCTTATCCTCTCTCTTACCTCTCCTTCTGATCCCGAGTCGAACGGGCAGAGAGCTTCGAGAGAGGAAGAGGTGGAAGAAGAGGGGAGAGGACACCATAAAACCCCAAGGCGCTTTCTGCGAGGATCCCGTTACACGAAGCCGAGCTCTTAGCTCGGCGTTAACGAAAAGCGCGACCAACCGTGAGGAGACACGGCCGCTTCGAGAGAGTCGCTCTCCCGTTGCGAGCGCTTCTCTCTACCCCGGATCGATACCTTGGTATCCTTGCTTTCTCGTCCCTTTCTCTCTTTCGTTCTGCCTCTTTGTCTCTCTGGCTCTCTCTCTCTCTCTCTCTCTCTCTACCTTTTTCGCTGCCTCCGCACACTTGTCCCGGCCATCTACGGAATATTTTTCTTTTCTTCCCTCGTCCGTCCAATCGTCCCTTGCGCAACCCACGCCAAGAGCTCTGCTCGCTTTTTATCCCAATTTCGCTGCGAAAATGAGATACACATTCTATCTCTAGACAAACTGACAATTTACGACGCCAAGGAAGAAAGATCGAGCGAGATGAAAAGAGAAAGATCTTCTCTGCAAGATGGGTATTAAGTGTGGCTGCAGCTTTTGTTACTCGTCGTACTAGATTCCGAGAGTAAATACACGACGCACGTAAGATCGTAAAGTGAGAAACTCGATGGTAGTATCTACTTCTTTTCGAGGTCGCGAGGGAAATAAGAGGAAAAAGTCATGCCATCGTGAATCGATTGACGTTTTTCTTTTTTTCGCTCAATTTCGTTATAAATTGCTAATTACGTCGTATAATCTTTTCGAAGAGTACTCGATACGACTTCAGAATCGTCCGTTTCCCCAAATTTTCCGATTATCGCCTAATTTGAAAAACAAGAAAGAGAATTTTCACCCGCTATCTCCATTTCATAGCACTCCAAGTCACGTTGCTGTCGTTATCGTCGTCAACGCGTTCCAGATGTCGTCGTCGTCGTCGTCGTCGTCGTCCTTTCGAACGTGAAAGGACGACGAAGGGTTGGTAGGTGAATGTTATACCATGTGTCGTTCCGAAAACCTGGCCTGTAATGCGCCATCCATTACCTTTGGTAATAGCACCTTAAGGAATTAGCGATAACTAGGATTATGCGTCGCTAAATTTCTTGGCAGTCGCGGCAACTCGTTTAGTACGTGCCCGATGGTTTTGATCGGTGAGTTTCTTTTCGCTTCTTTAGAAATTTTTCTTCCGTGTACAAACACGTTCATCGATCGTAATATGACGCGCGCGTGAAATAAATTGTAAAATGTCAAACGAGAAAGTTCTTTTCTTTCTACAGGTATTCATAAACAAATTCCAAAGATCGTTTTAAAAGTTGAGATCGACTCCCTGCCTCGATAAATTTCTGGGTAAGCTCTTGATTTTATACCAGGACAAGGCTACGAAATTAATACACCGCGATATACACTCTCGTGGCTGCAATTGAAAACTGCTTGTATCTAATTAAAGTGTTTGGGATGGCCGGTAGAGCTCAGAATATACGTACTTCTACCTGGCGCAGGTGCAGTCAGTGGGATCGATGAGCTACGTTTTGTTAATCTCGTGTTACGGATACTAGTAAAACGAAAGAAAAGGTTAGTACTAAAATCCGTAGAAAAAGAATCTAAAAGTAAGCGAGAAACGAGGAAAGACGAAAAGGTGTTGAAGGATAAGACACTGGAGACAAGAAAAGAATGCGTTTCCCAGCAATTCCCGTTATAAGCGATCCCAACGGAAATTAAAAATAAACATTACGTTGCTCCACTTTACTTTTCTGATTTATTGTCTCGTGGTACACGCTTGTTCCTTATGCTATTAATTGCTCAATCTATGAAGGGTTTATGTATAACTGATGTGCAAGAGGGAAGGAGCTTATATACTCGTAGGTACTTACACTTTAATATCTCCATTTTTCTTCGATTATGCATTTTGCATTTTCTTCGAGGAGACATCGCGTGTTCCATATTTCTGGAAAAACTGGTAAAGTTGCGATAAGTGAATCCGGAACGCGGTTATCTCGTAGTAATTGGAACCGTTTGAGTCCTTACGGAGATCCACTTTTTAATGGTGTCTCCCCACTTCTCCTGCAGTGCCGTCGTTAAATTTCACAACTCGTTCCGAATGTATACAAATATAACATACTATCAGTATGTAAAAGGAACTGCAACACAATGATGGGAAGGGGAAATAGAGTTGGGCGCAGGCATTCAGCAAATTTTTCAACTCGTTAACGAAAGCTAAAGTGGAAATGTTCTTCGGCATGCAACTTTCTTCATTAACATACATACGCTTAAATTAAAGTTATCGCTACTCTCCGATAAATTGCGACGGCCTTGCTTAAACGCGCAAGATATTGTTAACGAACGGATCTTTGAGAATAGAAAATACAGATCTCAATAACGAAGTCAATTTTGATCGGAAAACCAACTAAAATTCCATTTGCTCCTCCGTGGATGCAATCCCTTCGCTCGCATGTGCGCGCGAGTGTCTATATTACCGACGTGCAAGAAGATAAAAAGAGCAGCACGCACTTGTGTGGTATACTTTTTGAATAGGGTTTACCGTAGCGAAAAGAATTTTCGATTATTATTCATCCTCCTTGGTTCGAGCGCGTTTCTCAGAGCGGTGAATGCAACAGCGGCAGCTCGCTCGATCCCCGTTAGCGACCGGAGCGATAATAAATCTACCGCAAAAGTAATGTGATACCCGTGTTGCGCACCATCTATATATCGCGTATACCTATTCAGACGCGTTGCCCTTACAGCGCTTCTGGGGTGGTAATGGCCCCCACGAGTATGTGTAGCCACATTTCGCAAGCTCATAGCTCCTAGCTCGTAGCGTTGTTGCGTGGATTCGAAGCAGTGGTTGTATCGCGTCGGTCGGGTCTTCGACTATCGCTCGAATATCCCCCGCCCTCCTCTTTTCCCGTTAATGTCTCCCTCTATTCCCAAGTTCCCGTTTTGGAAATAAGTTTTTCTTCGGTCGTTCGGCATGGCGGCAAGTGGCCGACGCCTTTGTTCGATGTTGACCAAAATCGGATTAGCTGAGGATGTTGCCCGACGTTTCTCTTAGGTAGAGACAACCTGACGTATAACGATGACTAATGGCCACTTTCCTCCATCGCCCGAAGGCTCATCAACCATGACCGATGCGAGGTACAAGTAGCGAGCGTATAAATGGATGTTGCACACCGCTTCCTCGTATCCTAGTCCGAAAGTACATACGTTGCTCGGACCCTCGGCTGTCTCCTTCGACGTGGTTCAGCTCGTTACTCGGCGTGTGTACGTGAGAAATCTATTGGAGAGGTAACAAAGCGAGCATTCCGCTGTCTCTGCATAAAGCTTTTCTATCCCGCTGGTGCATACTCCGTTCGCGAATGATACGTATACGTGTAAGAGTACAAGGAAGATTCGTAAGAAGCGAGACGTAATCTCGGGGAAAGTATTATCACAAGGATTCTCGGGAATTCTTTCATTCGGAACGGAGATTGCTGTTGACAAAGCATAAGACAGCTGACGTTGAATCGATATAATTAAAGGGGTGGAAAAGTAGAAGCGACAGAAATCCAAGGATTATATACCTATATCTCGAAGAAATCCTCGACGGAGTTAAACGAATTCAATGCGGATGGGCTCTAATGAAAAATGTCTCGGGCGCGCCTCCACGCTTCCGATCTTTCCTCCTTCTCCTCCCTAACCGCTCCTCCGCAGTCGCTAGTCGCTCTACCTCCCCGTTCTGATGGATATTAATCGCGAGACGGTGGTTCAATTATATTTCCAATCGTCCTGCTCCAGCAACGATTCCACGTTGAGCGAGTCCGCGAAATTATAGCGAATCTCCCATCATATAATTCTCCTCCATCGGGATTTTTCAGAACGTACGACAAGCAAGAGGCAGAGATGATACTTGGCAAGAGAGAGGGAGAGAGAGAGAGAGAGAGAGAGAGAAAGACCGTACCCAATTTCGTAGTCGCTCGCACATTCTTTCTTTCGCATTCCGCCGTAAGATCGTTGGTTTCGCACACAAGTATTCCATGCAAACCCTCCTATTCCACTCCGATCTTCTTCCCTCCTCGCCATTCGAGACGCGAAGTAAAAGATACGCCAATCGAGTAGATCGCTTCTTCGCACTTTGCCGATAAATCGATACGTGTGTTCGATACGAGCGAGAAACGACGTTAAATTCTCTTTTGTCTAGCAACTTATCGTTATAGGTAAATATTGTTTTCTATTTTCGTGAAACGATCCGGCCGTTTGCGTTTCTTCCTTTCGCGTTTCGTCATCGTCTATTTTTCTTTTCGCGTAATAATGCTTTATACGATATATGCATAGAAGAAGCCCGCGGAACCGTCGCCGTTTCTTCCACTTCCTTTCAATACTCGTTTGTGTGCTATGCACGATACGTTACAACTACGAAGCAGTGTAGCGTATCAATAATAATGGCATGCAAATTATTTGAATTAACATTGGAATTTTTCAACGAATTTGCCTCATCTTCCGGTCATGTTCTACCCATCGTATGCTCCTATTCAAACCGTCGCGCATATTATTGACGATATCGTGGTGATCGGGGCCGCGAAAGCAGATGACTCGCAAGCTTTCCATGTTGGCAGAACGCGCGAGCGGGCACGCATTCGCTTGCTATAATATCACAAACTGACTGTAGTGTAAACAATTTATACCGCGGGCAGAAGCTCCGATGCCAATGGTATATATACACGCATATATATTTCAGTGTCATTTTAATTTGCACACTGGGAATATTTTACCATCAAATTTGCATCCGCATTACAGTCGGCGCAATGTAATCTCGTCGATATTTTGCGCTGCCTCGCAGAAATGCTTTCTCTCTTTCTCTCTCTTTTTCTCGCTCTACCTACCTTCCATTTTAATTATTTTCGCCCCGAAAGTAGATACCGCCGCTGTGGTTGTTCGGCCTGGTGGTAGTGCCGGTGATAGTAGAAAGGATGCGGGGCTGGTGCTACCGAAGGGAAGAGTTGTAGGTGATGGGGTAGTGGGTTGGATTGGTGAAGGAGAAGATGCGCATTTTCCACGAATATTTGCGCTCTTTATTCATCTTCCTTTGCCTACGGAGGGAGAGACATAGCTTCATAATGGGAACATGGTGGATAGCTCGTGCTCGAAAGCTACGTGAATTCTTGTTCCTTGCTGCTTGTTCCCCTTTCTCTTCTCTTTTTCCTTGCAGCGAATCATCGAGAGGAGCCTTCTGCTTTCTATTTATACTCCATCGAGACGAAGGAGCTGTATAAAATTAACAAAAAAAAAAAAAGACCAAAAAACCATAATCGTAGAAATACGAAATATCGGTCTAAATCACGCCTGTTTTTTCAACGTTCGACGATAAAAATATAACTCGCTATTTTATATCGATTTTCGAGCATTCTATAAAACTCGCGATAATTTCGAACGATTCGTATAATGTTACCAACTTATGAGCGTTGCGGACCGGTTCGTTGAATCGATTTGCATGTGTATGTCGGAAACGTTTTTCGACACAATAACGAAATTTGCATAATGCGCGAGAAAAACGCCGTCCCCGAAATCGTATCTCGGGCTCGAGAACGATAGCGATTTTATGCGTATTGCCGTTCGCATGAACGGTCAATACACCCTGCAATAACGTTGGTCAAGCGAACAACGTGACGAATCTCATATCCATCTAATTTGAATAATAATATATACATTGTTTTATATTTAACTGATTTAGATCGTTTCAATTAATGCTTTCCATAATATAAAATGTCTATACGTGGCGTATCTACGAGGAACAAAACGAATATATCTTGTGCGATTATGGTAATGTAATATCGTAGATATTGGTATCATTTTTATATGAAATTATTTTCACGAGTTGTCTAACGAGATACGCATAGTTCATGAATAATCCTTTTCAGTTACATTTCGAAGAATCCGTTCGATACATCGTAATGGAAAATTAGGTCAATAGATAATGCGTACGAATTCATGGTAGAAACGAAAGTAAGGGTCTATGGTGTGTAAGGGTCTACGGGAAATTTAGTTAATACCTCTTGCGTGAGAAAGATCGATTGGATTTACTTTGGTACCACTCTACGCAACTTTGCCACACTTCGTTCCTCCTCTTTCTCCTCTTCCACCTCCTTCTCTTCCTTCACCCACTTTCCTATCCCCGCTATCGTTATTCCGCTTTCCTCCCGTCGCTCGTCCTCGAAACTTCCTCGCACGAATTAACCCACAGAACGTGTGCACGCGTGCAATGAAAACCAGAAGCACATCTTGTCGTAACGAGGCGCAGCGGTTAGGTATAATGTTTGTAACGAGGCTCACACCTTCTGGCGTGTTTGTGGTGTAACGTCACAAAGTTACATTCTACGGGAGAGCTTAGTGTATGCAAAGGGGTACAAAGCGATGAAACGAACAGCCCTTTCTACGAGTTGCCGTTCGCTCGTCTCTTTGCACCTGTAAACGTGACAGTATCGTAACGTTCTGCTCGGAAACTTTGAGATTCGAGTTTCCCAAAGTGCATTTTTTTCTCGCTCGCACCGTAGAGTTCGACGACATCGCTCGCTACTATTACTCCATGCAATTACGTTTACGCATTTTGGGAATAAAAAAAGAAGACTAATATCATTTCGTTATAAATACGATGTAGTCCGGTAAGAATGGAAGACGCGGTACCGCCTTAATTTTAATTCCTTGACATTTTTGACTCTTTCGTAGATGACAAAGCAGGTGGTTTAGAGTACAGTGTGTGCAAAATTCAATATATCATACGTGCCGGCGCTATCTTCGACATAAATTCTGTCCGTGCTTCTGGTCGCGCAGCACGATATTAAGAAAATCCAATTTCCTTGCCGTGGGAGCGTCATGGTATGAGTACAGGAACCGACGACGGTGGGTAGCTCGCTGGATCTTCGAAGCGGATCGTTGGGGAGTCAAGTTTGCTCTCAATCTGTGTAGACTTCCTCTTTCAGTCTCTCTCTCTCTCTCTCTCTCGCTCTCTCTCCCCTTGCTTCTTTTTTCTAGCGTCTCTGATACGACGATAAGGAACCGACTGAGCAATTTCTGATATGTTGCACAAACATTCAACTTATTCTCGCCCGAACCAAGCCTGTCATCTCGATTGCTCAGTCGCTGAGATTTTAAGTCTTGTCTAGCTTGAGTTTCTTACGTCGTAATAGTCCTTTTCTTGGTTTATTTGCACTAAAGATATCTTTCCTATTAAACAAATCGTAAGGTAGTACGTGTTTCTTTACTTAACCCGAACCAATAGCAAATATTAATTTTCCAAAACGTTTTAATTATCGTATATTTACTTGATAGACGCTCGTAATCGTACGATTTTACGATAGACCAAATAAATGTGCGCTGGCTTAGTAGAAAAAACTAAATTAAATTCAGCGAGCTTGGAGGATTGTTGTATCGTGAGAGAAAAGCATCTTAGAAAAAAGAAGACGATTCAACGTGGAAACTTCGGTACGCTCGTAATCTTACTCCCGTTGTATAAAGAAAATAGTATAACAATCGAGAGAAAAAAGTTGTTAAAGGGCGGGTAAAACAAAGGGTGGAATATAGATACGTCGACTCCGTTTTGTTGGTTTTGAAGGAGAGAGATGTCTCTTTCTATCTCGTACGCTATAAAAAAGTTCTCGTGTTCTATGAAAGAAGTCGAATGATGGATAGGATGATTTGTTTGGCTTCCCATCATCATTAAGCTTTGCGCGTTTTTTTCCGATCGAAATCGCACGTATCAATCTCCTCTCGATCGGAAAAAGCCTTATTTTTCATTTCCACTTTCTCCACAATTCTTGCGAGAGAAGGGAAAAAAGAAGAAAAAGGAGAGGAGATAAAACGAAAAGAATAATTCTCGTCTCGCTTAACGACCAATAAAGTGATACTTATATCAGGCAGGGAGTGCCAAGAAATGTTGCCAGAATGACGTATTCTTTTCTTGCTTGCAAACAACAACCGTACGAACGTCTTGACAAACGTAATATGGCTTTAATCGCGATACAAAGTTTTACGGACGTATTCATCGCTTTCTCTTTGCCAAACAATTTCATGTCGATTTTTTTCTATTCCTTCGAAACACTAATTCCATAAAAGTGAATAAAAATTCTCGATCTAACGTCTCTTACACGGCGGCCCCAATTTATTCACTACTAGATTTAGAAACGATAGTCGAGCGTATTCGATCGATCGTAAGAGGAACGGTTTCGTGTAGCGTTAGGTGGGTAACTCGTCGTCGAAGAGATTACAGGTTTCGTTGAAATTTAGGATGACGCTGTTGTATCTTTTACCGTCGTAAAAATTCTCTAACTTTCTTCCTCGTATATCCTGCATATGGAGACTATATCGAGCGTTATAGGAGGAAAATAGGAAGAGAAAATCGGTGTAATCTCGGGAGCGGTATGGTCTGGTAAAGGGTGTATGGCTCCGAGCCCATTGGCGAAGAACGCGTCGTGCCACGGCGTGGCACGGTGTCCGCCATCCCCTGCACCCTTGCCGTTTGTCATTACGGCTGGCCACATTTTATTTATAATAATTGGTTAGAAACAGTTACGCGGTTCTGGCTTAAGGTGGGGGCTCAAGGGAATTTATGAAGTCGACGGTGCCTGAACCGAGCCAGAAGATACCGAGGGTGTCTTGCTCTTTTGGAGGCCGTCCAGATGCGGCTATGCTTTGGCCAGCCCTCCCACATAAGGGTTTGGCTATCTTACCGCGAAGAGACAGATCGCGTACCCTGCCATGGCGCATGGCTGGAATGATAAACGAGCCTGATGTTTCTGTATAATCATGGTCCTAGGATACCTATTCGGGTAAGTCTTCCTTCTCCCGGTCTTCCGCAATCCTCACCATCTGACACTTTACGCAGACTTTGCGATCGTTGCCGGATCGATTTACCGTCCGTAACTGCAAGTTTATTCCTGCTTAAAAAACATCATCTTGCGTAGTATTGCTACGTTCATTGTGCGTAAAAGTATCGCCGTACGACCGAGTAACGCTTCTTCCACTTTTGCCGCTGTCGGAAAGAATCAAGTCTTGTTGATCTCTCTCTCTCTCTCTCTCTCTTTCTCTCTCTTGTTCTTTTCGCGGTCGTACGCATTACCAATGTAAATCCTGGCTTCTCTCGCTGTGACTTTTTGTCGAGCGAATCTACGCAAATCGGTTTGAATACCTACGCTGCAAAGCTCAGTCAAGTCTAGACACCTCGGTCTTGTCTCTCGGGATTCCTCCTTCTTGGATTCGCTAAGGGAACTCTTTTTCTATTTCTTCTTTATGTTCGTCTTCTTGGTTTAGGGCGAGAACATTCACATAATTTCTCGCGACTTGATGCCAGACCATTTTTCACCATGCTAGCGAACGATTCGTAGGTACCATAGATGGCGTTAGCAACGGAGTTTGCTAGCACTGGCCTAGCAAGCAGTAACACCAGCGATGCCACTCCTACCACTACCACTATCCATTGCCATCACCATCAGCACTACTACCGACGGCTACGGCCAAGTCGCCAACGTTATTGCTGATCCCAAAGATTTATGGTGAACCTCCCGCACACATGGTGCTTTAATTATGTGTGCTAGTCGAAATGAATTGGCGAATATTTTATACGACGGAGTACGTTTCTTCTCCTATCCTAAATTTTATATACCCCCTACCTCTAGTGAGAGTAGGCGGTCGGATTTATCACGTATCATATTTTTCAAAAGAATATATTGGGATTAACGATGTTTTTGATCGTCTATCGTTAATGATTTAATAAATCTTTATGTCACGGTTGTCTACTCCAATGATGTAATAACATTTTTATTCGTAATGTTATGTACGTTGTTTCGTTAATTTCTGCCCCGTCTTTCTCTCCCATTTCCACTTGTGCTTAATGTCTAATACCTTCAATGCCACGATATAAGTATATCAAATCGATCTCGTACGAGTAAATCCTATACACTTCTTTTAAACTGCATAAATCGGCAGGCTCCTCACGTTTCCCCCGTAAAATTCTTCACCCATCCGTAAAATTTCGCTCAGTCTCCTTTCCGGAAGATACATCTGCACTTTAACCCCCTGACCACTTGGTGTCATACATGGTGCTTCTCACTTCTGCGACGACACTAATTGGATGATTCAATACTGCGAAAACGTGATCGGAAACGCGAACACTACGGACGACAAGATTCGTTACATGCAATTTTTCTACACGGGTGTTCTGTTTTCTGTCAGAGAATGAAAAGAGGTGCGAAGAGAGAGAGAGAGAGAGAGAGAGAGAGAGAGAGAGAGAGAGAGGGAATAGGGTGGAAATGGTACGAAAGGATGTGGGTTTTGTGGGGAGAAAAAGAGAGATCGATCGGTAAAGACCGGTCTGAAACATTTGTCCGCATGACGGACTAACGACCGTACGAGTATTCGCGAGTCTTTTTGTCACTGTCCCGCTTCTACAACGCATCCCATTTACCGTTGTATCGATTTTCTCTCCTTCTTTTTTTCATTATTCTTAGCGAACTAAAAACTCGAGTTAAGAGAACACATAGTCGTGTCTGCGAACAGGTTATAAGGATTTATTCCACCGAATTAAGGTATGGAAGGGATTAATATTCTTTTTCGACGGTAGAGAAAGAGAGGCAGAGATAGAGTGGATACGTAAAACCGACAAAGAAAAGACGCTGTGCTCTTGTAAAATGGAAAAGAAGTGAAACGTTGAAAGGCTCGTGGAAAGTCGAAAGGAAACGCACGAGAGAGAGAACGAAAAATGAGTAGGTGGGAATTAATATAGTTCTCGTCCTGACTCTATGGCGACAGCGTAGCTCTATGAATATGTAAATCTATTTTCTGACGAGACACATTTCACATAGACACCCTAACGTCGTTTCGCAGTGGGATACGACCTCAAAATAAATCATTTATAACCATCATTCGCCAATTCTCATAAACCGTCCTATCTTCCATGCTTATGGTTTCTCATTTGTTTTCCCTGTCCCTCTTGGTATAGTTCTTCTTTTCTCATTAGTTTCATTTTTGTTCCTTAATCTAACTTTATTTAATTTTTCTGTTTCAGGTAAGTGGTCCTTTCCTCGTCATTTGTTTCGCCTAGGAATTGAAGGTAGTTATTTTTGGTCTTTCATAACAAAGTGCAACACAGATTGAGTCAGATATCGTGCGATGGCTCTTTGCCAATTTGGGGCGTTTCTCGCGAGCGTGTTTCTTGAAAACACGCTTTCTCAATGAGCAGCTTCTTGTATCGTAGTATCTGTATAGTCGCTTTTACACGCGCGCGCGCATACACACGCACACACACACGCGCGCGCGCGCGCGTGCATGCATCCGTTTCTAGAGAAACATATTGTCTTAACTTTACACCCAAGAACATGGGCCTCTGTGTTGCTCGCAAACTAATATTCTCGAGAAACTATTATGTTAAGATTATTATAATACTCGCGAATTAAATATTATTTTAACGACTATTAGCATTACAACCACGGAGTTTGGCAAACATCGCGGTGCCAACAATATTTCGTTGTTCGAGTTACACCAAAATTTATATTATCCAGTCGAATGTGGTTAAACGATGCTTGATACTGCTTTCTCCTTATAATATCGTTTCGATATAATCCTGCGTTAACTTTCTTTCTCAAATTCTCCAAGTACACGTTTCACCGTTTTACAAAAATTCGGAGAAATTCGTGATATTCTCGGTAGACTTTACGTTGAAAACTAAGCGTGTACGCAGGTGTGAGTGGACTTTGTGTGACGAGAAAGGATTAAAACGAATAGAAAGGAAAAAGACTGCACTGTGAGGAGAAAGAGAGAGAGAAGGAAAAAGAGAAAGAACCGTATTACCTACGCGGGTGTGTACATGCAAGCCATAAACCCTCTTGCTTTATCCTAGCGAGGGCAAAGGTGCGCGGCGGTATTCAGCGATCGTTAATTTCACTCGGGGAGAAATACCGAGGTCGTTTCTACAAAAACCGCGGACGATCCAGCTTCTACTGAACGTTCGCGAAGCATTTTGGTTGGTGCATGGAGAGACGATTAGAGGAAGAGTCAGTGGAGGGAGAAGGAAAACGAGAGAACCGGCGAAAAGGATGAAAGAGAGGACAGGGTTAGTGGCCAGAAGAGTAGAGAGCAGTAGAGAGAGAGAGAGAGAGAGAGAGAGGAACCGAGTTAGATGTAAGGACCGAACGGCTTTTGCCAACTTATTTTACACTGATCTCCACTCTCCATCGACTCGCCGCGTTACCAAGGCCGCGACAAATGTCTTCTTTCCTCGCTGACGCAAATTGCCTAACTTCCCAATAACTTGTACGAAAGAGAAAGGAAAAATTACAATCTCCTTTTGACACCTCTCCACTCCTTTGTGCAATAAAGCACAGATTACGAATCCAATTTTACGAATCCAAGATGCAATATCCAATGACTCCTGATCCATTTGTATCATCATTAAATCCTCTGTTTATCCGTTCCTCTCTATCCACCGTCGTTTCGTTCGATAGACGTATCTCCATTGAAATTTCGTTCGAATTATCGAAGACTCGTTCAAGGAAGAACAAGACCAACTAGAGATTTCTACCACAAAGGAGTTCAGATTTCGGTTTCTCTTTCGATATACCTACGTAGCGCCAATTTCAATCCTGTTTTTTCCTTTCTTTCGATCCCCTTCCTTCTCGAGAGAGGATGCAGAGACCGCGAAAAAACCACGGATACTTCGTAATAACGGAAAAAGGAGTAGTAGCTACGTTTGCGGGTAAGCTGGTACACGGAATGTTTTCACTTCAAATCGAGAAACAATTTTAATTTACCAACCACTCGGCACCATTTACCTCTCTGCCTGCTTCTCTCTTCTCGTTGCTCTTTCCAACTTTCGCGTTCCACTCCCTTCTCTTTTCATGACCGCTCACCTCTCCACCGTTTCATCCACCCTACCCCCTAACCAGACCAACCTGAATACCCATTCGTTGTAACGGCTTTGTTTCATTTAACGAACCAAACGTCGGCCGTTTCTCCCTCTCCTTCCTACTGGACTGCACACACAGCAGTAGCAGTGTAGTTTGTACCGGTAACTCGAATAAAGTCGGGGCTTTATTACTGATTATTCGAAAAATTGATGTCTGCAGGATAATGAAGCTCGATTCGATAACAAAGTGCGTATTGCCTACTGTAATTTCTGGGTGGAGACAGATAGAGAAATGCTATCTGGCGAAGATGAATTTCTATCGATCCCCCCGCTTAAACATTTCGTTTTAATCACACTCGTGTGGTTCATCGGTAGAACCGTATAACAATCGCTAACTCCGCTATAAATCCGTGATAATTTTTTTTTCTGAAATAGGATAAGAGCTAGAACTGGTGCACGTTATAATATTTGCCGAGTTGGAACGCTTTCGTGGAACGTGTGATATCCGACGCCTAGCGACTCAGTTTTTCTTCCTACGGAAAGCTTTTGGACGAGTTAAAATCCATTCGCTAGCGCGCAATTCTCTCTTTTTCCATTCTTTAGGCCGTTTACCCTTTCTTTTTTACTGGTGCTTTTTAACACTTTGAGCGATGAAACAAAGTGTTGGTGCAAGTATTATAACGCGTTTCATGTTTACGCAACAACTACATGTGAATTTTTGTTTCCTCTCTTTCTCGCTTTCTCTTATATTCCTTAGAGGATTAACTCCAGCCACAGGACGGACACCGTAAACAGGGCTCGTTACCCGTTTGAAACGTAAAGCTTGGGTACGACGGGCCCGCCTCCAAACAACGGGAATAATGAGAAACTTTTAATTAAAACCTCGCCGAGTCCAAGGCAATCGAGGAAAGGAACAATGAGAGAAGAAATACGTCGTTAATGGGTGTTTCTTTTTTTGTAAGTTTCGAGAACGAACACAAACGTGAGAATGAGAGGGTACAAGTGACGAAGCTCTTTGTCTTTTCATTCTTAGGAAGATAAAATGTGACGATTGAGAAAGTTTTCACTTTACGCTAGAGAGTGAGGAAGAGAGAGTGTATTTCGAGAGCGTGTCAAAATGTAAATCATCCAGACGCAATCGACTACGTGATAATTCAAAATGATCCGAGATATTGCGGGACAAGAACGCGTGAGATTTTATACTCCTACTGATGCTCTCTTTTTCTCGTGAAGGAGCGAACGTCGGGACGTATCTTGATAATCGATGAATTCAAAATAATCTAAAGATCTTTTCTCATCGCCGAAGACTACGAAAAATAATGAGTAGAATGCAAGATCAGCCTGCACGTCTAAACGTGTGCTTCGGACTACGGACTAAAATTTTCGGATTTGTCGTCCAATATTTGTAACCACGGGGTACGAACTGAAAATTGCATCGCACGTTGCCGAGAGATATTGCGTGCTTTTATACGTGTATCAGATACTGAAAATCTTCGGGGTAGATAAGAAAGGAAATGAGAGTAGATAAATTTTTCAAGTAGAGACTGGAGGGAAAGAAATCCGACGGGTCTATTGAATCTAAAAAACAGTTTGTAGTTTAAAAACTTGACAGGTACGCGTAGTAGCGATAGAAAAGCACGGAGCTAGTTTGTGTTTGCAGATTTACGAATGGGGCGCTAGCGATGTTCGGATCGTCGTTCGAAGGATTTGATGGCAAGAGCGAAGGAAAGAGAGGGAAAGCGAGAGAGCTCAATGGTAGTGCAGACATCGGACCAAGCTTGCATTTGGCTGTCGGTATTGTCGAGCCGTCAACCGCAACTGCGACTGTCGAACGATATCGGCAGGATGCGGATTCCGCGCGTGGTACGATCGAACTTGCATCAAAAAGCAAACGGCAACGCATAAAGCCAACTTGGTCGACGAATTTGCACGTACCAACCTTCCTCTAATGCGCTCGATTATCTTTCTTCTCGTTTTTCTCTCTATCTCTGTTCATTTATCTTTCACTCTCTCTCCTCCTTATCGAGTCTTATATTCGCATATGCTACATCCTACTTGCGTACATGTGTATTCCAGAAAGTTGAGAGAACTTGGACTCGCGTGAACGCACACGTTCATCCGTATCCGAGTGTGAACCGGGTGAATGGTGCTCCCGCGCGTGTTTACCGCGAGAAAATAATGAAGTGTAGCTTGTCACCGCAACGCCGATAATGTGAATATTTGATTCGATCGGAATGCACAGCGAAGCGTCACGCGTTTCCCACAAACCGCACATGACGAGTTAGAACGAGCTGTGTGCCGGAAATCGTGTCAGTATCCTTCTCTTTTCCGATGAAAGAATCGATTCAATTATTTCAATAATATGTTCCTCTTCAACTTAGGCGCAGACAGAAACGTATTTCTATAACATTTTTATTACTTTTAACTTTTAGGCAGACAAATAGAGAGAACGTTATCGAGAACGTTTGCACGTTCGACTATAAATACTTGATTTTTAAACTTTCCACGAGTGTGGAATAGTTCTCGGCTATCGAAGTAGCAAATTTAACTAATTTGTGGTAGGCGTCGAGTAGAACGCGCGCGTAGCAAGACTTTCAAGAGAACGTGGAGACGTTGGCACGGATCGCATGCACGGAGATTTCCGCAAAGTCGCAAGCGGAAAGACGTCGCTGTTCCAGAGGTGAATTCCCGAGGCATATGGAAATGCCGAGCATTTGCCGGAGGGTACAAATCAGGCTTGTCTAATAAGGTCGTCGCTTGCGCGAGGCTTAAGCCTGAGCGACGATGGGGCCACCTTCGAGGATAGTCTGAACGCGTTTGTTTAATAAATAGAACGGAGATCCTATAACGTATGCCTTTGTTAAATATCTCGACGGATCGGAACGATGTAAATTATTTATCAATTCGCTTAGAAAGTGTGCGCGTTCGTGAAACGTAGCTTTCTTCGTCACTTCTAGTCGCATTGTACGAAAGCAAGTGTTGAGGCGAAAGTCTACAAAGTTTTAGTCAATCCAGCCATTGGAATGCTCTTGGAGTCTTATTCTTCCTTCGCTGTGTCTCTTATCACCGGCATTCGAGTTCGTTTCGACTTATATTGTCGTCGTGGATGGATCGACGATACCCACCGGTAGAGACAGCTTCAACGCTCTCCGTCCTCGGTGAACATACGTTAACTTGTCGTTACACGCTGGAGGCATTGAAGCAGCACTTCGAGAAACTACCATTCTTTCTACCCCTTCGCTGTCTGGAAGCCAATACCAGTTTACTTTTCTGCATTCCGCGACGTCGTGAAATATAGGTGTCCGCTGCGACTACATCCTAGCGCATTGCCTCGAAAGATATACGGGGTTTTACAAATGCGAGAGCGTTCGTGAAAATCCGGTACTCTCCTAGCGATATTTTTCGAATTTTTCATAATCTCCCTCCACCTTTAACCAGTTCGTACTCTACGCATATGACAAAGAACGGATCTTTACGTTCACTTCGTATTTTGCGGGAACAAACTGATTCGTCGGTTTTACCAGTCTATTCTCGATGTAACAAAGAGAATTGACACTGTCGACGTGCGAGAACGTAATAATATGCGCGATCCAAGAATCCTTGTCTAACGGCGAGTAAAGTACACACACTTCTACGACGAGCGGAGATTTTTATCTTTCAAAAGAAACCGGCGCTACTTTCTTTCTCTCTCTCAGATTTCACTTTACAAGAATTACGAGCTTAATACGGTCTCTTGTGAGCGAGCGAGCGAGCTAGCCCGGCGACGAAGACCGCATTAGACGATCCAGAGCGAATTAAAAAATGGACGTACGAGCTCTTCAAGCGAGTGACGATAAAAAGTGATGAAAGTAGTAAAGGCTTGCGCTACTCGTCTTCGTTCTACGATAGAGCAACGAGGCAGGGAAAGGTCGACTTCGTAGGTGACACCGCTCATGAATGGGGCCAGTGAGGGATGGAAAAAGTACGACACCGGCTAAAGAGCTCTTTTAAGAGCCGCCGGCAACCTCCGGGGCTTGACCAGAAAGATCAAGCCTTTTCCTACGTCTCTTCTATGACGTAACTCTTCCGTTCTCTTCCCGTCTCTTTCACGTTATCGACGCTGTGTGTGTGCGCGAGCGCCCGAAGCGGTCTGATGATTTTTACGAACTCGATGGTGCAGAAGATAAAAAGCGCCGAGCACGTATAACGTCTCAGTAGAGATCTTTCGACGGAAGTCGATTATCTTCTTTCTTAAGATCAACTAATTTTACACGAACGCAAATGCGATGTCAGACCTTTTCTTCTATCGTACCTATTGCTTTTGGAACAACAATGTTCGTAAAGTCTTCTCGCGATCGATCTCCAGCTGTCGACGAAACCACGAACGGATTTGGTCTTTCCTTCGAATGCACGCATAGGGCTTCCCTCTTTCCTGGGAGGACCGTAAATCACGCGCGTAACGATGATGTTTCCATTCACTTCGCTTCCCTAATAAAGGCCCCACTCTTCGGAGTATCGCAACTGTCACGAAAATAAATGGCACGGAAGAGTATACGCTGAAAATCACGAAGGAATAATACGTAGATCGTATCGGGCTCTATGCTCGCACCCTTCATCGTCGTCCATCTGAGTTACGCAGGACGACTCCTCGCATGTCGTATCAACCGACACAACCGAGTTATGAAACGTCAATCATAAGCGGCTTAAAAGAGAAGGAGAGAGAGAGGGAGGGGTGCCTAGAGGGAGGAGGTTAATAGAAGGAGATGGACGACAGCAACGAGGGTGAAACGAGTAGAGAAGAGAGAAAACGAGTTGATCGATACGTAGACTAGACAGAACGCGGAATAGGCCCTGTACGTATACTTCCACAAGGAAAATTTACGATGTCCGTCAACGAGGTTCTCGCGTTACGACTTCGTCTTACGAGCCTGCAAAAATCATGAGTAACGTCGAAGCGACATCGTACACGGAAGGCTCCATCTTTTTACGAGAACAGTGTCCCAATATTTTTTCCCCACAAACGACGGCGATCTCGGTGAAATTTTTTGGTAGCTATTACTGGCAGGAGAGAAAGAAAAATGGCCGAGAGAATGATTCGTTTTGTTCTTGCGGCCGTTTTCTTTTCTTAATTCATGATCTACGGTTAGGAACTAAGTCGGAGATGGTTGTGTGCTGGCTTCTGGGTAGCTTCGCATACGTATAAGTGGACTATATAGCACGTAGTTAAAAGTGCCGGTTGAATACACGGGCTAGTAGTCGGTGGGAGTAACGGTAGAAGTAGCAAGGTAGACTGCATTTGTTCGACGCTAATAGATACGGCGATAGGGAACACGCTAGCAGGCACGCAATAAATACCGCGCTTTCGAGCGTAGAACGCGCTCAAGCTTTTTCTTGTCGCGACTGGGTAGTAAGAAATATAAGAGCGTAAGTGAATGAGATAAAAATGGGTGAAGGCGATGGGGGGAAAGAAACGTCAGGGGAAAAAATAAGACATCGATCGATACGATAAACGCTTCTAACGAAAGCGAGGATATAAACGCGATACGTCGGCGTTTCTCGTCGATCGTAAGAGAAATTTGGATACACGTGTCGTTCCTTTGATAACGTTCCCCGCGTTCTGCTAGCCTCGAAGCGGAGAACGTTCGATAAACTCGTGGCAAATTATATCGGCGAATTCAATAATCATTCGACGCGAAGCACGCGGTACGGCCCTCTCGCGTGTCGTACAGCCGGCAAACTTGACGACTAAATGAATTTACGAGGAGAAGCACTCTCTTGGACCACGGAGGGAATCAATAATGCGGTTAAATATTTCATGGATTTCGTAGAATTCGGCTTGTAGGACGGTCACGTCGAGCCCATCTATCGAGATCGAGCCAACTTCAATAGTTAATGAGAACAAACGGGTTTGTAGCTGGCTATTGTAGCTACGCGATCACCTTCGGCCACGTCTCCTACCTCCTCTGTCTCTTCTGTCTCGTCTCTTTCTCGCGCCTGATGCGGCTGACATTACGTGTTTATGCAAGACCACCACGACGGTGCGACGTGGCAACGGCTTTCGATTCGCCATCAACACGCATGCACGAGGTTAAATTTACAAATTCCCGTTGAAAATCCAAACTCGTCCTCGTGTCCTGTTCCCGAAGCTTGATGTATACGCAGATGCTGCAGCATGTATCCGCAGAACGTGCCGCTCGTTTCGCGTTATCGCCTCTCGCGAAATCCACGAGATGCACTCGCGAATGCGCCTCATCCAACATTTCATTTATTTCTCTCCTACGTGACGATCCGTTACGAGATCGGATTTCGTTCCGTTACCTTCGTCGGTCACGTATTAAAAATACATCGCGAGTAGCGTTCGTACCATTGTAACGCGATATTTTTCTTATTTGTCACTAAATACAACTTTTTCTAGTGGCTTAAATTTAAATTGTCCTAGCACGCATCATCGTCTACCGGAGCAGTTCCTAGAAAGAGGACGAGGGAGCTCGAGGAGTAGAAAGAGAACTCGATGTGTTAGAGGGTGCGAGCGAGTGTACAATGGCAGATGCCAGCAGATTCATCAAGAAGCAACGTGGGTAATGGAGGCGTTTAACGGCTGCGGCTAGTTGCATATTCATGCTCACCTTTCCGCCTTCGCGCTGCGCAACCTTCGTCGATAACATCATGAGCTTTTACGCCGGTGGGATGCCTCGCTTTTTTGTCGTTAAAAGCACTTAACCAGCGCTTCGCCAGGAGTCGCTCCTTTCCCGTCCCTTCGTCCCTACGTCGATATAAATCGAGCAAATCCTCAAATTTGTCCTTCTTCTCTCTTACACCCCTTCCAAGTTCGAAGAGAAATCGAAACGAACGAAAGATCCCGACTTCTTCGCTAACACTTCGAATAATGTTTTTCTCTCGATCGTCTTTCGGCGATTATGTCATACCGGTCGACGACCCACAATTTGCAGTAGCAGAAGGCAGTCGTATTAGCTGCGGAGGGTGGAAAGTCCAGCGGCGATTATTTAGAAGCTTTATCGTAACGCTTTCCCTCTTTTTTGCAGCGGAGAGACGAAAAGAAACAAAGAAACGTGAGCGCAGACTGAAACATGGGTCAGATAGGCGGGTTCGTCGCGTGCCGACGTATACTGCCGGCCTCGCCCCCGCCTGTCTGCCCTCTATCCTCACGAAACTCCAAAGATTAACGACGAGAGGTGGCGCAAGACATTACCTATCCGCGCGTAAAAAGCTAATATAACCTTTTTGCATTCGCCGGCGATATAAATTTACCGGTTCCGCTTCTTTACCAACGCGAGCGATAATGCTTACCCTTGTTGCTACTACACACGCATACCTCCTTATCGCGCCATTGCGACCGAAAGATTTTCGACGATTTTTGGAAACTATCCAGAGCCTTATTTTTCCAAAATCGTCGTTCGTCGGCGTCATAGAGGGATGGAAATCGCGAGGCTCCGTTAGTTGTATAGACGAATTATAAGTTGAAACGAGTCGAACGGGCGAGACTTTCAGTATAGATCGAACGCGAAACGTTTTCGTGACGTCGTTCGAAGCAACGATAATTGTCACGACGTGACACTACGCTCTTTTCGTTTTATTGGCCGGCTTGTGAACGGTTTATTGAGGATTTACGCGGCACAATATATCTCCTCGCTGATCCCTCCGTTCGCGTTTCTTTGGCCCTCCCCCTACGAACGTAGCTTTTTCGGACGGGAGACATTTATTAAGGGTTATCGCGGCGTCACTGTAAAACGGGGACAAGTATTGACAATCGAACGGAGTTCAGAAGTAATCTCCAATAATCCCGTCTATCCTTCCCTCTTACTCCCATCGGCTGATGCTTCCGCGCTTAAAGTCGTTTCGCGATTACGTCTGTCGTACTTTGCTACCTTTAAAACATCGAATCATAGGTATCCTCGGTAATCTCGTTTTCTAAATCTTATACTTTTGCCAAAAGTAAAACGCTCTGCGTAGAACAGTACGCTGCTTCTAAAACGGAACGAGTAAGCGTCCGTCTTTGTCTCGAAGCAGGTTCACCTTTCTTTCCGCAGTTACTCCATGATCCGTGCGACCCTACGAAAAGGCGCTTCCACCACTTAAACCGCATATTGGAACGAGCGTGTGCGCGTGTGTGGGCGCGTACGTATAATCCTATATACCTATTCCGTAGTCCCTTGAAATATTGCTCGTCGCTCCCTAGAAGATGTACGATGCGTTATTGTTGAAAGCATCGGAGCGAAAATTTCGGTGTCTGGATGTATCCCTCTGTTCTCCGCCCTATGGCTAGGCGCGACGTCCTCTCGTCTCCTCGTCCTCTTTTCCCACCGACCCTCGCTCCTCTTCTCATCCTTACTCGCTGTATGCCATTCGCACGCGACATCCTCAAACCCCCATCGAGACCGAAAGATGGGTGTAAATGTAAACAGCGTGTCTGCACGTCCGCGAAAGACGGCTTTCCGACGGTATATCAAAGGGGAACAGTTTCTCTTCCTTTTTTTCTCTTCTTTCTCTCTTTCTCTCGCTCCCACGGCAATCTCGATTCTCGAAAATTTTCTTTCCCTTTCCCAGCGCGGTCGTTTCCGTTATACCGTTCTTTTCAACATTCCTTGTTTGTTCTCTTGTCACCTGTCAAGCGCACTGCAAACCTCATTCACGCGCGCCTACGTTCGAATCCGTCCGCAAAACCCATTTGATCGCTTTAAACGAACGTCGAGAGTGAGAGTCGGAGAAACTTGGATATGCACGGTATACATACGTGCGCCGACGTTCCGATATAATAATTTCGTATGAAACTCGTCAATGTGATTTTAACGTGGAGAATAATTGATCGGATTCTCGGTCTAGCTGTATAGAGATCAAACAGGCTTCCATTTTTTTCGATCAGAAATCCCTTACGTTGAGTTTACGTTTTCCAAACCTTTCAACTGTGTGTGCTGTATAATTTACTGTTTTATTTCGTCCTTAATCACGTTATACCGTTTTAAATCGTAGAACTTGTGCAGCGATCGATTTGACGTTTCCTTTAACGTTTTAATGAAAGCCAGTACGATTAATATTTTTTGCAAAAGACGATATGGAAAAAGAAAAGAAGAATGTTCTCCGCGTTAATTTCGCGGTTCGCTCACCCACGTATAATTACAAATTCTGCAGTGTGCATTCCATATTTTCCGCGTTTTCACCTATTTGGATATTTCGTTCGTTATCGTCAAAGCAGCAGAGCGAGTTACATTTGAAATCACGTTGTGATTCGTTGTTGGCGAACGAGTTGAAGGCTACATAGATGATGGCTTTAACTGGATCTGCCATCCTCCCTCCCCTTCCTTTCCTGTCCTCCTCTACCTCTCTCTCTCTGTCTCTCTCCCGCCATCTCTTTTCCGTCAACACCCATGCCTACTCGTCGTACTTACTTTTTCTCTGGTCGTATTGTGCAATAGCTAAATCCATTTTGGTATTAGATTTCTTCGTATCTTTCGCATGCCTTTCATGGTAGCATTGATGGATTAAAGAAAAGAGAGTAAGATTAAAAATGGAGGAAAGGCCGGGAAGAAGGATGGAATACGAGAGGGAAAGAGGCGAGTTGGAACGGAGCCACGTTGCAAAAGAGCTGATACTTGGAATACGATGTCATTCGATCATAGGACCGCCATCCACGCTGCTTAGAGTCAATTTGTTAGATCCACAAATGAATTTTGGATCCTCCTTTCTACTCGGTATTCATCGACTTTCCAAATAAATTAATCATCCTTCTATTTATCTGCTATGTAACCAACAGATTCACGATCGTCCTCCGGTTACTCTTCCGATGGTAGTTTACGTTAGATCGTACGGTTGCGCAAACGGAAAGAAAGGAGAGGAAATCTACTAAACCCTCGCACACAAATATGTGTATGCATATTACCATCAAGGATAATAAATACAAGTTTCGAGTTTATTATGCTTTCTTCGAGGAAAAGAGAGATGGACCAGTGCAGTGGACGAGATGGGGCTAAAGTAAATGCACCGAATACGGAGTTAAGTGTTTGCCGACGGAGAAGAAGAAGAAGAAAAGAGGCTGAGGGAGGTGGGAGTGGATGGAGGGAAAGAAAAACGGGGAGAAAGAGGAAGAAAAAGAGGGAGAGAGAAAGAGAGAGAGAGAGAGAGACGGGTATGTCCGACCTCGAGAGCTGGCGCGTAGTTATGACGCTGCGAAACGTCGAGTGGAACGAAAATTGTGATGAGTGTAGTGTGAAATATTTACACGCGGAAGACAATCCATCACCGGCACCTTCACCCTCGACGTGTTCGCCATCGCCAACCAACGTCGTTGCCACCATCATCAACGGAACTACTACCGACAACTTCAACAGATCTACCAGCAACTCCTTGCTTTCCAGTACGCGGATCTACGAAGCCGCTACTGTGCTCCCAACCTACTTTACGCCTCCGCAACCTTAACACCTCGTAGAGTAGAGTAGAGTGCTCTTCATTTCTTCGTCCCGGACCTCCTCCCGGCACCGAACTCGCCTTCCACCTCGTCGTTGACTACGTCATCTCACAATGATTTCCAGCTTTCAACAATGTCCCATCTTTCGCGCTGGTAACGACAAACGCTTCTACTACGAGATAATGGCTGCCTTCGGCTTGAAAGAAAAAGCTTCGAGATATCCGAAAAAAACGAGAGTTCGAGTTATCCAAAAAAAAAAAACTACACGGTGTAATCGCTTTTTAGCGTCCCTTTGTATTCTCTACTCGCAAGGATTTAAATCGAAACGGTTCGTCGATGTTCAAAAATGTGTTCCCTCGAAACGTTCGAACGAACGTGTTTCTCGTTGGAAGAAACCAACGGCACGAACGCGGTAAAGTAATAATTTTGATTCGTTACGTACAAATGAGACCACAAAGAGTTGGCAGACGACTCTACTCCACATGCGGGGACTACGGTGGCGACGCTATCGTTATTATGATCATGTACAATTACGATTGAGCGAGCGACCGATAGAATAATTCAAATTTATATGTAAATTGAATTTAATGGCCAGGACTACACAGATAACTTTGGGCTAACACCGTGGCGTGGGCTGCCAAGCATGAGTGGCTGGTGTAGGGAAAAGGGCGAACCGCCTACTCTCTGTGATTAACGACGGTCCGCGGTAGTAATTTGACATTAGTGCTTCCGATGAAGGATCGAATTCGCGTTCACGTACATCGCCACAGTCGATTTCCGTGTATCGACTGTCCTATCTAGTCACCTCCATCGTCGTTATATAAATTAATTAGACTTTCTAAAATACACGTAGGTATTGCACCGTATCACGCAACGGATTATATACATATGTACGCCGCAGTCGAACGTAAAATGACAGATGGGCCAGTCCTTGCTTCGTGTTCGATGTAAACGTGCTACCAAATTCTCATATAAAATAATTGCCTTGTAACTCGTTTATACCGTTCACTGAGAATATATCGCGCGTACACTACCTACAGGCGTCGTTTATACGTTAACCGTACTAAATACATTCGGAAATCCATTTCTTGCCTGATCCTTTTGATAGATATCCTCGCTATACGTTTATCGGCGGTCCACTGATATTTCCTGGGAATTTCATCGTCGTTCTTTCCAGGGAATAAAAACGTCTTTAATCGAATATCGATGTTGAAAGATTACTTAAGATACCTCTCTAAATGCGACCAGGAAAAAAATAATAATTTGGAATGGCCTCACGAAACTATTTACACGTATACCTTTCGAGAGTAAAAAACTAAACGAAAAGAAACCTATCACTTCCGTGGTGTTATTTCTCCATTCTAAAAAAAAGCAAGGTGCTTTACTTTTTCAAACGATCGCTTTAGAAATGTATGGAATTTCGTCACAGGATCGTTCACGGGCGTATGGGTCACTGTTCGGACAGTGACGTTTCAACGGTGATTCGACGGTACATAAGGTTGCAATGCAAACAGTCAGGTCGTAGTAGAAACGAGAGGAGAAATGGCCAGGGTAGGCAGGCCTGGTTAATTACTCAACCCCATCCAACGAAGCGAGTAGGTAGGTAGGTAGGTAGGCAGGCAGGCGGGCAGGCGGGCAGCAGGCAGGCAGTCAGGCAAGCGAGCTTCGGTCTATTCTATCCCCTGTTGCCCTCAAGCCTTTTCCGTCCAAGCACTGATGGATCACCCGGCCAGCCCGCCACCCACAGAATGGCCAACAATGACTTTTTGTTTCTTTTTATTGGGAGTAGGCGGATCGCAAGCCGACCAGAACAGAGTATTTGTCGCTATATAGCTTCGATCCCCGCGCCCATCTGCCCTCGCGATTCCATTCGTCCCCTTGTTCTCCGACCGCCGAGTTCTTTAGTACGCCCGACTAAAATAGCGGCACACCCAAAGAGAAAGCGAACGCAAGAGAAATTTATGGAGGAAGGGAAAACCAGAGATAGAGAGATGTAATAATGGCTTTCACTAAGCTTTCCAGAAATTCGATCATTGAAACGTCATTTACAGTAGCGTGCCTATGAAAAAGAGTCTTTCTGAAATATATCGAATATTCGTTTCCTCTTGGAGAGCTTTCCATTCGCACCTAAGATAAAGCAAACAAAGTAATTGGAGCGATAAAAAAGATATTCTGAAACATTTAGAGATGTAGGCAAAGGGAAAGAAAGATATAAAGCTATAAAGACATGGAGAGGAAATACGAACAAGAGTGCTCGAACTTGAACACGACGGAGTACTTGGGTATTGGAGATTTGGGAAGGACTTTTGTAGGATGACCCGAAGCTTCCTGCTGCCAATGACGATTCAATCTCTCGCAAACTCTATAAACTTTCCTAGATCCAATTAAACATCGAATCGTATGGCAAAGCTTCACCTTATTGTTCGAAACTTTGTCTCTCCGATTTCTCCAGCCGGTTAGAAATTAACACTTGTAAAATACCGTACGATATTTTGGTCGAATCACGCCTATCCCCCCCCCCCTCTCTCTCTGATTCTCAAGTTCGACAAAGTAGTTCGGAAAAGTAGAAGCGACTCGATAGGTTGATTCCGTCGCAAACTTATCGTCTGCGTAATTGAATTTGTCCTCTTGGACCGTGTTGAAGTAATGTTGGCAGTTGTATACGCGGCCCCTGAGGCACGCCAAGGGCTTCGCTTATTATAATGGGCTCGAAATTTGCATAATGGATACATATGCACGCGCGGAGAGGCATCCTCGACCCTAGAGCCGTTCTCTCCTTTTCTTACTCGCTCTCTCATTCAGAAGAGAAAGATAGACAGACCGAGCGAGAGAAGGAAGGTAGTTCACCAAGCTCCGAGTAGCGTCTTAGTTGTTAGTTGTTACTTGGTATACGTGTCCTATGCAAATTTATGTCCCATTGTGCGAGTTACCTAAGATCCAGGCTGCCGCTTGTGGTCGTGCTTGTAATTCTTGCAAAAGAGCACTGATTAACTTGCGAAAGTCAAGAATAAACTCTCCCCCTTTAGCTAGAATTTTCTTTTGCGTAAGATGGTGCACCTACGAAAGCGTTCGCTTGCACGAAACTGTAAAATATTCTTCGTCGAAGCATTTTTGCAAGAGACCGAACCAGAACTTTTAACTTTATTTTTCTAATTACGTACCTCTGTATTTCGGTGAAACGAATAGGTCGAGTAATAAGCAGAATAGCACTTGGAGTTCTACGCGATATCTATCGATTATAAAACCGTGTACGATCTTAAAGACAAGAATTTAAAAACGTGTCGTATCCCCGTTGTCGTGTCGATGAATCGATGGTAAGATCTATCGTTGAAAAAAAGCGGGAGAAACGAAGATAGAGTTCGTTAAATTTCATCTAGGAGGACGAAGCGTTTCGTACGCGCCTTGTACGGTTGACCCATTTAAATATACGTCAGCAGGCACGACAGTTTCATCCCGAGACGGCGTTATCGACCCTCAGCGACATCCCTCACCGTAAGGGAAGTATCCTTGCATGTATCACCTAGACTCTGACAAAGCTTCGCAATTAACTCTGCGAACCCTGCGCGCCCACGGCGGTTAAGACGAGCTATCGGAGGAGGCGAAGGTGAAAGAGGAAGAGAAGTTAGGGGGATGAGGAAAACGGGGCCGCTCCTTGTATCAAGTCGCACGTTTCTCGTAAGTAATCGCTGTTATTCCTGGACGATTCTCTCCCCACTACCTTCCACCATTCTTCCGTACTACGTGACACGTGCGAGCGATACTCCCGTCCTCGCGAAATTGCTATTGTGTCGTTCTTTCCGCCATCGTCGTACTCCTCGGAAGGAGCAAAAAGTCTTCGATCGGTTATCGATTCATCTTCCTGCAAAATAGATCCAAGGCTCTCTTCCACGCTCTTCACTCCTCTCTCCTAATTCTCTTTCGTCGATCGATAGAGATTCCTTCTTTTCTACGCAAGCCTCCTTTGGCACGATTATGTAACTCTTTACGTGCCATCGGCATCAGTTGATATTACTTTCCTCGCATGAGGCCAGCGATATTCGTGGTCAGGCGTTCGTTATAAATTAGTTGGAACGAGCGTTCTTATAACCTGGAAATTGGGGAAGTTTTTGTAATTAAGGAGCTGACGTGTTTGCGATTAAAAGTACATCTCTCGTAGGAGAGACTTATTGATCCTCTCGCTGCTCCTTCTCCTCTCATCCTCATCCTCTTTCTCCTTCTCTTGTTTCGGCTGTACGTAACTTCGAGACGAAGTTCTATGCAACAGAAGCCACGTAGCGCAGCATCTGCCGCGCTTGCATAGAGGGCAATTGTAAAAGACTCGAGCGCGATAGCATTTTGTTTGGTGGTTACGCAGATGGTAGAAATACTTTTTACACGATTTGCTCGCGGGTAAGAAAGAGAAAAGGGGAGCAAGGTGAATGGGAAATCGCCACTGGCATATGCGCGTGCACGGTGTAAATATCTTGCTCGAGGTAAATCTCGATAATTCGACGCGTCCTCCGTTCGACCAAGAAGTAGATATCGTCCTTGCTTCCTCCTTTCAAATCTCCATACAGCGAAGTATCGTGGAAGTGTGGTACTCGTACGCGAGTAAACAACGATTCGAAAAAACTCGTGTAATATTTACTTCGTTATGGGGAACGAACACGTTAATTTTACACCGAGAGGGGGGGAGCCCTGGAACGAGAAAAAGAGCAGATATACGAGGAGACAATGAATTAAAGAGAGGGAGAAAGGGACGCTGCGACGACGCTGAAGACCAGAATCTCCGGCGTTGGGTGCTTTCTGATGCAACATAATGTGACGAGCATTGTGCTGAAGTTAGCGGTGGTGGGTAATTCAGCGGCAGCATTTCCATGCAAAGCTTCCCGGATGAAGCTCAGACAGAAAGCAGAGTAGCCGCGGGTGCCGCAGACCTCTTCTGTATCCTGATCGCCCCGTAACTGCGCTGCACCCTTGGCCCTTCCTCCGTCATCCTTGTCTTTTTCACCTTTTCTTCTACTTTTCATCCCCTTCTCCGTTGCCTCCGACGATCCACCTCATTGTGCGTCGACCTTATCCGCGACCATCCGTACTATTCTTCCATCACGATAACGAATGCTCGTGAAATGCTTTTTTACGACATGGAGCTTCGTTCTTTCATCCGAATTTATGAGTTAAAAGCAGGTATTTGAGAAAGAAAGATGCCATTAATTTTTTATTCGAAAAAAAAATCTTATGTGTTCCTGAAGGATTATCTCGTTACAACGTTTCACTTGATATAACAGTTTGTTTAAGGGGATGCATGAAAATGTTACTGCCTTGTAATTGAGCGGGAAACATTTGAATACATATCCGATGCAAGAGCTTTATTTCTTACTCGATGGGCAACGCAGACAGCAATTCCCGGTGAAATACGTTCCACTTCCGTCGAGTCAAGACCGTTAATGTAAACCACTAAACCAGCGTGTTTCTCCTTTCGCAAAGCTGAACCACTTAAGTTCTCACCGTTGTCAGTGTTCTCTTCTTCCGTATTGTATATGTGACAAGTTTTGAGCTTCTGTACCAGTAAGTAGTTCCGTACCAATTCCAATATACGTTTTCCTTCAAAAACACTCGGAGATATTGTTTCGTGCCGTTTAATAAATTTATCAAATAACTCCGAACGATAAAACGATCGCGTAAAATCGACGAGTTCGCAATAATCTTTGCTCGATGTCAGTCTCCGACGGATATTTTTTTGTTTAGCTGAAAAAGAATCGTAAAAAAGCGTTGTTTTCCTCCATACTATTATAAATTCGCAGGCTTACTTCGGACGAACGGTGCCAGTAATAAATAATAAAAGTCCGGAGACTCGGGGAACGATTTTTCACGTATCTTCAGCCGCATCCGAAGAACCGTCCGGTTACTGGTGGGAGGCGGAAAAAGTGGAATAGGATTTTCCTTGGGGATACTTCAATATCGTAGGTGAAGTACGTATATCCATAGCGCGCCCCCTTTCAGCTCTCGAATTTTATTAACGTATTGGCGGTGGACGGTGCTACGGACGTTTTGGCTCGGGTAAGAGGAGACGAAGGGAGGTCGAGGAGGGTAGTAGTAGGCGGGTGAAAGGGAGGATGAACGAGGCACATACGGCGACCGATCGGGGACTGGAGGTGGGGAAGAGATAAAGAGAAGGGAAAAGAAAGAGAGAAGGAAAGGGGGAAAAGAGGGAGAGTTCGGAGCCTCGCGCCGCATAATGTATAACATCATCTTTTACGATATCTCTTTTCTGGGACGGGATATAGGTAATGCAGGGTATTGTATTTTGCGATTGCATTTTCAAAGACGTCCGCTTGCGCTTTGAATATAAAGTTGCCTCGGGCGAAGCCGGCCGTTTCACGTGCCGCTTTCGACGGCGTTGGAGAAGTGGGTAGAACACTTTCGCAACTAGCAGCTGCGCCAGCACGCTAACCGTCTCACGATTATCATACCGAGACTCTAAGTCCTTTATCGTCTCACGACTCCGTGAGAATAAGAGAGAGAGAGAGAGAGAGAGAGAGAACGCCGTAGTCTTCTGCGAGAAGGGTTATTCGTGATCGAAAATAATAATCGTACTCGGAGTGGTTGGACTTCGAACCGCAAGGACAGGGATTAATAAAATTGGCCAGTTCATTAGGTATACCGATTCGACTCGACGGTCATTAGTCCAAAGAAATGTTATCTCTATGTTTTAAAGGGGGTACGTTGTAACTCTCAACGAGAAACGGCCAATTGGAATCGCAGTTCAATGAAGTAGACCGAAAAGTTTCAAAGTTATTTGTAACTTGATCACGGGTTATATAAGTTATACGTGTGCTTGTAGTTACCTGCGATAGTGTTGTCGAAAATTCGCACGAACGATCTGGAGAGTACGAAACGTGGTAGTTTCCCATTGAATCATACGTTAACGATGCTCGAAGAAGGAAATGGCAAGGGGGAACGAAGGGAATGAAAAGAGAGTAAGAGTCGATGGTAGCTAAAGAGTTCTATCGTGGATAGGTGGAGTGGAAAGGGATTCGGAGAAGTTGAGGAGGAGTTCGAGGAGGACGGGGCTACTTCCGTGATAAATTAATCGTCGATTTCCGACGATTACAATTTGGTATGCTTCCAAATCGCTTGCACCCTTTTTGCGGCGGTGAATTTTAGCCGTGTGCATTTTTCATTCGGTGGCGAGCGTCGTTCCTGTGGGGCCCTCAAAAAGAGGATATCCATCTTCCCCAGAGGTTGCTGGCCCTCCCCCGCGTCCCCCCGTTATAACCGGTTCCCTCTCTACCTCCGCCCTTCGTCCTTCATCCTTCGTTCCTGGTCGGTTGGTCTTCGTCGGGTGAGAGAGACTGGCTCGCTTCCAAAAATATTATAAAATTCCCAATTACGAGGCATAGATTGGCGAGGCAAATTGGCCCCGTAGCGAGTCTACTGACCATCTCCCGTAGTGGCCGGTACTCGATCCTGTACTCGGTCCTGTGACGACTTCTTGTCCACCCTCCCCTACCCTTGAACCGTTGGTCCTCGTCCTAGAGGTCGGCGACTGAATCGAACACGGAACCAGATCCTCTGCTCCTCTCCAATCGGTAATCCATTACCGTGACGCGATTGGGTAATTGCAGGTGCGGGGCCCATCTAGAGACGTATCCACCTACCTTCCTTCCATATCCCTCCGCCGCATATCCCTCGTCCACGGTACCTATCCTTTTCGTCCTGGTCGATACAGCCTCTAATTAAACACTGAGCGCACAATGACAAACCTACCTTGTAGTCGGCCTGCGTCGTCAGTAATGGTGGCTGTGGGTTGCTGCCGTCGCTGCTGCGACTACGCCAGCAGCTGCCTTTCTACGTTTCCATCTCCCTCTCTTTCGCTTCTCTCCCTCTCTGTCTCTGTGTGTGTCTCTGTTGGCTACCGGACACGGAGATCCGGTAATTCGGTTAATCTAAGGCGGTTGTTACGAAACACGACTTCAGATAAATCACTCGGTCTTCCTAGTAGCTACCAAACTATTCTCGTGTTCTTCGTTTTCAGAAAGTACAAAGGTGTATGCTACGGAGTTTCGAGAATACAAGGAGCAACGGCTAGTCGTCTTACTACCGTTCCCTCGGCTCTGTGTCATTTAATAAACTACAAAGCACGTTCTTGTCCGAAATGGTAACTCGAATTTGGTTAGGTGCTTCGCTCTCTTCCAATTCTGTTTCTTCGTTAAATTTCGAAACGAAGTTGAATCGTTAAAACTTTACGATCTTGCTGTGCGACCGATCAATATGAAAACTGATATAAAATATGAGTAACTCGGTATAGCCTACTACCCTGTGTAGTCTCTCATTTCCTCTTTCTTTCTCGAACGTTAACGTGGATGATGACCCCTCGGCATCATAAAGAACAGATGTCATAAAAAATATATTTACGGGACATTCAGAAAATCTCGGTATGACATTGTTCCTTTCTTTCTTTTTTCCTTCTTCTTTCTTTGTTTTTTTTCCTTTTTTTTTTTGACGGATAAGAACATCGTTCTCCCAGCAACAGCTTATCCGATCTTTCTTTATCACACCGCAGGCTGAAAGCTTTCTTTTTCTCCTTCCGGCTCGAGCTAACTCGATAACGGTGTCTTGCTTATAAAGAATTAAAGTAACTGCTCTACCCACGTGCCAAGTGGCAAGAGCCTTGCTTGCCCTCTCCTATCCCCACGAGGACACTGCTGTGTCCACACTATTCTTCCTTTCTTCCTTCCTTCCTTCCTTGCTTGCTTCTTCCTTCCTTCCTTCCTTTCTTCCTTTCCTCTTTCCTCTTTCCTCTTTCCTTTCTTCCTTCTTTTCTGCCTTCCCTTCCTTTATGTCCTCTTTCCATCCTCTCTTCCTTCTCGTCTTTTCGAAGATCTTGCCTCGTTGAAGATCCCTTTGCGCACTTTCAACGACGTCCAAGGGGATGCTATAGTTCTGAGACAAGACGAAGCACCGTGTTCGGAAAAGGTCAACGTCTTCGATCTTCGACGTAAAGTCGTTCAAGGTACCCTAGGAGAGTGGATGTCAACGTATATTTTGAGCGAGGAAGACAAAGTTCGAGAAAGTATTCTCTTGGAATAAAAGCATTTTCATCTTGTTTAATTCAACGCGTTGAACGTTCGTTTCATCGTTATTAACTCTCGGACATGTTTATCGTAATACGGTCCTCGTGATAATTCTCAAAATCATAGGAACGAGCAGTCCGACTGTGCGAGAAAAAGGGACGGTAGGAAGAAGTTAGAAGTCTGAAAGATATTCCTACCTTGAAAGTCGAAGGAGAGGGCAGTCGAACACCTGGTACATTCCAGTGATATATCCGACAAAACAACCTTCAAAGTTGCCAGTGGCCTCCGCTCGAGGCTCCAAAGTTGCGCCGTTCGGAGACTCGTAAACACGTACGATGCACCTGGGGTTTCGACGTCTTTACCGATAACGTGACGCCTATGCACGCACCCTTATATCTCAAAGATTCTAAATATTTAACTCCATGTCCCCTTCTCTCTTCCGACTGGAGCAACCATTGTTGGTCACGGATGCAGTGTTTTTTTTTTTTTTTTTTGAAGCAATGGAAGAGCTCGTTACATCGTGATCTGGCGAATCTTTCGTTTTCTCAACGATAAAATTAATTTTTCCGTTCAATAGGGTTAAGAGTCTATTTAGAGTTTGTTTCTTTGGTTGAAAGTACGTACATGGACTCGAACATCGTTTTTCGTTTGTCCGTCGTATCGGCATAAACGATATTTGTATAGATAATATCTGTATTAGATGTGGTTAAAATTATATAATTGATTGGGACTTGGAAGCGATCCAACGTAAAATGTTCTCGCCTGCGTATCAACAGTTACTTTTCGCAAAGGAAAGTAAACCCGAGGTAGAAGAGAAAGAGGATATCGGAGGGCATTCGAGTGCTCTTCAACTTTGCATTCAGTGAGATACCTCAGCAAATTCGTACACCACTCGCGAGAAATCCTTTCCCTCCGCGTCTCCAGCCTTGAAAGCTCTTTCTATATCTTTCTTTCTGTCTTTTACGGTGTGTGGAAGATCTCCGCGAAAGTTGTACAGTTCGACTCGACACGAACTTCTGACGATGTACATGTTGCGCTTTCGAGCTAATCGTTATTTTGCGTGGACAGTACGGGTGATCGATGCGAGGGATAGTCGTAGAAGGGCGCGCGACGAGGCGCCGAGAGCAAACGTACGAGAGAGAGAAAGAGTAAGGGCGGCGCTCGGAGCGCGAGAGGAGTAAAATCAATGATGGCCTCTTGAAAATTTCACCAGTCAAAACGACAGAAATACTCGGCGTTGCCGTCCTGCTGCTTTAAATCTAAGAGCCTTTCTTTCTTCCTCTTCCCCTTTGCCGTTTCTCTCGCTTTTTCCCTCGAGCTTATAATATCCTTAGGAAACGCTTGAAAACGTATGTGTGTGTATATATGTCCGCACATAGATCTAGATCGATTTCGACATGTATTAAGCCTCGCACGACCGTATGTAACATCACGAAGACTTTGGTGTTTATGCAGGTCCGTACGCATATGCATTTTTAGTATACATAGCACAGTCAGCAGATAGATTTCAAATATGCAGAGATTGTTGTTCGAAATGGAGCGCAGCTGCGACCCCCGGGGTGTCGCCAATCCGAGTAAAAAATGAATGAGAACCGAATGCAAGGGGATCGAGGCGAAAAGAATTGTCTAGAGCAGCCATCGTACGCGCGCGTGTGTGCACCGCACGGTTGCGCGGGAAAAGATATTTGAAGATGGAGGGATCATAGTTACGACCATATATAGAAAAGAATCATCTTTAGAATGCAAAATATCAGAATCCGTACTTGGGTGGATATTCTTTGGATCGCGTTAGGGAACTTTTCGAATACCTTGCAAATGAAAAATAACTTTTATCGATCGATCGATCTTGGCTCGTTATGTGCCTAGCACGAATCGCACTAGCGATTCGAGGTCGCGAATAAGCCATCAAAAAACGAAGGAACAACGTGCGGTCACGGACACGAAAATTCGCTTTTCGACGGAAATTATCGTCTCGAGCCGAATGTAATCCATGTAACTGTTCCGAAGAGGACGAGAATGGAATCGAGCACTTATCGAGGGGTCCGGTTCAATTCCCTCGGGCAAAGAAGGAACTTACGAGCGAGACGAGGACCTGCACGATTCTCGCTAGTCGTTGGTATACTATGAGTATATGGTGGAAAGGGGAGGGACCTCGGAAGAGCGAAAAAGCGAAAGAAGAGAGTAAAGGGGAATGAAAGGGTCAAGCGATAGCCAGTGCTCCTCCCGGTGCACTTTTCAGATTCATTTTCTCGGTCGATATCTCTCCTTTTCGTTCACGCTCGTAAATGTAAACGACACTTAGGCGTCGGCGTATCCGTCGTTACTACGGATATAAGACGAAGGAATACTGGTAACGAGAAATGGCGGGAGAGAGAAAGTGAGAGTGGGAGAAGGAGAAGCGGCGAGTCCGCGATGACGGGGAAGGAGGAAATTGTAGGGGAAAAGGGTTGGTTAGGGCGACGTTATCGCGATCTGCGATCTACATTTTACGACTGACCTTAACTTCCGTCCAATGTGACGAATAATGCTTTTCGGTGGACGGAACAACGTCGATAAGGCTATCTACTTCGCCCAAGTGCGTTGGCATATCTCCCGATATCGGCTCGTCTCTGCAACGTCTCGGACGAACTATGATAAAAATTACTCTCAAGAAATATCATTATACCTTTCGTGATTGCTTCCGAATTAATCTTTGTCCAAGACCGCAAATCTTTACCGTTTCCGTCGGATTTCACGACAAGCGTTAAAAAAATAATAATGGATACGAAGTCATATTCCAAACGAGATAACCAGTAATCCGATTACCCGAGTTCATCGCCCTCCAATATTTTCGTACCTGCCAATCTCGCCGGTTTGTCGGACGAATCTTGAAGGATTTTAATGTAGCCGTAAACTCGCTCTTGGCTCGCTACTCGCATAATTTTCTCAGTTGTGTAATACGGCACGCGCAATGCCAAGTATTCACAGCTGATGGGAGAAAAGAAAGACGGGGGAAAAAGTGCCCGAGTTCGAAATTCGTTTTTGTAAAGTTGAAACTCCCGATCATCGCTTAGATATTATTGGCATTTTCGCCCATTGCGAATCGTGAGGTAGTCGCGTACGTGTCTTGGTTTAATCGTCGTTTCGACGCGACTGACTATAAAACCATTTGAAAGTATTCGTAGCGGTAGATGTCGAAGACACGACGCTGGACTTAGTTTAAGGGTAGTACTACGGCGCCGGCAAAAGTAATCTCCGCGATCGATCGGTCCGACTACGAGACACGTGTCGCCCTCTCTAGGAAGAACCATCTAACAACGAAGGGGTTGTTTCAAGGATACTCGGCTCGGTTGGACGTCGCTCGCGTCCTTGAACCAGGAAACATCTTCCTTTCGTTCTGGATCTCCGTCGACAAAGATGTTAACTTCGAAAGCTCTTATCGATCTCTTTAGATTTTATGAGCGTTTGTTCAGATAACGCGAGATATTATTTGACGATAGCAAATGCTGATCGTACGATTTTGATCTATGCTAAAAACAAGACGAATTAAATCAGTTCGGCGAAAGCGTATAAAGAAAAACTTTTCGTTTTTCAGCTAGATACTCGAAGAAAAATAACACATAATTCTTTCTCATTTCGAAAAATACTGACGAAAAAACGTACGGTCCTGCATTTTGGTGGCGCTTTAACATTAATTTTGCAATCTTCGGGAAAGTGGGTTCGAAGGTTCTCTAAGGGGTGGCGCCACATCATGTACCATTGAAAGCTACCGTGGTCATAGTCGCGCCCTCACCACTCTCAGAAATGCTGCCGCCTATCGGGATACGGAGGGTTGCTCTTGTCGAATGTTTGCCGGTTAACGATGACCGAAACTTCCGTTCGCGTGACAAACGTTACCTTCGGTCGACCGACTCGAGCTTGCGCATTTTTTAAATCTCGAAGGGATTGTAAACATCGGTGCGCACTAACGCTAACGGGATATTAGTTTATTTATACGATGGATATAGCTCGACTTGAGCGAAGAAAGCATACAATTGCTAAATAATTCGAACAAGTATCTCGAAAAATCGATCGAAATGAGGATGATAAACGAGCGGAGATAAATGACACATTAACATAAACGAATAATAAAATATCAATTAATAATTTTCGTTTCAAAGGCACGACCTACGGTTAAAGACGCTATCAAATTATTGGCGCTCGCGTAATGCGTATCGATTCGATGTTATTTAATTGCACGAACACGAATGGATTTTTCTTGCCGGTCTAATTTATCTTAGTGCTACTGTACACTATTAACATTTTCCTCTCCGAACACTTTTACTTCGTGAAAGATAAAACAGCCCTCAGTGTCATGGACAGCGAGAGATTTATTCGCATTTATTCTCCCCATCCGATTGCCTTGATCTCACGCTTCAAAAGTCCTCGCCGGAACGATGAACGCTTTGCAATTATAAAAAGGACTGCCTTCCTTCCATTCTCTCACGCTTTTTCTCGTTCGCGCTCTTCCCCCTCCCACTTTCTCCACTTTCCAGTTTCGTTCTTTTCCCTTTCATGATGAAAAGTGCAGAGTGGGCAATGAATTGAGGATGGAAAAATTGCTTGTAGGATAAAGTGAGTAACGAGAAGGATGGAAGATTTAAAAAATGGAAGAAGGACTTGGAAAGTTTTTATTCTTTTTCTACTTTTATTCTCGTTATTCGATTTGGTCGAACGCACAATCTTTAATCACGTGGATAACTACCCTTTTGTGTCAGTAGCTGATTCTAGGATTGAATTTACATTTACTATTACCTCGAAATTAATCTCTTAACGAAAACAAAAACGATCTTATCTTTTCGTTACGCGCGTTCTTGTCAGCCAACCCCTTTCATCGACCTTTGCCGGCCAATCCTGCTAGAGGCTCTCTGAGTAATTGCGATTTAACCAGACGTAAGTAGAGAAAGGGAGACCGCAGACCGACGGTCGCATTATTCGAACGTGTGTAGTAATTAATTACGCGCTCTGCCGTCCCTTCTTCCCGTTGTCTCCGTTTACCGGTGAAGTATGAAAAAAACTGTGTTAAAATTTGAACGGCGATTGAAGCATTTTCCAATCATTCGCGATTTCGTGTTATTCGTTGAAGTAATCATTATCCGTGCGAACGATTTATGAGTGAAACGAGCGATTTTCAGTCAGTCGGAATATCGATCGAAGTAGAGCTTTTCCCCTTTTTCTTTTCTTTTTTTTTTCATTAAAGCGCAATATACCTATAGAAGTAATAGTTACTGCCTGACGAATCTCTGATATTCAAAGTAATTCTTTTATGTTTCCTTTGTTCTTTTTTGTTCTTCTTTTTCCTTTTCTCCTTTTACTTTTTTTTTTCTTCTTTTCATTCTATTCTCCGCGTCGCAGCAATTAATCTGTGCGTGTGAAATCGTTTCGTCGACGGTGATCGCGTGGTTTACTTTGAAGAGGTTCAGTATTGCCGTCGACGACGAATGGCGACGATAGCAATTAAAGGGTTAAAAGGTTCACCAAAAGGGTAGAGCAGTCAGTCCGGTATAATTCGTAGGCACAGTCTCTCTCTTTCTGCTCTACTCGCTTTCTCTCCCTCTCTCTCTCTCTCTTTCTCACTCGCACCGAGCACAAGTTCAAAGCATTGAGCTGGACCAACTTCAATTCCATCGCAATCCGCTTACGTCTCCGCATAGAACTGGTTCCATTCGTACCGTGAAAGTAAAAGGGGAACAAAGTATTGGCCTGATAGAAAATGCCAGGAAGATCGTTGTATATTGGCGCAGGCTTCCATTTCCAATACACACCGCTCGAAATTTGATTTTTTACCTTTGCCTAGGACAGCTGCTTTGAAGAACGTTTCCGCGCTACGATAATTACTCGATTACACATTTTCAATTGCCAAGGGAGACGTCGATTTAAAAATTGAATACTTTCTGTGCCACGTGAGGTATACGCATAGCCATATTATATTAATACGTAATACGTAGATGAGTACTACATACGTAAATATATAAGCATAATTAGCAAGGTTACACGTGCGAGGTAAATGAAGATATAAATTATGATCGATCTTATGTTAATCGTTATCCAAGATAACTTTGCATTAATTTCAGTTCGCTTCCTGCAAATAATAACAAAATGGTGAAGTATGTGGCAGCACGTATTGCATCGACCACATACACGTGACCAACGTGACAGGATCGTAACGTGAGAAACGTTCCAATTGCAGCAGGAAAATGCTCATATTCTACATGCATTGTGTCCGCGTCACGAGCATGCTAGGTCAGCTATAAATGTCCAACCAATAGTAGATAAATGATCGTTCGACTGATCCTAAAATCGTTATTGACATTGTCAGTCTTAGTTTTCGCAAGTACACGTCGTCGCTTTGTTGATTCGTCCACGTATGACGTTCTATCGTAACGGGATTTTTCATACTTTTTTTCGATCGAATATCTACCGACAAAGTTAACAAAGGTTTCGTTAACGCCGTATTATGCGTCGCTCCGATACGATTCGTAACGATGGAACAAAACTTTTTCGAATATTTAATATTCCACGAAGGTAAAAAATGTCAATAAATTTCGTCAGCCGGACGAGCTCAAAATCCTCCCCAAAGTTTATGTAAAATATCAATGATATTAATTAATGATACGTTTATATGAGATATCACAACAAATACTTGTATTTAGCAAACTCGTACCTTAGATAATTTAGCGACGATTAATGCAAAGGCACATCACAGGGGGTCACGTTCGCACGGGATGACAGGAACTCGTAGCGACTATCGTGAGAGCCGCTTAGGGCAGGTTTAAAATTAGCGATGGTAATGCGCGTCCTCGCATCTAATTGCTTTCCACTTTATTCTTTGAAATAACATTGAAAATTAGAGACTGGTAAGCTGTACTTTACAACTCGTCTTTTTCGAAGGATATATTATTATACGTCTTTCATCGTCGCTATTCTTTGTTTGTAATCGGACTACTATCGTTATTTCCGAACGTAAATCGCAAAAGTTCTCTGATGTCGCGCATCGAAAAGATGTACGTAAGAAGAAAACGTAGAAAGATGCGCGAACACGTGTACATATGTGTGATTTGCAAAGCTACATGCCAGGAGGTGGCTCCAAGGTATAGAATGACGTGTACAACAGCTGCCTAGATAGATGATCGATATATCTGTTGGTGTGTTATCGTCTCTGACGACCACTTCGTCCCCTACCTTGGCAGTCCTGTCCACCCCTCGCTCTCTTTTCCTACCCTCATCCACCATCGGTCTCTCTATCTCTCGCTCTCGTCCAGATTTTCCTCTTCCATCTCCTCGCTCTGTCTCCCTTCGATGCTTTTCCCTCCCTTCTCTCTCTCTCTCTCTCTCTCTCTCTCTCTCGCTCGTTCTATGGCTCTAAACGCGCCCCCTCCCCGCTCCCCCCACGTTTCCATAGCGATAGGTAAATGGAATCCGTGGCGAAGCCGTTGCCATGGCGATTCGCTCCACAGCTTCACCTCGATTCACCTTACCTCACCTCGCCATGCTTTCGACTCTCGTTGTCCTGCTTTCTTCTTTGGGCTGATCAAAACGTGGTTGAAGACTCGTAAGCACGATCCCCACGACATCAAGCGCGAATACTGCATACCATCGTCCTCCTCCTTTTCTTCTTTTCTTTTTCTTCGTCTTCTCTTTCGTCATCGCTCTTCTCTCCTATTTCCGCTTCTTTCTCCTCCTTCCAGTCGTCTTCGTCTTCGTCGTTGTCTTCTTCCAGACAGTTGGACGTCTTTCTAACGACGCGGCGTACTCACCCGGAAGAAACAACGGTGGAACTTTATTCCACAGCTACGACAAGCATCGTTCCTCTTCGTCGTCGAACGTACAGAGAGAAGCGAGTCGGAAGGGAGGAAAGAGAATAGAGAGGGCTAACGGTGGGGGTAAACAATGTCGATGTAAACGTGCCGTTCCTTTCCACTTTTGTCTCACGTCGAACCTATTACGACGTTGCCTCATGAAAGAGACATGAAGCGATTGCTTTACGGGAGTGGTTACGCGCCGTACCAGTGCCACGTGTGTTCGCACGTATCTACGTCCGATTTGACGCGAGCACCGAGTGTGGTTTTCGACTTTTAATAGCGCTCATACGCTTGAAAAATTCAATCTCTTCGTAAATTCCTCGTGGAAAATAGGAAAAAGAAAGAACGACCTCATTATTTCTCTCCGTTGGGCAATGATTATAGGTTTTAACGGAGTGAGAGTCACCAACTAGTCTGGAAATGACAATACGGGAAGTTTGTGCTCACTCGAGCCGTTTATATACCGGTTGAGGAGAAATAGGAGGCAAGAGGTGGGTGGAAGGATTAGCCTCTCTAAGGGGTATACGTTCGCGCCATGGCTGAAGCTACCAGTTCGGGTACGTACGTAGGTAGCTCTCGAGTGCGTCGCGTCGAAGTTAGACCGGAGGAATTAGTTGTGCGCAACCCCCCTAACGACGTGACGTACAACGCAGCCAATTAGGAGTTTGAGTCGATAAATTACGCGCTTCTCGAGATACGATTATACGCCGGTGACAACGTTAATTGCCAATTCCTGGTAGCGAATCTGCTGCGTCGTACACCAGTGTCCTCGAAATCTCACAAACACGCACGAAATTACGCAACCACTTCTCTGCCTCTCTTTCTCTTTCTCTTGCGGTACTTGGTCAACAGCCTGGAAAATTCTTCGAACGATTTACTTCGAGAATGTAAGAAAGCTGGATGCAACGAATACGATGGCTCCGTATAAAACTTTATAGTCGCAGAAACGACGACGTTAAGAAGAAAAAAAAAAAAGAAAAAAGAAAAAAGAAATAGACTCGCTCTTTCGGAGTTATTTCTTTTTTGTTTCTATTGTGGCAGCCGATTTACGCTTATCCGTCCATGTATATCGATCGTTGAATAGACACTTTTGTATAGCACTCGATCATCGGTATATTCCGAATGTTCATGACTGTAAAATATGATTGATTCGAGTTGTAATACTCTTTGAACGAAAGGAAGAAAAGAGACGGAGGAAGACGAAAGTCAAATCGAGTCCGAACGACTTCTTCCTGAAAGGAGGTATTCTCCTCGGCTGAGTTGCGCCAAAGTTCCGAACAGCTGGCATACTTGCGGGACAAATTTCGCGAAAGACACGTTGCAAGTGCCCCGCACTTTATATAATTTACAGGCGGTATTCGCTTCACTAGCGTGCGCGCTCTGCGGCGCCCTCGGCAACTTTACTCATTACCAATAATTTGATTTGGAACTCCATTAACCATTAAACGCTGCCTGAACGACAGAGTGGATACCCGCGCAATTTCATCGTCATTCGCTTGAATAGCTTAAACTTCTTTAATGGATGCCCAGTGCCTGCCCTATCGGCACCAGAGAGGCTAGTGAATTCGATCAAAGCACTTCGGAGACGCTGGAAAAAGGCAAAAAGAGAAAAGGAAACAAGGAGAGCAAGAGTGCTAAAAGAGGAAGAAAAAATTGTCAAAGACGCGATCGTCATTACCATTAGTTCTGGCAAATTGCTCGCCATTTGCGACGCTACGCTTGAAATCGTTCAAACGGCGAATTAAAGCGATAGCCGCTCACCGAAGAAGTCCCTTTCGTCGTAGCTCGTTGGTTTGTTCGGCGTAGGGCAGAAGAGTTCACGAAGGAGTCTGTCGCTCCTGTGAAATGGGACAAAGATTAAATCGTACGCATTAATACTTTTCATGTCGGAAGAGATGCTCTAAATACATAATGGGTACTGTCATAAATAGAGTCGGTAGTGGAAGCCACGCGGATTGTAATTATTTTCAAGAAGTAATTAATAACCGCATATAAATTTCTGGTTGGTTCGGTCTTCTTCCTTCCACCGTTACTCCTCGCTGTTCCCTCCCCCCTTCCCTTCTACCTTCGGCACGAGCGCTTTCTTCTACCTCCTTAAGTTCTTATCTACCCTCTCTTGTTACTCTAGTTTGCGAACTTAGCCTCTTCTACACCTTCTTCCAACCTTCTCCTCGTCTCGCCCGCTTTACTACACTTCTACCCTCTAATTTCTTCGCCGTCTACTCTTATACCGAGAACAATGAGCCGAGCATGTACCATAAAACGCCATGTACGGTGCCGTTAATTAGAGAGTGATAAAAACTACGGCAGTAGAGACATTCTGTCGGTCGGGACGAATTTCGAAGGAAGAAATACGAGGAAAAGCATCATCGAGCTGTATTTCTTGTCGGTTGAAATTATTTATGTTATTTGGAGTGTGCATTATCTATATATTCGGCTTTCTTCGAAGGAAGCAACCTGCGAGAGTCGATGCACGAAATTAATGTATTACACGTATATGCATCCTGAATGATTTGGAACATGTATGCATTCGCCATCTATATGCGAAACGTATTAAAATCGATTTAAATCCACGAAAATAAGTGCTCTCGATTTTCACATACATTTGCACGGAGAACTTTTACGAGTATTTAGAGAAGCTGTGTACATACTTCCATACTAGAGACTGCTAGCATTACGAAAATTTGTAATTATCGGTAATACTTCTCGTCCTTGGTCCTCCAAAGACGATTAAAGCTCTCCTGCATGTGTGTCTGATCCTGTCGAACTCGCCGTGTACTCGCTGTAAGCCGCTTATCCTCATTATCGACGTGGAATTATAATTAACAGGACCCCTCACCCTTCGCAAACTACGAGAGAGAGAGAGAGAGAGGGAGAGAGTGAGAGAGTGAGAGAAGGGAGAGAGAGAGGAAAGGGAGATGAGAAGCGCATGAGTTGCTACGGTGAACCGTAAATTCAATGAGCGTGCCGTGTTGCGTAAAATGAAACGCGGTGCTTGTATGCTCCATGCCTCGTGCACCTATCCCCGATACGTGTGCACATTTTCGGCTCTAACATTCCGTTCTCGCGGTCACTACAGAGGCCTCAGAAAGATTCAATACATCAATCGATGTACTTTGAGAGTCTGAAAGTTCCCTTTACTACGTATTACGGGTTTACGTTCGTACGACAAATTATTAACGACTATGATTGAAACATAACTTCAATGTAGAAATAAATTCTTTCTAAATAATAAACGATGGTTGTTATCAAAAAATGAAGGAATGTCTCCACAAAGCACAGGAACAGGTAATGTACAAGTAAATATAATGCTGTCTAACAAATATAGGTTTTTTAATTTTCGAAAGAAAACTATCGGAGACTGATGTAATAGTGGATGCTCTGGCGATCCAACCACCTGTCATGATCAGAATTTCACATGAAACTACTTAAGATACTTGGGACGTAATTAGTTCATTAAAATTTAACATTGGTCTTGCTCATTAAGAAGACTCCAAGAAAGGAGCACGATGAAGTGATGAGGCAGATCGCACAACTTTGATCGTTTTCTAGTCGAGTTCGCAGTTGAGGTACTTTGCTAGAAGGCTGCGTTAGCGACACGCGTTAATCAAAGCATTAATAAGCTGCCAAGACTTGATTAAACTCTCATTTTTGCATCTATCTTTCGCTTTTTTAAGTTTTATATTTCCGTTTGCTTATCTTCCTTTGCGTCTGGTGAAACACGAAAGGAATACTATACGAGCTGCTCAAACCCGGTGAAATTGTCAATTCTGACCAATATCAAGAACAACTAATGCGTCTGAGTGACTAAATCACACGAAAGGGACTGTTTACCAGCGGTGGAACTAGGCAGGTGATATTGCTCTAGGACAATGCACGGTCATATGTAGCCAAAGCCGCAACAGATTTGATATATTCCCTCGGATAGGAACTTTTCCCTCGCGCTGTATATTCCCCGGATTTAGCCCCTTCTGATTACTATTCGTTTCGGTCACTGCAACATCATTTGGCCGATACTCGTTTCAAAACAGCAGAAGGGATTGAAATCATTTATCGAATTTCTCGACTCAAAAAAAAAGTCAGTCATCATTCTTTTTTAGAGAGAGGAAACTCGGAAATTGTCTTATGAGATAAATTTGTAAAATCGCGTTTACTTCTAAAAATAAAACGTACGTTGGATTTCTACCAAAAAATAAATTATGAAAAAAAAAACGTAATTTATACCCTTATCAATTTTTAAATAGCATACTTGTTATATATTGTTATATATTGTTTATGATCCGTTTTACTTTATCAATGGTATGTTCCAAAATGGAATGTTCCACTGTCGGTTCGATCACGTTAGATCAGCGGTAAATCGTTGACCTTTCTTCTAGGAGCGCACTATTAAACTGTATCTCGCGAACGTCGTCTTTACTTCTGTAAGTTTCTCATGGCTCGTGTTGTCTTTAAAAATATAGTATCGATCAAAGAAATTGCGAGATGCGCAGTTAGCGTTGAAGCTTAAAAGATTAGTGTCATTAATCTGTGCGCCAGGGAGCTTCGATGGATTCGCGAAGCCCAGGAGTGTAGTCGGAAGATATCATAGCTGCTAAATCGTTTCCTCTTCGAAATTAATTCGTATAAGTCAAGGAAACGAATTTAGCGGCCAGAAGGAGGAATCTACTAAAACTAAAACTATCTACTTTTACACTCTTCTCTCCCACAATTTTTGTTTCACTTTTCTCTCTCGAGAAAGTTTCGTTTATCATCGCGTTAGATCGTAATAAAAATAGGAAAAGGAATGGAACGACGATGGAGGGACTATTATGCGATTGTTGTGCGCTTTTCATAATGTTTACGATTTATGGGATCTCCGTACGCGCGAGCGTAATGTAGTGAATCAATATTTGCATAAAGCATATTATGATAGGTGTAACCGGTTTTAACAGATGGCCCGACAGTAATCATGGAGAATCCTTGCGGTTTAACGTGTGCTGTTGGTCGGTTGATCGATTGATTTCGTTGATAGGCTTAAATTCTGCCTTTTCTCCTCGCCTCGTACCTTCCTTTCTATATACATCCCCGCGCAACGGGAATTCATGATTCGTACTTGAGGGAGTAGTCGTTGCGTAAATGATCGTAATCGGTGGATTTCAATTAGAATTCATATGTAGTCGAGATAATGGGAAAAAGAAATAAAAAATGATTTCGAAATGTTGAAAAAACGTATAGAATACTATTACATAAGAAATTGTGACGGGATGGAAACAAGCAGTTCCCATAGTGAAAAGTAAAAACAGTAAACTGATGTCGAAGGGTGGGATTTTCGAGAGGTCCACTCGTTGTGCGAAGTGCTGTCCATACGCTCCATCTCTACATATGGGCGAAGCTGTCGTTTATGACGCGAGACGATAAAATTACGTGGATGTTCTAATTTGAAAACGGTATTTCAAACAAATTTCAGAGAAAGTTTGCGTCCCAGTAATTTCAAAGTATACAATCACCATGATTGCTCATTAATCATAAAGTTGAGGCAATTTATTTTATGGGTTTGGCTTTTCCCTATGTAAGGAGGTAAACGATACGTAAAACACATTGTAAAATTGAGCTTAACAATCGACGTAAACGGTAATATATTTTATAGTACGATGTTACGACGTTAAAAACGATTTTGACAGCGAGAGTTGAAAGTTATCATTAAATATATAACGCTTATATATCAATATTTCTGATGAAATTCTTCGCACATTGACGCAAGTTTCATCGATTTGTTGCAAAGGAATGTGTTCAATGTTCATTGTTTTAAAACTTACGTAGGCGCATAGTACAAACACGAATTTAATACATTCGTGTTTTCGATTCGCAGAATCTTATTATGTCCATTGTGATCGAATGTACATCGAATGATGCCCTCTCAAAGTTTATATATAGCCAGGTCGGTAGATATGGCTTTTGCGGTAAGATGACCTATGAGATCCAACTACGAGGCAGTACTTTCCACCCACCCACGAAACTTGTAATACCGTAATCTGAAACTGTCATTGTATTAGTTAGCCATCCGTAGTATTTGCTAGTTTCCTAACCTCGACCGCTTATTGTGGACTGACCTTTGAGACATCCGTAAACTGTAGGACTGAATTTATGGTGAATCGGACGTGTCGGCAAGTGGTGATGCAACGTTCGACTATAAGTATATAATTTTGAATTTGGCATTGAATTGTTGTCACTTGTTAGCTTTAGCTGTCAAAACACTGACACAGTCAATGTCAGCGAAGTTATATTCTTTTCGTAGTTCGTTATGTAACTGAATTGTCACTTTTACTCGCTTGCTCGAAGAGCGTTAACAAATGACAAGAAAAGAAGCATCTTAAAAGAGCGCTTCTTCATCGAAGGGGAGAATTGAAATATGAGGGAAGATTTTATATACAGCGGAGATGCGATGGGAGTACCAAATAATAGACCGAGAATTATCCGTTTTGAAATTGCCTGTACATCAGCCTGGAGGACGTATCGATTACACGGTGTCCGAATTATCTTGAGGGACAGGGATTCGGGGGTTTCGCAGGATTTGGATTGGGGTAGACATACCCCACGGCTAGCGTGTCACCACTTTAATTACATCCATCCTGCGCAGCTCTCCCCTTCTACCACCGCGCCCTGTACCCCGTGGCTCTCGTCAAACCGTTAGCGGGATATTTTCCCCGTAATACTACCCCTCTATACCTCTTCCAGTCCCTCTGCTACTCACCGAAACATTCTCGTTTATGTATTTATATCCGGTTCTACATCTCTTTGCCTTCGTATACATTTATCAAATTTGCGAAACAAATCACGAAAGCATTTGAGCTCGTTATACGTCTATTTGTGCCGGGATCGAAAGCGGCGCGTACGAGGAATCGGGAAAGTCATTAAAAAAGTATTTCACATATTTCATTCTATCTTTACGTTGTGTGTAAGAATCTAACGGAGAAGGAAGAAACGTGGATTTCTTTTTACGCGAAGATCCACTTACGGTCGTCGAGACTATCCTCGAATCGTAAGTTCGATAATAAATTTTACCTTCGTAATAATCTAAATAAGTGAATCGGAACATTAAAGATGAAAATAAAAAGGATATATTTACAGCAGAATGTCTACTGAATAGTAAGTAACTAATCACACGTTTAATTGTATGTAATCATTCATGTAAAAGGTACGACTACGGCAACAAGCGTAATGATTGAGAATAAACCGTGGGTAGCGCTGTGAGTCCAGTGAAAATGGTTCGCTGCCCAGCACACTCATCCCACGTTTTCGTCACTCTCACAAATAATTCGAGCATTTCGTTACATCCGCGTATGATTCAACGATTTCGATATTAAACGCGAACGAGCAAATACTGGCTCTGGGAACCACTCGACGTTCCTCTTTCCATCGAATTCCCTCATCCCACTCTTTCTCTCTCTCTCTCTCTCTCGCGCGCACACACTCACATACACTATTTCTCCTCTCTATTGCCCGTCCTTCTTCCAGCACTCGTCGTTCATCAGTGATTGGTTCTCTTTTTTTCTTAGAAACGAGTGATTTTATTTTAGGTATTAATTGAAGACGACTCTAAAATGATTCAGCCGGGACGCTTTACATACGTAAATATTATATATTAGTCAGAATTTTATATCGTATAACGATATGTTTTCGATAAAGTGATAAAAATTCAATGCTTCCCTCGAGTTTAATTTTGGAATCTTCGATCGTTCTCCTTCTCGATGTATCTCTTGATTCAACCGTATACCAAATTTTAATCGATGGAATCTTTCGAATCTTTGATCATTAAAAATCTTTTATGGTATAAGAACTGCAAAACAATTATTTTAGTTTCACATTTCGATGGCGATGTTTCCAACAAAATATTTTAATATAACGGCGAAGTAAATCCTTTTCTCCCTCAGGTCTCCTTGCAATTTGATGCACTTTCTTTCTTGGTTGTACAACTCTCAGTAAGTGTGTGACTATGTTGTTCGGAGAAAGTTTCTGGGCTAGTTAGCTGCTGCCTTTCTCGAGAGTCTCGCAACCCTTTTGCGGAACATAATTGAGTGTCACCTGGGCATAACAAATGGACCCTCTATGAGGTGATACCGGGTAAGAAGAGAAAGGGAAGGCAGACGATAGCGAAGGAGACACTGTTCCAGCCTCCGTCGGAAACCCGTCCTATGGCATCAGTGTCGCATAGGTCAAGTTACTTGTGAGTTTCGCCTGATTAATGGACGTACTTGTTTAACACGCTCAAGTTAGGTCCGCTTAATACACCGAAGACTCGCGCTAATGCTTGATTTCGAAATTCCATCCTCTGGTCATAAACCATTCTAGTTGCGTTTCAATGCTATCCCTAAAAAGCTGGAAGTCGACATTTTGATTTTCTTTTTTTTTTATTGTCATTATCAGAGATTGATTAAGCTAAACGATGCTGTGGAAAAAATCGATAAATTTTACAATGGCAAGGATCGTTAAGCTTAATTTAGTAATAGATATAATTTCATTATCCGTAAAATCGCCAGTATACACGAACTTTCGTAACTTGGCTCTGAATCTAAGGCTTAAGTTGGCGCAACCTTCGTCTGCCCACTTAAATAAACTTCTCAACATTCCGGGAGGCATCCGCGTATGAAAAATGTTAATAAGGCAAGTTTTAACGAGCCTGGTGGTCCGTCCGACTGAAGACTTTTTCCTTTGCTCTTTTTCCTTTTTGCGCTTATTTTTCCTCTCAGTCTTTGCCTCTCTTTCTTTTTTCTTCTTTCCTTCCCTATCGCTCTCACTACCTCCCTCCCTCCCTTCCTCTCCCTCTCCCCCTTTCTCTCTCTTCCTATCTATACTTCCTCTTACATTCTTATTTTTTTTTTTTTACATGGATCTTGACCAGCCCTGACTTGACAGATTTTTATTAATTGAGCGCGTCGAAGTAAGATTCTTTTTTAAATTACAAAGACTTTCGTCCTGTACTTTTAATGAGACGGTCTCCACTTTCTTGTTGTAATTAGACAATGCAATCGAAAGTTTGTACCGATAAAATTATCTTTTTTAAGTAAAAGAGGTCCCGTTAATTATCGTGTAAATTCTGTTTCGTTGATTTCTAACGATTAATCGTGGAGACGTAAAGAAATTTTATATTTTTCCTTCAGAATATATCAGGAAAATAGAAACACATATTGAATCGAAATTCCAAAAATTGGAGACTTTCGGAGGATGCTTTCAACTGTCCAATTTTATTGATATCTCTCGCTGAAGAGTAGATATCGCATTATCCACTCTCTAACTCTGACTGACTACAGTTGGCTAGCTTAAAGGTGAACCGACTTTGAGCTCGGTCAAAGTCGATAATAGTCGACGCTGAAGTGTGAGTGGTGTGCCGAGTTAAGAAAGTGAAGAAGGTTGAGAAAGCGAGAAAGAAAAGGAAGAGAAAAAATTGGAGGAGAGAGAGAGAGAGAGAGAGAGAGAGAGAATGCGGGATAACGGTAGGGGTGGGTTCCAAGGGTGTGATAAAGTCGTTATACGGGCGACACCTGCCCCCTTGCACACTTTTCCTTTCTCTCTCTCTCTCTCTTTCTCGTGTTTCACTCCTCGCTCTTCAACCTCTCCTTTGGCCCTTCTTCATCCTCCCTATTACGAGCACAATGTTAAAGGGAGTCCCGACGAGATTGAATTTGCTAACGGAAAACGCGAGTGAGTGAAACGTATTTGCTTTTTATCCCTTACTCCATTGAGAAGTCCTGCCATCCTCTTCTTCACTTCCTCTTTTTCTTCCACCTACTCTTTCACTCGTCTTCTTCTTCTTCCTCGTCACTCTTTCAATATTTTCTCCTCCATCATATATCTCTGACGATTCGCCACCATCTCGCCTTCTTTCCATCCTCTCGATGTGACTACCTTGTCGTTTTGTCCCCCCTCTCCGGTCCCCATCGGAATTTCTCTCTTTACTTTTTATTTTATTCCTTTTTTCTCTTTGTCTCACCGCATTTGTTGGGAATTAAGAAAGGGACTTGTCAAATCGAGATATAAAATTTGACGAATAGCGCCTTCACTTACGTCCACCGATTTAGAATCTTGGCCCAAATAGCGTATTTGCTTTTTTAAATTAAGACGTGTCAATCGAGAGATAACGTTGCTAAGAAATGATCAATTACAATTATTAAAATGGAAAGAAAGATAGTGTATCGATGTGCGAGTATGTTTGTAGGATAGAGTAATCAGTTTCGAAAGGAAGGTGTCTGAAAGTATAGATGAATTCTTGGTTCGGTCAGAGAGAGAAGGTCGTCCTACGCCATGGCGTATGTATGTGCGCGCGCGCGCGCATGGTAGGACGATAGGCTGCGCGCGCTGGGACTGCATGCGGCACTCTCTCTCTCTCTCTCTCTCTCTCTCTCTCTCTCTCTCTCTCTCTCTCTCTTTCATTCTCACTTTGTACTCTGATGCGTCAAGTGCATCCCGCTCGAAGCATCACTATCGGTCGCCATCTCTCTCGATCTCTCTCATACCTTCTTTCTCTTTTACCACCATTCCTCTCAGCACCTACTTTCTCTTCCTCCCGCGGCCACCACTTTCAATCCTTCGTCTATTATCAACCATCGTCAACAGGTCAATAGTGTAACTAGGTCACGTTTATGTCCGTCGTCTCACGCCTCCCACTTCACTGCTCATCTTCCTACTACTACTCTTCGTAATCTTCAACTATAACTCAGTTCGATCGTAAGAACGAATGTATTTTTCTGCTCATTGACAATTCTTTCCAAAAGTATTTATTTGATTTGTTCTCTAAGTCTCAGTAGTACGTGGTGTAAATACTTGAGAAAAACTATCGCGTTAAATCGTACGCAGCATTGTTTCCTGTAAAGGAATGTAAATATTTAGAAGTGACTCGTAAAGGCATAAGAGAAACGATTGACGGTAGATAAACTTTTTTTTAACAAAGTAAATCGCTGAATGACTCTTTAAATGTTACGAAGTTCAAGCGAGAGAGAGGCGAGGAAGAACAAAAGAAAAAGTTTGTCGTAGAGGAAAAATTTGTGGAAGATGACGAAGTAGTCGCGGGGAGTAGGTCGAAATCGCAACCGCACTTGGCGAAGTCACTATCGTCGTTTGTAGGTACTTACTTGGCATCTACTCTCTTTCTGTCTCTCCTTCCCCCCTGCCCCCCTCTCGCACTCTCTATCCATCTATCTCTCTCTTTCTCTCTCATGTCAGGCATGCTCCGCCCCAGACATGCACTCATTGGCGATGGGCTGCGTCGGCCTACTACCGCGGCCTATGCCAGAACACAGCTTGGAAAATGCGGGGGGTCGTGGGTCGTGCCCGAGTACGGCTTTCTGGCGCGATGCCGCGTCGTCGCGCTCCTACAGGCAACAGTTATTCGCGCTGTCCTGCCACCGACTTCAACTACCACCACTACCCAGGGGTGGGTACTACCTCTACCCACCTTTCTTCCAGCTTGCATGCGCTCGTGATTCTTACTTTGGGCGCCTCCTTAAGCTCGACCTTCTACTTCCATCCTCTCACTTACCCGCTCTCCTTCTCTTAGGCTTATTTCCTTGATTAACTTTCCTTTATTGGATCTCGGTAAAAATAGGTGTTAGAAGATTCACCTCGAAGAAGGACGGTTTTCTTTTTTCCTTCTATTTACAAAAATGTATAGAACGCTCTTTATATCTTTTCCTTGTTATTATTTGCGGCTGGCATGAATTAGGATACATTTATGGTTACTGGTGTTTTTATTATCATAAACTAGAATATCAAGAAAATATTTACAATATTTGTTCGAATATAATTCAAAAAATCGTTTCTAATTGAAGTTTTACGTGATTAACCGGATATATATACGTCTATACGTATGTAACCAGGTACCTACTAAATGCAGGTGCTCCCAGTCGTTCTATCAGCCAGAATTTCGCTCGGCCCTATTACCTTCGATTTGTCAGCTGGCTGCAGACGATAACGCATTCTCTGGTTTGTCCCGTCCCTTGTCCTTTCCCTCTCCGGATTTATATCTCTCCCGCTCTTTTTGCCTCCCACCCCAGTTCTCTTCCTCTTTCAATAGCCTCCCTTTCCAAATATGACCGTGCGCAATGCGCCGCGGAATAATGGTTTTATTATTGAGTTACCATTAACCATAAATTTAATTTCTATTTTACGAAAATTCCCATATACATTCAACCCATACGCGTTGAGTTAGATGCATACACACACACATACACACACACACACACAGATTTGATTGTCCTTCGCGATCCTAATTCTTCAATTGCTAATACATTCTTTATAGTCATTTCAAGCACTCGTGACATACGTACGGACACTTACTCATCCGCTAATGACGTTTGTTGATAATGTTAAAATGTAAAAATTTTGATTTTATTTGAAATAAAGTAGATATGATCTCACGAAAAAGTAGTTATATTAAATGCAAGAAAAGAAGGATTAATCATTCCGCACGATCTTCTCTTTGCCACGATCCGACTACGACTGACTCTGTAAACAATTCGTCAGGTATAAGGAATAAGACGCGGAACAAAAACATAGCGGTCATACGGGCATTCATGATTTACGACATTTGTTTATATAAATATTCCGATAGTATGTATTCATACATATTGTAATTCATTATTGCGTGGAATATTTACAAACTATAGAATGCCTATATAATTTTTGAGTATGGAAACGCAATCTATGATTGCATAAGCGAAACGATTGATATCGAAAGCTGCAGGGTATTAAAAAATCGAGCATCATTGGATTCTACGTTAAAAAATACACGCACGAACGGTTACTGCTTGCAGTGGTCCTGACAAAGCGAGTTGTAAAATTTACAGGCTCTAAACATGACAAGCGTATCAGTCAGGTGCGCGCACGAATAATGCCGAGCGTACGCTTCATTTTCCGTGCAGTATTGTACAAAAATACTACTTTTATCGGCTTTTGTGATTTTTCCACAGTTTCGAAATCGCTTGGGCGCCGATGTTTTCCAGGAAAAACACGAGCCCCGCTAATCGTTGGGGAATTTTTTACGCCAAAATCGTTGCTTCTCGCGTCAAAGTTTTTCAAAAGCCACCTGTAAAATTTATAAACGTCCGGAATTTAACCTTTCGATCTGTGGAATTCTCTTCCGCGAATTTGTCAAAAATTGCGCTGCAAAAGAGTAGCTCTATTTTAATTCTACGATACTTTTATTCAATATACTTTTAATTCCTGATTGTCGCTGGAATATCAAGTAGCGAGAAAGAAAGGCGGAACGAGAAAAAGTGGGAGAAAGAGGAAAGACCGGTAATGGTGGAAGCGCTTGCCATCGACGGCGACCTGTTCGAATAAGAAGCTTCCTCAAAACATTTGATTTAAATAATAAATCCTCATCAGGTGGTAAAGGAAGCGCGCGCAATCCAATTACCTGGCAAGACGATGAATACTTATTCCACGAGCAAGGACTTCTATTCCCCTTCTCTCTCGATATTCCTCTCACTCTTTTCATAGCCCATTCCATCTTTTGCCTTTTTTCTTTCTTACGTTGTTTTCTTTTCATTGTCGTACCTTTTCTCTAAAGTTCCGCTTCTCTTTCTGTTTCGTACTACGTTTGTGTGTCTCCCTTTCTGTCTTTTTTCTCTTCTTCTCGCTTACATCTCGGAGACCTCAAATTCCTTTCTCTAGACAAGTGATCTTGCCGCGAGCAATATGTATTATTTATATCGCGTTCCATTTTCAACTTTGCCTGTTTCTCTTCTTCTCTCGTCATTGTCGGTGTAGTCCTGCTTAGTTGGCTCGACAATCAAAGAGCAATGACAACACAAAAACTAAGTTGCGTAAACATCAATTAAGAAATAAAGAAATGGTAGTGTTTAATATCGAAGAACGCGAATTAGAATAACGTTTTAAAGATTCTTTGTACAAGACAGATCGATTCTTTCTATCACTCAAAAGTTCCAAAAATTTTCATTCGTTTTCGCAACGTGTCGTTTATTATGTTTATTATTATATTTAACTAAAATTAGATTTCATTATAATTTTACGCAACGGCTCATTACAATAACGACAATACTAATTTGCATTGTAGAATAACAATTGATATGGGACGACTTGCCTGTTATAATCGTCCTCGTAGATTTTCGTGACGGCGCGTTGATTCTAAAATTTGAACTAGCACAGCGTGACTCTTAAAATTTAATGTAATGAACAAACGCGTAAAAAGTTCATGTAGCGAAGCTTTCGTCTTATCCACTTTTTAATTAATAATACTTACGTCGTACGAACTCGTAAGTAGTCGCATAATGATGTTAGACCGCCATTAACACCATTTCTTCAAATTAGAAATTATTAGACGCCCCAATAAATGGATTTTCCGCGTCGATTACAATTCGACGACAAGGAGTTTCAAGGACAAGAGTCTGTTGTCTTTCGCCTTCCCGTAGAAACTCGGTGTTTCCGAACGTGGCGGAGTAATTTGCGTGAAAGCGGGTCATGATTGCGATGCTGCACTGCTAGTGGAATACTTCAAGTTGCTCGTCAAAGTTCTCGCTTGGTAGTAGTAATGTCATGTTGGAGCGTCGAGACGACGACGAATGGCGATGGTATGAGGGGTGAACAAGAGAGAGAGAGAGAGAGAGGGACTGAAGAAAGATGATGACGGTAACTGAGGAAGGGGAGTAAGTTGGGGGTGGGAAAGACGAACGAGCAGAACCGTATTGCAGATAGTACGGTATTGAAGGAAGAGAAAGCAGGGAAAGGATGTCCTCAAAGTTAGCAAGGCGGATGCATTCACGTCTCATAGAGTCATAGAATTTAATGAATTACTGTTTGCCGAACAATGCCGCTCGAATCGGTCTGACTTCCAAAGCAGGTAAGACGAACTGATTTACCGCTGGTATCAGACTTCGCTTCGTCTATGCGCTCGTATATTGGTACGTAGTAAAGGAAAAGCGGAACTGATGGCAGAAGAAAAGGGTAAGAGAAATAGAGAGACAGAGAGAGACAGACAGAGAGAGACAGACAGACAGAGAGAGAGAGGGAGAGAGAGAGAGAGAGAGAGAGAGAGAGAGAGAGAGAGCACGGAGACAGTGAAATTGAAGGAAAGGCGGAAAGAGGATCTCTTCTTTCACGCCGCCTCATGCACGTGTACATCTATACTGTGTTGTTAAAGTTTGGTTTCTCGACGATTCAACGTTCCCCTCTTCTCCACTCCCGCTTCCTTATTTCCTCTTCTTCTTCTTCTTCTATCTCATCCCTCTTTCCACTCAGCTTTCATGTTCCACGAGCGCTCGAGTTATGGTACCGTTCGCAGTCAGAACTAGTTTCGGAAAAGAGTTAAAATTCGGTATGCGGGTGAGTCGAGTTCATTCCTTTGGAAACGTGCTCGTTCACTTTTTAAACCGAGTTACGCGAATCCATCCTTACATCTATTCCTCCTCTATCTTTTTTTCTGCTATATTTATCTTCTTCCTCGCTTCTATTACGTATCATATCTTTTCGTCAATTTCTATGTCTAACATCGTAGGTACCTAACAGTAACGGCACATGGAATATAGCAGAATGTTTACTACTGACGAGTATCTGATCCCTTCGTTCGACTCGTAGAAAAGACTCTCCGAAAGATCATTAAACGTACATATATAAATTGATGGACTTGGTATAATATGCGGACAAAAGAGATGGGTGGGTACCGTGGCGTTGGATAAGTGGAGAGAACATTTGTAAGACGATACCCAATAGAAGTGGTATCACATCGGAAGGTTGAATGAGAAACCCGCTAAGAGAAACGACGTCAAACAATGAGGATATAAAGAAAGGAGAAAGCAATCCGCATGACTGAAGCCGTAACCATGGCGATACCGGCCGTGACGTCTGTAGGGAAATATTGAATTCCCAGTGTATGACTCTTTGCAAAATAGTTTACGGAGAATGCTTTTGGACGCATTCTGCCGTGGATCGTTGGACAAGGTATATATCGGAGAATGTCGTATTCCGCTTTTTCCATGATACATAGGTATGTATATCTGACGTGATAGATATACTAATAACATGTGATGTATATAATCCATATATATATGTACGTGTAGATATATATAAAGAGAGAGAGAGAGAGAGAGAGACCCTCCAGGTATCCGCGAAATAACGTTACCGATCGAGCAACAATCTTGTTTCGTCCAACAAGGTGATGTTGAATGTACGAAAAGCACTCTTGAATACTGAAAACACTTCTGCAAACACCCCCGCTCGTTTCGCTTTTAAACTTATGAGAGCACTCTCTCATCTTTTAAAATTCTACGAATCGATGCGACCTTGTTCGATTCCAACTAAATTTTCGAGACTTCGGAAAAACAGTGAAACCATCTCATGCTTTGTTTTACATTGTTTCAATGGAATGTAATTCGTTTTGAAGCGTGTTCACTTTGAAAATTAAAATGATTCCGTGGGAAAGTGCTCGAGCTTTAGGAACGCCATGGAAAGCATTAAAAATCATTTTATTCGTGCTTCGGTGTATGTTCGCTCGTCGAATGTTTTTATAGAAGGTTTTGCGAAAAGTTTTGATGCTGACGATAGAGAGAGAGAGAGAGAGAGAGAGAGAGAGAGAGAGAGAGAGAGAGAGGGAAGGAACGAGGGGAAAAGCGGTTGGGTGCTGAAAATTCAGCGATGGCAAAAACATCACTTCGGTCGAAGGATGATGCTAAAAGCGAAGCGGAAAATACGTACTGGTACGACGGCTTGACTGTTCGCTCGCTCTCTTTTCTGTGGACATTCATAATATTATCTGACATAGCACCTCCTCATTTCCATTTGCATGTTTCATTATCTGGCTCGATGACCTACGGGCAAAAGACCATCTAACCAGAAAACGTAGAAAAGAACTTCTCTTCTCTGGATAATGAAGAAAGCATACGACTAATTCTTCATCCGCTGATACATTTTCTTTTGCGTTCTACAGATTTATTGAATTAATTTGTTAGCTGCATGCAAATCTATCTATTTGATTGCACGCGTTTCACGTACCAATTGATCGTTTAATCGAAGAGCAAATATCGACATGCTAACAGTTAATAATTTATTGGATTGACTATACACGTAGGATCGGAAACTGTAATAATTATATCTAAATTAACGCAACTGTTTCTCTTCGAACACGCGCCTACATAGAATATCTTTTATAAAAGATACAATCCTTACGTTAAAATCTAAAGAGTATCTTAAAACGAGAGGAAAACTGAAGTTGACGAATAAATGGGAGCTTTTTAAAAGATCTGCATTTGAAATAAGTACAAAACGTAATGTTTCTAAGAATATAAAACGATTAAACAGAGGCAACACGCAATGCAAAATCTAGATGCTATACGTAGAGAAGGTATTCCGTACAGATAAGGTCGACAGGAAAGGATCACCGAGTTGAGAGGAAGAGACTACGTTATCTTCGCGAAGTCTGCGAGATGTTCTGGAATATCTACAGGCACAGTAACGGAAGTAGGCCAGAAAGTTAGGTCAATCCAGGAGACGAAGGAAGAAAACGTCGAATGAGTAACGCTGTACGAAACAACGTAAAAACGATAATTTCTAAAAAAAAAATAGTTCGCTAAAGAACGAGCGTGGATATACTTTGCGTCTGGAACGCGTAACCACTCGTTCACATTCCATTCTTTCAGAATCAGCCTGTATATTTTCGAAGATCTACTAGGACATCTTCGAAGACACAGAGAACTTTACTTCAGCCTCTAAAACCAATCCTGGCGTAAAGGAGAGGGGTTCGGTGAGAGCAAAAGAGGGTAGGTAGGTGCGAGTAACACAGATGGGTTGCTGCCGATTCCTCTCTCTCTCTCTCTTCTGTTGCAACTTCCGTTGCTGCGAAAAGCACGAAGTTACACTTTGAGTTCATTAAGGTGCAGTTCGATCTGCGAGAATGTTGGCTCTTAAAAAGAAAAAAATCTAATTTCTTTCGCTTGGAACTCTATCATCTAGGGGAAGAAGTTTTTGATGCGTGCTAGTTAGGAGGAAGAGAGAGGGAGAGAGAGGGAGAGAGAGAGAGAGAGAGAGAGAGAAGGTAGCACTTCTTTTTTTCTACTTTGAAAGAAAACTTTGAAGATAGTGAAATAAGGCATTATAGAGCATCAGAGTGCTTTCTGGTTAAAATAGATATCATGTCGGAATATCTACCTATGTTTTGCTTAAAACGAGTAATAATTATTTATACGTTATAAATTAAAGTCCTTTCGTGTGTAAAAAATATACAATCAACATAGTTGAAGTATGATCCTTATGGATGAAGATAAACAAATCTTGGTGCATCTAAATGAATTTTATCCGCCGTCATAAGCATCGGTCTAAATCATATTTTTACGAAAAAATAAACAGTACGCGAGGAATGTTTGTTAAAAATTAAATGTAAATAATAAGAAGAGGATGAATGTGGAGAACAAATATCTCGTTGCTTTTTCGAAACAACAATGCAGCTTAGGGGATAGCCCCATGTTGAAAAGGAAAGCAGATGCTGAAGTAGAGCTGAAGTAGAAGGGGTGGGGGTTCGGTACCTGTCGAGAAATACCCAGCAGTACGATAAAATCGATAACGACGGCTTCCAGTATACTATCCAGGAAAGTATAGAAATTTTAGTAGGATATAACGTATATGCGTAAGTATGTACAAAGAACATCAGACAGATAATTTCAAGATCTTCAGGGGTTATTATTTATCTTATTTTAATATAAAGTAATTTCTCGTTTCTACAATCCTAGATTTAATTTTTAATTTAAAGTTATAAAAAGCTAGTTAGCGATACTTTTTTCCGTTTAATCCGTGTGGCGTATACACTTTGAAAATCGAAGATCGACTCCAATCGATATCGGCTTCTATCGTCGGTAGTAAGAAAATTGCTTTTCTTAAATTCTACCAGATTAGACCTACGCGGCAGTCCGTGAAATCATCCCACGGGAGATGGCAAGATGAAAAGACGAGGGGTAACTCGAGATCCAAGATCACAAGTTCACCCTTCGAAGCGACTTCTGTATTACTCGGAAAATCATCTGACGTATCTACGACAGAAGGTCCTATTTTGAAAAACATTTTGGACATCAAGTCCCTTGCTGTGATAGTAACTCATATTTCAAGATATTGATTTTTTTTTTTTAAATCCACGAATATTTATAAAACGTCGAATAACAGTTGAGATAATCAGTAACAGTTGTAAGATGTTCGTCGCAACACATCTTCCACGATATTTTTCACGCTGATGTACGCTACGTAAATTTATAAGTGATCGATTGCTTTTTGAAAACTTGTAGCGCTCAGTGTACACCACTCATATAAACGTATCCATCATATTAATCTTTTTAATGGACATGTAACTTCACGAGAATAATGAACAACGCGTCATCTATGGCAACGAAAATGTTAGATAAATCTTCTCATCGGTCAAACTCCTGAAACTATTTCGGGTAACGACCTGTGCGAAGCTTTTAGTATTTCGGATCTACATTTATGCAAGTAAAAAAAATGATGGATATTTTAACCAACGATGAACTCTGGCGGAAAGTGAGTAAATGCCGAATTCTTTCGTCAGCTTAAGGATACATGTAATCTTCTAGAAACTTTTCCTTTTCTAATGACCGTATTATCATTCTTTTGCCTCTTTTTTTTTTACTCGGTAAAAATACTCTGAAATTAGTCATGCAGATTTTTTGTTTTCGTAACAGAGACGAGAAGAAGTTCAAAAAAGAAACAAATGTGCAAACGTTTTAAGAACGTTTCACGGTAGTATAACTTTTGTCGGGCGGGGGAAAAAAAGAAGAAACTTCTACATAAGAGCGCAACTTTTGATAATGTCTTGGAGCGCTCGTAAATCGTCCAAGTGTGTCCATTATCACTTGATTTCTCAAATCCAGATTCTGGAAATCTTGCGTTATAGGAAAAAAAGAAATTCGTGTATAAAGTAAATTCGAAGTCTTATTCGAAGTATTTCGTTTCGCTGGCGTATTTTGGTCATAAAGTTTGATGGGGTCTTTTAACTCGTTCTACCTTTTACAAACCTTCATCTTCTTCCTTCAACGCTTGCTTCTACTGCCGAAAGAACGTAAGAAAGTATCACGAACACGTCGGGACGTGGTGCACGAGGTACTTCGGGCCCAATTCTCTCGGAGGTCGAGATTTTAAGGGTCGAACGATGTTCGGGATCGGTCGTTCAAGGATCCTTATCTTCGATGTGGTAGAACGATCCAATAGCTACTGGACATTCGAGCGATAGCTTTAAGAGATGAGGCGGAAGACGCGTAAGAACGCCGGGACACTGGAAGTCTCCTGAAATTGCTCGCTAGCTAGTATCTAGGGCTTACGATAATGGCGGCAAACAGTTTCGCTCACGGACCATTAGTCAAAAATGCCTGGCCAAAGATGGTGTCGTCCTGTCGTCGTCGTACTCGCGAGATACGCTAAGGGATATGAGCTGAAATGAAGAGAGAGAGAGGGGGGGGGGAAGACGTAGTAGAAGGGTAGAGGGTTGCAGAAAAGCAAGGGGGAGAGAACTTGAATGCTGACATATCCAGACAATGGCGTAGTAACCATCCTATTCTCTTCTCGAGCGCTAGCAATCACCAGTAATTCTCTTCTGTTCTTTGAAGCAAGGTATACTAAGAGCTCAAGAATGCTTAGAAGAAGCATACAAAGTTTTTGATTCACGTGCGCGTATATCTCTTCCGAGTAACGAAATAGAACCGAGTGCGGAACAAATGCTTTGTCTTATTCGCATATTCCTTCTCGCCAATTGCCATTACTTGGAAGTAATTAAGTTGCTATAGATGTTTTTGCTTCGTCGTAATTTCTTCTTATGCTGTCGCTCGTTGTTGGTAGGTCGTACCGATCGAAAAGAAGCGTTAAATTCGGTTGGGCTGAGAGTAGGAACAGGAACAAGAGCGAGAGCGGATCCGTACGTAGCTTGTCCGCGAAAGTTTCCTCGTTTGCTCGGCACTTTCCGGGTGCACGCGTACTAATCCGTTACTCGTAATTAGAGTCGGATTGGCAATGGTTTAATCCCTCAACGTCAGTGCCCATTGCGAAGAAAGAGAGGAAGAGGGAGAGAGAAAGACAGAAACAAGAGAGAATAGGTAGACGCACGCCGCGAAAGGAAACTACCGTTACAACCTCCTTCGTTCCCCGGCCAACACTTTGAGTAATAAGATAGGAGGAGGTACCTCTATCCCGTCCGAGAGCTACCGAGATAACGTCGTTGCAAACTAAATGGACCGAGATATAGATAAAGGATAATTAGAGGGGGAGAGACAGACGGCGTTTGAGTTTCTACAAGAGAGAGAAACGGAGAGTGAACGGGGAAGGGATAAATTTAATGTAGGGAACTGGAAAGGTCACTGGGTGGACTATGCGAGGATTAGAAATCTGTCATCTAAAATTTGTTGCAATTAAATGTACGATCGTCGTGTTTTTAACATCTTGTAATTTGGATCGTCGTACAAATACCAAAGTATTTCTTTTCGTGCTATCGAATAAAATCCAATTTCTTCGTAAATATGAATTTATAAAGAATCGTTTTATTAATTTATTAGATTCTGAAAGATTTCTCTCTATTCGTTTTATTAAAATTTTATTCGAATTTTATTAAATTTTTATTAAATGCTGGCATTAGCTTCTCAATGCATCCCGTAATATAATATTCATTACGATTCTATTATCTATCGTAGCCCGTTAAATTCATTGCAGTTGTTCACATCTTTTCGATTTTTGTAAGAGGAACCGCCTATTGTTTCGGTCTCAATACGGAGCCGTTTGGGATTAATAAAGTACGAACCGCGATATACGCGATGGTAAAATTTAATGAAATTCTGCTTTCCAGTTTATCTTTGATGTTACGTCCCGATCGATGAAAAAAGAATAGTGTTCTATCCGGTGAATAATCTCTCGTCTCTTCCGATATTTAGAAAAATTGAAATGCGCGGACTCGTTTCGCGCGGGAAAGTAAATATACGGTGTGTGTATTCGTGTTGCGCAGATCGTGAACGTAACACGTGTTGTTTCGCGCGATGGCACGTACAGGATATTGCGTCATTAAATTTCTGTTGTATATCACTAATCTGTGGAATAGAGCCTGCTCGCTTCGGTGAAGCCGATTAAAATTAACACGAATGGTTGATAAAATTATCTTCTTTTTTCTTTCTTTTTCTTTCTTTTCTTTTCTTTTCTTTCTTTTTTTTCTTTTTTTCTTAACTATCGACGTATCCTAGTAATCACCTATAAACGATCTTGCGGGAAAGTCCATAGTAGTGCTTTCTTCGACTCATTGAGAAAGTCGTGAAATAAGATCGTTCTTTCTTACCACTAACGTTTTCGTTCTGAAAGTTTCGCTGTTTTTACTTTTTGATGTGTTTTATGTCACTCTTCATTTACATCTTTAAAGAGCTTTCCACTTATTTCCGTATTCCACTTTTGCGCGTATTATGTGGGAAAAAATAGAAATAATTAATTTCGCTACGAAAAGAGGCTAAACGAAAACTCGGAGTCGTGTATACGGATAGATTTACTTGCATAATTAGTTTGGCTTAATGTGCGCCATAAGATTGACAAGATTCTTTTAACGTGGTCTATAAATTTCTATCAAACGTTGTTACACAAAGTGTTGTTTCTTAACAAGTATATCGCGCAGCGTTTTGCATAGGAGAACACTGCACCGATTAAGCCGTAACAAATGCTCGATCAACGTAATCTTGTTTACTTAGTAATACGCGTCTGCACTAAAGATTTCAACGTCGTTCGTTTTCAAAGCGTTTCGCTTATCTCACTCGCGTAATGAAAGAGATCATAATATATGAATACCTACATCTGATTTCTACTATGAATGACTTTCCATGCATTAAGTGCTATATTTGAAAACAAATTTTAATTCTTTCTCTTTCCTTTGTTTCGTTCAATTACAAAGTTTTCAACGAGTCTACGATGTATCACCGAAACGGTGTGCTCTTTTTTCGACGCACGTTGTGGTAACCGATTAGCGCACGCGATAAAAACATAAGGATCCTCGCGAAGTTCGATCATTGAAACGAAATGGGAACTTGGCGGAGCAAGTCATAGAGAACTTTTTCGTATAAACTCGAGCAAAGAAAGTAGAAATGGGAGAGAGAGGTGGGGAGTCGATAGACGAAGATAACGCGGAAGTGAAAGTAAATTTTTTACGCAAAGCCGATGTCAATTTTGTGCAGAGAATTAAAAAATGGGTCTTTCCTTTTTTCTCTATGTCGCTTTCTAGTCGAGCGAATCGATTAAAGGTAGCATCGAAGCAGCGTATCCTTACGAAGTAACGGATCATTAGCATCCCCTCATTTAATTTAAATTAGCGAGCCCGTGGGTATAACAGCCAGCAGCAGCGGCTCTGAAGCCAAACTCGACCCTCCAGCTACTTCTACTTATTTCTCTTAGCTCTCTCTCTCCTTCCGTACTCCTCTCTCTCTCTCGCTCGACCAACCAGCTGAAACTTCTTTCGCGCTTACCCCACTTTGTTTTACCGAGTGCATAATATCATGTAGATGCACCGGGTCGTTTCGCTACGAATGGAAATTTACCCATTTCGCAGTGAAAAGTATACCAATAGAGACTCGTCAACGTACGGACCGTGCCAAACTCTCTTACCGTGCTGATACGTCTGGTGCTTAAAAAAGAAAAGCTAATTGGATATTTTCTGAAATTTTATAGTTATTATTAACTGGACGTTTGTTTATCATTACACCGTAATACGACGAGAACGAATTTCTCTTTTTATAAAACTTTTTAATTTTTATACGTTTCTCTTTAAATCGAAGAATTTGAAAGCACCCGCGAAAGGGATACGAAAAGTGTATGCCGATAATTAATGCGGAATGTATCCATGCGGCATCGAAATATCGAATGCGATTATCATAATGCACCTTAATTCGATCAATGTACGCTTGGTAACTGGTTGCGCGTAATTACACAAACACGGTGAGTATCAAAGCCAGTCGCCCGATACTGAGAGAGCGAGAGAGGAGGACGTAGGACGTATGCGGATAAATCTCGTGTGTTTCGCGTATATCGTGCAACCCCTAGCGTCGATACCAACAGATTGGAGTACTTTTGCATCCCCCTAAAAACGACCGACGTTCTACCACAAAACCATTCGGCCAAGTGGACGATCTCTACACGCGATCGTTTCGTCCACTCGATTCATGGAGACGATCTGTTCCCCATCAAATTCGGTCTTCCTATTTTTTTCCGCGGTATTTCAACCACCAACACAGATAATACCATCACCACCGCGTACTATCCATTACTTAATTGATTAAAAGATTCGTCTCATTCGTAGAAATGCTACGCTCAATCTGACCCGTCAAAGTTGCCATTACTTTTACTTTTGTCACGTGACATATCTCATGGACAGAGTTCCGCTGTACTCGTCAATAAGGATTAAGGGAAGGACGAAGAGCGAAGTAAAGGACGAATTGGTCAACTTCGTAATACGTATTCTTCTACGCAAAGAAGAAAAGGATTATTCCTCGACGTGTGCGTCGCGACGTGAAATACCTACCTGTTGAAAGGTATATCTTAACGTCGCCGTCGTATTCCACGAATAATTTAGTCCCTTCGCAATGAAATGTGTTCCTAATTGCATACGAATGTTACGCGCTATATGTATTTCTTATATCCATCGATTTAACGAACTTTATCGATATTGCTGCGACACGAAGGGTACGAGCCGATCGTAGCCTATAATCAAAGTTATCAATTTTACGATCCATCGAATGAAATAAGATGAGCTGATTACATTATTTCGAAATGATATGTAAATTATTGTAAAAAAATTTAAATAACGCGCCTATCCGTCTAATTTGAGCGAGAGGGTATATAATACAGGGATGGTGAGGGCATTGCTGCGCTGAACGCGAATCCGGTATTTATCGTTAATTCATTCCTTCGAATTCGACGAAACGTTACTGATCCAATTTCTAGCGATCGCTTCGTCGAACAAATTTAATTGGTTATCCGCCAACGGGGATAAATACTTCCATGCAAATCGCCGGTTCATTGATATAAAATTAAAATTGCAGAGTCCGACTGTGTGCGATCTTTTCTCTTCTAGTTTTCGTTTCGCACATCATAAAATCCGATTGGAGTCGACGAGACTCGAGTTGATTATCATAATTGCAACGTTTTTTGATTAATCCCTCGATTACGGTACATCTTCGTAATTAGGCGTTCGAATGATATTAATTGTCTAGAATGTCTCTCTCGTCTCGAATCATCTTTATGCATTTGCCTTTTATCGAAATTTCCACATATTTTATAATTTATTCTGTACTCTCACTTTTTTCTGCCTTCCTATACGTCTGTCTGTCTGTTCGCTCTCTCTCTCTCTCTCTCTCTCTCTCTCACTTATTCACTCTTTCAATCTCTCATGACTATCGACCGCCAGCTAATGCCAAAACGTAGACCATGACGGGTCGAAAAATCCGCTGGTTCATCGACCGCTTTTTAATTCGATAGACGGATTCATGGTTTGAGCATAGTCCGATCGATATGGAGGAATATAAATCCTATTTAATTAACGTTGGATGGCAAATCAATGCAAGCAAATAACGCGCATCTATCTCTCAATGCGTTCGTATCCGCTAGAATATACCAACTCATTTTCGACCTCGGCATGTATCGGTCGGACATCCTCGGTCCCCTCTTCTTTTACCCCTTTGAATATTCTTGATTTCGTAGGTATATATTGCTAAATAATAAAAATCGACGTTTGCAATTAATTTGACAAACTCATAAAATATCTAAATATTCGTACGTTGATCGAATGTTCTAAATCTTATAAATTCATCCATTCATAAAGCAACATCTTATAAATGCCTGGAGGCTGTGGCTACAATGCGTTATACAAATATCGAAAATATAACCAATTTTAGTAACGATTGGATTGAGAGCAATTTTGTATAAAACGATTACATCACGCTACAACGATAATGTCGGGATTAAAGCATGGAATAATTTCAACGGCCCTTTGCCGGAATTCGGTTATTAAGTTTATGCCAAATAATAATTTTGGTACGATCAAACGAATTATGTTCTACCTCGGTCGACGTTCATCATGCTATTTCGTTGTTTTATCGTCGTCTCTATCCTTGTTTCAAGTATCGGTTCTTTCAGAGGAATAGATGAAATATCGACGACAAGCGCAATTGCTCGAATAGATCGATCGATTTCGAACGAATTTGAACTACGGAAAGAATTCGTTTCTAAGTGTTAGATTCGTTGAAATTTTCCGTTCGAACTGTGTGTTTGCTTGCAGAAACGATTTCGTGTTGGAAGAAAAGGTCTCGGCTTTCCAGTTGAGAGAACGGCGTCCTTTAATTACCCATAGCATGGCACAAAATTAAGAAATCAGCGCAATAAATAACCTTTTAATCAGTGGATTCTTTGGTAACCACCTTCGTCGAACGGCGGAGAGAGTGGCGAGACTGGTGGAGAAGGAAGCAAATTACCGAGCGACTGCGCTATCTCTTCGCTATTATCTTAACCCCTTTCCCTTCCAATTTATCGCTTCTACCAATTAATTGCTGGCCTCGATCGGTGCCCGGAAAATGCGATTACGCTCGGTTGCCAGGATACAAGGCCAAAATGGACGGCAATAAATAAGAATAATAAACAAAAGAGAATCGTTCACAGTACGTGGACCCTGTTCGGTGCTTATTCGGGAAGCGTTTTAGTTTTGTACGTAATTAACAGATCTCTCATGAAAATTTTATGCTTTTTGTAGGATCTTCCGAAGGGCATGCATAACATGGCTATCGATAAACTATTCATTAGCGATTAAACAATAAAATATAATACTATCGTTCCACCGCTACTCGTAGACTTTTCATTCCTTTGTGCTTTAGATCTTTCATCGCTATTTATATTTTATTATCTCTCTTCAATGAGACATTCAGATATTTCCACAAATATATTGAAATGCGTGAAAGAAGGAATACGTAACGCGTCACCGACAATAACTTTGTGGTTCTTTGCAAGCTTCTTTTCTATTGCAAAACGTGATCACGAGCTTGTACAAAGAATCGTACCTTTGTCAGCTTTTCACTGCCGACGAAAATACTAAAACGGACGAATGCCATCTTACGTAATGAATCAGCAGTCCTTGTGAAATTGTATATTTCTTATAAAGTCATACATTGTTCCGATATCCTTTACCGCTAAGGTGAAGGCTTGCGCCAATTATAACGTCTCTTCGTGACTCGTTCCATCCTATTTAGATGGCTTCTATCCCACTTTGTGAGAAACCCCTAAACAGTGGCTTGTAATTCAAATTATGCTAATATTTTTAACCGGCAATGATTAATGCTCACATACACTAGCAAAAGAGCACTCGACGTCGACGGACTTGAAAGGTTACATTTATGGGAATAAATTGAATCACTTCCGTTCTTTCAGTCTCGAGTCAAACTCGTCCTCTTCGTTCCCTTTTCAACGTTAGACTCGGTCTTACTTGCTTCACTCTTTTTTATTCCAATCGATAATTAATTCGTCGAGAATATTTAATCGAGTAGTACAGAGGTTTCTATCCTTCAGTAAACGTTCCGTTCCTACGTCATATCACGATTCTTCTTTCACGATCGCACGAGATTATCCGACTGCTGACGAAAAGGATGTCCATAAATGTAAATGTTCCATACCTGCCATTTATATACTCTTTCCGAGGGATTGTAAGTTGCGTTATAGCTCCTGGAAAACCCCTCTCCTTTTTGTTCTATTCTTCCTCTAACCAACTCCATCCCCATTCCCATCCCCGTCCCCTTCCGCCTCAACAGGATGCGACGGGAATCTTAAACCCAGTCCTCCAGCATTGATGAATCCGCTTTGCCCGGAAATTGTCCCCATACGTCTCCGGAGGCGAGTTTCTCCTCCGTCCATCGTTCTTCTCTATCTCTGTCCTTCCTGAAAAGCCGCACGAGTGGATTTCCCTTTGACGAGTCACGATCGAAAATTCTCTCGTGGTCCAGTCAAATTACTACGGGGAAAAATTCCAAACGATATCGTTTATAATTCGGTCACCTCGCTTTTACTTTGTAAGAAATTTTTATCGATGATTCGCAATTCCCGTACTTTTTTAATAACGAATGGGAATGATACTATGAGATACGTAATCTGTACACGATCATCAACGTGTTCCCTTCTCGTTCTAAAGTCGTCTCGTATCGTACCACGATGCGTGATTCCGCGACTTACGAAAAGGCAAAGTGCTTAATTGGAAAATCGGAAATTCAAATTGGTTCGGCGTCTCGCGTTCTTCTCCGGTTCTCGTTTGTGACAGACAACGAGCCGAATGTATCAAACGCGAATAATTTTGGTGATGCGAGTACGCTCACGGTTTCGTGGAAATGTACGCGAGATCGAACGCGTGGGCTTTCACAATAGAGGATTATGCTATTGAAGTATTATAATGACGTCGTGCGGGCGCATAATACGTAACATGTGAAGAGGCATTACGACGGGGACGAATGAATAGGACAGCATCGGGGTACAGGGGAAGGTAGAGGTCAACGGTATTATGCAAATCGTATTACCGGAGACATTGTGGATATTTCACAAAGTAACAGAATACGAGCGTGCTTACGAAATCTTTTACCAGGTTCAGCAGATAGGAGAGAAAGAAAGAGGGTGGGAAAAGGATCTACGGATCATAGAATAACGATGGAAGAGTCTTAAAATGTTACAGAGTCATGCGCTGGTCTGACGTAAGGTTAATCTTCCGATGCTAGGCGTATGCATTTATTAAATACTGTACGGTAAACGCTAATAATAAAGCGTTCCGTTACCGACGTCCTCCACAGATCCGATGGATTTTATTTTCCGATGGTCGTCGCAGCGATAAATTGTTTTCCAAAAATAATCTTCCATGTTTACCGTGCATTTGGCATAACGCGTTTCCGTCATTACTCGTTAATATCGTTACGTACTTGTTCGCTATATAAAACAGTCAGAAACGGCAGAACCGCGATCGAAGATGTAAAACGACGCTCGCAACATCAAAATTTTTCACGCATCTGTGAAATATCGTTATTGCGATCGATCGTCGTCGAAACGAAGCATTCCATTCAACGTTCGATGAGAACTCCTTCCACTCTTTTGTATATCCGACGAAAAGTATTCGCGAATCAGTGTCTAGCTCCGTTCGACAGAGAGCACCAAGTTAATTCGTACTTAAGATATAAGATAGAACGTTCGTACGAAAATCCTACAACTCTAACGCTTACCAACAAAGTTAGTTACACAAAGTTGAGCCCCTTTGGAGTCCCTTTTCTTCGTTGCAAGTGTGCTCAGGCTCGCTAGCAGTTTCGGAAGGAAGATAGAAAGGAAGGATGTTAGTGAGAGACAACACGCACGTGCATGGGACGCGAGACTCGAAAGTTGGCGATTCTTCGACAAGTTTCGCGGCTCTGCTGGGAATGGAGAAGCGGACGAACGTGATAGCGGAGGTGCTCGGTGGAAGTCTAGCAACAAGCCCTATGTGAACTCATCTCCTATCCGTGGACTTGGAGGCCTCTGTCATGGCCCTCGTGGCCCCTTAGTCTGCTCATGTGCTTCGCGCTTTCGCACTGGCCGCGACCACATCAAAGCGGCGGTCGGACGAGCTTTGAGCGCGATACGCCCTACTGTGCCTAGCTTTGTGACACCGCAACCAATATAGTCCAGGGTGCCCGTTATTACCCAGCTACCATTCAATATCCTTAATTAAATTCGGAAGCTTATTCACTGCGGTTAATTACGGTTTCGTCCGAATTGCCTTGCAGGTTATGCGTTGTTAAGCAAGATCTTCCCGCTGCGAAGGAGATGCCATTGTCGGAGACACCGAACGAGAAAATACCGAAGGAAGGAGTAACAAGGTCGAGAATACAAAGCGAAAAACTCTCGGGACCGTAGTTCTAGGAGCATCGAATGTTCCTTGTTCGGGACTTTCCTCTTTCAGGGAATACGGATCGCGGCAAATATTGCTCGAGAAAGTTCGCGTGGCTTAACGATCGGTGGTCGAGAAAATGGTCCGTCGGGGCCCTGTGTTAATACCGGCCACGAAAGGAATTGCTTATTTCGTGTATTGAATCTTTAATGGGACGATGATTATTTCATTGCTAGGAGAGTTGTTCCGAACGATCGTTGGTAAGATTTCACTTAGGTCTATGCGATTCCCGCGTTACCTCGTCCTTTTCGTGTTTTCCTAGAAAATTCCAATTACCTTTACGAGATAAGCAGGGAAGGGTGACAGGAAGGGACCAGACTACGTCACATTCTCGTACAGGATTACCCCGGATGCTCGCTGCTCGCTTTGTCTCCGACTCTCAGATGCAACTTCCGCTCCCGAACACTTCCTAGAGAAGACTGCCTAGAGGATGAGAAGAAGGTGAGGGTAGTTGTAGGTAGAGGGAAGAGGAGGGTGAGCCCGAAGAGAGTGTTCGCTTGAGATTCGAAGGTGGAAATGAACTGCCGGCATCAACAACCTTAGTAATGACGCGGCTCTCGTGTCTGAGTCTATCTTCACTTCGCCTCTCATTCCCGAGCGCTATTTCCAGACAATGGTCGCACTTGAAGCCGCCAGCTCGACGACGAAATGATAGTTTGGACAGGCTGCTAAATGAGACACTCCGTTTCTCAACTCCTTCTCCTGCCGCCCCTCTCTATCTCTTTCTCTCTATATCTCCCTTTCTCGATTTCTATCTCTTTCTTCTGGATCTACGAAAATCGTAGTGTTTGTAGAAAAAGGCTCAGATTTTTCGCATCCGATAGAATTTAAATTATTCCTTCGAGTAGAGTTTTATAACATCTCCGTTATTCTCCTTTAATCGAATCTTTTGCTTGAACTTTTGCCTCTCTCTCTCTCTTTCTCCCCCCGTCTTCCTCGCTAGAGAATTCCCACAAGTGATTTTTTCCAAGGGAAACAAAAGGATTTCACAGAGGAGAAGGCTACGAGAGAAAAGTTCGTCTCGTCGAAATAAAGTGTAACATATGATAGCCCAAGGTACAGCATTGTCGTTGCATCGACTTCAAAGGAACAATCTAATTGCGATCAAATAAGGCACGTTAGAAACAAATTCGTCGCAATCGTTAACATCACGTATCTACGATTAACTTTTATACATAATGCATGTACGCAACGGGATCTGTTCGGTACGGTTCTATACGCTCCTTTTTTTTAGGCAGTAGAGAATGCATATAGAATGGAGATAGGCGAACTGCTGATTAAATTGGACCGTATTTTAATCCGCGCTTTGTTTGAAACACGGGGAAACGGGATTGTATTGCGTACAAAGCGATTAAAGTATACTTATTGATTAGTTCACTCAAAGAGAGCTCTTTCGAATCGTAATAAGGAGAATTAATTCTCGCAATTGTGAAAACGATATTAATGCATATATCGACGAATCTCTCGGAGAGGATGCAGTCTCTTGTGTTGAAGTACCCACGAATAATTTGTGAGCGTTTAAAATCTTATCGAACTTTATTTAGAGCAGTTATGGTTGTTGAACAAAATGGGCAATTATTTTGAAGCAAAAAGAGCTTCTGATGATCCTGTTCCCGAATTCTCGTCAGGGCTAGAGGGCTAATGCATGGTTTCGCGCTGCGAATAAACGTTGGATTATACTTAATGGCGATCTACAGTATTGTGCGCCAATGTTGAAGAGCCGTGTAAGCGGCTTTCCTATCGTGCCGGTATATGCCGCTATGGCAACCGTTATACAGCATCATCGAATCCACCATCCCTGCATCCGTTCGCCTGTAATGCCTCCTCCACCTAGACGCCAGCCCTTAAATATCGTGCGCAAAATTCGACGTCTATCTGCCTAACGAGAAGGAGATGTTCCTATTCAGGTGGATTTCAAAGTGGCTGCTGTTATGTTGCTTTCGTACCTACCTTCTCAAATATTTAAAATATCTTATTTCGGTATTACCTCTCTTCCGTATCGTATAGTTTCCTTCTCTGCGCAATTCGAAGAATCGATGATAACTTGGCGTTCCCGCGGGATCATATTTTCAAAGTTGGTATTTGATTAAAATGCGCATTACGATGAGATAAATCTCGCGTGCTCCAGTCTCTAGATAGTTTCAAGATTTTTCCGTACGAATTATGAGAGATAATGGGGCAAAGCCGCAAGAAATTATATCAAACCTAAATGAAATATCGAAGGGTAAAAAATAATTCCGTGGAAAACGGAAAGAAAGCGAAGGAAGGGAGCGGTGGTAGTGAACGAAAAAACGACTGGAAGGGTGGCGCGTGCAGCATTCGACAGCAAAATGGGGCTGCTTTGAATAGCGGGCACTTACTTAGGCAAATGTCTGCTATTCGGATTAAGTATTTGTTCTAAAAGCTAAAGGGAACCTGGGAAACCGATGGAGACCAAAGGGGATGGGCCAAAGGCGGAGATCCGGGACACGGGAATCGTGAAATCCTCTTCCATTGCTGTAAATTGAAAATTCACAAATTTATTTCTTTTTGCCGCTGAAATGGAAGTATAAGCATTAGGATTATGCAACGTTTTGATCATCGTCAAACGTTCGTTCGAACATTTATGATTAATATCGACAATATTAAATGCAGTATTTGGATTTTGGAACGTGATACTCGGATTTATAGAATGTAATAAAATAATTCATTAAATAAAACGAATTTGTGTGTGTCCGTGTGCGTGAGAGATATCGTGAAATATCATTTTAAGCTGCTTTATTTAGTTTGTTTCATGAAAAATTCTGTCAAAGGAATTTCCTATTTAGATTGCAAGGAAAAACTAAACAATTCTGTAAAAAGAAAATGAAAAATATTATAAGCTTTCCTGTCCTGTTAACAATTTTCTGCAGTCGTCTCGCTGGAACATTATGTTTATAGAAACGGAGTTGTTTGTTCAAACGTATTAAGAGAGTTTCAGGCATACAATGGTGAGTGGCGATGAGAGAGGGAGGTCAAGATAAAGCCCTCTTTGTAGCTCTCTGTTATCGAACAGCGTTACGCGCCATTGCGAAATTACTGTCTGCTTTCAACGAGATTAAGAATAAAGATTCAGTGCTGCTAGCCTACTATGCGGAGACTGAGGAAAAAGATGAGAGAAAAACAGGCAGAGAAAAAGAAGGAAGGACGAAGAGAAGACATTTTTAAGAATCCAAGAGAACATGACCGTAATTACGATCGCGAAACTTTATCTACGAATAAGCAGCAAGAAGACGACTGGCATTCTTATGTCTTTAATTACTCCTAAGAACAGACCGTCGAACTTTGTTGGCACATATCGCCAATTTAAATTTGTCGCATTGTGGCTTACTTGTACATTCGTCGCACGATTACCCATACGAAAGGCGTAAAAATATATGACTCTCCGGTCGTCGAAGCGACTAACAAACTGTGGTTGCAATAAGAGAACGAAAGACGGAGAAAAAGATATTCTATACTATTGATGATTTTTGAAGTGAGAAGGGTTCATGAAAAATACACACGACAGGTGCGATATGTACTTTTCTCTCTTCCTCTTGCATCTGGAACGGTATCGAAAAATACTCCGACCTCTTGGCAATATACGAGTACATATTCGATACAGGTACCACGCAACCCTCGTAGTCACCGTTCTTTGACTTTATTGGATCATCCGTCGTTTCCAATTTGATTGCAGGAAATCCGATCGTTCTGTGTGCTAGCTCCGTAAAGGACGAAGATTCTTTGCCTTGTACGTACTTTCTCTCTTTCTCACATGCATACGAGCGCGTGTACACGAACACCACACGTATGTACATGTCCGGAAATACGTAGGTACGCTCGTGCGTAGTATCTAAGAGGAGACAATATCAGCTTCATCCGATAGCCTCCGTTCGCAGAAACCTTTAAGGAAGCCTCTGATTCTCGAGTAGCCTCATTTCTTTTTTTATTTATTTTCTTCTGTTTCTCTCTCTCTCTCTTTCTCTCTCGTGCGCGCGTTTTCTCTTTTCATTCCACGAGTCCTGCAAAGACGTGTTCTTCAACGGTAAAGGGAGAAGGACGAAGACCAAGAGCGTTCTTGTTGAGTTCCAAACTTTCTCGTCACATTGCCAATGAGGATTCTCCGGAAAGATTGTTTGGCTTCTCTAAGAAACTCGATAGATCGAGAAGTGAGGCAGACACTCGAATTCAGAAAGTATTTCGTCGATGTCAAAGGGCGTCTAGTTTTCTTTGTCCAAATGTATTTCAGTTTGTTTTTTCGCTGTTAAAGTCTCGAAACGATAAATAACGTTCGACGTTAAAGTATATTTTTTTTTCTTTCATTAGTCAAAAAGTACAACAAGGATTAGAGAGAGAGAGAGAGAGAGAGAGAGAGATCTCGCGATTCTAGAACACGCTTGTTTTTCGCAAAGATGTTCCCTTTTCGACCATTCCACGTGGCCATTTATTTTTTAGTTTAAACGTGTCGTATGCTTTAATTATTTTTTTTTTATTTTGCATCTACCAAGGACGGGTCGATGATCCTCATCGTTTGCGAGTAGAATCGGTAAATTGCGTCCAGATAGATATTCGCAATGACTATCAAGCGGACGAACATAACTCGTCTAAAGTGGCTTTTACTGCTTTAGATCGGGGACACGAGCATACCGAATGAAGGAATCTGTAAGGACTTTATGAGGTTTCGATAGCTCTTCCACTTTTCCTATCCCCTTTGTAGGACCTCGGCCGAACTCCCGTCACAACTCCCAACTCCATAATCTAAAAGCGCTGACAAACCGCGAAACTTTTCCCACTGTGAACAAACACGTGAATAAATCGACGCTAGACGCCCCCGGCTTCCGAGTTTATATTCAAAGTTTCACAGAATACCTACTGTCCTCACCTCCCGCTTTCTTGGCCTTCCCTTTCTCTTCTATTTCTAATATCGCTTCTTCTTAGTAGGAAATTCGCGTAAGTAAATCAACGAATGCATCTGTGCGGGATTTGTAAACCAATGTGCTAAAACTATGATAAAATCTAAAGAACACGGTTAAATTGAAAAAAAAAAAAAAAGTAGCAATTGAAATAAAATTATAGCTAGACGGACATGTACGTGTAACACGCTAACGTGGTAGTGCCCGAACGGTCGACGAGGAGGCACGTCGTCGCGGGAATTGCCATTGTAATTAAATTACAAACGGTCGCGGCCTGCGGTCGGAAATAATTTGGCTCGGCAGCTTTCTGTTACAATTCGCCATAGTTTCCGCGGAGGTCGGTCGGCCGCACTTCCCGAAACCACTTCTACTCTCCACCTCCGATTCCTCCTCTTCTTCTTTGCGCTATCGGACGCGCTAGAGAGTATAACGTTCGAGGCATGAAAATAAAAGGGTGGGCTTGGAGAGTGAAATGCTATGTGAAACACTCTTACCCCTTCTGGTTAGGACATATAATAATACGGTCAATTTTGAATCGAGTTTGGTTGTCCGATGCCATTGTATGATCTCTCTCTCTCTTTCTCTTTCGATAGTAGTTCCATTGCGAGCCCTTCGCCAGCCTCACCACCTCCACCAGTTTCCTCCTACAACCCTCAGCGGCCGCTATACAGTAGTCGTAACCCCGTATCTAGAGGACCGGCTGCCGGTTTTGCGAGGCTCGCTTAACCGCCAACAATTTGAGCCTCTGAATAATTCCTGGCACTCCAATCTAACTGCGAACAAATTAGACCGAATTAACCGAGGTTTGCTACGTGCTCGCTCCCTCGACCCACTCCCTCCTCATTTCTACTGCTCTCTCTCTCTCTGTCTCTCTCCCTCTCTCTTTCTCTCTTGTTGTAACGGACAACCCTCACCTCTTCAAACCCTGTAGACTCGCGCGCTCCACCAACCTTCGGTTTGCTACCTGCAAAATCATTTTCGGTACAGCGTATGGGTCTGCATACGCGCTTGCAGAATAGCGCGAATGTTGGACCCGACGTTACTGCTACGAGCAGTTTAAACAATGTCGGTGCAAAAGTATGCTAGCAATTTCGTGAAATGATTTGTCCGTATCGGATTTTGCGTCGAGCGATATGCGAACGCTGATTTTACTGCGAGAAAAAGTAGTCCATACGCGCGGCCTGAGATACCACCGTCTTTAGATTTTCTGCAGTCATTCTTCGATGTATATCCCGTACACTTCCAACTTATTATCGTTCAGTCTAAATTTGCAAAAATTGCCATAACGCTAATTAGATTGATAACCTCGAATTGTGATTTGTTCAAATGAATCCTGCAAAATGAGATTCTAGCTGCTAAAGGTGTAGTCGTTTGAAGGACACGCGCGTCTCATCCATTTTGAAATGACATTTAAACAGAAGCAAAATACGTTCTCGCTAGACGTTCCTCTCGTCGCACTTGCATCGGTGTTCCCCTAAGACGCAAGGGGATTTACCCTTCTCTTTTTCGTTCCTTCGAGCCTTGCTTTCTTTTCCATATTCCTTCTTGCATTCTCGCGCACCTTCGGTACGAGTTTCAACAGAGGTCGAGGTCGGTGATATATCATCTTCTCGGGGCGACATAGATTCACGGCGTATGCATAATATTTGTCGAGCTGGCGGGAAAATTAGAAGTACCATAAGCCGCTTTTCTTATCAGAACCCCCGTACTTTAGTGCCGTTGGTTTGGAGGATGAAATGTTTGGTAGGAAGAAAATGGTGGGGAGTGAACTCCCTTTTGAAATCACACCGTTTTCAAGATAAAACGAATAGCGCGTTGTATCGAATAATAATCTCATCCAGTTTGCATTATACCTGTAGACTTAAGAGTGTACCCTTGATATGTGGATAAAGAGAACGAAAAAGATAACGAGGTATAATTACTACGCAAAAGAAATGTAAGGCAAGTCTTGAATGTATATGTATGATGTATATATATATATATACGTACGTAGACGAATGTTCGTACGCGCGTTCATGTGCGCATATGAAGAAATTTCTCGTTCGAACAAAACGAATACGAGTCTTTTCTGCTTGGATAAAGGAGAAAGTAACCTCATTAGGTCCGCCAACAATTTCAATATTTTACAGAAAGGAAACGCGTTCGAGTTCAGCGATGCGCTAACGACGAGCGAAGCTCGAGTATTTTGTCGGTCGCGCGGTGTTTATCGATTTTATAATTTCGAACTGCGACTCTCGTGATCTTTCTTTTCGTAGTGCCTTGTTTTTTCATCAAACCTATAAAAGTCATTCTCCGAAAAGATTTTCCGTACACGTTCACGATCGTGTCTTCTCGATAGCCACGTCTTCCAAAAGACGAAGATAGCGGCGAGAAGATGAAGGAAGTTAAAATCACGTTGATGGTACGTAACACAAATTCGACGGTATTACAATGGCATTAACGTTGTACGCTGTGTACGCGCGGACTACGAATTGAGTAATCGAATAATAATAAATTTGCATTTGCGTTGTTGCGGGCAAGCGCTGACGCCGCAATGCATGTAGACAGTTGCCAACGTGCGCGGCTATCCGACGATTCGCAAACCCTCTCCTACCGTACAGTCCCAACCCCCTCTACTCTATCATCATCCTGTGGCTACGTCGTTTCATAATTGCACCGGCAAATCGTTTCTGTACAACGATCGATTCTACCATCCGAGCGACGAATTGTAACGCCTTCTGATCGATTCTAGAATTGGAACGAATCGTTCTTACTCGTCGATAAAGATTACCGTTTAAATGTTACGCAAACTGACAGGAAAATCGTAAAGTCGAAGACTTTTGATCTTTGACTTTAATGGCGTTATGACATTTCGAGCGACTTATAATCGTCTTGCTTTTATCTCTCTTCAGTGTTTCTATCGGCCGCGCAGAAAGGCCCTCGTGTATCACGTTTATTACGTTTCCTATCTCGCACGAAAATTATTACGAGACATTCGAGATCGAATTTAATGCCATCTTTTTTGCGATATATATTCACGAGACCACGCAAAGCTTCCGTTTTGTTGCGCCCATCACAGTGTAATGAATTTTACGTGTGTATATCCGTCCCGACGTTTCTCTGCTTGATGATAATAAATTTCCAAGTACAGTTATAAAGCTGCATGCTCTTGTTTCTAAGGGAAGGATGGAAAAATAAAAAAGAGATGAAGAAGGGAAGGGAAAGAGAAAACTTGATGCATTCGCGTTCGCGTGCACGGGGTGATACACAATAACATTTTCGCGGCACACAGTTGGCGACCCTCATTTCTCCCGCGGGCTAGCAGTCCAATTTCACACCGTTGTAAATACGCTTCTCTTATTTTTGACATCGTCTTCAATTCTTCTTACTTTGTCGCCCTGCCAACCAAGTTCCTTCTACTCCGCCTACAGCGAGGCTCGACTGCCGTCCACCGGGATGACTTCATTTATAATCATTTCCCGGGGCTGTATCACCCGGCTTCCTTCTTCTTCCCGCGTTCCTTACCTCATTCCTCTTTTTTAGGAAGGTCGTCCGAGGTCGAGCTTTCCGGATGGCGTTTTGCTCTGTCTTCTACCATCGAAAGCAGAGCATAGCGCGATCCTTCCGCTCTATCCGTGTTTCTTTCCAATTTCGTATTTAATAAAAATTATGACGTTATAAATATCTCGCGGTATTGGATGTAGCTTATAATATTCGTCAATCTCGTAAGATCGTGGCGACGGTGGAACGAGCAACGCATAGAAGAGAGAGAAGAGCGAGATTGCGTTCGCGTACGCTACGATCAAGATCGATCGTTGCCTCTTACTTGACCAGAGTGAATTAAGTCTTTGAAGTCTATAAGTAATTAGAAAATTGCAAATACTGCCTCTCCGCCAGCAACTTCTCTTACGAGGATATAAATCTACTAGAGCAATTGACGTTCCTAAAAAGACAAAGGACTAGAGGTAATGTAAAAGGGAGAAAAATGCTTGAGCATATCGTCGACGCAGATGGGCAAAGTCACTCTCTCATTTTTCCCCTCGTCTCGTTTTATATCCCTTTTTCTCGCCCTCGCCTCCGCCTCCGCCTCCTCCGCCTCCCCCGCCCCCTCCTCCTCCTCCTCCTTTAAATAACGATCGAATCGTAATAAAGCCGAAGTTTTATCATTACCGTTATTTTCATCCCGTGCAATTTTACGGTAAAACCTCAAACGCATCTATTCCGTTCGTGATCGAACTCGTTGTAATGGAAAGAAGAACAGTAACAATAAAAAAGGAGAAAAGAAGAAAAGCGAATGCGGGAGGGAAACAGAAATGAATAGAGAGCAGTTCGGAAAAGGGAATCTCATCTTTCCGGCAATTCAATGCGGAAGTTTTCAATGAAGTTCTCGCCAGTACACTTGGCATCGAGCAGGCCAGTTAATTATTACCTCATGATAAACGAAATGTAATATTGCGAATCAGATTTATAAGGAAATAGGTCAGCCTCTATCACGACTATACCCGCTTTCTTTCTTGCTCGTTTTCTGCCTCACCCCTACGCTCCCGCTCGGTCTTTTCTCGTTGCTTTTATCGCAAGCAAGCATAGAGGCGAAAGGAGAAAGGGGAAGAGAGGAATCAGCGAGAGACGAAGCTTTTGTATGAACATTGAAAGCAACGATTGCTCTTTGAAGCTGTTACCGTCGAGCGAGAAGTATTAATACCGATTCACATGGAGTTTCTCGGAAAATTCTCCTGTCGCTTGCCTTTTGGTTGAAACACTTTACGCTCTCTAAAGCGACCCTTCACCCTTGCGCGTGTCGCGGAACAGATATTTCTATGGAAACTATTAGTATAAAAGAGTTGTTCGTGCCCGGTACGTGCAAGATTTGTTATACTTTAAACTTTCGAAAAAGACTTTGAGATCGAAATACGTGGTTAAACTTTTTTCATGGCTTTTCATCGCGTTCCTCGCGTACGGAATAACTTGAAACGTTTCATTTGTTAATTTCGGCACGAATTACAATATATGTTATTAACGATTTTAAAAGTGCACAGTTTACAGATCAAATATTCGTTGGTTTATAAATACCAAGACCACCGTAGATATCGATATGTGCGAAGCAGAAATCCAATTACGCAGAACGGGCAAACACAGGATGCAAACACTCCATCGCTCGGTTGCTTGTAAAAACTACATCCAAATATTGGCGCGCGCGGCTCCGCCGGATGCACCGCCATCTTCTTTCCGGTGCGCGAACCAGCTGTATTGTTGGCATTGATCCTAAGTAAATCTACGAAGCTAACCCCGGTTTTTCATTACCACGAATTGCGGCTCGCATCGAACGAAGTTTATCACAATCGATCCAACAGAATTATTCTTTTCAGTAAGGCTTGTATTTCTTACTCTTCCACGATTAGAATTGCTGCTTTCCGCGAGGAGATTAAATGATCCATCTAAAAAAGAAGAAGAAGATGCACGAGAATTCTTTCTATTTTTTCTTCTCTCGCGTTCCAAGCCAATCGGTTTGGTCGTTCGATCGCACGCCTACTGTTCATCGAGCGCTGTTTTGCGAATTTCTAGCAGATCTTTTTTATTCACGTAAATAGCAGTCGGAGCGTCTTTTACTTTATTTCGTTAAAATATTCGAACTTCGTTTAATTACTTTTTCCAAACATAACGTTAACTTGTTAACGCGATTAATTATGTTTGAAACGTACGAAGCGACTTCGTCAAAGTTTTTTAGACTTAACAAGCGCGATCGTGCTTGTCCGCAAACCAAACGATTAAACGCTGCAGCTTCGTGCGAACAACTGATCGTTGGACAGATAGAATTTAATAGGAATGTAAATGCAAATGTGTGTAATACGCATTGTCACCATTGTCAAATGTGTATTACAAAATCGATCGGCGTAATTGAAATGGATATCCTTCGTGATTTATAGCTTCCAACAATCTGATATAGATAAATATTTCGTAAATGGAAAGTTTTAATTTTGTGATCCGAATTAAATCTCGTCAGTCGATTTGACCGGCTCGCATGTACTTTTAATGAATAGAATACAATGATTGAGTGAACAATTAATATATGAGTTAAAAAACGAAATAATTCGATACGTTTGATATAAAGGGTACCGGAGCATAGCGTAGTCATCGGAAATATTTCTGATGAATTTGTTATCGTCAAATATTTGTTACGGGAGTTTTTCCAATTTTCGAGAATATCGATATCGCGAGAAATTCGCTCGGTGTCTTGGAGCATGATAACAAGGCTTGCATTATATCCTATTGGCCGAGCAGGAGGCATTGGGGTTTTAGCTAAGAACGCGATTGGTAATTGATTTTCAGGTTTCATCGTCGAACTCGCTTATTATCCTTACGCCGTTCTCCTTCGTCTGCCCTTTATCCAACAGTCGATCGAACTCTAATGCCTGCTATTAAATGATGACAAGGATAACTACAACTCGTTGAATCGCGGCTCGAATTTGGTTTCTTTCAAAATGTCAACGACGTAACTTCTTCGAGACGAATTGATATGAATGTTCCGAGTGAGGAAATTACGATACTCGTGAAAAAAACATTTAATCGAACAGCTTGTATCTACTTTACAAGGTAATGCCAGAATATTATATAAGGTGATGGCGCACAGCATTCAAATGCTACGGACGAGTGTGGCGTCACGGGCGCTGGTAACACTGCGGTATGCAGTTGATTATAGAAGCTATATGAAGGGGCTCGACGTGGCCTAGCATCTTGAGTACCCTATCCGTGCTCCAGCCCCTTGCATAGCCCCTTATCCTCGAAACCATAGAGAGCACTATACAGGACGCTATAGTTAATCCGTATGGACGTTCACAGAGAAGCTCGAAGATTCATTTAAGGACGCTCGATATTGCTCGGCTTTCTCGATCTCAGGAATCTAGCCTTTTGCACCATCGCCTATGCTTCATTCTCGACGCTCGCTTTTTCCTTTACGATAGCTAATAAGATGGCTACGAGAAATTTGTCTCTTACATCTCGAACAAAATACCAACGGTATCTCATCGTCCTTTCGAAAACGAGCAGAGCTTGATCGATGATCGATGATCAAAGACGTTTATTGAACGTAGCTTTATCATCTTGCTCCTTCTTCTAATCATTTCATTTGCCGCGAAAAGTTAAAGTTTATGAATATTATATAGCATTTTGCGATATTGAACGATTTATCGATCGGATTATATTACCAATTCAAAACGGGGAGCTAACATAGTTCTTTGACATCCTCTTCCCGTTATCATTTCGTTGAAAAGCGTTTGTAGGCGCACACGGATACATGCGCGTATTCGTCATGGTAAGTTTCTGTATAATACAGCGACATGATAAAAGCGGTAAAGCGTCGCATCGGCTTTACTCCTTATCCTTTCGCATGCACTTACGATTTCTGAGTAAGTTCCCTTTACCACCACGCGCAGCATCCGGCTAAGTTTACACAGCCATCTAATCTGATCCCACTGAAGTCCTGGACGGATCGGCTACCTAATTCGAAGGCGATTCGAGGATCATCGCGTTGAGTCTTTGATGCTGAAAGACCAGAAAAGTTGATATCCTGTGATGCGAGTGGAAACGATCTCTCTCTCTCCCTTCCTCCCTCCCTCCCTCTCCCTCTCCTCCCTCATGCGAATGGTACAAGATTTATCCGTTAAATCGGATTTAAGTGTGGGCGTATCCAGGAGACCAACAGATGATGCCATGCTTGAATAGATACTGCGATCGTGCTACACGATGAAAGTATCAAGCCGCTGAGATACGATTTTCGATTTGAAGCGGAACTTTGTTCTGGTCAAGAAGCTTAGAATCGGAACGCGTATTCAACTCGACTAATTTCCTTAATTGGCATAATAATCTAAATTTCGTTCGACAAGAGAAAGACGATAAAGTCCAACTGTCCGCTGCTGATATAAAACAAAAAACTAAGAGGGAGAGAGATCAAAGAACGGAATGGGTGATGTTGGAAGAGAGGCGCAGAGAAAATGGGTAGCAGAGGTTATCGAAATCAGGTTAAGTTGCTTCAAGTGTAGTAATAACACCGTCATACCTCCAATATGTTTACATGCCTAGTACAAAGTGACTTAAAGTACAGTCTTTGTTTTGATAAAATTATTTGACGCTGTATTGTTTCCAATTAGAATCGATCTGTAATCTATCGAGACAAGTTAAGAAATGTTTTTATCGATTTGAGAAATACACGAATTATAATATTCCGATTTTGAAGGATAGATCTAAAAAAAAGAAAAGTGGACTAGCAAGTCTTCCACGACAGCAATTTCTTTCTAATCGTATTTCGAACATTTCGAATCACGAATAAACGAACGCATGAAACGGGATAATTTTGAAGGGGAAAGAAATGAAATTACTTTCAACAGAAAGATCGGTTAAAAATCTAGTTAGGAAGATGGAACGATCTACGAGGAATATTCTTGCAAAATACGTGGAAAATGACGTGCAGGGAAAGGAGACAATTTGAAAGAAATGCGGCGGGATGGTCGCGTGGATGAGGTAAGACCATAGTACATCGGTTAAAGTTTTAAGCTTTAAAATGTGGCCTGGATAAGAGCTACCGACCAAGTCTCAAGTCCACATCTTTTGATTCGAACTTCGAGAAAAGTCGCGTTTCCGGCAAGACGTACATTGATTCTATCTCACTGTCTTTCTTCTTTCAAAGTGTCTAGTCTTCGTTCTATTGTGCAGCTTTTATTCTCTCTCTTTTTCTTTCTCGGTCTCCTTTACGGAAGACTCCTTTCTAACCTTTACTCGCTCCGTACGGAAAGGCAGGACTGAGAACGAATGCCTTGCCTCCTGCAGAAGTTCTTCCATTAGCGATAACAATGAAAGATGATCATCGGACCCCTCTCTCTGATCACTTTCTACAAACATATGCACGCACGACAGCAATAAATTGTCTTCTCCCTAAAGTATCTTTTTTGATTTATATCTCTTTAATTTGTGACCATTTTCACGATTTAGCCTCGTGCGATATATTAGCATCAATAATTTATTAAAATATTGTTTTGTAAAAATCCTGTCATAGACCCACGTGTAGTAACTTTTCATAAAAAAGAAAAAAAAAACTGCTTTTTAGAATCTTTCTTGGGACAGTCCTTCCGCCTGCCTGTCTTCTTCTCTTTCTCTCCTTCTTTCTTCGGATGCTTTATACCTTTCTTCTTTCTGCAAATCCTATCTATAATATACATATATAATCGACGATAAAAATTTACTTCTGCTTAGAGAAAGACACACGGATTGCGTCAAAGTTTTTATAATATCTTACAACATTTACTCGGTGTTATCGCGTCGTAGAAAATTTCTTTCCTCGAATTTTCTCCTACCATTTATATGTAAAGAATAACAGAAATAAATAGACGTAAGCGGGAAAAAAACGAATTTCGCTCCGGTAATCCGAACCGGAAAGCTTGTCCATTAACAGCTTTGCTAATGGACGGGTACTCTCAGTAACAAGTAATGCAAGAAAAAAAGTCAGTGGACGTAAGCGGCGTGTTGTAAAAATGTGAGTGATAATTATCACTGCGGTTCTTCTCCTTGTCTCTCACTTTTTTTTCCTTTCTTCATCTCCCCTCCATTTGCTGATATTTTTTCCGTCGTAGATAATTTCCTGATGTTCGCCCGTTTTTTATTCGATGTCGCAAGCGGTGTTTTTGAACTTTTCTCGCAGTAGGATACACTTTGTTCGAGAACGTTCTCGAATACGCAATTAGTTAATGGTCGATAAAACCAGCTGCAAAAGACCGTGGAGAACGGACAAAGAGGTAAAAGAGAAAACGAATCCGTCTCGCCTACCTTCTGCGATTCGTTTTCACTCGATTGTTTGTACGTTCTGTACCTCCTCCACCTCCTTCGTTTCCTCCCTCTCTCTCTCTCCTCTACTCATTCGTTCGCGCTCTCTCCCCCCCCCCTCTCTCTCTCTTTCGGCTGTGCCTTTTCATCGGTCCGTCGAATTGTACGTCGTCGAACGGAATTTCCGGCAAGAGAACCTAGCGAAGAGAGGGTCGAAACGGAACGGGAGAGAAGGAGGTGGGAACAGAGGAACTTCATACATGATTTCCCTCGAGTCCCTGAAGTGAAGCATTTCTGGCAATGCGCGCACGTACCAGGAAGGGAGAGAAAGAGAAAGGAAGAGAAAGAGAGATGCACGGCCATCGGCCTGCCGCCACACGCGGTATCTCGCTGACAGAGTTGCCCGATCATGCGTACATTACGAGATTTGCGCGCAAAAAAGGAAGTAGGGATGGGAAAAGGAAGAATGCCATGTAACGGATCCTGCAGAGAATATTTAAGGGGTGGACCGTGAGTGGAAGAGTGGGATAAACGGAAGGAATGGTCGAAGTTATGCCTTCGCTAGATATTCCATGTGCTCAAAGGGAAGATAGATTTTTTAAAAGAACCCAACAATTTTCTATCTCGTTAAAGCGTATGTGGAAAATGCGTTTATGCTCGAGGAAACGGTAGCACTATAGTGACCTTTGCATCCGAGGAAATATTTTGATATGAAATTTCCTTAGATTTAATCGTACATTCTGATTTAACGATATTACGGATCAATGTATGGTACAGAGTACAGTAATATACTACGGACTAAATATGTGGATATTTAAGTGTACGTTAATTAAAAGATATACGCTACGAAGTAATCGCCGCTAAGATATACGTCGTTACAATATTATTAGATTTTTATCCTATTAACTGCAGGCCTCGTTAACATTTATTTTAATTAAGACAATATATAATTATAGCTTGGGCTCGATACACGAAAATGTACTTTAAAGGAGTTGCTTTAAGAAGACTAAAAAGAAATAACGAAATACCAAGATCACACGATGTTTCCTTTCCACGGACTCGGCCGTGACTGACTCGTTCGTAAAAGAAACAAGAGTAGCGAGGCAAGACAAAAACACAACGATCGGTTCGCGACATAACGATCTACGATAGTTGTTTGTATACATCGTACTTTCCAAGAAATACTCTTACGTAGTAATTCCTGCGTCGTGAATAAAAGGTCGATTAGAGATACGTATACCATTGCGGCGTGAGCGATATTTAGATTTTACAATACAACGTTACCTCGTAGTTTACAAAAGTCCCTTTCTTCGTAACTACACGATTACCGAGAAATTTCATTCTATTCTTTTATTCTTCCTGGCTTTTCTGTTCTTCTCTTTTCCCCTCCCCTTCTATCTTTAACTTATCGCACGGCAAGAACTTTCAGATACACGATAAAACGTACTTACGTAGTATACTCTGGATATATGGAGACGATGGACAAGAAGATTAAGCACGCTCGGATGCGTGGCTACGGATTTAATGGAATCGATGGTAAAAAATTTAATAACGACACTAATTGGCAAGAGGGCATTGGCTACGTCCGGAGCTTGCGAGCTGGCGCGCCGCCTCGTCGATTGGGTCACAAAGCTTTCCCGTCTCTCTTTTCTCCTCGTTTCTTTGTGTCTAACGTGTGTACGTCGATAAAAAACATCCCTTATTAAAAACGTTACGCGCGTTAAAGTGTATGTTCTCATTCGCGCATCCGTGACATACTCTTTTTTGGCCTTTGACTGAATGCAATAGACTTGTGAGTAAAATAGTCTTCATTTTGATATAAATCGTACGCATATCTTTCGTAAAATCGAAGCTACGGGTTTCAAGGAAACGATCTTGCATGGTTTAAGTTCATCATCCGATAGAAAACGGCACGATCGCTCCATACATTGCTTTGATGATCGTCGTTACAATTGAATGCTTCATTTTTAATGATTCGATCGTGAACGAGGAAAAGTAGTACAATGACCCGCAAAATGAAATTCTTTTCATTCTCTTTCTTCTTCCTCGTCGACTTTAATTAAATTTGACGTGATTTCCACATTTTTAGGGGTTGCGCAGATTCAACGCGACGAACAAATTATTGCATCATAAATTTCAACCTGATTTCTTTCGTATCCGTGATTCCTACATCCATTCTTCTCTCTCTCTCTCTCTCTCTCTCTCGCTCACTTTTGATAAAGATGTACCCGTTAAGGAAACGTATACATGCAAAGAGTATACAGGGTAGCCCGATACCACCCTTCGCGAATATGTATGGATGGCATGTCGGTAAACGGGCGACCGGAACGATTAGATGTTCGATCTGTATCAATATTTACTCCGCTTCGCTGCGGCGCGTCTTGCGAAATGGAAGCCAGACTTCCTTCATCTCGACGTGTTTGCTCGTGCCGTGAAGCAGATACGCGGGATTCCCAAGGGAAGACGTGCTAGTAGTCCTACGGACAGGCTTACCCTTCGAGTTACGAACCAACATACCACCAAACAAGTTCCTCTACCTCACTTCTTCAAGAACTTATTTCCTTCTCCGTTGAAAAAAGAAAAGAACTATCCTTCCTTCCGGTCTTATTATCGATTTCACATTGAAATTAAAGAAAGGGAAGATCAGTTATTATTGGTTTTTTCGAACATTCATTTTCTTAAAAAGCCGAAGGAGATGTTATTCGCATGCGAACGTTATCCCATGCTGACGCAATTAATGTTCATTTTCGTGCGGTGATCTTGGTTCCCCGGAAAATAATAGGGAGTTTTCCAACATCCTGGAATTCATCGATCATTTTCTCTTCGTCCAATAATCTCCAGTTATGTTCTATTGGTTCGCTTTTCTGGCGCAGACGAAGAATTCTGCGTTACGTATACGTACATCGATGATGAACGATGTTGTGAACTCTGTTCTCACCGGGCGATAGCTTCATTAATCAATTTACGCAAGAAGACGATTCGTATTTTCATCTCTTGAGATTCTATATTTTCTATAGGGTCGACGGTATCGCGACGAAGTTATCACCGTTTCGTCATTTGTGCTGAAAATAAACCAAGTCAAAAACGCGAATACGAGGCAAGTAAAGAGAGAAGGCGGCTAAAAAAATGTGCCCGTCGACAAGTCTAAAAGGGCGACTGGCTCGTAGCGACGCCACCTCCTTCATAGCTCAGCTAGGTCCGCGCGGCCACGCCGGGCAATTTTTCAATGGCTCCGGCCGAGCTTGAATTCTCGTTAATTTTTACTTTCTCTCGCCATCCGCCATGGGGGTCTGCCATTGTTCGCACGGCTTAGTTCTGAGCCCCTACAACGATAACAGAGAAAATGCAACGGACCGCGCGAGAGGGTATACCTACCTACCTACCTACCTACCTACAGCCAACAGGGCGAGGCTGTCGATGGCAACACTCTCCAATAAAGTGAATCCCTCTACGCTTGGAACAACCCTACTGCTGTTCCTCCACCTCTTCCTCTACTTCCTCTCAATGGCAGTGCTAGCTTCGATGGTGGTACTTGCTAGCGGTGGACGTTGATACTGCCAGTATTGCCTCTCTGTCGTTCTCTCTTTTCCGATTTCGTTCTACCCAGCCAACTACTAGCGACAATAACGAAATTTTCTCCAGTGGCCGTAAAAAATGCTAGGAAGGAAGAAGGAAAAAGTTTCGTGAAACGCGCATGACAAGGATATGAGAATTAACCAACTTCTTTCGTACAAAACGTTCTTGTTTGTAGAGTAAACACGGAGACATCTCGGAAAAGATGCTTTCGAATTAATTAGATATTAAACCTGAGGAAAGCCAGAAAAATATTTTTGTACATCCTTTACTTTGTTGTTCGTATCGCTCGTGAAAAGTACGTAAGTAAAGACAGTCGATTTGTTCTCGAGCAAAGTACGAAAGTTTAATGAGTTACTCATTGACTGACATGCTTTCGTAAGGATAATAGAAAGAAGTGACAGAGGGAGAGGGAGAGAGAGAAAGAAAGAGAGGGGAGAGAGATATAGGAGAAATGAAAGGGAGAGAAAATAGCAGAGAAATGTGCGAAGAGATAATGTACCGCTAGTGTGTATGTTAGGGAAGTATGCTAGCAAGAGGCGAGAGTAATGGAGGGGGAAGAAGTACGAAAGAGTAATTAGTCGTTACCATATTCGTTGGAATAACGAGGCGAACTGATGTGAAGGAGTGTTTGAGCGAACTTCACAAGTCACTGAAATTACAGCGTTAATTACAAGATTCGCTGCATCTTCACTAATAGCAACGATTCCATCTTATTAATTCGGATATAATGTCCGCATGGATGAGCATCCTATGAACTCGTGATACCGAAAATAAACTCTAAAAGGACGAAGAAACAGGTGTTGGAAGTAGTTAGTTGATACGTCGTGGAACAAATCTAATGATAATCATGTACTCCTATCGACATTTCTCACAGAATATAGGACAGATAATTGCATAGTACATTTCATTAGTTAGATCGTACGTTTGTTACGTGGATTTTATAAAAGGCGAGTTGCGTTAAAGAATCGAATCGTCGTAATAAGACGCAGCTGTTTCACTCCAGCGCGATCGTATAGCGGCTTTAATATTTGTTACAGCCTAAAGAGACTCGATTGTTTTATGTCGAGGTTCTTATCGAACCAGCGGCGCCAGCTAATTGGGTTAGAGCCTCTCTTTCTTCCTATTATTCGTGGACGAAATTCGAACGACATGTCTTCTGTGGATAAGAGGAGTCGAGACGGTTGGGTGCTGAGAGGGATTGAAAGAAAAGTAGGGTGGGGGGAAAGCAATGTTATCGGATTCCGTGCGTGCCGTATGCAGAGGCATTGATTGCTGGTGCTGACCGCACAATCACACCACCCTCTCTCTCTCTCTCTCCCTCTCTCTCTCTCTCTCTCTCTCTCTCTCTCTTCTACAGCAACCCCTCTCGTAGCTTGACAGCGATCGACAGATTCCCATGTCGAGGCCAGATCTCACTGCACGTTTTGTTGCTCTCGTCTGTTTTCGCTTGACTTTTTTAATGCGACAGCACGACAACCACCCCTTTCGTGAGTCTCTTATAATCATGATTTAAAAGATGAAGGATCCGCACTGATATACGTATAAAGAAAAACTGATTAATGGAAAACTCTATCTTCCTTTCCGTGGAAGTCATCTCATATTTCAATCTTCGTGCTTTTCTTTAGGTAGTCGCGTATAACAAGTTCAAAATAAGGAAGATTAAGTTTCTGGCGACGTACAGGAAATTACCGATTTGATATTATTTTCGTACGTAATAGTTTTTCCGATAACGAGAATGTTATACTTTTGTGAAGATGGTTACAAGTTCAATAATTATTTCAAGTAGAACATACTACGTCTTTTAATGTGAAATCTAAAAGAATTATTTAAAAGGAAAAATACTTTGTTAGAAGTAGGTCGAAACACGCATATCCTTCCTTATTTTATTGTGGATTAACGAGATGTATACGCTTTGTAATAAAAAAGAAAAAAGAATGACAAAGTAAATACGCGTATCGATAGCTGCACGTGCTTGAAAAAGTCGGAAATCGGCTCAATATTTTCGATTCTTTTTGGCATTGACCTCGAGGCTAGAATAAAAAATCGGAAAAGCCAGGTAGAGGGAATGGATGGAGGATGTATATGTAGACAGAGGAGGGAGGACGTTAACCAATATTCTGGCTTTCGGCACCGCTAGGATTTAAAGGCTGGTTTGGCTGCGCGTATGGAAATTTATGAGACTATTTCGCATGTAAGCACTAACCAGGTGTGGCTACGCATAAATTTTGCATCCTTGCACGTATATTTCAAGACCCTTTGCTCCTCTTCTCTTCCTGTGCTACTCTTCCCTCGGTAGGGTAGGTGTGAGCTAACTTAGCAGAAGTTACCTGCCTGGTATCTCATTCTCCCTCCTCGTTTCCTACCATCTTCCTTTTCCACCGTGCCTTTTCTCCCTTCTTCCGTCTCTCTCTCTCTCTCTCTCTCTCTCTCTCTCTCTCTCTCTGTACGTCTTATATACGTTACAGTTAACCCTCTCTCTCTTATTCTTCGCTAGAAGATAGTATCCCTAAATCACCCCCTCCTCAAATGCCCTGGAGCACCGAAGCTTCCTTCTAATTGCACCACGCTACGTTTAAATTACTTAAACCCCCCAGCTACTCCGCACTCCTCGTCTTGGACGGCCTCAAATTAGTTTCAGATAGGCGAAAAGAATGACGCGCGTTCGCTTGTGAGAGAACTCGGCAGAGGAACACAGAAGAATCTTGCTGGGAATGCTAATTTAAACTAGATCCCATTTACGTCGAATTCGTTTCCTTCCTTTCTTCTCTTGCCTTCCGTTATCTTCTCGCGATCTCTAGTACGTCTAATTGTTTTTGCTTTCATTCTCCCCTTCTTTTCTCTTTCTTTCTTACGCGTTGTGCGTTACATCTATCAGTGCATATCTGTCTTTTCCTCCAACGATTTTTCTTGAAGTATTCTACTCGTAATTCGGAAGCTTTCTAATCCGTATTGCTCCTCGGACTTATCGAATAATCTCACGTGAAGTCGCCCGGAGGCACATCCAGAGACACATCCTCATTCCGGACAAAATCAACCGCAGGGATGAAACGCACGGCTGCGACCAATCACGTTTGCAATTAAAGGCAAAGCCGCAGCCGCGGGGAGAACTCACGAAGGACGCTCAACGGAGGGAAACGTATCTACCGTATATGCCTGTCTCTCTTGAGCGCAATGGCGACACACTCTCGAGGCGTCCTTTTAAATACGTGACCTGTAAATAATTGCATGAAGGGACAAAGCACGTGCGCAACCGGACTCGGAGCGAATAGTGTACCGTTACCTCGTATGATGGAAGGTCTCTTACACGTGTATAAGTACACGTGTACCTACATATGCACAAAAGATTCTACATGTACATAAATGCACCTCGGTCTACTCATATCCTGGGTCTCTCTCTCTCTCTATCTCTCTCTTCCCCTCTCTCTCTCTCTCTCTGTCTTTCTTTCCGTAGCGTCCTCTATATCTTTTGTCTCTTTTACCCAGGCTAATCTTCCTCTACTTTATGTGATTAGAGATCCTTGAGAAAATCTGCACGAGAGTAGCAGATTTCCAACAACTGCTGGCTGATACGTGCTGTCGTCGAAACGACGGAAAACGATACTCGTTGTAGCGAATATTCAACGTCGACGTTGATTAAAATATTACGTTTATGATACAACGCGTTTCGCTCAAGCAAAACGCGTCTGCCCGTCTACATCGAAGCGCCTCGGAAAACGATGCTCTAAACGTTTCTATTTCATTGTTTCGTGCTTCTGTCGTAATTTGAGAGTAAAACGATATATGTACTGGAGAAGAGAATCGATATCTTTGTAATCGAATTCCGCCATTGTGTTGAATTAACTGCTGTTATTTTTTAACTACATTGCGGCGATCGAATTTGCGATTCTACGTCCCAGCGCTCGCGATACGAGTTCGTACTTTCATAGGAGAGGGAGTGGGAGGAAGGGAGGGAGAGAGATACCGAAGCAGCCCTGTCGACGGAATCGGTTTTAATTTTCATAAAATTCAATACCCATCCATTTTGCGCTTTCACCATTTTTATGGATGCCATGCGACACATTTCATGCGCATCCGCGTGTGTACGAGATGGAAAAGTCAAAAGGGATGAGGAATACGTGAGGATGGTGAACCGCAACCTGGTCGACGAAGCTATTGTAACCTCATAGAAATCAAAATCGATCTTTTCTCCTCTCGTAATCGACTACGAGCGACGTATTATACGTACGTAGTTCCTATCAACGGGTCGAGCGAGACTTACGTTTTAGCGATTTTTACCGTGTAATTTATAATCATACCGACGCAACGTCACGAATACCTCTCCTGCGTCGAATCGTGAAAAAATTCCTTTCCTAATAACGCCACGTCGGACGTTATACCCAAGGTATTAAATCACGCGAAACTTCGAACGCAAGACTTTACAAGAGGTATATACCTATATAATCATTGTTTATCGATGATCCTTTAAAGGAGAAATGGTAAAAGGGCTACGATAAGGAGAAGCGACAAAGGAAAAAGGCAGAAAATTCTAGGGCTCTTTTACGTCTGCCGGAGGATTCCCTTCGTAGCATAACGTTTTGGTAGATTCGGATTGAAGTTCCTTCGTAACTCCACTCCGTCGGTCCTCCTTTCCTCTCTTCTATCTCCCTTCTTCCATCCATAATCGTGTCTTTTGAATACGTTCTCTGTTCAGCCTCGCCATCCTTGAGTCTATCCACCAGCGGGAAAACCAATTCCTGACAGATATCCGGGTGACGTCTTCCCCCTCTCTTCTTCGATATAACGCTGCAGTCAAACCTCGAACGTCGTTTCGTTCGCCGGCAAGACTGCGGAATAACGAGGCACGTTACGCGCTTTTCACGACGTTCCGTGTACGCGTACGGCGTACGATTTGACGGGAAAAAGAGAAGAAGTAAGGGGGAAGAAGAGTTGAGAGATGCTTGGAATTTGTTTTATTTATACCACCACCTTTCCCTATCTGACATAAGCAAAACGAAAGATTCGCGAAGAAAGAAAACGTGGGAAAGAGGGATGGCGAAGGGTGGTGGAAGATCGGCGCGGAACGATAACAGGACTATTCCCTTCTGTAGGACGCGAGGCGTCTCATTAGACGCGATTCAATGTGCCACACTCAGGCAGATTCCTGCCTTCCAGATTGTTCCATTTTCCTTCATACATATTTAAATTATTGAAATTGCTGCATTACCATATTCCATTGATTTATCGATGCCTCTCCTCAGCTTTCTCGTCGTTTCCTTCCTTCCTCTTACTTTTCTTTTTCTTCTATGCCTTCTTTCTCTTTTCTTTCTTACGCTTCTTCCACTCTCCTTCTTGTAGCATAACTTTGTCGTCTTTATTTTCGAGTCGACCGTCAGCGGTAAAAATGAAGAAGACGAATTTCTACCCTATAAGTGTTATATATTGCGCGACTGTTTCCTTGCGTTTTTCTTCATTCTAATTCTTCGTACTCGATCGGATCCTTTCAGCCGAATACTTGGAATCCAGATTTGAATCGTCTCGGAGCTTTCTTTCTGTCGCGTCTTACCACAGATTTTCCTTTCGAATCGATTAAATGTTCTGAAATAAATTATTATAGTAATTGTATGTTACTACGATGCAACATTTGTTAGATGCGAATTAAGTATTCCCCCGAACATGGTATCAACGTTCTGATCATCCGAATGACGACTAAGAAATCTGACGTCTAACGAGACCCAAGCGCGAACGTCGTTCGAACGATCCGTGATAAGTTCGCGGCGAAGTCGATACGAACGACGATAACGAGTTTATCTGGACTAGGGCATATGAGATGAAAAAAGTCAATGATGTCATCGTGACTCCATGTCTAATTACGTAACTGAATATCGCGGTACTTTAATGATATTAGTCTCTTTCGTTTTAATGATCCGAGGTAATTCGAATACTTCTACAAAGCTTAGCCGAACAGAAGTTTACTACTTTACAACCTATAAAAGCATGGCTGTGAAGGTGCTCCGGTCAACCCGTTGTTAATGTTGACCGTCTGAAAAGTCTCTCTCTCTCTCTCTCTCTCTCTCTCGCACACACGTGCACGCAGACACTGAGACAAGACCGCCTTCCGCAACTAAACCCTTCAAAGTGAGAGAACAAGCTGCTACCAAGAACCGTCTACGAACATAATGGACGACCAAACAGCTTTACACCTATTTTATGAAGGCCGATATTGCATTTAGAATAGCGATAGCGCACGCTAACGCCCACACATGTCGTGCCGCAGGATCGACAGGACGCACGCTACATCCCCGTAAACGTTCAAAATACTAGCAATTCGCTTGCGAGCTTTTCACAAAGCGAAAGAGAGAGAGGGAGAGAGAGAGAAATAGACTCAAAGAGAAAACTTCTATTTAGACGTTTCCATTTCGGTCCCTTAGCAATGTATATTGTACGGTATACTGCTGATCAATTTACTTTTTTAATAATTAAAGATTTTTAATAAAAAAAGATTATTAAGCGATCTTTGCGAAATACATATTGGAAAAGTTGAATCGTTCCGATGGAAATTGTATAAACAAATAGTCGATTTCAGTTACAAGAAAACAAAATCTCGCGGTTTAACGAGAGTGAAGTATTTCGGAAAAAGTTGGAAAGACTCGTGCTCACCGTCGCGTTCGCAGCGTCCGTACGATGGCATACAATTTAACTGCGTTTCCAGACGCGTCACAGGTGCCTGCTACTCCATAGCCGTTCACCGGTATAGCCTTTACTGGCAATAAAGCCAATGACGGGACTCGTGTCCATCCAGATGCGTAAATCGTGCATTTAACCGAAGCACGCTCTCTCTCGCTCTCTTTCTCTCTCTCTCTCCCTCTATCTATCTATCTATCTCTCCATCTATCTATCTATCTATCTATCTCTCTTCTCCTCCGCCTCTGTGTATTCAATTGGTGTGGCATTCGTCGCGATTTCACCGCATTGCCTCTCGAAATTAACGGGCTCAAAGACACTGGTAGCCTACGCCGTCGCCGCCGCCGCGCGGTGCCAATTGCAATGAAATTCACAATGAAAATCGCGCGCGCTCGATTGTCACAGACAGAACGATGTTTTTGAAAACAGACAGTCACAAAATGTTCGACTCTATAGTATCGAAGTTTTCTCCTACCGGTAATCGAACGAAATACGTGAAATTGCGATAGAATTGGTGTAACATAAAAATTAATCGCGCAGTCGGTAACGGTTACTCGTGGCTATTCGTTTACACAGAAAGTCGGGTAGATCGTATGAAACGTAAAGTGTCTACGTTTGATATTAGGGAAACGTGGGCGATTCCGATTCCATCGTAGACCGCTCGCCATTTACATGCGTATCGTCTTCTTTTACACGCGCGTTATCTCCTTCTAGTCCAGACGCAGGTGTATGTTATGAGATCCTAGTAAGAGGGCTAACCGATTTCGAGGAGGAAAGTTTACTCGCGAACGTGCGAGAACAAAAATATGGCAACTTAAAAAGTAGGGAGAACGCATCGCGGGTTGAGCTATTCTCAGGTTTCTTTTAGAGCGCGTAAAAAGCGCATTGATGAAACTGAATTCTTTCGAAAGCCACGAGCAAGTGGATGCTGAACGCACCGAAGAATGGGATACTGGTTACTCGCGAATCAACATTCTCTAGAAATTCATTTTCTTACAAGCAATTTGTACTAGTTCGGCGATGTCCGCTGGTCGCGCATTTTTTGCAAAACATTTACATGTTTTTGGAAAATAAAAAAGAAATTATATAAAAGTTTATCTAGCTTTAGGAGATACAACATCGAACCCAACATTCCCGAAGCTAGCATCAAAGATTCTTCTCCTCGACGATATTGTAACTACTCTAAGTCTATAACAATATCTATCAATGGATGACTGAATTTTGATCAAAACTCGGAGAGAACGGAGATAGAATTAGCGATGCTGTCGGCTCGAAGCCGAGCACTACTCCAGCCAACCGAGTATCGGAATAGCAATAATAATCAATTGTCCATGCAAAAGCCTCGACAAGTTACATGATCGGAAAATAACTGAAATCAATTCGCTGGACGCGTTCGCTGGACGCCCTTGCTGCCCTGCGTACGTCCAAATTCACGTAAGAGCACTAAACGCGAGATGGAAGGAGAGGGAGGGAAAGAGAGAGAGAGCGAGAGAGAGAAGGGTGGGAAAGCGTAGAGTAGATGGGATGAGAAGAAAGGTCGTCGGTGGTGAAGGTGACATTGGTGCACTACAGCTCGTAAAATGCATCTGCCCTCCCATTCGCTACTGGCAACGGCTTTTATTGTGTGGCGTATTCCCCTCTTTCACCTCCTCCTCCTACTCCTTCGGTACTGCACTCTGCTGATCCTCCTCATCCTACGTTCCCTCTTCCTCTTCTTTTTCCTCTGCTTACTCCCTCGTCCGTGTACGACGAAAAAACAACGCCAACTGATTTATCACCCTCGTACACTCGTTAAACTGATTCGATAGATTTTACTACGCTTACGTCGACTTCTTCCCTGTATCGTCTCGCCCAAATCTCGTTCTCCTCCTCTCTTTCAACTTTCCTCTTTGTTTCTATGACTTTTCCTCGCATTTCTACAGTCTCATACACATAGGTACATTCTTTCCTTTAGGTACGTTCGTATCCGTACAAGCACCGCTTTTACTCTCGATTTGCTTTGTTTCCACCCCCTCGACCCTCGCTTTCGCCGACTTTGAGTTTGGTCGAAGTTTACAAGCGAGCTTACGTTACTCGACTTATGTAAACCTAGACATTCGGAGTAAAAAAAGTATTATTACTCGTGACGATTCGTCGCATCGTTTTGAAATTATTGGAAACTTTCGCGATCGATAGTAGTGGCAAAAAGAATCGAACGTCGTGAAAAATCGGGATATATCGTTTTCGTAAGTTCTAAATACGCACTTCCGCCGAAAAGCCACAGGTGATATTCCGTAAATTTCTAAGAATAAAATGTACAAGATATTATGTCCATCTTTGTAATTTTACAAATTGTTGGACGTAGCTTTGATGAAATTCTTTCAAAGATCAAAGGAATTCATAAAAATTAATAAAAGCGAACTACGAGATAAAAAAAGTTCCATCCCCTTAAGTCGTCTTTTATTTTATTTAAAACAGACGTACATTCTGTTTCTCCGACTGTTTGTAAATCGATGTTTATTCTTTACCTTGAAGCGCATAAAGGTCATCGGAATAAAGCTTTCTCGCTATTTCTCTCGCTTTGCCTTCTTCTTTCTCATGGTACCAACGGTACCAAATCAAATTATTCCATTCAGCAGGATCCAAGTACAGGGAGATTGACTTTGAACTCGGAGATAGATTTCTCGTATTTTACTCGGGGAATTTTTTTACATACAAGGGGTATACATTCCTTGAAAATCTTATCCTCGTTTCGCGTTGAAGGAGAGAAATGGGGGGAAGGGATGCTCGCTAGTAGTTTTTCAAAGAATTATAATTATCTGGCGGTGGAAGAGGAGTCCCATTCGTTGGAGGAGCAAAACGTAAAAAAACGAGGAGTCTAAACAGCTCCGGCTATTTCGCGCTCCTTTATTGTAGTTTTCGAGCACCGTTTCGCTCTCTCTTTTTCTTTCCGCACTCTATCTCTCTTCCGTCGTCTCGAACGCTCCGCTGTTTACCTTATTCGTTGTACCCGAGAGAGTTATCAGTGGCAAAGGCGGGCCCTTACAAACGAAAATAAAGAGCGCCAGCGCCACCCTAAATGTGTCTCGAAAACAAGAGGGCTTTGAGAGTTCATAGGAGTGTCGGAAAAGGGAAAAAATAAGTGCGAGAACGACACTCGAGGGCAAACGCACGAGCGGATTTTGAGTGCAATTCGTAAGTGATGCACTTGCCTTCTCCTTATCCCTTTTTCCCTTCTCTTCGACTACTGCTTCAATCAATCCTTCGCTCGAATGATTCCACGATCATCCGTTTTGATGGAGCTAATTAGAGTTACCGTTGCAAATATTTCTCTCACTTGTCTTTTCGTACATCTCGGTGCGGCGCATTTGTTCCCATATCGTATGTAATAACACCGGTGTCCTCTGCTCTTTGCAAAGCTGATAATTCAAGAGACGCGTCTCTAGCGAGAATTATCCTAAAAGTCGTAGGGCTGAGAGCCCTGTCGAGTTGAGAACCGTTGATGCTTGATTCTACGAAGACCTCAGCGGTGATCTGGATCGTTATGGATCTGGACGGAAGCCGAACGAAAGGCCCCCACCGGAGACTGTGTTATTCCTGCCTCGGTCACGAGAAGTACAACAAAATGTTTGCTTCCGTACGTAAGATAGCTGGTAGGATTTTTGGGACCATGAGAAAGAGAATATCAAACTTTCAAGGTCGGATGTGCGTTGCGATCTAAAATGCGCGTGTAATTAAAATTAACAGCTCGTACGGTGAAAATGGGAAAGAATGAGAGCGAGGTTGCGAACGAATGCAACTTTCGAAACGAAAGTCCATCGGTATTATCGTTAAGGAACTATGAAGGACAGCGTGGAACGAGTAAACACGAACCTATCATAGAGAGAGCGAGAAAGAGAATGAGCGTGGTGGCACCCGGCAACGCGCGTCAATGTCAATTCGATGAAGCGTACAAGAATGTATTGATCTGCCCTGACATACCATTCGCGTACAGGCCTCGAAAATACGGTACTGTCGGTATTTCGCATCTTCGGGAATGCGTTAGAATTTCGTTCCAACGCTATCGTCTTCGTTTCTTCAACGACACGATCCTCGTCTACGAATTACATCTATGAATTAATACGCGTCATGATGCCTTACGTATTGTTTCTTTTTTTTTTCGTTCGGAAGTTTCGTAAAATTATGAAATTAAGAAAAATTTCATTTACAACTTGGAACATCGTCGATCACGTGCGTCGCGTACCACGAGTCGTATAATTTCATAAGTTCTGTCATTCAACGTCATTTTGGATAAACGTCAGTGATAATACAGCGAAATAATCTTCTTTTATTTCTCCTCGTATCTTGAGACAGTTTTTATCCGTGAAAACATTTTTGTCCCATCAAATGTCCACGATGGTGCCGAGAAAAGAGCGAAAAAGTACGAAATGCCGGCGACGAAACGACAAAGGAGAATGAAGCTTTAAATAAGAAATGAGCATTCGTTCTTGAGCTCTGGTAAGGACGTGACGGCAAGTGGGAAAGTCCTCGTCTTGCGCCTGCATTTGCGGATGCAAGTGAAAGGAACATTACGGTGCGTGATTGCCGTTTTATTAGACAAAGGGCGAGGGCTGAATGTAGACTTACTCCCATTAACGTCTCTTTATCACGGGCATTACATCGGGGGAAATGAAAAGCCACGGCGGACCCTTCCAGGATTGGGAGGGTCTTTTCTCAGACTCTCCTGAATTGTCATTACAGATCTTACAGAGGATACGGATGATTATTTCCTTTCGTACAGTTAAGCAATTATTACCAGTCTTTGGCTATTTAACTTACGATCTTATTATAAATAAGTGTCATAAATGTGTGATCTGCGATTATTCTTTCCGTGAAAGAAAAGAAACTAAGAGCCGCTTATTATTAATCAAATGTCGATGATTGTCCTTATTCCGAGAAATGCCTATTAAAGTTTCCCAAAGAAATACCGAAAGACCGGAGAATATCTTTCAAGGAAAAAGTTTATTATACCGACTATTATTGACAGGTCCATCGTTTTCCAATATCGGACTCTAAGGACCCATTTGAAAGACATTAGTCCTAAAGATAGTTGGTCCATCAAGAAATGGATTTTTTCTCCTCTTAATGCTAGCAGAAATTGATAGTTCCGAAGCGAAATACGTGGAGCCATCGGGATCTCGTTAAACATTCATAAGCCGAGTCTAAGTGAAGAATGATTATTATTGGTCGTCACGTCCGAATATTAAAACGTTTTCAGAGTATTCCTCTCTCTCTCTTGATGTGCTTCCTTAAAGGATACATTTTTCGAAGGCAATAAAAGTATTATAAGAAAAAAAAAAAAAAAATCTACCGAGCGTTTGAGCAAATAATTCTTGAATTTGCGAAAAGGCTTTTCTCGACGAAAAGGCGTCAGTGCGATAAATATTCAAACGTTCTCCTCCGAACGTTCGATTATTTGATGGATTTCTTTGTAGCCTCGAAGAAAGTACCGAAAATTACTCGTCACGCTATATTTTTTTCCATCGGTTATTCGTTGCGAGATATACGCGTATACGCGCGGTTAATATTCTAATAAGTAAACGACTACGTATTATTAATAATAAAGGAACATAAGCGTAAACTTTAAAAACATTATTCTGGGTGGTATCGAAGAGGGAAGAAGCAAACAAAGCTTATTTGTTTTTGAATCTCGTGGGGTTAGATCCGACAGCATAATAATATGTTCTCCGTACATTGCCGTGCAAAGTTTATAACGAGAGCAATTCAGGGCTGGGCCCGAATATTCCTATCTTCTCCTTTCTTTCTATGAAAGTGGTGGCATGTAACGCGTCCCCGCCAAGCACCCTCATCACCAAGATCGCAAGCTACCAAGGACGAGACGTCGGATGCCTTAGGAAAACTTGCCGGCGCGTGTACAGCTTGAAGCAATAACTGTGTAGTCTCGTATAAGGTAAACAACGTGTCGGATATATGAGGCGTATATGCGCCACCTCGATAAGGCGAAGGAACTCGCGTTTTCAGTTGCGGGGTAAACGTTTGGTTCTCCTCGAATCAAGTCCGCTCATAAAAGTGCGAATTTTTAGTCATATTTTCGGGTTAGATACGACGAATACGTATATAAATTTTCACGAAAAACCAGAGATCTCAATTAATCGTATACGCACTATCGGATGGACTTAATTAAACGCGTTACCACAACGTTGATTTCTTTCTGTGGTTTAATCGGAACTATCCTTATTTCGTCCGTCGAATGTTTCTCGAGAAAGACGCTACGAGCATTTCTGAAGGATGTTTGTCGATAATTTCAGGAAATGTGCTTCCTAGAAAGCGGGAGAAATCCAACCTCGCATAAGATCTCGTTACTGTTTGCTTCGAAAATAAAGATGTTCTCTTGGACCGATTCGAGTGTACTTTCTCTCTTTCTCTTTATCTTTCTATATACTCTTTGCACATCAGTTAAAGTCAAGGTAAACTCGTTCGCGTATTCGAAAGGAGATTGATCGATTCTAATATCGTACGTAACGACACTTTGAAAAACGATGCGATATAAAAACAGATAATTGGACTTGTATGGAAGTAGTTCTCTTAATATTTATATGTACGTCTTCGAATACTCGAGAGACTAACCGTCGAAGCTTAAACGTCGTAAGGATTCGGAAAAAAAGTTGTCGAGGTAGAAGGAGGAGGAGGACGGCTAAGGACGAGCAGTATGGGGGAAAGAAGAAGAAACGGAGAGGGAAAAGCTTCGCGAAAGCTAGAAGAAGGGACGTGTCGCGAGTGACAGGTCATTTTCCGGAGCAGAGCACCTTCTCGTTGCGTGCAACCACCTTCCTTCCCTTCTATTCCACTTCGTACTCTCTCTAAGGTTCACTGGGCCATTCTAACATTCTTAACTCCTTCTCCTAATTTCCTCGACTCTTTCCCTCGCCATCCTCTCTCTCTCTCTCTCTCCTTATCCTCGAAGCAATCCCCGATATCTCGTCCACCAAATTCAAGTCTGCAATAACGTGCCTATAGCAATATCTAATTTGATCACTCCTCGAAAAGGACTCTTCTTCCGGTTCGCATCCCTCTTCTCTCTCTCTCTCTCTCTCTCTCTCTTTCTCGCTTCCTCTCGACTTCAACTTCGACCTATCGTCATTCCCGTCGATATAGAGACACGTTTTTGCTACGAGCAAGCGTTTTCCAGTATCTCGTTCGTGATGAGAATGGGTTATCCCACATCCGCAGGGATTTCTACGCGTTATTCTATTGCACTCGTGGGAACGAGTTTTTTCTTTATTAAAATCACTTTTCCGGCCCGTTCGTTTTCTATATTGTTTCTCTCACTCATGTAAATTCCGATTCATACAGATTAATGCGTACGTATATACTATGTCTATCATGTATTTTTATCCGAGTCTGCGGTGATATATATATTTATATGTAAAAAAATATATATATAAAATCGCGTTATCATATACACAACTCGCAACAACTCTCGATCGATGATATTTAAATGAGTTCGAATTTTGATACGGCACGATTTAAATGAACTACACTCGAAACGATTGTATTTTCAAAATACGCGTAGGAACATAGGTACGCGAAGAGTGTTATTATTGCTTACACAGCGAGTTACTGCGAAACAAAAAGTTAATTCCATCCGATCCTTCGTTCTATCAACAAAAAAAAGAAGAGAGAGTTAAAAAAATAGTTGTGCCTTGTGGATTGTGGTTTTGCACGTTGGCGATGCTTCCGAAAGGTCAAAGGTCAGCGTGGGTTTAGCCACGAAAATTTGATCTCGAATCTCGGAATTCATCAAGCAATCTTGGAAAAGATAGAAAGGGAGTACGAGAGAGAGAGAGAGAGAGATGTAAAAACTCGTTTCAAAGCTCATCAAGTCCCTCCTCATTTTCCATAAATATTACCAATGATGTTCTATTTACTCCCTTACTTCCGAGATATTTTTATCGTATGAAGCAATCACCTTGTGTATTTCATTATTTGACTATGTCGAAATCTAAAAGCACGTGGGCGGTAGCGCTGCTACGCGTAAAAAAGAGGAAGCAAGGTTAGAAAAATTGCTCTTAAACTTGCTCAAAAATCGAAATACTCTTGAACATTTCTGTTGGATCCAGAAAGCGACAGCAGAGTAAGAAAAATTGGAAAGGAGAGAGGACGAACAAAGAGAAAAATAAGATTTTTATTGTTATTGCTCACGATGGAGAAGCACGGAGAGAGAGAGGGCCATAGTAGATTTCAAATTATTACCTCCGAAACGGAATCCTTGACTCAGTCGCGCGTTCGACGACGACGACGATTACGTTCCATCCTTGCGAACACCAAAGTGGATTCTCGCACGGAGCATAGCTCCGGTAAACGGGCAATGTTGCGTCCTCGTTTCGCTCGAAAAAACCACAATGTGTACGTTCAATCACTTAAGTGCACGCTGAGGTTTATCCACACGATTGCTATTCGAAGGACACGATGCTTTTCCGTTTCCTCCTTCCTCATCGTCCGCCTCTTCCGTGCAACCGGTAAATGAACTCGCCGCCGAAGAAAAGCGAAGAAAAGCACGAAGATAGTCGGTTATGCTCGTGGCCGTTCGCTTATTACGTAACTAATAGATCGTATATTTCAAGATCGTCCCAGGATATTGGCGACTTTCTTCGTGGATCAGTCCGAAAGTAAGGAATGGGTAAAGGACGTGGGTGAATCCGCAAGAATAGCAGTAGCTATGCATTTATGCAGTGCCGGAGCGATATGTAAGAAGTCTTCTGCTCTTCTTTAGCCGTAAAAGGGACCAAGGAAAACACGTGGAACCTCCATATTTCAGGAAAAGCTGACAAAGTGCTCGACTCGCGCGACTCTCTTTCTCTATGCTTTTCCGGCCCTCTTCTCGCAGCTCGTCCCTCCTCGACGACCTATGCATTTATGCAATGACGGGATAATTTCACGCCTACACCCATGCGATATCACGCTCGATTTATTCCTCTGGATTCAGAGGCAGCACTCGAAACGTGGATAATATCGAATGGCTTCCTTATTCGGGATATATCGAAAAATTCGTATCTCTCTTTCTTGTCTATGCGGGAATACTTTTAACGCTAGTAGAGGAGGTATTTAAGAAGTTATAATACGAAATGATAATTTTATCTATATATTTCAGCCGGATGCGCACGAAGAAGCAATTATCGTCGCTGATAACGCGACGTAACCAAATTATATAGCGTCAAAATTTCCGACTATCACTCTTCCATCTACCATTTCAGACTCCCCGAGTTATGTACAGTGGTTCCTGCGGTTTCGGGTTGCTCCTTGGAGTTTACACCGTCGAAGACGCCTCACTAATAACATCAATCTATAGAGAGCCTCGCCAAAGAGTGCATGCCACGACTGCGTTACGATGGTCGACGCTTCTTATAATCTGTGTTTCGTATCATCGTTATAAAAAGTTTGCACTGCGATTACTTCTTCTCAACACGCATGATTTTTTCTTTCTTTTTTTTTTAATTAATAATTCTCTATCGTTTTATATGATTAAACGCAATAGAATCTTAATTCGCCGAATACCGAAGAAGAATCGTAACTTTGGAGCCAAAAGCGAAAAGTTTCTACTTTGACGAGAAAATATGCGAAGAAAAATAGCAAGGCAATTTCTTGCTGAGATCGTTACTGCGCTAGAAACTTTGTCATCTTAACGACTCAGATTTGTTGGTTGGAAAAGGGCAGGACTATGTCGACAGAACGGTATTACGGTGCAAATCAGAATAATTCCACGTTTATCCGATTGGAAGGTGATTTTAAAACTTGCAACTTTTTCTGGTCTCTGAAAACGACTCAGCAGCAAGTAGCTACTTCGCTATTCTTGACGGAAATCGATATCTACTTTTTAATGAACACAGTATCTATCTTCTTACTAAATACTTGTACCATCGCTCGACGACGAAGGTTTAGCGTTTGTTGTAATAACGCCTATTTGAAGCAACGCCGATACACGAGTCTTGGCATTTTTTATCGGAACGTATCGCGTACTCGTTTTTATTTACTCCAAAACATTTTTCAAAACAACGCGTGTTGGCCTTCATTACAAGGGCTTACGTTTCATTTCGTTCCTTGTCGAGATAAATTTTATAAACGTCGGAACGCGCGCAGCGACACTGTATTGGAAATATTCACTTTGTACTAACGGCTTTGAGTGAGAGTAAAGCCAATTAACGAACGAATGATCGAGCATGGATAGAATTTTCGGCGATTCGACGCCGAGTGAGACGACAATAGGTGGAAATTAAAAAATTCGCAGTTCCCATTTGTATTCCTCGTTCGATCGCGTGTGATGCCTGTTTCCGTCAGGCTCTCGCGGCATTCGTCCAAAGACAGAATTATTATATTACGTCGGATTCAAACAAGCGTTTCGTTCGTCAAATATTTACTTGCGGCATATCGGATCTCAAAAGACGTCGCACTCCATCTCCCCTTCGATCATTAATATCTCATTTCCATCGACGGTTGATATTAAAAAAAGGAGACGTAAGACGAGACGAGCAATTTTTAAAGCAATGCTTCGACGCATCTCGAATGCAATGCAGCACGCTGGCTAATAATTACCACGTCGCACATTAAATAGTTTCGTTCCCCGAAGAGAACCGAAGTCGGGGGACGACGCGAGTTTGCGATTCCACGAGATGCTTCTCAAGTTGGAAATTTTAGCGGCTAAAGGAGTTCCAACGTGGTGCGTCAAGACGCAAGATCCTCTTAGCGATAGTTACTGCGTAATCCACGCCCCGAAGTCGCCCTCAATCAGAAACACGCAACCTATAACTCAATATATCGACCCCTCGAGCCATTGGCTCGAAGATATACTCTCTCTCTCTCTCTCTCCCCCAACGTGTACACAGACTCGTATGCGCGCGAGCGTTGTCAAAACGTATATAGAAAGATTCGAGTTCTATCCAGCTTGAACCGTCGTCTCCACCGATTCGCAGAATCCTCTCCTCGAGAATTCTGAAGAAACGAAGGAAAGGCGTATTACTAGGAAGAGGGCGACTAGATTTTGTCTTTCTATGATTCCATCTTGGCAAGACTGTGTGGCAGGAGGCAGGTTGGCTCTGCCGGAAGACAGAAGCGGGGCTTTTCGAGGGTGCCTGGATCTGCGCTGCACCTCTCAACCAGTAATTGAATAACGTGTCTCGAGGTTCAGCCGGGATCCAGATACCGTGATATAGGGGGATATAACTCTTACCTGCACCTCGCCAGCTCCAATCTCCTCCTTTTTCTTCGCCTTTTTCGCTTCTTTCACTCTCCGAACTGTCTCTCCTTTCTCTTCATTCGGATACACGGTGAAAGATTGCTCCAAGAATGGCGCCGAACCGTTTTAGTTTAGGACCCGACCGTTTAGCTTCCGATCGTCTCCTGAGAACAGCTAAATCCAGCGATTTTTGTACGATCGTGTAAGTCAGTATCTCCTTTGGCTCGCAAGAAAGGAACGTTGCATCGCTCGAAGTCGACGTGTACGCGTGTAAGCATCCGTCTCTCCACGTAAAACGAGAATAGAGCTTTAAGCATACCCTTTCCTCCCTCCTCGTTTCCGTGAAATTAATCGTGGAAAACGGTTCCTACGTTCTCGCCGAGCGTAAACGTCAAACTTGAAAGACCGAAACTACACGCATGCTTCTCATTTGTATATATAATAACTCTGTCTATCTCACTCTCTCCATATCACCGATAGTTTCATCGATACTCTGTCAACTATTCACAGTCCAGAATTCGATAGTTCTCAAGTATCATCGGCTCTCGTTGTCGACAGATCGTTATCGATAGTCTCCCGTCTGTGTCTCTCTGACCAGAGAGACAATGGCACACTCACCGTCAGCATTGCGGTGTAGTATGCTTTTAGACAAGGACTTATTTCATTAGCGTTGAATGTGCCGGCTTTCTCTTGTTTTTGAAACGAGAATGGAAGGTGTCACGAGGAGAGAAGGAAAATAGTATAAGCGTTAATGGTTTTCTGCGCGTTCGTAGGAAAGACAGAAAGAAACGAAGAGAAAAGAGAGCGCCAAGAAAAAGATAATAAAAAAGGTAATTGCAAAAGAGGCGGCTCACGAAATTTCTGCGAGGATTAGTAGTCGCTGCCTTTCGAATGGCTGATTCTCCTATATTGACGCCGATAACGACGACTCGTCTGTCCGAGATAATATTATCCAAGATCGTCGAGGAATATTTCGGGATGACTCCGAGGAAGGTGTATTTTTCGATTGAATTTCAAAGTTATACGTAGGTACATTCTCCGGTTCCTACCCAAGGCTCCGTTACTGCGATTGTCTCGGAGAGTATTATCGGTCGAATCCGAGAAAAATCTATGTACCTATTTCTTGCATTCGATGCGGCGTAAAATTCGGAGCGAGAAGGCTGAAAGAAACGGAGAAAGGAAGAGAGAAGGTAGAGATGTAGGACGCAAAGAGGAACACTCGGTACAGATTCGGAAGGTGCGGGGAAACAATCTTGAATACGATCGAAGCGATATGAGAGGACCGAATGAGGACGATGGTGGCGGGTGAGCACGTAAGAGATATCGGGGTATGGCACTGCTAGAGAGTAAAGAAAGGGCAACGGAAAGTGTAGTCTAGAAACTTTATCCACTTTGCATGCTGATGGTCACAGATTCGGAAAGACAAAATGGCGTGGTTCGTGGGTGGAGAGAGAACGAGAGAGAGAGAGAGAGAGAATTAAGGGGGTTCGAGGTAGAAGGTAGATCGCGATTCAGCGAGAATCGATTCCCTTTGTGCTTCGCCGCCGGCAGCGACGCCACGACTGTCTTTGCGAGCTCTGCCTCCTCTCCAAACTTTGTAGCCAATTTACGAGCGACCAAGTCAGCGCCCTTCGATTTTACGCTAATCCGATGCCGATGCCGATGTCGTCGTCGTCGTCGTCGTCGTCGTCGTACCGTAGACGAGGCGAACCTTCTTTTACCGCTAGAAAAGGGGCTGCTGTCGGTCCGCTGAACGGGATTTAATTTTTTCTGCCCTCCTCTTTCGGCTCACTCGTAAGGTTTGTTTCGAGCTAACTTCTTTACTCCTTCTCCTCCTCCTCCTCCTCCTCTCGCTCTACATCATCCCTCATCGTTCCTTTACCCTTTCTCCCTTCCTTCTTTGCGCTCTTCTTATTCACATTATCCTTCTGCCTCTTGTTCTTTTTTCCACTTCTCTTTTCTTGTCTCTATTTCTGTTCATCCGCTATCCACTTCATCCTTCTCCTCTTTTCTTGCCGTCTCTTCGATTCGTCTCTCGTAACTTAGCCTTGACGAGTAACCGCAGTCGTTCGGGAAGGTAATGGGGTTTACCAGGGAGAACCGCCAGTAGGTTTCATCCGGTACGGCCGATCGAATTATAGAATTAAGTTCAGCCGTAGCGGAATAACGACGGAACCTCGTTCTTCTTCTCTCCTCCTTTCTTTTCTCAGTGTTCCGTCCGCCTTTGTAAAGGCTTTCCAAGACAAGATATCTGTAAAACTCGTGGAGAGCATTTTTAGAAAGGAACGCTCCTGTCACCTACGAGTCGATATCGTTCACGAACCCGACAGAGGACCGTCGAAAAGATTTCCCTGGGGATTGAATCGAAATCTACCTTCTTCGATATCCAAACTTAGGGTATTATCGGGAGAACGACAAAATAATTTTTACAACGATCTCAACGTTTTGTTCGAAACGACGTTCGATCTTCGTTACGGGTGAAGGATATAGGAAGAGGATCGCACGATCGTTAGGTAGGAGACTCGGAAAAGGTTCGAAAACATCGCTCGAAGTTGGAAGCGACGATTCCTAAGGATCGTCGACGAAGGTAGCGCGAAGATAGGCGAAAGAAAGGAAAGACCTTCCGAAGATGTCGATAGTCGCTTCCTTTCTCGATCCGTGAGAATCGATCCACGCGTCCCTTCGCTTTCCCGAAAAACTGGCTTACACGATCGAAAGAAATTGAAATTCCTGGAAGGAAAAATGCGCGAATATCCCGACAGTGCGCATGCGGGATCGTGCGAGTCGACTGTCATCCCAGTGATTGGACGTCCGTCAGTCATCAGGAACGGAATGCGCTATTTCCGAACGTTCCTATTCGATGCTTCGTAACGTCGGAAAAGTTCATTAATTTTCGACGATGACGCGTCATTTCCTCTTTCCACTATAGGCATCGCCACTTCGACATTCCCTCAAAGCAAAGACGCTTCCTCCGGGGCAATCGTGCGCTCGTCTCTCCAAGATAAACTCGTCGAACATCGAAGACGAGGAAAGACAAATTTTCAGAAAATCGTTCTTACATAAAGCGCCCGAGTCTCGATAAATACAATAGCGGCGACAACTTCTCCAAACTCGTGATAATCAACGTTGATCGTTAAAGCGAAACGTTGAAATTCAACGGCGATACGAGAGTTATTCGATTTTACAGAAATACCGGTTAGTACGTACATTCTGACACCCGTCTCTGCATGGCCACGACTACATTTGGGATCGTAGAAGCTGCTGCAGCGATAGCAGCCGAGCGTACACACGCCGTAGACGATCGTGTCGATGACGGGGTTGCTAGAGAGATTGTATGCTCGAGTAAATCCGTAGATTGTAAATGCATCTGCGTTCTATGTGTGGACTTGTAAACAATACAGCCCATGGGAAACAATATTCGTGGTGGAACCATGAAACTATGATCTATGTGATCGAAACCGTGCTGTTCTGTCTCTCTTCCTCTCTGTATTCTCAGTATTCTAACCTATCGGAGAGTATAGCACCTTTGTGCATCAAACCTGTCAGAATGAGACGAACAATAATGGCTCGGTGCTACGAGCACGAGGAAAATCGCAACTAATGATGAATCTCGGGAGTTCCGCTAACAAGCGCGTAAAAGTAACGCAAACCTATGAGAAACGTGCAACAGCGGTGCTATATCCTTTTCACTGGGGATACCTCGAAATTCGATCGCGAATACTTCGATTCTGCTTGATATTCGCTCTTCCTCTCCCCATCTCTCTCTCTCTCTCTCTCTCGTTCGCTTTCCCTGCTTTTGATACTCATCTTCCTCCATCATACGTGTCTCATACAGTTCGCTTTGATATACGCGCAAATACATACGTATGTACATGCGACTGCTCGTCGGTCACGTACGGCCACAGCCGAATCGCAAATTTATCGCTATTTCGAAGGAATTAATTTGTCAAATAGGAGTTTGTCGTGCGGAAGGAATCTTCTCCGGTATCGATCGGAATTACTAATGAGGTAGTTGCCTTTGCAAAGACTAAAGCATTTGTACGTATGTACATATCTAACCGGTATATCTCTCCCTTATCACAAATTCTTCCTCCTTCTCCTCCTCGTCTTATCCTCGTCGTACGATGCACTATGATCCACTTTAAATAAAGCCTCGTTAAACAATTTGTCTCGAAATATAATGGTTCTTCGAGTTATTTGGTATTAGTGATAACTCGAGTTAAGTTCATGTTCCTTCGAATCGTATCAACTTAATTCGTATTTCATGAACTTGCTGGTGTATAAATTCAGGAATTCGGAGAAGGAGAGAAAGAGAGAAAGAACAAAAAACGAATTACGACAAGAAAAAGATAAAGAGTGACTGGCGAACGTTCCGTCGAGCGAGACGGGATTTTAAAGCCGCTTCCGTCTCATTATTTGCTACGCACTGATTGAATTACCACAATTAACATCAAACATTTTTTAATTCAATAACGCATATTTTGCTGGTTCTTCCGCGCGTTGTAGAAGAGTTCTTTCGATGCACGGATACACGGCGTTTCTCTCTCTTCTTCTTTTCCGAGCTATGTTACTCATACCGGCTATCCAGCTCCCATACACTCGTAGTCCACTAGAGCATCGTTACGGTGTAATTAGTCCGTCCGCGCGCAATAAGGCTCGTATTAAGGATAAAACGTTTATCCTTCCGCAGCATTTTTTTTTAAAAAGTCTTGCTACTTCGATAGAACGCAAGTATTCCCTTTTTCGAACAGAACGGTATTCTCTAATACAATTGAAACTTCAAGCATATCAAATATTTCTGTTATATTCGTGCTTATTTTAAATTAGAAAGCTTACATTTGACGTAATTTGCGGTAAAAAGATAGCAAACTTTTCCCGGAACTTTGTTTTGTTATTTAAGCTCTACGGGCATACGCTTCGTGCGCGCTGCTTCGAATAATGTTGTAATTATGCGTCTAATTAGAGAGTTCCTTAGTAACTTAATTTGTGGAAGCACTTGCCAAGTATGTCTCGTCTATCGTTCCTCCGAGAGAAGGAGGTCACATTACACGAACATAATTAGGTCGTGGATAGACAGAGGAAGGGAGTGGGAGGAGAAAGAGTAGAGGTCCATGAATGTACAAAATCACGTTTACATTTCCGTGTTTGTCCGGTTTATTCCAAAACGTATCAAAAATGTCGAGCCCATCTCGAAGAATTTATCTAACCTAGAGACAAAGATAAAAATCCGGCGTGCTCGGAAAATCGTGCGATTTCTTCACGTGCTTTCGCATTTTCATTCGACGTGTATACGTAAGAAAACCGAAAAGAAGGCGTGATTTAATTTTTAAGAATTCAAGGATGACAAAGATATAAGAATAAAATCGTTCCATAACATCTTTGAAAACGCTGATTTTAAATATGATTTCCTGCGTGCCGTCACAAAGACCGGCTTTCGGAATTAAATTATTGCGTGTGCGCTGCTCGTTCATAGGAATCTATAATGGTAGAATTGAATTGCTTTTCCGAGAGCACGATTGATTCGCCAAAATGAAGCACTAATCAAAATTAATTTCCGTTATTTCGTTAATGACACCGTGTTTTGCCGTGGTCCTCGTCACGTCTACAAGCTCGATTTGCTACGAATTAAGGATAATTAAGAATTCATTGACAGTCAAGTAAACAGAAAATCTGCGATGCGCAAAGTGCGAAGGCCGCTCTATCGGCCTTTCAAGTGCCTACGGTTAGATTGAAAAATTCCAAGAGAGCTAAAATTTCACTGTTTTTTCTTCGTCGGATCGAGTATTCAACGGAGAGCTAAGGAAATTCGTCTGTATTTTTACAATGCATCAAACGTTGTTTGATCGATCGACGAAAGTTACGTAAATTCTTTCATTTTAAAGGTAGCATGATTCCATCTGGTAAAGGAAAAGAGGGAGGGAAAAAGATGAGTGGGGGATTCGTCGATTCACAAAAGTTGGTACAATAAGCGAAGCTTTCCTTGTCTAGCTTCCATCGTTTCTCGGAAAGTTACACGCTCGTCGATGCGAGACACGATGGTGGTGATCGCAAGTTACGCAACGCAACGGTAAAGGAAAGAGCGAGAGGACGAGAGAGAAGAGAATCGGGGAGAATGGGAGAACGAGAAAGAGAGATAGAGGGAGAGAGAGAGAGAGAGAGAGAGGGAGAGAGAGAGAGACAGTAGAAGAGAGAGGAGGGAGACGAGGGATAGAAGGGTGAGTGGCGAGAGAAACGCGGAGGCAGGCCAGGCAGAGACTTCATTATAACCTCATCACTTCCCAGCGAGTGCATTCGAATTGAAAAACGCGCAGGCTTGTTTTGAAGCACGGTTACCGTGACAACGCGCGCGCGAGCACGTACGCACGCAGGCACGCACGCACACGCTTCTCTCTCCGCGTGACTCTCACTCTCCGAGGTGTGCTCGGGCGCTCGTTCGCGTTTTCTCTTAACGTCCGTGTGATCGGCAAAACAGGAGAGATAGGATGGATTCGTCGATGGGGAGGTTGCTCCGTGAGGGTCGGAAGCGAGGGCATCGGCGAAGCAGTCACTATGACAACGGTGATAGGCGAGGTGTTAGTGCGCATCCGTGACCACGCCTACGTCACGACGCCGTGACGTCAGAGCGTCGAGCGTAGCGCGCGCGCGAAACCGAGAGAGGGGTAGCTACCGCCTGTTGCTACTTCCCTTAGACCGGCATCATCCCTTCTCTCCGAGCCACCCTCCTTTACTCTCGCGCTCTTTCTCTCTCTCTCTCTCCCTCTCTCTCCCTTCCTCTCTCTCTCTCTCTCTTTCCTCTTCTCTTTGACGCTTCGGCTCGATGCTCGGCTCAGCTCGGCCGTGGCCTCCGGTTCGTTGTGAGATCTCCTCCACCCTACCACTACCGAGCATTCGTTCGAGAGTGGGCGCGAGCCTCCTACCACACTTTCTCTCTCTCCCTCTCCCTTTGAAAGGCGCACACGAGAGAGCCCGTTTCCCTCTCGCGCGCACGTTTACCAGCCAGTAGCGATCCCCACGGCCACGACCGCGAGCCGAGACGAACGTACAGCCACCGACAACGAGTCGGTTCCTTGCCAGTCATCTATCCGACTACACGGCACGCTTCGCTCGCGCGCGCGCTTTTCTCTTATTCTTATATATTACTTCGCGTCAGCATTTACGAATGAGCCGTTGACTCGATTAACATTTTCTCCAAGGGATCGTGTGTCGTCGTCATCGTTGAGACCCAGTTTTACGCGTTCGTTTTCCGAGAGCCGCGTGAACATATACATACGTATACGTACATATATGTATGTATCTATACACACGTACATAGTGTTGGCGGGAAGACTTGAATCCAAGAGGACAACTGCATCGATACACTCGCATTACGTCCTTTGAATTACGAAGGATCTAGTGGAACGGATCTTCGTCGCTCATCCTGGCTGTACTCAAGAGAGGACAATAAAAAACGTGCCTGCCTCCTTCTCTCTCTCTCTCTCTCTCTCCGTCTCTCTCTCTCCCTTTCTCTCTCTCTCTCTCTCTATCTATCTCTATCTGTCTATCCAACTGTCCATCTACTTCTGTCTCTCTTTATCATTCTGTATCAAGAAACTTCGGTATAGAGCGGCTGGAGACGGCGCAGTGCGTGGCTTCTCGCCCAGCTGGACTTCGAATTCAGTCTATGGATCATAGGTTAGAATACTATTTCTTCATTTTTTTTTTTTATTACTTTGAGCGAAAGCCAGAGGACGTTTGTTTTCGGTGGAAAAAAAAGAAAAAAAAATAAAAAGAGCATGGGAGAAAAAGGAGAAACACGCGAACGCGCTACACGCACACGTGACAACTTCGGTCTCTCTTCGACGTGCTTAGCGCGTGCCGCTAACCTGTTGCCTCTACTCTCTACGCCATGAAGGAGTTTTCAGAGCCGATAATCGAAGCTCCAAGGATATCCGTATTTCCGTGTTTTAGACTTCAAATATTTCTCCGATACTTGTTATACGGAGAACCGTATTGCACGAATCGTACGATTTTCGGTAATGTCGAATAGCTTAGAGAAGTGACGTGCAAAGACTTATCAACCAACGGTTCTACCGTCTATAACCGAGGTATAGTCAATGTTTTATCACTTGTCAAAATTCTTTAAACTCCACGTGATAATTCCGCAGAAAGATCTGACCCATCGATTTTAATCTTTGATCGTTTTTCCTCCATACCGACGAGCTTAGAAAAATATTACTTGGGATTCTTCGTTTGCGTATTGGGTATCCAGCTTTGAAAAGCGAGACACTCTGTGTATCTTAACGGATAATTTAAAAGTATAACTATAAACGTATCTTTATTAGAGAATAAATCCACCGAACGATAATCGTCCACAATGTTCTTGCGCGATTATCGAGGAGCTTACATTTTCATACTCTGTTAAATTGATCGGATCGATACCTCTTTGGAATGTACCATTAATGACGATTCGAGTAACCAAAGTATCGAGCTTTTATACATTCGATCAATTATCCTTGATTCAAGCGACTATTGATAGTTTACAAGTACGTCGACCCTTTGACGGTGAAACAAAAATATATGTATATTTTACCGATAGGATAACAAAGTAGTAGATATTGCATTTGTATATTAAAACTAAAGTAGTAAGTACCGTACGTATAGTGTATCTTTTTTCCGTAGGCGGGTAACATTAGTAGGAAAAGTCAGTTCGTACGACGACGAAGGGGTGCACAAAAGGCAAGAAAAAGAGATGATACGCGTGAAAGGGGGTTGTCGCGTCGTTCGATGTAAGATATATATCTTCGTAGTAGGTTGCGTGACCGGAATTCCAAGGAGGTTAAAGTTAGATTTGTAATGTATTTTTCGTCGATGTGGAAATACCTATCGACTAGTTCGTGCCACGTTTCACCGACGTTTCGTAATTTCCGCTCGCCTATCCTTTTTCGATTGACGTGGATGGAAGCAAAGATTTACGTTGGGAGTACCCAACGTGTGACGGTAACGTGTAGTACGACACAAACACACGAAGGCCATAGACGGTAAGAGTCGTTGGTAGGAGCGTGTGCGTACGAAGGGAGCCCTTTAAAACCCTCCAAAAGTGCGAGGCAGGAATAAGAATATCCCTTTGTATTCCGAATCGCCTCTATTGCTTGCGGAACGTCATTTTTCATCGCAACAATGCACACCTGCCACTTCGGCATCGTTCATCGGCGAATAATATTGGAATTTATATATCTTTTAAAATAATCTTCGATATTTATCTACAGAACCAATACATCGTTTTTCGTATCGGCGCGCATCTATGCGGGATCACAGCGAGGATAATGACGATGACGGTGCCCAATCCCAGTTTCCATATTCCGTTGAATTTCTGATTCTTTTGAATTTTCAACGTTATAAAATTCTCTCTCAAACTCCTTCGCCCCTACATTCCGAGCGGTCGTCTTGTTTATACTCTCGCCGTTTCTTCGAAAGTTTATCCAGCGGTTTGTTCTCCCAACGGTGTTGCATTTGTCGAGATGCAACGCGATCCCGAATAAGATAAATGAAGCTTGCTTCTACGTTTCATACTGCCGAAAGAATATAGGGGGGATATAGGTTGCAAAAAGGAACGGATTATTATCGGTCGAGAACGTCGACTCCCCAATCGATCTTGTATAATTTATTTCTACACTCTTCTTTCTTCCCTTGGCGCAACAAGATATACCGACGTACAAATAGATCGCACGCTTGCGCGAATCATTGCCGATCGCGCTCTCGTCTTTTAAAAACGCGATACGATCGTACGCTAGGTGGGACTCCCTGCGAACGAAAAGTTCGTCCAAGTCGGACAATGATTTATCGCGTGCTAAAGCGAATTATTAAGTATTCCCACGAAACCCTTGTCAAATCGGCGAACGTTTCATTCGACGATTTTAAAAGCGAAGAAATATCAACGATTTGACTTTCTGATTTTCAACATCTATTCTTCGACTGTCGCATTCAACGAATACGTACGCAGTCGGCCACTCTAGTATTCCTAAATCGAATCGTCGTTAATTTTTAAATCCCGTAATACGCCTACCAGTTGTTCGAAACGTTGCCAGCACTTTGGCTTTCGTAAAGACCGAGCGAACGTCGGTGGTGTTCGTGCCCTTTAATGAAATTCTAGCTTCTGACAGTGCGAAGGAGACTCGACTACGCGAACACATGCTGTCTGATACATTATATACCTTCACCCATGTAGGGTATATAAACGGTGTCCTACTCAGGTATAATGCATTACGGCGGTCCGTTGTGCCAGGATACAGGGAGCATGCACGGTGCATTGCCAGAGAATGGAGTAGGCACTATACATACCAGAACCGGACTGAATTATACTCCGTTATGGTTGTAGCTTCTATAGGCACTGCTTACTCGGAGAGAGTTTCTATATCGTATCAACCGCTACTCGATATATCCAATAGGCCCAACCGTGTTACCCTCCTCGTAACTTAATCGTCGAGGCGTTATTCCTCGTTTATTCGGAAATTCCGCTAAATGCATCTTGACTCGCTACTTCGCGACTCCATCCTTAACGGCATTTAAGTCTAAATATTTTTATACGGTTTTTCGCTTCTTACCGTTCTCACTGTATTCCGAAATTTATAAAGAAGGGTATTCCAAACTTCGTATTTTCGTTACTAATAACCAATTCTTACGTTTTACCGTTTACGGCCATATGTAAATAATTTTCGACCTCTTTATTTCACGTCTCATTCTCATTCGTCGCTATTTGCTCTGGGATTTTCATAACTTCCTTCGTGATTCGCTAAACGAAAGAATAAATTTCATTGTTAATTAATTCGTCTGTTGGCGTTGCGCTTTGTTAGCATCTTCTAATTGATTCAATTTTTTGTTGATGATTATGTCTATGTACGTCGAGTATTCCTTGATTACTTATACTTTCTTTTTCTTTATTGCAGGTAAGTTTACTCAGCGGCATTACAATATTCGACGTAAACTGTAAGTAACTTAAAAAGTCCGATGTACCGTCTATGCTGAATGTTCCGTTTGTGTGATAGTCTTAGTATAAAATGTTGGTACAAGTAGAGGGAAGGAAACGCAATTCGCTTTGCAATAAAAATGTAAATTAACGCGAGAACACGTGAACAGTATAGAGGGCTAATCTTCGCGGGTGGATGCAGAGGGACGACGCCGTGGTAGCTTGAATAAACAAACTGAACTTTGTGGCCCCGGTGACACCTTCTCTCTTCCGTCCCCGTTAGCCGCGAGTAGTGCACGGTCCAAAGGACGTTGTTATGACTGCTAATGGAAAACTATCCAATTCAAAGAACAAAGTGAAGTAACGAGTTACTTCGTCGCTCGACGAATTGAGAAGAAGGTAAGAGCTCGAGAAAGTCTAACGAATGGATGGAAAATTGTTAACATTAGAAATGAGGGTGATGGGAGAAGGGCGCTGTCTCATTCGTTGGCCAAAACGCTAAAATATACACGAACGAAAAGGAAGAAAAAAGTTAAACGCGAATAACGAAGGATAACGATCGCGCTTTCTCGACTTATTCCAATCTACGTATGAGCCGTTTATTTTCCAAGCGGAGATAGTCCATTAAAAACAAAAAATGAAGTAAACGATGATAATGGATATAACTCGATATCGTCCTTATATCCGCAAAGATTCTCTAGCCAAAATAAATCAAATTTCCTAATGTTCGATCGATGGAGATATTTAAATCCTCAATTCGATATAAGAAAAACGCATAATTCATATCCGAATCAAAAGTAAACGTAATACGTTCTACGTAAACGAGTGAATTTATAGGAATATCTCGACGATTCAATTTGAATTTTAACCATCCGAACGAACTATAGCATCCACGGAATCGCAAGAAGTAGCATCTTGTTGCTTTAAGCACCTACAGAATGTGACCTGCGATACGTGCACTGTCCAAGGTTAATAAGAAACGAAGTTAAGCTTTTCGTCGATGAAAATCGTTCGGTTCAATGATCGCTATGATCGTTATTATCGATCAGAATATCTTTTTGTTAGGACATTCGGTTTTATCAAACCATCGCGATTTTAGAGCGATGAAAATGGCAATCCGAAAGACCGATTCCTTTTATATCTCTCAGCATTATTATGAAGTAATACGCAATTGTCGAAAACATAATAAATTTTTAGTACGCGAAATGGAACGCGGAAACTTAAGAAGATTGCTGAAAGAAGATTGATACGACTAAAGTATTAGCTGTTTAATTAAAGTTTAAAATAATTCATTAATTTTGAAAGCGAGACGAATCAATTCCGATATAACAAAATCATTATTTCTTTCAGCCATCTTCGACAAACGTTATTGGATAATAAATTTTCATTATCTAACATCACAAAATATATAAAGATCGTCTATTAACGTTTACCGATATTTTTAAATCTACTGAAAAGCAAACTGTTAAATATCTCGCAATAACGAAAAATAGACTTGTTCCACTTTCAAAATAAATGGCTCGCATGTAAAGATAATAATATCACGAAATAAAGCTACGAAATATTTCAAAGCAAAGTATCTTTGGATTAGTGAAAACGATGAATAAAATGTGTCAATACCATCGTTGAAAGAAGTAGAATCGGTCCTCGCGAGTAACCGTTTGATCTCGAAATTTCTCTGTCCCGAGCAACATTATCCGGCAATTAGTAAGACCTTGCTCGTATTCGAGTACCTACATCCGTCCCTCAGGAAGGCTCCGGACTTTTGAAGCTTAAGTCTCAGGAGAGATTTAAATTTCAAAATTTCAATCTGGTTTGCAAATCTGCTCGTCTCCGGGCTCGCGCTGGCTCGCGCGCCTGCTCCCGCACTTCCGGCTTCGCCTGGATACCGGCAGATTGCACCGGCACGACATCAAAAGTCTTTTACGTCGTGCCTTTCTTTTTTTTCTCTTTCGTTCCTTCTGCTCTCCTCTCTCTCTCTCTCTCTCTTCGCGTCCTCCTCCCTCTTCTCTCCGGTATCCATCTTTTCTCTACTTACCTGCCGTACCCGTTTCGTAAAATCGTCCAATTGAAAATTTGGAGACACAAACGACGCGCGTTTCATCGAGCGAGATAAAAATTATTCTTTCGTCCGAAGCGACCTAAATGCTTTTTAAACGAGTCGGAGTCTTTCGATAATGAACGTGATTCAATGTACGCTCTAACGTGCGAGAAACTTCCTAATTCCTTTACCAAATTATACGTCTTCCTTTCTGTCGCGGAGATTCAAGAAAAACTACTAAAGCGAGAGAAGAACGAAAATGTGTGTGGGTGAGCAGGAGAAGAAGAGTTTGGCTAGGGTAAAAGCTCTTCGTTACTCTTCGTTATCACGAACAAGAAAGTTCCAACGTTAGGAAGCTACAGTAAATATGTCACTTCCGCGATTGGATAGCAGCCGTGCTAACACACGGCAAATAAGTCAACTTTTCCTTCCGTTTCCCTCGTCTTCCGGAAGTTGGTTCTTCGTTGACGACTTGGCAACGTAATTACTTTACGAGGTATTACGGCGCGGTTCTCGTCCTCGACGAGGACGTCCGGATACTCATTGGAGGTCCGTGAATGGAGCTTGTCCGTCGTCAGTCAAGCGGGGTGAGACTGGAGAAAGCTAAAACGAAGAAGTAGAAAAGGAGAGAGAGAGAGAGAGAGAGAGAGAGAGAGAGAGAGAGAGAAAGATAGAGGAGGAGAAGGGACTAGCCCGACGAACGTGTAGGAAACTTTTAATTTTTCGTCAAAAAACTTTAGCTGCTCGTTACGGCGTCCCAAGTGCGTCGCACCCACCAACGAGGCGAAGTAAAATTAAAATTCATGTGGCGCGTCTTTTCTCGAGCTCGTGTCACACGGGAGACCAAGAGGGTGTCCTGGAGGACGAAGTGCGCGCGACAGGACAACGTTGGAGATAGAGAGAAGTGAGTGTCCTACGTATGTATATTTCGAACGAACGAGAGCAAGAAAGAAGGGGCTACGTAGACAAGGAAGAGACGAGGCGAGGGGCTCTAACTGAATTTGCAAATCAAATTTGGTCCCTGGTCTACGAAATTCTGTCGCAAGAGAGCGAAACGAAGCGACAGGAGGGCGGTAGGAAGTGGAGTACGCGCGAGGCTTCGAGCCAATTATCGTTCCTAATCCTCTCTTACTTACGCCCGAACTTGACGTACGCTACGATTACTTTTCGCCCAATGTTTTCCTTACCAAAATACAATTGTTTCACAATTTCGCTTCTTTTTTTCTTCCTAGATTAGCTGGATCTTTTAGTGGTTAATTCATGATATTAATAATGTAGAGCGTCATTTTTTTGTCTGCCATAGTATTGACGTATTTGCTTCATTGAGTGTACAAAGTACTATATACTTGCTGCATGGGTATGCTATCGATTGATTTCTCTGCACGCACCTGCATTCATTCGTCTCTGCACTTTTTCCGAATAAATCGCAAACCACTTGCATTAATTATTGCGATTCGTTCGAAAGCTCTATTTTATCTAACAAATTTTTCTTTTCGCAACGTTTCGATTTTGTAAGCGTACAAACACTAAAAGTATTGATATCGGTCGAGAAATAGTTTATTCTCTCGAACATTTTATGTCGAGCACGCGGTGAGATGGACGTTGTATTCGTGACGAATCGGATCGATCAACCTATTATGGGCACTGACAATCATGCGATTAGTAGAAATGACGTGACCTAATAAAATTCAATCGTCAGCTTCCAAATATCGTTCCTTCTCGTTGCAATTTCTAAAATACTTAAAACCTCCTGCTAGGAACGAAGTATGCGTAGAACGATCAGAGAATATACTTTGTATGTGGTTTACGAGAAATAGTTAAAAAAACGATGAAGATATTAGCGGTTGGTAACAAGTGGAGCGTATGCGTTCCCGAAACTCTTTGGAATCTTGGAGGACTTTTGACGAGAGAGATAGCAATTTTATCTTCTTTTCCAGTGCGTATGTCTTTCTTCGTATCCTGACACGTCCTTCATCCGCCTCTGTGCAGCTCTTCTTTCTTTCCTCTCCTTCCATTTTCTCGCATCGTCTTTCGCGAAACTTTTCGAAACTGGTCTGTTCTCGTTGGAAAGTTTTAACGAGATCGATTTTACGTTAGTAGGATAGGTATGAGAAGACTGAGCGATTGTCCTGGGAATATCTGGACGACGTCCCATTGACAGCCAGTTGTGCATTGTCCTTTCAGTTCTTTTCGTTTCTTTTTTCTCTTTCTTCTTCGTAGTTATTTACGTCGTAGAACGTGGACGCAAACGTGACGTTCGTTGCGTTATCGTATCTTACTAATCGATCGAATCTATCGGAAGTGTTTTCTACACCGCGGGACAGCCCACGGTTTTCTCTTTAAACCGTTTTTTCAACGTTTTTCAAAAGGCCAGTTTCGAATGTTGCCTTTTGTAAACGCGCGACATAATGTCTCTTCGGTATATGCAAAGCTTTAGCGTTGCTCTAACGTTTTCGGATTAAAGGAACGTCCACGAGATATTTTCCATATTAATGACCAGTAGAACGGCAAGTAGGGCGTCCGTTTGAAATGCGGCGTACAAAATTACGGAACTGTATTCGAAACGTTTCACTCAATTATCAACGAAACGTATGTCATGCGTTTTATCTTTATTGAAAATTAAAGTTTAATAGGGCGCAGAAACAGGCTTTTAAGGTCAGGCATATACATTCTGCAAATAACTATACCGCATTGAACTACCAAATTATTTGAGAGGTACAAATAATATCGGTTTATAACGTTCGATATTCGTAGAATGGCTATTTGTTTTATAATTGGTGTTCGTATATAACACATTACAGCTAATCTAGCGGCTACCATACGATAGGGAAATATGCGTCATACTCATATTAATATATCGACAGTTTGCTCGGAGCATTATGGAAATTACAGATTTCACATATTTTCGTACTTTCTCGAAAGCTATAACGCTGTACGTCCTCTCTCTCTCCCTCTCTTTCTCTCTCTGTCTGTCTCTCACGCCCGCACGTAAACGCGCGCACAAACGCGCGTACTATTGTGAATCATTCCCTTAGTTTAGAATTCGTAGAAATAAATATAAATAACGTTGTACGTATATTTCCTCTTTTGTCGTATACGCGTTCTCCGAAAGTGATATTACATTACAATATTTATTTTGCAATGCTTCAATGGGTCGAAGTTTTTGTTCCGCTTGCGTAGCACGAAATGTGGTCTTCTTTGTAATTGGAAAAAGTGTTGTTATGCTTTGGAAACGTAATGATGGAAGAAGGTCATGAGTCAAGAAACACTTCCGTTTGGGATGGAACATACCCGCAGTATTCGTTGGTATGCCAAAGGGCAAGCAAAGTCGGCTGTGGTAATCCTGGTTGCGCGGAGTTTCTATAATCTTCTCGAATAGTTTAATCTTGCAGAGTTTCCGCATGCTGCTGGACCTGATCTAAGGAACTTAATACTCGCTGGCGAAGGTCTCGCGACTACGCTGTTCTAAGAATATAAATACTGCGAATAATTCTTATTGAAATTATCTGTAATCTTTATCGTGTTCGAAAACGGACAAAGACTCGATACAGACTTAAAATTGTCGTTACTTACACGTAGATGGTACATCGTTATCCCTCGGAAAAATCGCGTCTATTAATTGAAAGCAGCAGTTAAAGGGTTTTATGCAAGAAGTTTCAAAGTGCCGTTTAATTTAATGGTACTTGAAGACTTTCTGCATAAAGCCGTTTATTAGAACACCTTGCGTGGAGTACGGTGGCTGTAAGTCGAGACTTCTCTTAACTTTTCGCTTCTGCCATTCAGAACACTCGGATTACTATGATGCTACAAGATTTTGCGGATGTCTCTTATGTCCTGTTATTTTAATTTTCTCGCTAAAAGAATGCAGATCACGTCGTTTGGTTATTTAAGATCTCCCGTAGAATTTCGATGCGATCGTTGTTATAAGAAGACGAGGCTGTCCCGTGATGATAATCTTTGGAAAAAAAAAGTATTTTATTCGGCTTTACGGTCGCGTTAGCTCCTCGAGTTACTCCTCGAGTAATTCGTAAAACGACTCTCGAGAGCGTTGTCGCGCGCTGAGAAATTCATCGGTTTGCGAAGGCCCTTGTAGGAATCGGGATTCTACTAATCTTCGCGTCGGACGGACGAGGAGAAAGAAGAGAAATAAAAAGGAAACGGAAAGAAAAGTGCGAACGTATACGTCGCCTTAAAGTGACATTATTGTGATATAAATTGAGATATAGAGTGGTGGAGCAGGAAGTTTCAGGGGTGGTGACGAAGAAAGTTGAAGGATCAGCCGAAGCTGTTAGTCTTGATTATCGTGGACAGTCGTCGTGGAACCCTCGCGGTGCCGACGACCAAACGGAAGACGCATGGTCTCCTACCGACCACGAACCTTCCCGTTGGGGGCTATTAATTCGTACAAATGCCACCCTTTATTAGACAAGACCTAACTCAGGCAACGGTGTGCAACGTGCCATTACGAATACATATACGCAGCTGTTACATAGTATTCCCCGAGTTTCTAGTGTCCCTATCTGCGCTCGAATCGTACGTAAAAGGAAATTTGTAGGAGGACGTTTTTGTTAGATGCAAGCACGCAGCGATATACACCATTTTTCGAAGGGATTTATTTGCCTCGGAAAATCTGTCAAGATTATCTACGGGAAAGGAAAACGTTCCTGCATAAGGTAAATGTTTATTCGATTTTTTCCTCGTTTATGCAACGCGATTTCGCGAGCTTTGGAAATATACTGCAAGTATTCCTCGTGCGACTTCGAACGAAGATTCTTTCGAATTCACGACGGTGACGAATGGAATACGTGAAAGGAAATTAGGACCAAGCGTGTTTAAAACGTGAAAATGTTGCTCGCGAAGTAAAAAAAGGAAGTAGAAACGGAAGCCGACTGGATACGGTAACAATGTGGTAATTCACTGTCATGCGTTTCTCTCTCTCTCTCTCTCTCTCTTCGAGAGTTCAGTCCGCCACTTCGGAGGACTTTATTGAAGTCCCGTCAATCTCTGTCATTCGTACCTTCCAATTTGAATGAAATCGTCCGGGCAGATTGGGCCGCCGCGGCATATCGGGCGAAAGAGCGACGTTAGGACGACGGAATAGGCGATGGACTTTGCACGCAAACTCGAAAGACAAATTGGACAACGTTATGCTCCTGTGGCAAAGGCGAAACTGCTTGGAGCAGGTGTATCGCAAAATATATATTAGCAACGAATGGGTTTAAAATGTCTCCTTTACCTTAATTGCGTTCTACGAGCGTGCCGGAGAGTATTCGATGCGCTTCCCGGATTATATCTTTCAGCTGTATCGCAGCTCGTTGCGCGTGAAATCTTTTCCTCGCGTATTTGTCATCCGTTCCTTTGACGCGTCCGGTATTCTTTGATAATTTTCAACCGGAGATCCAACATTCTCGAAATGCGCGAAAGGCAAGGCGTTATGTAACGCGGCACGAGCAAGAATCTCGTTACGCGTCGCTTTTGCCGCGTTACTAATGAAGAACTCGACGAGAAGACGTTACGACTTACGGAAAGTCTATGGTCCAAAGGCTGCCTTGGTCTTATCCTTTTTATAATCGACAACTCCTATTTCACGGGCGTATCGTTATTTCTTCGGCGAAAATGTGTTTCTGTGATGGAAACTAGCGAGTGTAAGCGTGATTCCTTATGAACGCCGGCAGGGTCTGGATAAAAGTGCAGACAAAGTTTTTCCACCGAAAGTTTTCACGCGAGTTATCACTCCTTTTCTATCGCTATCGCGTCTACCTCTCCTTCTCTTCGTTTCCTCCAAAGTCGATACGCACTTACGTCGGGTATTTCGTACCTTCGGTTTCTACATATCGGTTAACGACAGCTTCGACGATTAATGCCCACTTTTCTTCCGTTCGTGTTGCTTAACTCGAGTTATTTGCCGTTAGCATTGTGCGATAAAAGAAAAAGTTGGAAGCTTAATTACTTTCTAACCAACTTTCGACCGCGAGTCGTTATAGAGTTTCGCCGAACGTCAAGAAGAACCGTTTAGGTCAGCTTCAGATTCTTTTCTGACATCCTTCATCGTAGTAAAGTATCTAGGAACCCGAATCTCCAAGGATTATAGGACCTTCGATGCGGCAAACGGCGAAGAAGAAAGGCGGCGAGATAGGGCCGGAAAAGGGATAGAGGAAAGGAGATGAAACTCTCGATGGAGAAACTCATGGGAAATCGATCATTCTACTTTTGGTAGTTAATTAAACTCGAAGTTATTAAATTCATAAAAACTGTACGGATGTTGAGACTACTTCCAGTTCATTTCTCTCCTGAGTATACACACCTGTTCTTTCGATCTTTTTATTTTACATCGAGAGCTCCATTATTTTTTTTCTTTTTATTAACCGAGAACTTTTAAAACATCGTTACGACGCGAAAGAAAATGAAACGTACGATGACTTTTTTATCGGACAGCTCGCATATGCAAAAATGGTCATTGTTTTAATTATGACTCCGCGTACGGATCAAGAGAGAGTTGCGTACTGGGACATTATTTCAAGCTCGTATTTTCGCGTTACCAGACCGAACGAGAGATACGGTTGATCCCGTAAAATATTTCCAAGCCGCGGCTGATATCGAGACTGCGATTTCACCGGAGAGATCCATCGAGACAATTCGTGCACCTGCTTTCTGCCGACCGCTTTTCTAGGATCATGGCAGACGCAAAAGGATTTACGGATGAGAGGTGGTAACGCACCCACTTTGCGAGGGTAAACGAAAAGGACGGAAGATATGTCGGATTAGGTCACATAACTTTGTCCTTTTTTCATTGTTTCCCATAGAAGCGAAAATCAGCGGCCGCCTAGCCTTTTCAGAGGAAAGAAAGCCGGGCGGTATCGAATTTTCCGAGGTAAAACAGCAGGCGTACAAAGCTAGCGAACGTAGTAACGTTCAAGTTATAGTTTCACCCTTCTCTCTCTCTCTCTCTCTCTCCCCCTTGTAGTAGTTCCTTCAGCTTCTTGGGAAATGAAGGAGGAGGAAGAAGAGGAAGAAGAAGAAGAAGAAGAGGAGCGATAGGAAGGAAACGAAGGGTGGAAAGAGAGGCCCGGAGGCAAAGAAAGCGAGGGATGGAAAACGTTAGGGAGAAAACTTCGGCCTTTTATGATTGCAGGGATGCTCGCGTACTTTACGCTGGCCCGTAAACTCTTCTCTTTGCAGAGGAGCTCGTAGCCCTTAATAATAGATTTTCACGAAACGTCGAGGGCAGAGACGAGAGCGAGAGGATGGAATAGGAGGAAAGGGAAGGTAGAGTCAGGTGCAGGGAGGGAATACTATGTTGACGTTAGGATGAGAGGTAGCTCGTAGCTGTAAGAAAGAGGGAACATCTTCGAGATGGGGGTTGCATCGTCCTCGGGTCGTCCTCGCGTCATACTCGCGTCGTCCTCGCGTCGTCTTCGCGTCGCTCGCGCATAAGTTGTCGTTTCTATCTCGAAGATCGCGGTGCTTACTTTGAAAATTTATTTTTCCCTCGTCGTATAACGTTGTAGACGCGAGAGGGCTCCGAACGAGTTGGTTGACGGACACGAGCTTTCTTCGAAGTTTTGCATGCTATCTTCGATACTGGATGAGACTGGAAATAAGAGGAAGAGAGAGAGAGAGAGAGAGAGAAAGAGAGAGAGAGATTTCAAGGTGTAAGTAGTAAGTGTACGAAGTTGGTCGCATTCGCATGCATCCATTCACGAGTGTACGCTGACAGATAAACCGCCGAGTCAAGCTATTTGACTTGCACATTTCTAGCGTTGCTTGGCGCACCACCCTCGGACGTCGCTGGGAGTTATAAACGGGCGCTTTAGAGCTCCCTTGAAATTGGACTGCGGGGAATAAACGAAGAACCTCTTCTCCTTCTCTTCGTCATCACCTTGAACAAGCCAGTATATCCTCGCCGAAATGATATCAGTTTCGTTCGTAATCGCGTTTACTCGTGAAATCGTATATGCGTTAAGCGATTGATTGATTCGTATATGGAACGATCGACTCCGAATGACGAGGTGGATGGAATTCAAAGAAATCGTACAAACGCGCGTACTAATCCCGTTACTCCGTCTTTGTAGATTCGTAGATTTCTCGTCTCGGAAATGAATGACGAATGAATTACGAATGTTCGTGACATTCGTAAGGAAAAAACATCGAGTCGTTATAAAGAATGTCGCTTCCCTGAAATATTTCTACACCTCCCAACTCTGCGAAGTCTGCGAAGTAACGCGCAGCAGTAGTTTCCAAGTACGCTCGAAAGAATTTCTTCTCACTGGCTATACACTCTCTCCTATCCTCCTAATGTAGACGGAATGGCATTGAACGGAGGCAGCGAGGCGACGAAGTACAGAAGTAATGGGACAGGCAAGTGCTATTGTACACGCATAAATACAATTCTGGGATTAAAAAAAGTGGGCCGATCCTCTCCGACGAGCAAGTAGCAGTGCCGCTACTACTTTGATCCTTTTCTTGCTCGCTCGCTGTACTCCAGAACTCTTACCGTCACCGCAATACTCGTAAAGAAGATCCGACTCGTATACTACTGTCGCGAACGTTGAGCCGTCGGAACGCGGAAAGAAAGCAACCACCTCTTATACCTCCAGTCGCTTTGCTCATTTCGTTCTAGCTTTTTTCTTATTATACGCGTTATTATGTGCTCGTATAATAATCTCTATTACATAGATATATCGGTCCATTGTGACAGGTAGTTTCCGAGGTACATCGTGTTCTCCATCGAAAGAACAAAAAGTGAGAAAGAGAGGAGTCAAGGAGCGATGAAGGAGAGGCGAAAAGGGTGAATACTCGAAAGAGGAAAACTACAAACACTCTTGCGCGTTGCACCTCTTGGGAAAGAGCTTCCGGCTACGACTCATTCTCGTAGCCTGTAAAGAAACTGAGAGACCTCCGGTAATAGGTAGAGAGAATGAGAGAGGGAGATAGAGAGAAGGATGAAAGAACGAGGAGCGTATAAAATGAGGACCATTTCTGAAATGATAAAATCCAGAATATTTCCAGCTTACGCAAGGTATAAAGGAAAGAACATCCTACGATGGAGACGGGAAGGCGAGCGTTCACGAGAATGTTTTTTTTTTTCTGTCTTTATCGCGAAAGTGCGAACGTTATTATCGAAGACGATCGATTTTGATAGCTATCCGGCATTAACCTTCCACTTTCTTGCGAATTTTATTCATGTTCGGTATAACTCTCTTCTTTTTAGTACGATCCACTTATTTGATTTTACTTTTTCTTTTTTTTTTCTACACAAGCCTCCTATCGTACTTTTATCATACTCTCCCGATTCCCATTTCTCCTGTATATTACGGATGCTTGTGTAAACACTGAGAGAAAAAGAGAGTTCCTTAATATCGTACGGCGCTTATCTCGAAAGCATGTGCAAGATATGTAGACTGCGAATTGTAGATCCGCCAAAGAGCGCGTAAAATATACGCGAAAGAAAAAAAATCACCACGGTAGTTGACGCGAAGTGCTAGAAAGAGTATTTCCTTGGCGTGTACGTTTCAGCGCTATAGTTTCGGCAAACGTGATAGGCAACGTTGAGAAACAGGTACCCGATCCCTCGAGGAATATTTCTATATTCATCGAACGGGCAAACTAGTAAATTATTCAGACGGACCGAAGAGAAGGTCGAGAATTTATCGAACGACTTTCTCGTTCCGTCCGAAATTTGCGAATGATTAAAGTTCCGAGATAAAATGTAAATTGCATATCCGCGGAAAAAGGAGATCACTCGTAGCCATTTGGAGAAAAGGGCTGCTGCACTTTCGGTGCACAAAGAAGCATAAAGATGGGTCTCGCTCGGGGCTCAGGCATTTCACTACTCGCACCGCGCATTAATTCGAAATGAGATTACTTAGGTACGTGAAGAGGACCGTCTTCCGAGCTCTTGCACTGTTAACTTAAATTGACTATCGTTCTCGAAATAATGGCAATGTCTTTGTCGCCTTTGCGACCATCTTCCGCCTCCTCATCAGCTCTACCCTTTCCGTCCTTCCCTACGGTTCTCTTCCGTATCTTCGTATCTCTCTTCTCTACCTCTTCCATTTCATCCCTCTCCCTCCCTCCCTCCCTCCCTGCGCGCTCTCTCTCTCCCTCTCTTTTCCTCTCTTTCTCTCGTATTCTCTTTAAAACAAACGGGGAACTTTGCGTTCAAACTGCATTTCGCCTTCAAATTAACAATTACATTGTTTTAAAATGCTATGCGCCGGCTTAAGAACTCTCCCCTCCTTGTTTCCAGTTTAACTTTTCAACGAGGACGAGTAACTACGAGAGATAGATAAACAAAGCGCGATTGCGAAAAGGAAAAATTTTTTCCCAAAATACTTCATCCTTCGTTCAAAAGTTCGACTTGAAAAAATATCTGGTCGATCCTTCCCCTCGTTTCTTTGCAAATTTTCTTACTCTCTTCAAACTTACTCTCTTGATTGAAGTCGTAGGTAAACATATAATCGTCGACCGTAAATTTGTCGGTCGTAAATTTGGAAATTGACTTAACCCGAGATGTAAGTTCTTCGTTGTATCCAACAAGTAGACTCTTCTCTCTCTCTCTCTCTCTCCCTCTCGAAGCAAGTCAGCAAACAAATTTGAGAGATTTCGGCTCCTATCCTTCGGACGGAGGAAGATTGTTAGGTCAATTTAAAAAATTGATTGACATATATTCCGATTCTTGAAACGTCACAGGCCGTGAGAAAGAGAAGAGCTTAGGTGCAACGATGAAGTAGACTCTTTCCTAATCGGTACTTCCCGATCCCTTTACCTCGCAATTTCTTCAAAACCATTTTCCACACAGCTGTTGGTAGACATTATCGTTTCCAATTCCTCACGATTTTGCGCAAATCAAATGGCAGCCTCGGAAAAGGTGTTGGCAGAGGCACGGTTAGAGCAGTACCGTCGTTAGTTTTTTCTTTGATGCTTTTCCGAGCTCTCTCACCAAGGTAGAAGTCAGTCGAGTGAGAGTCTCGAGGCATCCCTTGCTCTAGAGTAAGAAAAAAAGAGAAAGAAAGAGAGGGTGTTCTGCTATGGATCCGAAGTAAGGGGTGTCAAGGGAGAACTATACGATGCTTCGTCGCCTCGTACCTTCGACCAACACAAAGGTCTCTCTCTCTCTTCCACACTTCCTTCGCATGATGCGCGCGAGTGCGCGTTATTGGCAGACCGCTTTACCGCATCACCGTCCAACACTATTTCAAACATGTTACGTCGAATATTCCTACATATATCCCAACTTGCAACATTTTCTTTCACCTTCCCTTGCGATCGACTAAAGAAGAGGTCCGTAAAAGTTACCGGTGAAAGCCGATATCTATTCCGTAACTTCGCCGTCGTCAAAGCAATTTCGAAGATGACATAAATATGATATACGAACAGTTTAGCGGTTCATCCGGCTGAGTGCGATGGGAGAAATTTGTTCATATTCGGATAACACAAAGATTCTCAAATCTTCTACGTATCTATGCGAATTGTTATTTCGATCTCTTCTTGGCGTGCCTAGAAAGATGCATCTTTATTTTTGGTATAACTCGTACCGCATTAATGCCATTTTCGTTTACGTTCTTATCAACATTTGTCACGTTTTCATTACTATTCCATTAACGAACGTCAAAGCGTTTCGATATTTAAAGGACTCTGTGCTCGCGATTGTTTTGATATTTGTGACTTGACTCTGTAAGGTTAATTAAAAGTTGTTTCGAGAGACAGGAGTAACAGCGGTAAGAGCGTTGATCCTGACTTCCATTGATTCGTTGTTGCTCTTTCTCACATATTCGTCATCGGCAGCGTAAAGATAGCACGGCAAATGACGAGCATCGTTATCAAGTAATATAACCTTCGTAGTAGCCCGTTATTAGAATTCCACGTCCTATCAAATCCGTCATAACTTCTTGTATAACGAGACGCTCGTCGTTAGGAGTGCTTGAAATTGTCGCTCATTGTCCCACCCTTATCTTGTCTAACTTCGTAGGAAAGCTGCTCGGGGGTTAAGTCGCGCCAGAGTAGGTATGTCTTGAATAATTCACAAGGTCGAATATTGGCGAACGACGTTATATGCGATCGTGTTTGTGCGTGCGCGCGTGTGTGCATCTCTGTAGACATTTATACACATTTATAACACATACATCTAAATTTAAACATTTATACGCGCGCGCGCGTATCCGTATGCTGCCTACGTACGCGTATAGAAGCATACATGTACACACGGGCGCGCGCACACAGGTATCATGTCCCCCTGCGAGCTCGCGGTCCTTAGAGTACGGTAGCCTTCGTCCGGACACGGATGGCTGCGCGATTTGTGCAAGGGACACGCCTCTGAATGGCGTATAATTAAGTCGCAACATCGACGCGGTCTTCCTGCGACGTGTCCACTGGGAAACGGATGAGCAAGAACAAACATAGCTAAATGAACACCCCGTTCCCTCGTTCTAGGTCCCCCTCGGTTCTCCTGCTTGGTTTCTCGTTATTGCTCGGCCTATAGGTAACATTCGTAGTTCACCTTTCCTCTCTTTCATTCTCGAGCTTGCGCCTCGAATGATTTTCAGAACGAGCTGAAAGTTCTTTCAAACTTTCGATATACCGAACGTCGTGAAAATTTTAATCCAAAAGTGCCTTCGAACTGTAAATCCGTAAGCGAAACTGAATATATATATACATGTAAGCTCGAGACTCGAAAAGTCATTCTCTCGACGTAAAATCATTTTCAATCGTTGTCTTTGCTCTTCCACTTTTCCGTCAATATATTTTTTTCCTCGTATAATAGTCAAATTGTCGAATCAATGTCGGTTGTAGTTTTCTTCGGGAACGATGAATAAAACGAGAGTAGTTTCTGTAAAAATCCTCAGTCAGCCGGGAGAACGTGTGACAAGCGAATGCTACAAAACGTATGACTCGTGATCTTGATTGCTGCTCTTCATCGACCATCGCTCGGACGTATGCTGCGATGTATACGAATCAAACACGAGAGTATTCGTCATAATCGCGAGCGCATGTGGGTGCACATGTGCGCGGGCATGTACGGACGTATCCACTATTGGTACGTGTTCGCGTATAGGCACAGAACCGGGGTTGGGCTTCTTCCTGGATATATCTACTTCGTTGATTTTCAAAAGGTCAATATAGCTGCGCTCAGAATACTGTAATTAAAGGACCTCACGACTAATGTGTCTGTCAACGTGGCCGACCTCTTGTTCCAGTTTTAATTTTTAAGAGAGCGAGAACCGGAAAAATACTCAAACGTGGATTACACCTCAATTCGGAGGTAGCTGTAATCGAATCGATCAAAGCGACGAACGTGCAATAAAGGCATCTATCGTGTACACTCCTGCTTCCCTTTGAGGAAGTTGCAGGATTAAATATCACACAAGAATTCTAGCGAGCTCGAACACAATGGTATATTTGAACGATGACGAAACGAAATTAGATCATTAAAAGGGTATTCTGAAGCCAAGAAGAAACTGAAAATTGTAGGAGAAAAGAGAAATGAAAGATAGACGAGTATTCGCTAGAATTCAAGGGGTACTTAATACTAGAACTCCTTCGGTGTGCATTCGGTAGGTAGATTTCGCAAGGCACGAGACAACTCATTCACTCTTTTTCTCCCTCATTCTCTTTTTGGAGACTTGATCAGTGAATTGCTTTTCATTAAGGCCCGATTCATTCTTCATTTTTTTGTCCCATTTCGTCTTACTCACAGTACTTTCGGATAAATTACCGAACCCCTGGCACTTCCTCGTTGGCCCCAGGATACTCACGGACAATTTAGCTCCGTTGCGTCTATCCCTTCTGCTCGCGCAGAAACTCTCCTTGCGTCCTTTTCTCTCTTTCTTTCCTCTTTGCCCCGATACAAACTTTTAAATAAGACGCTTCTGGGCGACTTGACTTCCTACAGCGACGCCTTTTGGAGGAAGTCGATAGCAAGCTCTGCTCCTATTCCGTCTCTTTTTCTCTCCTTCTCCTCCTGCTCCTCTTCTTCCGCTTCTTCTTGTTCTTCTTCTTGTCTTCGCTCCCCTTTTTCGTCCTTCTTTATCTTCCCTCCGAGCGTACCATTGGAGTTGTCTTCTCGAAGAATCCCGAGTATCGCATGCATGTCATCAACTTTATTATCGCGGTATCAATTTCTTCCTGTGATTCCAATTACTTGCTCACTCCGCGATGTAAAATTCTCCCTTTTCGTTCTGAGCTCCGAGTGCCTATCATTATAATTTCCAAAAGTAGTCGATAACGAAGAATATAATGACGACCTCAGCGGGGAGCGCTCTCTCTTCTCTGTTGCGGTAAGTAAATTACGTTTAAACATTTCTACTGTATTGTATTCCTCCACAAGTACTCGGACATCCGAGATGAAACATAATAAAGCGATTCTTCCAAGGATAAAATATAATCAGAAGACGTTTGTCCTAGAAGAACGATTTGCCGAACGATCTTCTCTCAGAGAGATGAATTTCGATACTCGTCTATTCCTAAGCCCGAATATTCGAGACGCGCCCATGGGACAGTTGAAATGAGATCACAGTGACTCGCTTTCGGGTCTGATTGGTGGAAGAAAGTTCCGGCGAATTTCATGAATCACAAATGAGAGGAACGAAACGACATTAAACTCGCGGACTTTTGCGCGTATAATCCTAGAACGAAGTCCGCAAGACATTGTGATGATAGCGCAAGTAGAATTAGAGGAAAGGAGCGAGGTATAATTACGAATTTTGACTCTTTCTCGTCATTTCGCGAAAATGTCGGTACATCAATGCTGTTAAACGAGGCTTTAACTTTGTGTTTTTTTCATTTAACCTTTTAGATGCCATAAACGCGTTAATGCGCGCTTTGCGTCGTTGGGCGCGTCAGCGCCGTATATACAAAATGCGTATGTAGTTTGAACTTGAAAATTAATTAATATAATTAATCAAGTGTAAAACGGCCCTTTGTGTGGAATCATATTTTGAAACGTACCATACAAAAGAAAACTTTTAAATTAGTCAATGCTTTCGTACATTTTTTTAAAAATAAATAATTACATTCATTTTTAGTTACAGAGTTCTTTATCTGCGATCTAGCAGGTACCGCCGAGATAAATTATACGGTATCTAAAGGGTTATTTTTTTTTGTATGGATCATCATGCGATAATATCGTAAAGCTGTCTATTTTAATGCGTTCGTACTTTTCTCTATATCAGAGAAAAAGTATATATTCCGAATACGGAGATACATCGGTAAAGCCATTTTATATGGTTGTTAACGACTGTAAGGTAGACAATAACCGGGTATAACACGCGCTCGCACGTGCACACATCTATGATCTTATTTTACGCGTCGGTTCGTCCACGCCCTCAGCGCACTTTATATAAACTCCGAGCGTAATTTTCGTTCGGATTGTTTTGCCCGTTTTTACGACATTTTATTTCGTTCGTGCTATTAAGTGGAACTTGAAGTTACTCAAAAGACGTCTCTTCAAGAGCCAGGCGGATGAAAGGCAAGAGAGGAAGGAATGGAGAACTTTCCTAAAAGTCTGTGGTAGTTTCTCTCAAGTACCACGGAAAATTCATTCTTTCCTTGCGTGCCCTTCGTTTGCTTGCTGTTGTTCCCTCTTTCGCGTTTGCGTGGTCGACGTTGATAGTAGGGTTTTTCGATGTTCGAACTTTGGTCAGGAACACAATGGATCCATCTAAACCTCTTTCTAACTCCCTCCCCCCTCTCTCTCCCCTCTCTCTCTTTCGCTCGCTCTCGAACCAGTCCACTCAGAATCGGCGTCTGTCCCGTACACTCGAGCCGCAGAAATGTTTGCATTTACCGGCGGGGCGTACACCCTTCGCCATCCCGTGAAAGCTTTCGGTGAGCCATGCGAAGCGTCAACTAGAAGGGCGTCCATCCAGCGAGTACGTATGTATGGGATGCGTGTGAGTAGACGTCGGATGGCATCGTCGTCGCAACGACGCACAACATTGTGGCTCTCCATCTTGGGATGTATCCAGAATGGCGCGGAGAAGATACGGTCTGGTCTGATCGAAAGAATGCCAGAGCGTTGACGCGCTTAGCCACTGTGGCGTTTCTCCGATAAGTCTTCCACGAAATTACAGCCGAGAGAAAGAAATTGAACCGAGTTGATTTAACCAAGAATTATTGTCAGGTACGTCCTTTCTTTTTCTTTCGGAAGGGATTTCTCAGTAATCCCTTTTAGTACATACTTTCTTGGACTTTATACGTCGATATAAAATAAAAAATATTAGGTACGGTTCGTGCGTCGATAAAAAATCGATAAGATTCTTGTTCTAATATTCAATGTTCCGAGGCTACTCTTCGCCTTATTTTTTTCCCTCTCTTTCGCGCCCTCACCGAGGTTTAATACCCTTCGTTACGGCAGACGGGAATTAGTTTAATCCACGGGCAGAGCTAATTAACGTTTAAGAAGGCGAGACCGTTTTTTCTTTCGCCGTTATATTCTCTCCTTAAGTAACTTTCTTTTTTTCGAAGAAAGAGGGAAAGTTAATGGCAGCTCCGTCCACTTTTCTCTTGCTTGCTTCCCCTCTCCTTCGAAAGCTCTTTGCATTTGTTCCTAGCACCACCAGTGGATTCGACCTTGTTACGTCAATTTTTCAATATCCTCCCGTCGAAAAGTTTCTCGAGATAATTTTCGACAGTCTAGGAATTACATTGGCACGTCGAATCGAACGTTACCGTTAACCGAACTAACTATGGCCCCGTAGTATCGTAGGTAATCGAGATAGCAAGGGTCGATCGGGGATGTATTGTATAACTAAATACACGGGCGTGTGGTCGTGGGGTCAGGGTATAGCGAACGATATTTCGCGGAAAGGCGATGGTGGTGGTGGTGGTGTTGATCGTGGGTCGTGCACGGTACTCTTATACCTCGACTACCACCATTCGAGCTCGCCAAGGTTTCAGTTCGGAGTCCGGCACATTAATGGAGATAGTGGCTCTGCTCAAACGTATAATTGCAGGGCCAGGCAATTGAGAGACTCCCAAGGGTTGCGGCTCCCGCAAATCCACCCGCCACTACGCCCACTAACTTCGAACCCCTCTTTACTCCATACGTTTCTCTAGACCACCTTCGCGATAAGACGTCCCTCTTTCTATTCCGTTGGCTCTACCTCTCCAAAAGAGAGAACGCGTCATAGAAATAAAACATGACTAGAATATAAATATCAATAATTCCTATTGACTATCGATATCTATGTTCGAAGAAGTCGTGAATAATAGAACGAAGAGAACCGTGTGCCATCGTTCGTTCGATCCCAAAAAAAATTGGCCGCGCTCGCGAGACGTAATCGTATTTTCCTGCACGTAGAAAGGATGAGTTTCTTTGTCACTTTGATCGTGCATAATGCACGGTTAAGTTACGAACAGACTATATAACTAATTATACACTATTACGCGCCTGATTTCCCCGCGGACGAAAAATAGAGGGTATATATTAGGAGGCTTCCCCTGTGAGAGTAATAAGCGCCATTAAGATCTACCATCTCCACCTTTCGCTTCTCTTATTCTCCTTCTCCTTTCTTCATCCTTTCTCTGGCAAGCAAGTTGAGCGAGAAAGTCACTTGGAGAAATGTCGAGAAACGTGGACGAGAGAGAGATGCGAGAACAAAAAATGGCTATCTGTATCTCTCTTTGTTTCATCCTTGGCAAGCAGGAGCACGCGACCGCCTTCCTCGGGATCGCGAATTACTTATTAATGGCCGCACTTTATCCAATTAAAATAAATTACCACCGACCGTTCTTTACGCTTTGTTATCGTAGTATCTCTCGGATGGATAAAAGTGAAAATTCGATCGACGAGAACGTCGTTGTCGTATCTTTTTGATGATATCTTCCGTGTGACTTTTTCTCATTAAGAATGATCACGTTCCACCTTTGGAAGGAATCGCGACGAACTACGACTCATATCGCTGATCTTTTTTCTCGCTACTCTGATTCGCAAAATCTTCCCGATTTCGAGCGTGTCTTATAAAGTCCCTGACAATATTATAAATATCGATCAGTCGTGATTCTCCGGAGATTGTAAAGCACATTACGAAGTCACGTCTTTCGCAATTTCATTTATTTTCTTTCTTCTCTTTTCCGCAATGGATTAGCAATCTCCATGGCCGACTTCGTGGCCTCATTTAAGATCGTTGGTTGATTGCAATTTTGACCGTAGCACGGCGGTGCGGTCGTCTTATCGGATTTAGCAGGAACTAGACGAAGAGAAGAGGAGAAAGAGAGAGAGAGAGCGAGAGAGCAGGGAGGAGGGGAAGAGGGAGAGAGAGAGAGAGGCAGACTGCAGGAATACCTCGCTTCGGAGGAAAGTTAAGGTTGGGTCTTTACTTAACCGTAATCGGAAGATATTGCCGGGAGCACTGCACCAAGGGCACTTTACCAGCCGCCTTAAGAAAGCACTAGCTTCGCGAGGCCCAGTAACGCCGCTCCGGACCGTTATTAAAAGACTTTCCCACTCCCTTTTATCTCGACTACCCTGCTTTCACCTTTCTCTTTCTTTCCGTGTTCCTTACCCACCAGCAAGAGCGGCAGCACATTGAGATATCTCACCTAAGAGTGTTTCTATGTCAACCTTTGTACTTTTTAACGGGCGATGTACGACGGTGATGCGTCTCTGGCACTATGCGTCTCCATAACCGGGTAGGAAACTGCGTCGGAAAGGTGTAGGCTCCGAACGACCTACGCCGGACGGTAATGGTGCTTCTTAATTTCTTTCGTGGAAATAACTCGTGGAACGATGACGGACGTTTCGGACAGCGATGGATCTTTCCCAGAAAACTCGTAAACTCTCGTGAAAGTCAAAGCGTCCGCTAAACGATTCTTCATAATCACGCACAAGTTTGCACGTTGTAAAATCTCAACGTAGTTTCGTATCGTCCTCCTATCCATTTTAAATTACCTGCACTACGTCAAGTTATTCGCCATACTTAAAAATGGGGCTCGCCGTGATCACCTCGATGCGATACGACGCGAGTTGACACTTCCGGGTCGCAGAAACGCTCGTAAATCCCGCGGGATGACACTTTTCATCAGGCTCTGATTACTTATTCACGGTCCGAACTGGACGAACGATGGGTTCGCCGATACGAACGCTAACTAGCACGGCTCTGCCTCTCACTTTCCTGCCAGCATGATTGATAATAATGCACGCCTGCCGTCAACGCTCGGTGGCTGATATTGCTAAAACATAATTTACGAGGTAGAAATAAAATTCCAACGATCGAGCCTGCATCGGGCAGCGTTTATATGTACGAGCCTCCGATGACTTTACCAAGAGAAATAATCTTTCCACTTTTACGTTTATTCGATCTTCCTGCTCTCCTAACGCGTAAACCGTATTTTCGAATGAAAAATATCGTGGTTTGTGGCACATCCACCGAGGCTCCTTTGATCACGTTCATTCGTATCGAGTCGCGTTAACTAATTTCGTTTAGGAACAGTCGCGGTAACGCCCGCATCCAAATGCATGCGCGAATGCGCGATCGTGCGATGCTGTGCCATATACGCGAAGGAACGCGTCGCTTTCGTCGGAGAGGAACGGCGCAAACGGATACACATCGGAGGAAAGACAGGAAAGTCCCTCGTTGTCGACCGTTTCTTCTTTCCCCCGTCTTTCTCCATCTCTCTTCATTTCCTCTATCCTATTTACTGCACGGTACATCCCTGTCTTTGGCCGACCCTCTCCTATGTACGCCTCGTACGTACCCTTCTCTCCGCTCTCCCACCCTTTCCTCTCCCCTTTCCATGTCTTTCTCTTTCCGTCCGTAGCGAAATAACAGGCTACACAACTATCATATTTCCCCCTTATTTTTTGTCTTGCTGTCACACAGCGCCATATATTTTGACGTCCCTATTCCACGACATCCCGGTGGAACATCCCGGACCTAACGCTTCTCCTCCTCCTCCTCCTCCTCCTCCTCCTCCCACTTTTACTTCTTCACCCCGCTCACGCTCCTTCTCACCCCTCTACTTACAATGTGTCACATCGTACGTCGAGCAAGGCGTAGGTGCCACATTATTTTACGAACGTGGTGCTACTTGAAGAATAAAACGTACCCTTCGTCACCTCTCCCTTGATAAAACCTTCGTACAAAGGCCTGCCAAGTCGTACCGTAGAGAGAAATCGGGTCAGAGGAAAACTGTCAACTATCCTAGGCAAGCGAAAAGTAGAAAAGCGTCCTTTCGTTCGTTCGAAATATGGATTTAAGCGGATATCCGCTTTAATCGTTTTTCGAATTCTTCGTCTGTTCGAATTGCCTCTCCCCGTCGAGCTAAGAAATCGTATTCTCGAAAGGTAATTCTCTATCGTAATTTCACGAAGGAAGATCATCCTAGAATTTGTTCGCAACGTTATCGGCACATTGGAAACGAAGATCCCAATGTGGAAGATCTCCGCGGGAGAACGTCCGAAGAAAAAGAAATAAAGGAGCAGAGGTTGCGAGAGGGTTGTTTGTCTCTGCTTTCGTCTACATGGCTTCGGCTGCACCATTGAATCAAGTCGAGCGAAGCCGCAGGCTGTTGTGTAAACTCCGGTCTTGATTGAAAAGCTCCGCACTCAAATATTGGATGATAAATCAAAAAGAGGGGTGTGTGTGTGCGAGAGAGAGAGGAAGATAGTCCGTGATCCTAGTAAACTGGACTGTATGCCCTTTACGATTGTTCCTACAGGTACATTCGTTCTTGGTCAGCGTACTCTATTGATACGCGAAAACTTTTCCTGTTGGAATCAAACCGGCGCCTGCGTTCCAGAGTTAATCATGCCATCGGGTCATGATATAGCGATGGAATTAACGTTCGGAGCACGCGCGCAAAGAAGCTCGCTCGGATCGTTCGGTGCTCGTGCGTAAATCACTTCGTTATCCAGACTTCGATCGTGCACTCCATTCGTTTCTATCTCTCGCTATCTCCGCCATTCGTATCGTTTAATACATCCCGCTTGAAAAAGAGAATCGCAAATTGTCCTCGAGCAAGACCTTGGTGCCATCCAGCGTATTCTTTATCTGCGATTATATTATTACTTGTCTCGTTAAATTCTTGCTTAAAAGTTTTTGTCTCTAATGTATTCTCGCCACTCGTTTGCGAGCACTAGTTGCGATGCCGTAGAAAGCTCTTCGTCTCTTTATGGACCATGGTTCAAGAAGGTAGATGTTCTTCCGAGCCCTGTCGTCTCTTATTTCCCAGCAATTCTACGTCGTTCACAAATTATCCCCTTAACACGTGCGAATACGGCGGAACGAGCTCACTGACAAGGGACGACCCTTGTTTCTACGGTGTAGAAAAGGGCAATGTGCTGGTTCATATTTAGTTATCGTATAAATTCAACCTCAACTTGCACCGGGTTTCATTTTCTTCCAGGTAGGACGAACCCTCGGTGCCTCGGTTAGAACGCGTTCTCGCCGCGATAATGCGCGAGTTTCTTGACGCCGATTGCGACCACGAACACTATCGACTTTGAGAATTTCCGATCCTTTCTACGAATTAGTCGAAAGCATTGTCGAGACTTCGTCGCGATGTTCTTAACGACGAGAGACAACGAGAGAAAGAGCTAGAAGTTTTATTCAACGCGAGTAAATTTAAGTAGATACTTTCCTTTCTTCAATCTCGATCCAGCGGAACAGAATTTTCATGTTATATAATACATGAGAAAAATATGTCGAGCCTCGTCGCGTTCCCGACAGATCCACGCGCTGTTGTCGTGCCTATTTCGCGCAGTAGAGTTTAGAAATTTATGCCCGCCAAGCCGGCACTTGCGCTTGACACTGACTTATTAATGTCGAGAAGGGAGTCGACAGAGTACTCTTCTCGCAATCACGTTCCAACGTTTTCCATTGTGCGTTATGCCGCGCCGGAATTTCGTGTACCGTAATGGCCGAGCTATGCAGTTCACTTTGTGCGCGAGTAATATAGTTTCTCTTGCACTCCCGAAAGCCAAAGCACTTCACTTTTCTTCGTTTCTTCGTAAACGATCCTTCGAAGAATTCGAGCCGCGTGCCAGTTCCATAATTTAATGAAATTTTTTGGGGACTTGTAAATAACTTGTCATACGTATTTCCCGTACCAACGACGATTTCCACGATACGAACGTTCTTTCAGGCCTTCTCCGCTTTGTTTTATTCGGCATTTGACAGAAATTTGAGGTTCTCTTTTTCCGAAGAACAGCCGAATTCAACGTTTCGGACGTTTCAAGTTTCCTGATCATAGAGATAATAATCTCGAAGCTCTTTTCGTCTCTGCTTCGAAATGTCGAAATCACGACGCTCGAGCACGTCGAAACGATTAATCCAGTCGTTTCGTTTAAAATCATTCGATCTCGATGCAGAAGAAGACTGCCCGTCTACCTTCCGCGTTCCTTGTCCTTCGCTCACGGCCTTTTTCCGCGAGATGAATCTTCAATTTCGTGGCACGACCCTCGGCTCGGATATATTATTTGATAGCCCGTGAACTTAAACGATACCCTTTACGTGACCTGGAAAATGCTAAATCATACATATGCAGAGCCAGAGCCGTGATTTCCATGAACCTTTACACGTCGAACGGCTTCGTGCCGTTGCCGTTCTCCTACATAATTCTGTGCGCCTACGCGGATGTGCTCGTGTGTGTATATATATATGCATATATATACGTATGCATGTAGCGTATATAGGTCCACACACAGACGCAACGAACTGGCGAACTTACCCGCATCAATCCACGTAGCGTGCAGGCACAACGCTACGAAAATCGGCGAACGTTTGACCGGAGCGTTTATTATTTTTCCGATAATTCGTACACGCGTCGGCTTTTTCGCACGGTGTTTTCTTTTATTTAGCATAAGGCCGCTGGCAGAAAATCGATGTCGCTCTCGCACTCTGCAACGAGTACTCGCGCTTATCCGCTTCTTCCGTAAACACGCCTTTGGGAACGAACTTTCTCGTTCGTCGGCTCGGTAGACTCGGGAAAAAAGAAGAAAAGAAAGGAAAAAAAGTAAACGAAGAAGGAAGAAAAAAGGGAAGACACCGACGTATATATCTTTGGTAGCGTCGAGAGTTTACTTTGCTCGAGATCTTCACACGTAACGCGTGCGTGTCGTACGTGCCTCACCACAAATCGAAAGCATTCCGAAAGCATCGTCGCTCGTTTTACAGCCTCGGGGCAATAGGAACGATTTACTTGGGTGCTCGGTGGATATTATCCACCCACCGGCAGCTTACCTATCTCGCGCTACTACAACACGTACGTTCGATCGCGTCGTTAAAGCGAAAGCGTTTCGTTCGTATCGTTGCTCGTGTGCGACCGAAACAATAATGAAAATAACGCGAAGAAGCTATCGCGAGATCCGCGAGAAACTTTGGCAGGATTTCGACTTCTTTGTTTTTCCTGGGGTGGCGCGTATCTGCGCGCGGCGGATACACTTCGATTCGAGCGTAACGTCGCGTAAGCGCTTTTACGATCGTGCTCCAACTACGATAGCGAGCGAACGCTACGAAGGAGCTCTTCCTTCCCTCTTTCTTACACTTTTTCCTCATCTTTCTCTATCTATCTATCTATATCTCGATCCAAAGACAAAGACCTTCTCGTTCGATTCCATCGTAGAATTTATCGAGGGAAAACAATGCTCCAACCTACCTACCCTCTCTCCCTTTTTCTTCCTCCTCCTCCTCCTCCTCGTCGTCGTCTTCCTTTTCATGTCCGATCTTCGCTCTTCCCTACTAGAAATAGGTATTTCATCGACGTTCAAATTGACTGCAAAGTCGTCAAAGTTACGGTCGATTTTGTTCTTTTCTGCTTCGTGCGACACCCGAACGAGTAACTGCCCCCCTCCCCGACGGTATCTTTTCCTCTCATCCTTCTTCGTTTTTTTTTCGTTTTTTCCCTTTACGACATCGCCCATATAGCTCCCGATAGTTAAGAGTCGAGAAAATCCGCGCGATACCATTTACTTCTAAGAGACACCACCTGTATTGGAGAATACGTTCTTCCAAGCGTTAATTTCATTAATGTATGATCTTGTGCGAAGGATCGTGTAATATCATTCCTAATGATCACAACTCTCATTCAACGGATTAATTAGAACGTATCAAATCTTACACGATAATAATTAGAGTCTGCCAAAGTAATGCTCGAGAAGGACGGAATCGCCGTTGCGACGTGGGAACAGTTCCTTCGATCGTTCTTGTCTCGCTCGAAAGCCCTTTGGAAGGGATCCTGGTCTTCGTAATCGAGGGTTCTCTCTCGTCGGCAAAGTTTTCTCTGTGGAGCGAACTCTCCCGCCCACGAAGACAACATAGTCGCTCTAACGTAGAGCTGGTAGTAGGTAGCTTATGTATACTCTAAGCGTTCGACGAAGAAGCATACACACGTACAGGCTAGGAGAGGTTAGGAAGGAAGCTGTCTCTGCCTCAAAACGGTCAACACACATGGAAATGGACTTGTGATGCGCACACAACGTAGAGTTGGAGAGACTGAGAGAGGGAGAGAGAGAGAGAGAAAGAGAGAAGCTTCGACGACGCAAACGGTTGCGCGCGAACTTTCATTTGCATATGAAAACCTGCAAGTCTTGGGGCTTGCCTCTTACGAGTGGGTGAAAGAGGAGGACGAGTGAAAAGGGGTCGCTTAGGTCGAACAGGAGGAAGAGCGAGCTATGATGCCGAGGAAAACGGCAGGGTGCAGCGTCTCTCTCCTGCGGTCTTAAATATTCAATGACGTCACGTTCTTGACTTGGCACGTAGATTAGCACCGACGAATCACATGTTTCTGTAGCTGGCCTCGATTTCCTATCCAGTTTTCAAAACATTCCACTTTCATTTGTTTATCGATCAACTAGCTTTCGAATTAAACGCTCTTCGTTTGTTTTTCTCGTATTTTTCCGAAATTTTAATCGTCGAAAACGCGATCTATCCTCATATAAAATTTTATTTCAAAGTTATCACGTAACGCTGTTGCGTCGAATTTTTTGCCCGGTCGTCATCTCGGCACATTTTTTTGAATTAGGAGAAACGTCAATGGGCCGAGCTGGCAATAGGGTAAACTATATAAGGGTGCAATTTAATATCTCTGTCTAGTGACACACAAAAGCTATGAAAGATCCTCTCACGAGAAGTCGAGTTACGGCGAGGAGAAACGAAAGAATCGGGGAACGAAGTACGGCTGGTGCGCGAATCTCACTTCGTCAAACAAGCTTTCACCTTACAATACCATACCAAAAGCTCTGTGCGAATGGCCATGAGAAAGCAAAGCACAAGGGACCGTGCTGCTGGATGGAAACGCGTGGAAATAAGGGAATGGGTGGAAGAGAAAGGTAAAGTTACTTTATGTTTCTTAAGTTTCCTTTCAGCCACGGTAAACCCAAGTCGACTGTTCAGGTTCGCAAGGCTTTTCCATATAAATGCAAAAGGATTCACGTGCCTTTTATGTCATTACTACGACTCTCTCCCTCCCTCCTTCCTCTCTCTCGGTCTCTCTCTCTCTCTCTCTCTCTGTTGTACAGTCTTTCCTTTGCTTTCATCGCTGATTCGTTGCCACTTTCCGAATTCATGCAAATGTTCAAACTCCTTTTTTGGCCCGAAACGGGAACAATTTAATAACTTTCGTGCTTTGTCCTTCGATATTTTTAGCGAGCATTTTCTCTCTCTCTCGCGCGCGCGCTCTCTCGATATTTCATAAAAGAGGAGAGTTATTTTCTTTTCTCTCCGTAATTCTCTCCATCTCTTTTCGTATTCTTCTCGCGGCGATCGTCCTTCTTTCTTTTTCCACTTGTATTAGTTGTTTTTCGCTTTTGTCGGCGTATCTTTACTTTTAATTACCACTAGGCTCTGACGTTTATTGCCGCTTCTTGCGGCGCCTGTCGAGAGAAAGGGTCGAGGTGTAAGGACAAGGGAGTTTCAGACGAGTTTCGCGGAGCTGCCAAGAGGGACGAACGAACCTTAGGGTGTCTCGAGATCGTCCGGAGATGAATTCCCGAAACTGGATAGCTTGCGAAATGAACTTTCTTCAGAAGGTAAGAAAGGCACATTCGATGTAATATACTGGCCTACATTACTTTTCATGGAAATTATTGCAACCACGTCGGTCCTACTCGGCTATCGTATTATTCAACTTTCGCTTTTTTTTCTTTATTTCATTTACCTACATAATTCCCTTATCTGCGATTTTCTTTACATCGTAGGATCGCTCTTGAACGTATCGTTTCCTAGAAAACAAGACGTTTTTGTATGCGAGGTAGGAAATGTTATCGTTCAGTTTTACTCGTTGCCATGACAAACTTTCGAATAAATAGGAATTTGAGTTAGAACGATGATGTCATTGTCGAGGTAAATAAATGAGATACAAGTTGCTCGTATTTCGGAAGTATCTTTTGGTTAATTTGATCGAGGTACAGAGGTTGTAATACTTTATCCAAGGCACCCTGGATAGTCGAGCGATGTCTTGAGAAGTCGATTCGTTTGAGAGCGTTCGATACTACATTGTAGTCATCCTACTTGCCCTATAATTGGCTCGCCCGGCAATAAAGTTTCCGCGAGAACAGCTTAGGTACCTCACAGCCGACCTTTGGACCGGTGATATAGCGACGATAACCCTCCATCGATATCATTCCCCCTTGTTCCATGGTCTTTAGACCGTACCGGGATCCTTCTCACCCACTTACACTGATTTACTCTCTAAACGTGCAAAACGAAGCGATTCACCGTAAAATCGAAGATGCGAGAACGACGTTTTCTTTTTAGAACCTCGTAAGAATCGAACAGCGAGAGCTTTCCTCCCGCCTCCAATTTTTCTTTTTTCTATTTCCCTTCGAAAACTTGAAGCGAACTTTCTTTATTTCGTCACAAAGTACTATACGCGACTAAATTCTTCTAGGCGAAGAAAAATAGAGCGTCGACGTAAAGTAGTTCATTCAACGTTTAACACGTAGAAGCTGCATAAGTAAGAATTATCGAGAGAAAATTTGACAGGGTATCGCCCCACGCAACGCGATGTTTCTTCGCACTTTAGTCGCGCACTCCCTCGCTGTCTATAACTTTCTCATTACGAGCTTCAACGTTTTCCGTCGTACGCGAACAAACGTCACCCTTATCGAGTCTCTCGCAAAAAAGCTTTCGCTTCGAAACCTTATGATCCATCCGATAGCACTAAATATTAGGTATCTGGACGTAAATCTGAGTGCACTGATTAGGATCGTATCTCAACAGCCCACACCTAGGGCGTAGCAAAGTTTCGGGACAGATACCGTACGTGAAATCTCTCGAATGACTCGATGTATAAATCTCGATGGTGTATTTATTCGACTTTCCAGAATAATTCATTAGCAGGACAATGCACATAAGGTCGTTTTACGTACGCTGCTGCAAGCGAAACAGGAAGTAACGTAGGTATTTACTAAAATCGCAGGCTTAACACGCGCGTGGGGGTTATAAAAATGAAGGAACAACGGATTACCCTTTCGTACCGCGTAACAACTAATCACGGCTTAACATCCGCGTACGAGCTACTACCCTGCCTCTTCGTCTCTCTCACCCTGCTCGCTATCTTCTTTTCCCGGTAGTCGCGCGCGTTACAGAATTCGTGGGTACGGATGATGAATGAGGGATTATTTCGAGGCGGGCCAAACTCGTGGCAAGAAGTTCGAGATAAATTTAAACTTTCTTTAAAACAATAAGTTCTGGCAGTGTGGGCGAGTCGATACAAGAAACCGTCATCTTTCATAATCGATTATTAACGAATACCGTGGTACGCCGGTAAAGGAGGTAGAAAGTTTTCCTTTCGCCAAGGGAGAAAAATAAAGAAAGATAGACCGACCTCTTACTGTTTTCTCCTTTATCTTGGCTCCGTCTTCGCGCATGTACATAAAAGCTGTGAAAGCTTTTTTTCCGAGTGAATCGCAGGTGATGAACGAGAACCGTCCGCAGTCACGAGGGCCCTTAAGTCTCTTTCTATTAATCGATCGCACTTAAAAATGGTTTCGCGATAATCGTCAGTTATCCGACGATGGGTAATATCAGCGAAAAGTATGGCTGGAATAAAAAGAGAACAAAAAATTGTATTAGATTCGGTAATTTTTATATCGATTACAGAGAGGACATGATTTTCCGCGACAAAGCAAGAACGCCGATCTCGAGCGAAGCTAGAAAGAAATAAGAAAAGTGTTGGATAAAACGAGTGACTGCTAATAGAATTTATCCGATCAGATCTCGGTTATGGCGGTTTCCGAAATAACTCCTAGAGTCGGAAGCATCTCGCCGTTGGTGCTACTTCTGCTACGCCTCTCTCTCTCTCTCTCTTCGTCGAATCGCGTTAGTCGCATCTATTATTCCTCTTACTCTCCACCTCTCGTCCAATCGGATTCCGGAGCGACAACGAAGGCTCGATTCGATTCTCATCGAGACAGCGGTGCTGGTGGTAGTAGAGGTGGTGTAGAGCAACGTCGATAGAGAGAATCCCAATTCCCTGAAAGATCGCGTTGTAATCTTCGGCTAAAGCAACGGGGTGGAACAACAATTACGGATTGTATACGATCGACGAAGAGGGTGATTCCTGGCCGGAGATGTCCGGCTACACGTTCCTCTTGTTTCCCACGAACGTGAACGGTTGTGTGCGCGCACGCGCGCGCCCGTGACTCGTCCTCGGGGCAAATGTTTGCGTGTAAATCAATTGTCGTGGTAACCGCAAATCCTCGCACCACGGTGTTGCGCGTGAAGGCGTCGCAGAAACTCGAGAGATGGCTCACGAAGCGAGAGAAATACACCGAGATATGGAATATCCCTTTTATTTGGGCGTTTCTCGAAAGAATCCGTGAAAATGAGAAAGAGAAGTTCCGTCTATATTCCGACACTCGCGACCGTTGATTCTTTAGAATCTTATACGTTTGCAACATTAGATGGTATCTAGTCGCCTGTATTTGCAATTGTAGACATTTGACAAGTGTCGCAGGAACTTTTGCATTTACTGGCAACACTCGAACGCCACTTCGATCGTAACTGGAAACGGTACTTTTTACGCAATCGCTCGCGTAACGTCGACGAGATATACTCTTACAAAATGGAACCGAACAGAGAGCAGGCATTGATTTACGACGAATCGCCCTGCCGAGAGCACCTAGAAATCGGAAACTTTGAAAAGCGACTCGAATCTCCGGCGACTGTTCGAACACGAGAAGGAGCTGGACGGTGGAGAGGTGAGCTGCGCCGATGGTAGTGTGGTCGTGCACGAGGGGCGGAGCGACAGACCGTTGAGTGACGCGCGGCATAACTTGCAATTTGGTAACGGCAGGTGCACCGGTCACGCTAAACCGCAGTTTAATTACTATACCCGCGTGAATTGGCTCGCTGGCAGTACTGTCACGCGCAACGGTGTGCAAATTGATCTCGGCGGTCCTCTCTCCATTGATCTCTCCTCTCCTTCTCCGTGTACCCTTGATATAAACCCCTTGATCGAAATCACGGACACGAACGGCGCCTCGGTTTTCCCTGGAACTGGCACGACTCGTTGTTCTTCTCTCAACGCGATGCCAAAGACGACGAGATACCGCTGCGTTTAATCGCCAAAGAGAGAAATGTTAAAAGAACGAACGTCGACGCTAACCAAAGTAGTTTCCAAGGAGTATGATCTTATGCGACGAAACTTCATTGGCTCGAATCTACGCGAACTTTTCCGTCTTACGAAATGATTCAATCGTCATTGTTTCGTTCGTATCATTCGAACGTATCGAACGTCCGAATATTTTATTAATGATCCGAATTCGTCGAGCGCTCCGAAATGTCAAGAAGGATTTCCAATAAGCTTTTGATTACTCGGTTCGATTGGCATCGGCCATCGCATAGGATTAAAACGATCAAAATTTTTGTTACAGACGTTATCAGTACGGTACTTCCAGGCGACGAATGGGGTAAACGTATAGGTGTACGGATGTGTGCGGATAGGTATATATACGAGTGATATTCGTGAAAACATTTTCGACAAACTCTGTCGTAGCTCGGAAACGAGAGAGGGAGAAAAAATGAGAGGCATAGCCCGAATTTAGAATTTGTTAGCGTCGTTATAACGAGCTCTCGTTATACAATAACGAGCAGTCTCCTTTCGCTTCGTTTGCGAACAGCGAGCGGACGAACGACTAACGCTGGACCCGCTACAGCTTCTCTCATCCCATACAAAGTCTCTCTCTCTCTCTCCTTTTTATGTACATATATATATATGTATATATATATATATGTGTGTACATATATATATATACATATGCACTTCGCTGTGGTGACATCCGGTGTCGTTGCTGAAACGCGAGTTATCAGCCCGTTGTTTGGTCTTTATACAAGTACTCGCCAATTACTTGGAACGAGAACATCGAACGCTGCAAGCGTCTAACGCTCCGTACCGGAAAGATCATTCAGAGGCTTTTCTAGTGAATTCATTTACATATTCAAATCCCTTTGTCGATCCGATCGCGTGTGCTTTCAGCGATTTTACCTATATCGATTTTTATATTAATTAGTCAGTTCGAGTTCGAAGCATAAATTTAAGTATTCCGTTGAAGATCAATTTCAAACTAATCGAGCAAAATCGAAAATATGCGTAAGGTACCGGTAACGAATGTCAAAAGTATGATAAAACGCGTCGAGGGCTTAGCACACATAACCAGAAGTCGATTATTTTTCTAGCAAACGATCGAACGCGATGATTCAGTACGTTCCACGATCGTTTGTAATTTGGTGCGAGGTCGTTAAATGATTCAGACTACAATGCTTGTTGAGCAAGCAGCGTCAATGATGATGACGAGAATAATCGTAATAAAATAATTATACCAGTGATAATAATTCCATGTCCATCTAGGCTCACGACGTTAAATTATTATTAACTGCACGAGAGGGTAATGCAAAGAGCAAAGAGAGAGAGAGAGAGAGAGAGAGAGAGAAAGTGGGGGATGAGTATGACAACCATAAACACATACTTTACGGTCTCTGCGTTATTTGTTAATTTATCATACCGGCCGTTCTACCGATTCTTGCTACGCATTAAAACACCGTAATCCCGTGTGCCGCGTAATATTTCATTAGCTATCCTCGCAAGCGAGGGTTGGCAAGCATCGTTCAGATGTAAACACCCACGGAGCTGTTACGCTTGAAAATTTCAGATCCAGTAGACTTTCCACTGTCAACGAACGTGAGCTCGTAAAACTCGTAACTTTTTTAGCCCTTTTCGAAATTACTCTCGATCGAATCGTGAGATTCTCGTAGCTTTGATACGCCAGGAAAAGGGAGTGAAAAATTTCAACGGTACCGAATGGAAAGAGGATTAAGAATTCCCAACGGACCAGCAGAGAGTGTCGCCCTCTTCTCCCCTTTCTTTCTCGTGCGAGAAACGCATGCAAAGCACGGATATATCGTTTTTTCGCTCGGCTAAAGAGGAGCTACGAACGGATGGAGAAACAGCCGGACACGAGTTTAATTATAGAGAAGTCGCGAAAAACTTTGGACCGGCCACGCAAAAAGCGGGCTGTGCTCTTGCACGAGCCCGTGCTTCGTCTCGCCGAGAACGAAGGAAAGAGGGAGAGAGAAAGAGAGGGAGAGAGGGAGCGAGAGAGAGAGAGAGAGAGAGAGAGAGAGAGAGAGAACGTAGAAAAGACTCCCTTTCGTTCTTTTTAAAGGGGTTTACGTCACGGTGCTCTGTTTTACCGCAGTGTTTCTTGTTGTTCCTGCGAACGACGTTGTAAACCGTGCGTCTGGAACCGCTGACATAGCTTAAAAAAGGTTTCAATGCGTTTAATTATTTTCATCTTTCCTCCTTCGTTCTCAACTTCAAAGAACCCTCTCGATCAACCATTCCGTTCCTCGACCTCGAAATCGTCAATGGTAGTACGGCTTTACCTTCCATCCCCTCTTATCGGTCTTTGCGAAGGGTAGCAGCGCCCTCGTTTAAAACGTTTAAAACGTAAAAAGGGGGAAGGCGAACGCGCACTCTCGCTACGCCGTCCGCCGACGATAATTGACCGTTCGAGTAGCTGATGCTGATAACTTAATTATGAAATTCCAATTCCCGTTTCGTTACGATTTCCCTTTACGGCCGACAATCGCGCCCGGTCATGACGAGAATTTCGATCGTTCTAATAATTTTCTTGCGTTCCTAAATTCCATCTCAGCTTTCTCTCGTCGTTTATCCAGCCATCTTGTTTCGGCCGAAGGAACAGGGATGCGAAAGGACTGATCATTTCGAAATAATCCTTTTGACGGTTCGTAATTCGAGCGAGTTTCGGAGAAAGAGACGGAGGGTTGCTATGTAAGAGCTGCGAAAGAATCGACATGAAAGGCGGCCACGTAGTAGGCAAGCAGCGCACCGGTATTCGGAGGTAAGAACAGTGCTACGCAGGGAAGCGCCAAACTTAGTTAAAAACTTTGCAGTCAGCTCGGAATTCCGAGATCGTCTCTCTCTCGAAGCGAAGTGGTAAAGACAGAGAAAGAGGGAACGAAGACGTGGAAAGGGAGAAGGTTTGTCTCTCTGCCAGCCGAAGTCTTCTTCTTCTTCTTCTTCGTGGCGTGTTGGCGAAACTATTTTCAAGTTTCCATGCAGTTTTCAAGTCGGCGCGTCAATGGCGGCTCGCAAAGAGGCTGGCGTCAGCGCTTCTACTCTTCTCGCTCTTCTTCCTCGTCTTTCTCTTCTTCTTCTTCTCTTCTTCTTCCTCTTTTTATCCTCTTCCTCTCTTTCGTGTATCCCAAAGTGTGCGGATAACTCGTTCGTGCATGCATAAACTGCGTGCTATGTACTTAAAGGACCGCTGCCTGCTAGCTTGACACCAAAAATACACTTGACGAATGGACGGACCATGATTGTTCGACGACAGCGTGGTTGCGGTAAAGGACAATGTAAAATATGTGCAAAATGAAATTTATCGCAAGTTTATCTCTGTATCTCCTCGAGTACGAACCTCCTCGCGTGTCATTCTCTTTCCGCTCGGCTATCACGAACTCTCGAAGAGACGATTTCGTTGGACGGTAAATATCGTACTCGCCATTAATCGCGATCATAAACGATCCTCGATACGATGCAACTGCACCGTAACCGCTTTATACCAAGACCTTTGCCACACTAATCCTCGAGCATAAAAGTTCGTCGAGCGAGAACGATGTAGCGGCCTCGCGATTATACTTTGGTCGTTAGTAAGTAATTCGCGATGTGTTGCTAAAGAACGTTGACTCCTTCTACAGCGATACCGCTGTGTATCGCTTTTGAAAGAACAGACAACCCTGGCAAAAATATTTTTCGCTCGTTTCTCATTACGGCTATGGAAATTCGAATCGAAGATGGAAAGAGAAAAGAGAACCGAAAAATTTATTTTTTACGCTTTACGATATTATTTAGCGACGATGTATGCGATAGTTTGCAACGAAACGGCAATTATTTATGAATTTGACGTCGTCCGCATTTGTACCTTAAATTTTCTCTTTATCCTTTTCCATCCTGCTTTCATCCTCTCTCTCTCTCTCTCCCTCTCTCTCTTTTCATTCGACCGGCATTCGCTATTCCACTACTTCGTCCCTAGCCGCCAGTTTAGCCATAAGCTCTTCCGACTTCGATCTTCCCGTCGCGTCGTACTCGCCCTTTCCCTCTTTCCTCCTTATTCCTCAATCTCGCATTATCCCGCAAATAGCTTGCCTACTCGACTCTCCCGAAAGTCCAGTCTGCTCTCCCCACCGTCCTCTTTCACTCCTCTCACCTACGACACGTAGACACCGTTGGCCGATCGATAGTCGCCTTTTTCCATTCGTCCCTCCCAAATACTCTCCCGAACATTCAACGACGATTCTCCGCTCTCGCTCTTTATTTCTCTCTCTCTCTCTCTCTCTCTCTCTCTCTCATTTTTATTTTCATTTCCGCTCGATCTGCATCGCGCGCCTCTGCCTTCGAACTTCTCAAAGCTTTGTTCGAAACTCAAAGTATAAACTTTAGTCTTCCGTGCGAGCAGACACGACGCGTTTGTACAATTTCGAAGCGGCTTTATGATTATTATTTCCTCTTCCTCCGAGAAATCTTGGACCGATTATTTGAATCGACGTAAAACTCTCGCATAGAGAAGGGAAGTGTCGTTCGCAGGAAAGTAAAAGAAAGGTGATTTAGCAAAGGCTCCCTCTTTTCCTTTTTCATTGCGTCCGAGTAACACAAAGAATTCATTGGTGTACGGTGGCGGCGTTGAGCGGCGCCTTAAATTAATGATCTTGAAAGCCTAAAGCGTCGGCAGACACGCTCGAACAGGAGAATGCACTCAAGGGGTGACCGCTAGGACCTAAGTCTCTTAGACCGAGCTTCGCTCTCGGCAAACTCGCCCTTAAACCTTCGCCTCCGCCTCCGCCTCCGCCTCCGCCTCCGCCTCCGTCTCTCTGCCTCCGACGAAATGTTAGTAAACTAAATATCTTATTAACCCCTTAAGCTGCCACACAAGCTAGCTCTCGTACGCGACGACGCCGGTAACTGTTCTTACTTTGCCGAAACTTCTTTCGATATTCGAATTCTCTTTTCCTTTCTTCTTCTTTAAAATAAAAGAATCTCCAAAGTGGTAAAGGTTAAATAAAAGGGTTAGAGGAGTCTGCCTTTGCTTTTCGGAACAACGAGGTAATTTCCTCCGAGTAATTTCTAACGAGTTTGTTTCTTCTTTGTCCCCTCGTCGAAGACCTCCTTTCTCTCTTTCTTTTCATCGATATTCTTCAAGCCCTGCGCGAAAGCTCGTGCCGCCCGATCGTTTTCTCGGAACATGACTGGGCGAGGAAAAACTTAAACAAAATGTGAACGCAGGCTGCGAGCCCTGGAGCACCTAAACCGTAGCGGATAAAGTTCTGCCCGCTAAAAATTAAAATTTATCGGCCGATTAAACGTAAGTTATAATGGATTTAGTTTGGTGCGCTGCTTATGGTTGCTAAGAATTTATCGGGCTATTTGTTCATAACTTTAATGTATGTATGTACGCAACTATTACGCTTAAACTCACGCTCTATTTGTAAAGAACAATGATTCTATGAGAACACTAAGCATTGCAACTTTGCTATCTTAAATCATCGCGTACTTTATACGTGACAAAATTATGATTCCTAACGAGACCGTCGCGAGCAGAGATACGTTCGTGTTTGAACCAATATTCGTTTTTTGTGAAATATCACTAGAGTCCGAGAAAATGTCAAAAATGGTTGACGGAATTGCGAAATGCATGGAATACGGCTGGACGACTGGCATGGATATTCACAGAAGGTAACGCGAGCACGAACAATCAATACTTTTTCATTATGAGTAGCCGAGGCAATTACTCGGCGTCATAGTAAAATTATGGTACCTAAATGTAATTAGTTGTCGTCGGCAGGACGCATACCTACATAGTAAGCCTTCACCACCTTTTCTGGCCTCGTTATACATATATATACTATACGTACACACAAATATATATATATATATAGTGCGCATCGTGCAATTACAATTTAATTTTGTTTCGGGGACGTTATAAACGAGTGTACTTCATAGGCAGCTTACCGCGCCGACGACGAAACTCGCTGATTTCCGAGTGAACAATTTAAATAGACGCTCGGCAAAACCAACCCTCTGCTCTCTCTTCTTCACAACCCTGCTTGCCTCCCGCTCCTCTTCCGTTTCTCCATTCTTCTCCCCTCTCCATTCCATTTTCGTCCTATTTTGTACCGTACTTTGATTCACACACTAATTAATTATGTTTTAATAAGCCGCCCATGATTTTGGAATTTCAATATCGCGCTCCCGCCACTCCGACGTAGACAGAGGGACGCATTCTCTGGCTGAGAGTCGAACGTTTCTCGTGAACATACGAGAATGTCGAGATAACCATTTCCCTTGTCCTCTCTCTCTCTCTCTCTCCCTCCCTCCCTCAGCTTTTTTCGTCTCTCATATCACGCTCTTTGACATTTGCTTTTATTAGACACATCCCACGTGTAAAGTTTACTATTACAATATGACGAGATTAGTTTTATTTAATATATAAAGCGATACGTTAACATCTTGCTCGAGTTTATTTATCAAAGTAATAGTTCGGAAATATCAGCGATATTCTAAAATCATAACACGAGTGAAATAATACGTCGAAGCTAATAGTTACGTTTTTTGTTGTCAACGGAAAGCAATGTCGGGACAAGAAAATATTTAATATCGCTCTAAACGTTCGCAGATCATGCACGAATATATGCTCGATCGCATAAAAATGAGGTAAAATTCATTAACCAATTAATTTTGTCATCTTACGATCGAAGCCCATAACGATAAAGAAAGAGGCATTAAAGTTTATCGTTATGACCTCGGCACGCTCATAAGTCAGAAGAAAAGACTACGAGCACTCCTTTACCACGAGAAACGAGCGTGGTTTAAAGGTGGTACCGAGGAAATGGTACGACGAGAGCGAGAAGCGAGAAACGAGGAGGGAAGGAAACCATCCGACGAAAAGGACGGAAAAGAAAAAGGAAACGAGAGAGAGAAAGAGAGAGAAAGAAAGTACGGAATAAGGTACAGTAGACGCACACACACATACACAAACTTGCGAAGTCCGAGGGCATGAAAAGCCCTGGTAAAATTTTTCTTTCCGAGAAATTGTTTTCCGATATTGAATTCGCATTGACCGTGGCTGTCGTGCGTTTTCTAACAGTGCATGTCAAATGTAGCGTGCGAAAGGGAGGACGAGCTTCTTACCACGGAAGAGCGGGAGGAGCATGAAAATCTTTTCTTGTGCGAATTGGGACAGAGAAGAATGGTGGGTGTCGAAAAAGCTCACTTTATACGATTTCGTAGGGCGCGGAAAGGGCGCTCTCAAGAACGTTTAAGCCTCTTGACGGAAACACTAAATCCGCTCATTCCGTTATATCACAGTGCCAACTACTCTCTCTCTCTCTCTTTGTGTCTCACTCGTTACCGAGACGACGAAGGCTCCGGTGAACTTTTCGAGTGATATTTACCCAGTGGCCGGGGATGGGGTTTGCTATGAATATTCAGGCCAAAGTGCCGCTAAACTAGGCAATGAATGAGTCGGTTAGTGTCGACTCGACCTCTCGGAAGCGCACACGAGAGAGAAGGGACGATAGAAAGATGGAGAAAAGGACGGCTAGTTCCGTCTTCGAATTCGCTCCTACGACGTTGTCATTCGTCGAGATCCTCAAATTATTTGTTATCGAACGATATTGGCAATATTTGTGAATAGCTTATTTCCAAAGATAGCGCTGACGTTCCGTGGTCCGACTTTATTAACGATTACACGTAATAATACTCCTGCTGCGTTGCGATAGCGTTCGATGGACGATCGATATTATTCATTTTGGGATTGGCAACATCCGCAAATGTATCGTCGTGTCATGTAATACCGGTAAATAATCGCGGTTGAGGATAGATCGCAGAACAAGCGCATGCGCGATATCGGTGAACTTTATGAGCTTCAAATCCTGCCGATTGTTGCACGAATCCTCCCTTGATATCGGCTGAAACGTTGGCCTAACTATATCTCTCGTTGCGTTGTCGCGATGTCTCCGAATATCTAATAGTGCATATACATATACATACCTGTGTATACCAGTCTCGAAACTAACTCCCATCATCGATTCGATAAACTCGCCTAAACTGTCGACCAATGCCGCCGTCTTGACGGATCGTATTCGTTGTACAAACTAACTTTGCGTAATCGTCCAAACAATTACGTATGATCGCTCGGTCTTTTATCTCTCTTCGCGATACGTAGTATAAAAAGAAGATAAAACGAATTTCTCGATTGGTAGCAGAAAACGAGTGATTCTGTTGCGAAGAAGATTCGTAAAGTTTATCGACCCAAGGCTTCGTACGTCCTTTCGCATTAAAGACGTTCGCTGACCCGAAGCCTAGAGTGTAGTACCGCCTCTGTAGGAAGATCTGTAGAAACAGCAACGTTCGCTCGAGTGACCACTTATGAGAGGCGGTAAAGGGTGGATTCCCAGTCGAGTGTGTTCTTCGAGAGGAGAGTCTTAAAGGGGCCAACTGTTGCAATAGTAGTAGCAAAAAGTCGACGTGGAAGCTTTCTAGCCAGCAAAAGTGGCAGCAATAGCTCTGGCTTTCGTTATAGCTCCTCCAAAACGCTTGCATCTCGCGCAGAAGCTCCACTTCGACTATCCCTCAACGCCTTTTCTCGTCCGTAAATGCATTTTGCATACTTTACGCGTAATTCCACAAGTTTTACGGGACGTTTCTGGCGAAATAAATTTTTCACTTATCTAGGATAAAACAAAAAGAAAGATAATATCTCACTCGCCAAAATTATATTTTTCATGCTATCCATACGTTGCTGTCTTCGAGCTCGATATTCCATATACCGCTGGAAGATGTCTCATTTTCCATAAAATTTTCTTTGCATTGGAAGACAGGGAAACCCTCCCTGCTCTACTCTTCCCTCCACATCCCCCCTCTCTCTTTCTCTCTCTCTATCTATCTCCTTAATATTCTTCACCTTTCCCTTTGCTCTTATTCTCCCACTCTGCGTATACCCTTAACAATGGCGGCTACGTTTACGAGCGGAAGGTGGAACGAAAGTCTCGCGTATTTCTTTTCTTCAGGGTCGAGTCATAGCTACGGAAAACCCAGCACAGCGCACCAAGGCCGTTGGGAAGAGCTTCTCTCTTTCTTTTTTCTCTTTTCCCTGCTTTTTTTCCTGCACTGATTCAAATATCCGACTGACTCGATTCGAGAGTGGGAACTCCCACGAATGTGCGCGTGCGCTCACCATCCTTTTCTAGAACGTAAAGAGAAAAAAAGGATTACCAAAAGAGGAATGATTTTGGAAATGGGATTCGTCGGCTTCTTTTCGACAACCGAATACAAAGAGACGCATCTTCGTCGGCATAGCGACTTTCTATCTTCTTCTCGCTTTCTCTCTCGCTCATTGTATTCGCCGCGCTATCACAATGGCCACCAGCCACTTTTTTATTTATTTGGGTCTCTAGGGCTTTTCTCTCCTGTCCTTTTTTTCGTTCATACTCTTACAGCGCGTTCCTTTCTACAGGAGCGAGCTACTCTACCCACGTGTAAAGGAATGAATAGATAGAGAGGAAGAGAGAGGACCACCGATCATTTTGCGTTGTGGTCACGTAAGCGTCTTTCGGAAAACGTGATGTTGTGGAATAGCCCTCGATCATTAAACTTCTAACTGCGTGCGCTCGGACAACTCATTGGAAAACGTTCCTTTATGAAGTTATAAATATTACTTGCGATGCATACGTACGTGCGTACATAGGTGTGCACACACACGCACACAAAAAGAAGTAAAATACATGACGTCGTACGTTCAACAATTACTCCTTTTTGAGCTTTGTTTGCCGCTTTGCGAAAGAATCTTGGTTGTTAATTATGCTCTCTTCCCCCTTGATGCGTTTACCGAGGTTTCATTCGGACATTTCAATACTTTCTTTCGTTTTACGGTCTTCGTGCTAGGGGTACAAAGTGTACCCCCTAATCCCATCAGGATTTACGAGATCTCATTATGGGTGCAACTAATTGCAAGTTGGATAAAGGGTTTCTTCATGGGTCATATAATTGATTCGAAGGGTAGGCGAGGCAGAGAAAGGTTGACTATCTTCCTGGTCCTCTTTCTCATTGCTCTATTTTGGTCTATATGTATATATCCATGAAAGGTTTTATTTTCTGGTTAAAAAGAGATACAAAGATGTAGGAAAAAGAAGGATAAAGGTACAGAATTATTTTTTGTTAAAATATCTTACTTCGTAGTTACTGTCATGAAGCAAAGTTGAATAATCTAGTGGCTAACGTTTAGATGTAGCATGTATAATATATATACGTATTTTCTGGGTACAGCAATTCGTGGTCGTAATTGCTCGCGAGTGTGTGAAAGAAACTTCCTCTTCCTTTGTCTCATCCTTGTTCCCCCCCCCCTCTCTCTCTCTTTCACGTGCACACACTCTTTTGTACTCTATTTCTAACTGTTTCTCTCTTTAGTATTAACATTATGCTCTCTCTCTCTCTTTCCTTTTCAACGCTACTGCATCGTTATCACGACACTTAGCCTCGCGTAGTCAGCCAAGCCTTCCCAGAATTGGGGCTAATGGAACTTTTAGTTATGAAAGGAATGGTCAAAGTTTTTGGCATAACTGTGGCATTCCCGCTTGAATATCACTCGTTCCGAAATAGATCATTGTTTAGCCGACCCCTTGTTTCGCAAACTTCGTTATGATTTTCGTTCGTTTGCTAAACTCGCGCTTCTCCAATACTCGTGAAAACAAAACGCCTATAATCCAAATTCGATCAATCTGTGTTCTCGTACCCGTACAGTAACGAAGCGACCGATCTATTTAACATGATTTAATTTCGAGAAATATTATTGGCAAAATGCAGAGCAAATAACATGTATTTCAATTACACATTGATTACTAAAAATCTATATTAGACCGTGTTCACAGAAGCGCTTCAATACGGTGGGTTAACGCGAACGAAACTTTCACGTATTCTCTTTACTATCGATCACGTAACGAGGTACAGATAAGCACTTCTCGATACGGTACACTCATAATCCCGTTCTTTTCTCGTAAGATCAAACAACTGATTTCCAACAAATTCAGGAAATTTCTCGCCTTGGGAATATAAAATCCTCGTAAATATGCGTAGACGCGCAAAGGTAGAACGAAGGCTCAAGGTACAAAAATAAAAGAACGAGAAGTTTTCTATTAACGTTTAAATATAAGGTAAAAGAGGTATGTATAAACGGAGATACCAGATAAAAGCAGCGGAACAACATTTCCCTATTAGGCACTCTGCCAGAAGCTTGCAAGTACGGTGAAGATTAACACATCCTTAGTATCAACCTTATGAAACACCAAACTCGACTATATACGCCGAATATATCACTTTTGCAAATTGAAAAGTATGGCAAAAGCGTGCTCGCGCCTCGGTTGACGTTTATTTTTTACCTTCTGTGAAAAACTTACCTCAAAGTGTCGGAGAAAGAGTTAGGAAATTCCTCGATTTTATATATTACGCGCAAAATCGGAGATATCATAGAACATAGCGATGCGTCGCGTATTCAAAGTTGGTTAGAAGATAGCTTTGACATATAACGATACGTAAAAACCTCGTGGAAGAAACAAAGGAATACGTTCTCGTTTTTGTATTAATTTATTTTCTCGTAGGAGAAACGAGAAAAGAGCTGAAATCATAGAGAGTATTCGAAATCACGGGTAATGCGAGCCATTCACTATCTTCGGTTATTGCGGTTAAAGTCTTTTCACCCAACCAATTAGAGATAAAATTTCTCGAAGTGCGCACCCTCTTTGGACGAACAGTCTCGCGATTCCCTTCATTCGGTCGAATAACGCGGAACGCGAAGTCTATTACATCTTCCTCTTTTTCCGCTTCTTCCTCTCTTTCTTTTTTCTTTTTATTCTGTTTTTTTTCTTCCTTTTTCCTTCTTTTTTTATTTTTTTTTATTTTTTCTTTTTTTTTTTATAGAATGTAGTATTATCTCCCTCGAGGGGAAGCAGATCGGTATAGTACGCTTGAAAACGTGAGGCGTACGACCATCCTCCCTTTTCCATTTTCAGCCCTTTTGCCGTTTCTCATGTAACCGACCCTTCCCGGGGAAGCGAGCGCGGGGCAAACGTAATTATTTCGCAATTTACTACCCTTTGCCAAGCGTAGATTTAAAATAGCTGCATTTATAGTGCTTGTCGGTGATACGGGAAATCGTTCCGGGAAGGGTGAATATCGCAATGCTTTTTAAAACCGTTGCTCTTCCAGTCTGTGAACCCACTCGACAAAATCAAGCGCTCGGTTGGACCAGGAGCATCAACTTTTCTCATCTACGTCATCGAGCGTTGTCGATCGTACTCGTGCGTACGATGGTCCTCTTATATTTCAGGGACTTCCGTTTAACGAGAATTTAAGTTTCTTTCGGGTATGTCGAGGATGCAGTCAGAAGCAAGAGAGAACACTCAAGGAACAAAGAATTGCCTACTCTACTTGCACACGTTTCTCCCCGTCTACCTTCTGTGTCTTATTGCTCCCACGTGTTCTCAAGAGTCGTTCGAAGTAAGCCAAAACGAATCGTTTCGTCGTTGCGCTGTAGTGGTATCGCGCCGGAGTATTCGACTATTCTTGATCTTTCTTCGGTGTAGACACATAGAGGTACGAATAGACCGCATGGACGCATACATGCGCGTACAGATACGTGCCGTATAAATCCGAGCGGATAATTATCGTCGAGGAAACGATATCCTTCTTTGCTATTTGTTTCGTTTCTTTTTTTTGTTTTTCGTTGTTCCCTTTCTCGTTCATGGGTCACCGCCGTAACGTTGCAGCGTAAGAAGGTCAACGATAAGTGACCCGCCGGACTCTGCTTGATACTTACGTCGGGTATCGGAGACGATTTGGTGTGTGCAATGAGTTGTAACGCTTTGCAAAGCGCTTCGCCTTCTCCGGGCCTGGAAATTTGAACTTGGACGACGGCCAAGCTTTCGCTTGAGATAAGGAGCGTGTAAGAGAGAAAGAGAGAGAAAGACGGAAGAAAGCAAAGTACACACGAAGCCAAATATATCGATGCTTCTCGAAAAAGTCGTCGCGTCACCAAATATCCCACATAACTCCTGGACTATCCGCCCGGATAAGTTTCCCGGCGACAGGGTACTTTCGTCCCTGACTATCAACTATATCCAGCGATTCGACGCGTCTCGTCGCTTAAAGTCTCCTTACGATGTTTTACTTTCGATATTAATGTTTTTTTACGTTTCGCCCATAAAACGATTTATTTCTTGAAAAATCGTTACGAGGCAAACGAGCGACGAGACAAAAACCAAGTTCGGTGTGCTGCGCTCAACCGCAGCCCGTTCGGTCTTCTTTTCGTTAAAGGGCGTTGGATATTCGTTCCGAGAAACTTTCTCTCCGAACGGCTATCGGGGGAAAGGGCGACTTAGTCTCTATCCGCCTTTGTGTAACTAAACATAAATATTGGATTACTTGTAGCAAGAGGTACGTAGCGGGAAGAGCGTCTGTAACGTGGTACGAATAGCGAAACCGAAGGCCGGAAAGAGATGGAAGGAATTAGGAAAGGGCTAATCCTTCGGTTCGACGATCTTAAGAGCTCACGGCGTACTTCTCGCGTGCGTTGCTTTTATCGAGCGGACAGTACGTTTCTACGGATAAGGGAATCAAGTCGGAAGAAGCGGAGAGAACGGGGAAACGGGGCTTTAATTGGTGGGCCGGCTGGAAAGGAGGAAGAGGGGTCAGTATCCAGGAAAGTCGGGAAACGCGCATAGTCGAACTGAATTAGTGCGAATCGTCGACCAAGAAAATTCCTCGCGACGGACTTCCTTCAGCGTACTTCCGAAAGGCCGAATCCGCAGTGGCATCGCGTACCGACGCGATTTTAATAAATCTTCGCCGTGAGGTAACTCGCAGTGATGCAAGGCTGGCATTAAATTCGCTACAGCGATAGACCCTAGCGCGGCGGTCGGAGTATCCGTTATGGGTTTGGGTCGACCGAAGATCGACTCGACTCGCCAGAGTTTTCGCTGGAAGTAGAACGGTACGACGAGTCGATGGATGGATCTCCGTCGAATCCTGAGTTATGCGCCTCGGAATTTCTACGTAATCGCTTAATACGTTTTTGCTTCGTAATCGTTTGGCCTTTGCCAAAGCTAAAATTTCTCGATTGTGACTCGTAATACGAAAAATCACGCGACGAGGGAGAAATCGCGGGATTTATAAAAAGAAATCCTAGAGCTTAACGAGTCCTCCCTTTCCTTAAACCGTCGTCAAGTTCGTGCCGGCGTGACATATTTTCGGCTTTGAGTTTTCGTACTTTCGCTCGGGAGGCACGCGTCGTAATCGTTGATCGATCAGGCAAGCAATCTTCGTGGATCAGGGGTTGTTTGTAAAGCGAAATCTTTCTCCCGCCTCGTTCTCTCTCCCTGCTCTCTTTCCTCCTCTCTTTCCTCTCCGTATTCTCTACCGGATTCCAAGTTGGGCCCGCCTCCACCGATCTTAACTCAGTCGCCAAAGAAAATCGCTGCGTTGCGGCAATGTTTATCGAACATGGTTTCGGTGGATTCGCGGGGATTAAACGAGAGCCGGCCCCCGCTTTAATGAACTCCCTCGACGAAGGCAGCCGAGCGGCTGCAAATTTGCGCTGTTGCCACGCAAAGGTACTAGTAGCGTTACAGTAAATGAAAATTTAATCTGCAGATCGATTCCATCCGAGCTGTTACGTCCAGCAATACGTCCGGCGAGCATTAATTCACGCCGACTTTCACTCGTTCCCTTCGATTAAAACGCGTAAATGGTACACACTCCACCCCCTATCTTCGTCCCATGTTCGATTCGTACTTGCATCGATCGCCGTTACCTTTCATTCCTTTTTTTTCCTTTTACCATCGAGCGAGTCACGCATCTTTGAACTAATCGGTTTCTGGGTATATCAGGAAAACCACGAGTAAAAGCCGAACGATCCGGATCCCTAATGGTTAGAGTCAACGGAACCATTAGAATCGAGATAGAGGGAGAAAGAGAGAAGCGCGTCGACACAGTTTAGGCGTACGAATTATTTCCGGCGAATGAGTAGCTTGCACGGCTCTACACTCGATGGGCAATAACGTTTCGATTTCCTTCCCGTCGCAGAGGTAGATAATAAATATTCAGATAACGCGGATTTCCTGGATTACCCTGAAAGCAATTTTCCGCACGTAGGTTGGTAGATAGACTCGCTTGAGAAATCATCCCTTTAAGTTGCCACTACAGTCTCTACTAGCGCCTCGCGAAATCGGTAATAATATCCTGATTTTACGAGGAGGGGAAGACTGACGAAAGGCAACGTAATAAAATTCATACTCCGCTGGAATAAGAATCCGGCCGTGCCTTACTACCATCGACGACGTTTCATTACGACGAAAAAATAAATGCGATTTGTACCTCTAACTTCTCAGACGGATAGATGGAAAAGAAGGCGCGTGCTTTGTGTTTCGTCGGACGATGGAGAAAAGTAACGGACGATAACTCGATCGGATATCCCGAAACTGGCAACGCGATAGTTCGTTTCCAACGTAAGGGTGAGCCATCTCCAATTTTGGTCAGACGCCTGTATCGCTTAAACGGCTATGACAAAAGCCATTACTAAGCCCCTCTCGGAGCCCTTAACGCACAGAGACGCAGTGCACCGAGCAACGACTTTCGCAATCGTACACGCGCGGCTCCGATTTTTCTTTCACTTTATGTTCTCTAACGTACTCTCGTATCGGGCCAAACCTATCGGTTATCATCGTTATATCGGTGAAGAGTAGGAGCTTTGATTTTTAGTACGGCCCGTTGTTGCCTCCAGCGACACACGTTCTACACCGACTAACTTCTCGTTGCCCTCGAGCTCTCTACGAGCTGCTCCCTCGCATCTATGGTACTGTTCCTCCAACGTTGGGTAACTCCGTTTAAAGGCTTTACCCGTAAGATCTGGGTACCTCCTATTCTTCCGGCGAGGCATCTTAGAACTCGTCCAAAGCGGATGTATTTTCTATCGACGGTCGACGCCTTCAAAAGCCGACTGCTAGCAAGATATTACCGATCCGGATGATGGTCGTTCGTCCGTGATGCTTGCCGGCACTTCCGTCGCGCCGAGGAAATTTATCGGAACGTTCCGTCGTTCATTGTTTCCACGAACTACGAACTTTCCTTCCTCTCTTTCGTTCTTCTTCCGTCCGTTTCATTCTTTTAATTCCTTTTTTGTCTCTTGCGCTGACAGTATGTCGTAGACATCAGAAAGGTCGGCTAATCGTCTTGACTATGTACCGTATACCATGGAAGTAGGTAGCGTAGATTTAATTAAAACTAGTAGCCCACGGCAAACATATTTTCTGGACGAGAATACGCCCTTCTCGTATACGTTACGCGGATGCGAAGAGCGAACTCGGTGGGCGTTTCGGTTCTGGGATTCTGCAATGCCGGCGGCTTTCTTCTCCACGAGAAAATGAGAAATTGTATAACTTTGGTACATCCAATTTTCGCACGGCCCCGTTCTAATGCGGCTCGCTCCCTCTTATTTAATAAATTCGGTTCTGACTTTCGCGAATCGATGTAGCAGATACATCTCGCGGAAAATATCATTTCATAATCTTTTCTGAGATATCGCGCTCAACGTTCACCCTCGGGCAATTTCCATCTGCATCATCTCCATCGTTATACGCTATTGAAACGTGTCCGCGCGATAGTCCTCTTCGAAACTAAAATTCGTAATAGAAGAAAATTTGACACGAAAGCGATTTAATAACCGTCGAGAGATCGTCTCTGTCTCCGATAAAAGATCGTTCCTCGAAATTACGATCGCACTTGGCTCGATTCTTGAATCATCATTTTGAGACTTTGTCCGTGAAATTCGTCTACGGGAATCGTAACGTATTTCCAAGCAAACCGTAAAGATTGGTCTACGAAACTATACCTTATCATCCTACTGTCGTAAGAAGTCACGGAGTAAGTGGCAAAGGAGATAACATCGCGCGATGGGATTAGCCGCTAGACGTCCTAGAATTTGCGATACTAGAACGATCGAAAAGTTGACCCGAGGGTTTACGTGGATTTCTCGTTTGCGAGGGCAGACGGTAGTGGTGGTGACGCCGGCGTGTTTTCCGAGTCCCCGTGGATGTCGGCACGTCTGTTTGTCCACGTCGGTCTTCACGACTGAGATATCCTACCTGCGCTCTACCCATCCTCTACGTTATATACATATACATATATATATATACATATGTAGATAATATACATATAGTATATAGCATAGAGTTAGGCGGTAGTTGGTGGATGTGAAATAGATAGATATGTGCAACATAGGTATACAAAGCTCCATCGTGAGAGAGCGTCCCTCCAGTGTCAGTTGCGCGTGTTTGCTATGCTTGCCCAGGCATGCTTCCAACTAAACTAACCTTGCCACGCCTCGACGCATCGATGACACCGCTCTGCACGAAGCCGCTCCCGTTTCGTACGAATCTCCTTGTTTTCTAGCGTTAATATATGCTTAACGCGTTATCCATAAAGACCAGACTTTCTTTCGAATTCGAAGTAAAAAGTAGTCGGCGTGCGACGTTTATAGACATGGAACAACGAGTGATAGATCGGATACGAATCCGTCGAAGCGTTTTAACGCATAGCGAACGAATGCGAATCGGTGAAATTTTTGGACTACGACTGACATGGCAAAGAAAACGAAAGAGGTCGAAGACACGAACAAAATGGAAGGGGAAACTTCAGTGGTCTTTTAGTCATCAGGGGGTCAACTAGGGACCGTTCGAGTTCTAGCAACCTCCAACCTCCACTTTCGCATTTGTGACCGTCCGGCCGGTCCTTTGCCCGCGCTTAATTCGAGCAGAAAGTAGTCTGGCGAGCCCGCAGTATACAGAGACTCATAATTTCTGCTCGACGGCGCTCTCAAAGACGCGGAGAAACGTAATAACGTGGAGGAAAGAGAAAGAGAGGCAAGAAAGAGAGAGGAGGGAGCGAGCGGCGAAAGAGCGTAGAAGAGGGAGAAATGGAGTGGGCCGGAGGAGGGAAGCGAATGACAGAAATGGTCGTCGTAACGGTGACCAACGCACTGCTTTGATATACTTATATAGTCGTTGCTATTGGGAGGGAGAAGGTCGAATCCACTTTGATTACAGGATGACGTAGCCGAGATGGGCTCGTTTCTGGAGCAGTCCAATGTTCGTCATCAATTCGTTGGGTTTGTTCAGTCGGACCAAATCTCGATGCGTTCGACCGTGAAAACCCCAACCGTTCCGGGAATTCGCGCATGCTGCTTCATTCGTTATTTCGACTTCAAATTCTCATTAACGTATTCTGATTCTTTACGTTTCTTTGACTTTGCGTTTCGCGTTTATTTGTAGATGTTTTATGAAAGCTCGCGAGGCACGAGATATTTCTTTTTTTATTTCGTTTTATTTATTTATTTTTTTTTTTTCCAAACATATTTTAAATATCGAGTCTGTGTGTCTGGTTAAAGTTTCACAAGATTAATATGGTAGCGTCTACCTTGATCATGGAATTAAGAGTATACTAAATGTAATCTCGACTCAAGCTTCAAAGATTAATAAAAGTAGGAAAAGTTTTGCGGCGGTTTATGTATTTTGTAAATCAAACGTTTAACTCTTAAAGTACTTAATATCCTATACTGCATAGTTCCAACCGCGAAGTAACTCCGTTAAGTACTAAGAAAACTAGGCCACGCGTAAAATCTTGCGTTAATCTGCCATTTACTCTTTCAGAAAATTTCATTTCTCGAAAAGTTATTTTTGCGGATCTGTTTCTTACTCTTATTAATAAATTTTTTCATTTCTTCGATATTCTATCGAAATTTCATTTGATCGGGTTTATTAAATATTTGACAAATAGCGATTTTTCCAGTTTCCCATAATGTACTTAGCACTCGAGAAAGAAGAAACGTCGAGCCGGGAATACGTCGAGTTGTTCGTCGGTTAATTTTTCAAATTATTCGGAATAAACCTGTAACCACTCCAAGTAGGAATCCCAGAGTGATAGTCGTGGTTCTGCAATGATTGCGGATGCAAATATACACTCTCTTGGATCTCTGCCCCTTTCTGCTCCTTTTCCTTTCCTCCTCCTACTTCCTCTATTTCTCCCACCCCGCTCCCACCCTCTCTCTATCTCTCTCTCTCTTTCTCTCTATCGTAGTAGTAAGGTACAGTTTGATTCTGTGAGGGCTGAGGACGCTGAGAACGGAGCTTTCTGCGGCCTGCACCCAACCTCCTATGAATAATGCAGACCCAATGTAATTGATCGCCCAATCGGAATGGCCTTTTATTTACTTTCCTTCGCTACGAACCGTCCGTTCGTTCCTTCGCTCCCTCGAAAGTTATTTGACATCGCCAAGGAGAGTGGAATGCGTTTTACTCTTTCCTTTTCCCCGAAGTCTCTCTCTCTCTCTCTCTCTCTCTCCCTCCCCCTTTCTCCTCTTATTCCGCTTTTTGTCTCCCTGTCTGCGCGCTTCCTTTCGCGATAATAACGTTAAACGTGGCCACGATGTGGTAAGTCGCTTGTCATTCAATTGGAAAGGTAATGGCGCGTGAAACTCATCCAGGAATGACTCCTCTAAAACGCTTTTCGTCGATCGCTTTCCTTACACGTGCAAACGCTAGAAGGGTGAATAGACACTCCCTCCGTATAACCAATATATCGAGCGCGAATTCTATCGAGCAAAAGTGATCGACGAACCGTTTTAATAACATTTTAAATAAACGTACACGGCTAAGCGACAGATAATGATTATTTTGACCACAGGGTGATGGAAGTCTTGATAGACGTCGTTATATCGCAAATTTCTGATTGTTCGAACGAGAAAGTTGCGACTATAGCTACGACTATTAATTCAAATGACGATTGTGTCGCATTTATTACGTTATCGCTTGAAAAGAAAGTACGAAGTTTGAGAATATCGCAGGACGATGTAGTCGAAACGGAATATGGAGTTTGTAACCTCGAGCAAAATCTCCGTCGAGTCACCGAAGAGAGAGAGAGAGAGACGATCGTCGAACCTTGGCTGAAACTCTCACATATACGCACACAGCTGCGAATACCCGTCAACGAGGTCCGCGCGACGCTTTAGAAACTTGGACGTTCACATATCCGCGAGTGAGCGAGCAAGCAAGCGAGCAGCAGGAGACTGAAGCGCCTTCACGTCGTCCTTAACTCCGCCATTTCGTGCAAACTTGGTCGGCAGCCGTTCGCAGAAGGTTGCGGCAGGGTTGGAGAGATAGATAGATAGGAGGTAGATAGATGTAGAGAGAGAGAGAGAGAGACTGTGGAAGGACACCACTACAAACGCTCTAAAATCCCACGAGAGGTTGGGCGACCTGATTCGGTTCTGACGCGGGAGAAGCTTGAAAGGAAGGACGTGAAGAAAAGAACGAAAAAGAGGAATCAAAGAGTGTGAGAGCGACAGAGAGGGCTAGAGTGCTATAGATGGAAAGCTAAAGAAATAGTGTGAGCGGACACAGACAGTACGGTAAACGCAGGGTCACCTAGAATCTCGGGCCAACGTTTCCTCTTCGGTGTCCGAAAAGTTTCTTCCCGTCCTCGAGGACGGTAACTCGACAAATTTAATCTAATGTTGGCTCGAACCAAGACCCATTTTATCGAAATTTGAAGCAACATAATTCTGAAAGAGGTAACAGACTGAAGGGAGTTAAGAAAGGATGAAAGTTCGAAATGTAAAGCGAAGTGAAAGAATAAGAAACGCGAAAGGAAAAGACATTGCCGTAATAACGATAGTGGTAAAAACTGCTTCCACGGAAATGATACAGAATTGTCTATACATGTATATTGTCGTATGTAACCGGTCTCTCGGTACCCCGATAATCGGTTAAACGTGGCAGGAACCGACCGTTTTCGATAGCGAGAGAGAGATCACGACGTTGTTCGAAGCGATTTTTCGTTCACCGAATCGATGGGCTGGTTTTGACGAGGATCACCCTCTTTGGCCCAGCTTCTTTTTTAATCGAATTTCTTTACGTCGATACTAGACAAAGTTAGTCCCTTTATGCTGAAACGCCTTTTAGCGAATGTCTCGTGTACGAGCACCCCATTATCCCGGATAACAAATGCTAAGTGTTTTCTCTGTTATCGAGCTCGCACGCTAGGGGAAAGTCGAACAAAAGGAAGAAGAAAGCTACGTCCATTCGCCATATCACGAGACGTCTTTAAACTTTCAACGATGAATGGTACCGCTTGTAAAATAGAAAAATTAAGCCGGTGATGGAGGACAAGGACAGAGACGAGAAAGAGAACACGATGCCTTCTTCGTAGAAAAGAAAGATAAAAGAATTTGATTTTATTGGTCGCTTCGCTCGATAAAAAAAGGACAAAGAACCAGGAACGCGGAGTAAAACTATAAATCCTAGTGGGATGTGTAAGAAGATATAAAGAGAAGGATTTGCAAGAAAGAACGTAAAAGAAAAAGAATCTCGAAAGGTTGCGTGCTTCTTTTCTCGAAGAAATTATGCGTTCGTAAACAGGAAAGAAAATTCGCTAGATACGCGTCGTCCGTGAAATTTTGTTTTTAAATTCTTTCGACGTCCAAGGATTTAATAAGAGCGCTTGTTCTCCCCGTTTCAGTTAACAAACGTTTTCGCTGAAAGTCACTCGCTCTGTTGACAATGACGTTGACTCGATACAAGAGAGAACGCCTTTCTCTCTTTCGTCCTTTCTCTTCAGTCTCTCCTGTTCGAATTGCCGCTTTGTTAGTCGACGAACAATGCCTTCGATATAATATGGTCGTACCGTTTCATGGTCTCGCTGTTCGCTCGTTGTTCCAGTAATGGAGGCTGACAGATCCTTTGATGATGCTGGTGGCAGTAGGAACGAAAGCGGAGAAAGGAAGAGCGGTCGTACTAATCTGTCGCCGACATATGACGTTCGGGCGATTGTGGGACAAGAACCCGAGCGATAATAAAATTATCTTCTCTAATGACATAAAATTTCAATTCCATCGAACATCAATTCGTAATATCATTCGTATCAGAAATTATTTTCTCCGCGTTGACCATCGCAAAGATTTCATCGACTTTTCCAACTCTTGTCGGCAACACTCGTACTATTTCTAATTTCATCCTTCCCTTACGCTCGTGTCGATTTTAACGAAGAATTCAAAAGACAAGAAACGTTTGATCTCGGAAGAGGAAGACGACGAGATTTTAGAAAGAGGCGAACTACCGACGCTTTCTCGGTGAAATCGTTGGTAGTAGCAAGTAGTCTTGTGAACCTTCGAGGAAAACAGGTTCTAACGGTGCGCACCAGCAAGACATCGCCGCGGAACTCGAACGGCATGCAGTTGTACGTCGGAGCATCCACCGGGCCGAAACCATCCCCAGATACACGTACGCTTAAGTAATTTAATTAGAGCAACTCCGCTCTGGAGACGTGACTCCGTCTCTTTGGTCTGGAACGAGAGGGAGAGGGAGAGAGAGAGAGAGAGAGAGAAAGGAGGGAAAGGAATTGGTGTGAGGGAAGGGAAACGTATGACGTATAGAGAGGAGAAAGGTCTGCAGATGGTTAGAGATGGAAGAAGAGGAGAGAGTACGGACTAAGAACAAGAAGAAGACGGCTGCGTGGAGAGAGGAGAGAGAGAGAGAGTGAGAGAAAGGGGAGCAGAAGCTCTCTCGAGAAAGTACGAGTTCCTCTGTGAGTCTCTCCTCGCCACGTAGAAAGAGGTAGAGTTGGAAGAGCTCCGTTAGGGAACATCGTGCGGGCATCAGGAGATAGTATTGCTCTTGGTTCGTGCCCTAGGAGTTTACCTCGGAACCCTTGGCGACAGTCGACTCACCCTCTCATACTTCTACTTCCATCTCCATCTCTTTTCCCCTTCCTTCGCTACCTTCGCGGGTTGTACGCCGCGACGAGTACGGAATACGTTAAAAGAATGATGAAGACACGGTATTATGCTCGCACACACGGTCGACGCCGACCAATTTTAAGATACGTCCGTGTTAGAGCTAGCATCGACCAGACGGCCTCCGAAACGTGAGAAGAGATATTAATATCGTTCAATGAAATCGCGATAATATACCACTCGAACTTTTTTTTTGCCACGCGATACTGTCCGTAAAGCGGATTTTACGTTCGAATTCATCTGCGAATCGCGAATGAATTTTTCTTTGATTTCTATTAGATCGTTTTCGTTAATTTTTCTTTTCTAATCATCGATTTCTGAACATTGTTACAAAACTTTATCGCATTTGAATGCCTACCTACGCGCACGTATCTTTATATGTCATTCGCTTTCGGAATGGCATTTAATGTGAAGACGTTTAATCTTCGAATGAATTTAAGATCCTGGAGAATTCCCCGTTGAGCGAGTTTCCGGCGTTTAGATCCATGCCGAGGATTATATAACGTCAGAAACGTTTTAAGGTCTGCCACCGCGAGAGAACATTAATTGAAAGTCAATATTAGTGGGCGCGAACCGCTGGCGTGAGTTACGCTGATGGTGTTATAATGAAGCTACCTGATTAAGTAAATTCTGTCGTGGCTGCATTAGCCGTCGTCCTCGTCGTCGTCGTCGTCGTCGTCGTCGTCATCGCCGCCGTCGTCGTCGTCGTCATTCCCCTTCTCATCCTCCTTCCTACATCTCGTCGTGCACGGAATATACTACGCAGGTATAAATTGAATCGTAGCCTTCTGAGAAACCGAATCTCGTCGGTGTTTCAAACCGTCACCGACGAATCGTATTACTTCGACAAATCACGATTTAACAGAGCTTGCAGATCTATTTTCCGTACGTGAAACGCAACGAGAGAAATAGAAAGAGAGAAAGAAAGCGAGAGACCGTTCTTAGATTTTTTTTTCTTTGGAGCTCGTGCTCAGCATTTTTCCTGGCGCGTGACCGTACCCTTTCCAACGAGAGAGTGGAAAATGGAGCCACACTTACGCTTCCACGGTTTACTCTTAAATATTGCATTAAGCTCGCACGTATACGCTCGTAGAAGGATGGAAGAGGGCCACCTTGGGACCGTCGCTCTTTGTTCCTTCCATTCTCTGCTACCCTTCGTACCGTATGCTCACTTAACGTGCACATTCAACGAACAGTTTCAATATTTTAGTGCCTCCTCTTTATTAAGCTGTAATCAAGAATTTATTATCATCTCGCAAACGGAGTGTATGTCCGTGCACAAATTCAATAAAATCGCGGTATGCGGCATTGAAGATCGTTCAATTGGGGGAGTACTCGATTTTTTAATTTTTTACTTTAAATCGTTCCTTCGAATTTTCCATTAATCATTGATTTGGTCGACGTAGACGATATTCGCATTTTTCATTTAATTTCTAAAACAGCCTTTAGAAAAATCACCATATTACTACGAATGTTCCTCATAGAAATTTTTAAAACGTAAATTCGATGTCGATAATGTTTCCTCTTATTCGCTAGGAACACTTCGATCTGTTTCCATTTTGGTATCTAGTCGACGCAGTGACATAATTCATTTTTCTTCGAAGATAGACAAACGTGTCTTAGATAACCAGAAGAAGAGTGAGAAGAGATTGTAAGGTAACGTAACGCCGCTCGATTCGTTCGGGCCAACGTTGCGAAATGATAAATACAATCTCGTCCGCAGTAAACTCGAGCTGCTTTATCGGCAGCCATTTAGACAATGAAGATAGTATTTCTCTCGCGGTTTTATGCTATATATCAAGCGTGCCAACCGACTGGTGTGCGCCAGCTTACGTCGAGATACCGGCACGCTACCAATAACCGTTCTCGCCAAAAAAAAGAAAAGGAAAAATAAGAGAGAAAGAAGAAATCCGTAAGGGTGGATGCCGTTCGCTCGAAAGGAAGAGAAGTTATGGATTTATATTGGTTGAAACGAAGGAAGGACCGTATTTCGACGGGATAGATCGCTCCTTGTATCGCTGACGTTTCCTTTTCTACGAGTCTCGGAAACGGAACTAATTAAGTACATAGTTTCAATGTCTCTCCAAGGAGGGATCGACGTATGTTTCGATCGGTACGATATCGTCGTCAATAATTGTCCAAGAATATTTGTTGCTCCGAAGCACTGCGATATCGAATTTGCTTTATTGCGTGTGTGTGTGTGTGTGTGTGTGTGTGTGTGTGTGTGTGTGTGTGTGTACGTATGTATCCGAGCATTGCCGTCGCTGTATTCGACGTAAATGTCATCCAATTAAAAACTAATCGAAATAATGTGGGACGTTGTAAAAATTAGTTACGTCTTTAATGGGCTAATATTTTAATTTTCTTTCGCTTTGACGGACACAGATGGTACATTATCGGAGGAAAGAAAATGAAAGTAGGCGCAACGTCACCTGGGTGTATCGTGCTAAGCCTAAAATTAAGCCGCAACGTTTTTATTATGTCGTTAGGGCGGCCCTACAATTTCTTCTGGCAAACCGACGCAGCATTTATCGTAGCTCGTTTCGAAAGTTCGCCTTATTCGTGGACGCCCTTCTCTCTCTCTCTCTCTCTTTGGCTTTTATTGGTTAATCAAGCGGCTCGAATATTTTCAATAAAATTCACGTCATTAATATGACCGGTTGTTGCAAATGATCGCTCTCCGTTTTTACAGGATGGAGTGCCTTGGTTCTTCTTGTTATTACGAGCACAAACTTTTATTCCCTTTAGAGATGGCACCAATTATAAAAAGGGAAGGAAGAAAAAAAAAGTAGATGAAGGAGTACTGTAGCCAGTGTTACGACTTGTCGTAAGTCGACTTTTACGACTTTATGCTACGTGTTCGTCGAGTCGACTTCCAATTCGTCGCGTCCTTCCTTCCAACGAATTTCTCTTGGACATCCGAGAGAATTCTCGTTGTTGTTAGGAATCCCTACAGAGATACCCTAGGACCCGCTATGCGGACTTTGACGGGATTGCCTATAAATTTATTTGCCCTTTTAAACGTGATATTGTTTTATTGCTGGATAAAGTCGAAGAAGTAGCTATGCGACTCCGATTTACTACGTTGCTTTCCTTTATACGCATTTCTTTCCATTAAGAGCTTATACGTGCTTTGCGAAAAACGTCTCAGAAAAAAATGTTAATTTGTGACAATCGCTGATTAGTCTCGAACGAGTTCGGGTTAAGCTTCGTTCGTCGTAAATTTAAGCGATAGTTGCTCGAGTCGAGCGACGATCAGTGAATTTAACCGATGAAACTCGAGCGAATGTGATTTCGATATTGATAACGGTCTCGCTCTAATCATCGGACGACATGCTCGCCATTATCCTCTATCGGATCAGAAGACGACGGGCAACGATGTCTGATGGTACATTAGCGTCGCCGCGCAAGCGCGACAAACGATAAACTCCTTAATTATGTTATTGTTTAGAGGTCTGAGTTTTGTGAAAGTTGTCAAACTAGTATCGCAGTTGATTACCAGCTTTACGAGTAACCACCGCCATTAGTCGTGTCCCCTTTCCCCATCTACGATAGAGAGTAGTATAGCCGTGGTCGAGGGCGTGGAGGAGGTAGGGATGGGCGCCTTCTATGTAAGCAGACTTTTCACCAAACTTAATTATCGTTGACTCGTCGGAGAATTGATCAGGCCGCTTCAGCCGGAACGAGGCTAATAGGAATTTAACGAAATTAAATTAGCCTTCGTAGATCCGGTAGTGGCGTGTAGTAGCAGTAGTATAGCGCTAATAACAGCAACAAGAATTGCAACCAGTAATGGCAACAGCAGTAGCGATTGTACGAAAATGATCAGCCAAGCTTCGATTGATTTACGAATTGTTACAAGTTTTATTAACTTTCGTTCGTTTGACGAAAGGGAAGCCTTAGTCGCGTCGTCCGTTCGATGAAATTTAATTTATACCGACGCATTCACGTTCGAGAATACCCAGTGCTTTTCGTACAATATTCATCGGGATCTTTTTCTTCTCGCCTTTTAACAGAGATTTAACGATGCGCCGACGCGAGAAGAAATAAACTCGGATTAAAGCGGAAAATTTTAACAACGAGGAAGCTCGATCAGCGATATTACAATTCATTCGACATCGACGCGTGTATTTTGTCAAATCTACATCAAGGTACGTTCGTGAAAATTATTTCCTAGAGTCAGCATGACGTTCCGCGAAAGAACGAACGGTAGAATATTTTTTTCGATTAATATTTATCGGAGATTTACAACGACGTACCGCGTAGACGTTTATTGCGCTTTTAATTATCGGAGTCTCGTCTATATATTCGATTTTGTAATACTCCCTTTCAGAATCGCGACGATTCAAGCGCGACGCATTCCGAAATATCCGAATTTCGTTGAATTGAAATCAAGCTCGCTACGCAACTGTGCGTTACGCTGGTCGTGTTCGCTAATCGGCGAATTTAAGTTTCGTAATCGGGAATGGGGTCGACTAATTGTTACTAAACGTTATCGTTTGGCAAAAGAGTTTTCTCTATGCGTGCACTTCGTTTCATCGTCGATAAATGTTAATTAGAAGGAAGTCGTTAATAATGCCAGAAACTAATTGGCACCCTTATCGGTTGCTCGGGCTAAGCTCGGACCTGATTGTTACGGAAGCTTGCTTCGGTTCCTTTATCCGGGCTCTATGGTTTCTTTCGCACGACGTACGAATTATCTTGAAGCTTTCGATCTCCCTTGGAAACTCGCTCGCGCGTGTTCCGATCCGACGTACTGTGTTCGATCGCTTGCTACTTAAGTGTATATCCTTTTTAACAATTTTCATAAGAACGACTATCTACTTACGTGGCAATGAACGTGTTAACGTAAAAGTCATAAAAAAGAAAAAAATAAAGGAAAAAGAAAAGAAAAGAAAAGAAAAGAAAAGAGAGAAAAAACAACGTAGTACGGTGAAAAAGCTTACGAGACCAACGAGGATGCTTTAACGGTGCCATAAATTTGAGCGGTCATCTTCCGCCTCGGAAACCTGGATAAGCGTCCCTGTAAAACACGAATGAAGCGAGATCGCACTTTGTACAATTAAGTGCTTAAATCGTTTGCCACTCTTTATCTTTAGTTCTTAAGCCAGCTTCTTACATCCATGCTCAACATCACATACGATCTATCCAGTGCACTTTGCCATCGAACGAAATACATTAAGATATCCGGCGTGTTTTATGGCCGGTACTCTGGAAATATTATCGTTTCCTTTTAAAGTTATCGATATCGAAAAGCTAGTTGTAGGAACGTAACGACTCTGGTAGAATGTGAAGTAGGGTAGTGCCTCGAAGAGTAATAGTACTTCAGCGAGCACATAGAATCTACATTATATATACTAATATTCATTCTTCCGATTGCCTCTACGAACGACTTACGTTCTCGTTTATGATGAGAAATCAAATCGATTATTTACAACGGACCCGATAAGCGTAATTGGAAAGGAGGACGATCCTTGACGCAATAGAGTCTCCTTCGTTCGGCGAAACCGTCGAGAATTCTCGGATATCTCTCGAGAATTGAAATTAAACTGATACACGGGCGAGAAGGGGGGTCCACGTTATCAAGATTTAAACAAATCCACGGCTCGGAGTGAGTGATCGCTGGCAACAGGTGGGACATGTTCTCTAGGCAGGTGGAGCACCGTCGGTACGCGCTCGAGCCCGAAGCTTTGCTTCGAGTTAGCGTGCCAAGAAACGCCCCTCTCGGCCACAACCTCAAACTCTCGTTGAGCAAGCCGATATTGTAATTGCCAGTGCTACCGAAGTGGCCTAAGATTGATGAGGTGGAAGGTAAGTTAGTCGGAGCGTGGCAAATGCGAGTGCGGTGCCTTACCGGTGATCTCGAAACCGGAAAACCATATCCCGCTTTTCCCCTTGAATCGTTTATCGGCCTTTCTAGTTCGTGACTCGAGTACTTTCTATCGTTTTCTTTTTCTCCCGCCATTTCATTCTTCTATACGTCAAACACTCGCCAAGTATACGCGATACGTATATATTCCCATGCCTTATTATTTCTCGGCGAGGACTCTTAAATGTCGGATATTCTATCTTCAAAATGGAATTCTTTTCGAGCCACGCCTAACTACGGTAATTATTTTTCTTTCGAACTGCGGGATATCGTGCTCGAATTACAAGAGAAGAGTAAGAATTCTTGTTCGTTAGCGTAGTCGTGCATTAACGAGCGAAAACATTGGCTGGAGAAGGTTCTCGCATAATTCCGAAACTCTTCCACCACCCTCTTCGTTTCGAGGAGTTCTCCGTGCGAGTGGGACGCGGGACGGTATTCTCTCGGTGGTGCATTATTAAGTGCTATCAGGAAATTTCTCGCGCGACACGGAAAGCGAGACCGGATAAAAGCAGGCAAAACTTCGTCCTTCCGGCAATTCCGCAGAATCGTCGGCGATCCGACAAACAAACTCTTTCCCTTCTTCTCCTTTTCGTTCGTTTCTCTCGCTCGTTATCTTCCACGCTCGATTGGTCCGAGCGTTTATTGTTTCAAGCGAAAGCGAGCAGCCAGTCTCCCGCACTCCTACGCTCTCTCTCCCTCTCTCTCCATCGCGTCCTTTCTTTCTCGAGGAAACGGAGAAACTCCTTTCGGAGCGTCGCGAGGAGAAACGAAATGTTTTCCTGGACGTCTCGCGCGTCAGCGTCGTCTGGCACGCTTAAGTACAAACAACCTTCGAACGCCGCGGTCCGAAGTTATGGGTATACGACTGTACTCGGAGGAAGGGGGCAGGAAGTGATTTGGAGACTCGCCAGGGAGCATCTGGGCCGCACTGAATCATTCCGAGGAAGCGAGACGCGGCAGCACGAGAGCACGTGGAACGAACCCTCCAAGAACGACGCGAAACTGCGATAAAGAAGTTGCAAATCACCGTACCCTTTCCCTTCCTCCACCTTCCTCTCCTCTCTTCCACGCGAAAGACGAACTTTCTTCTTCTTTTCCCTCCGAACGATGATTTCTTTCGGTCTCTCCGCGTCGCAACGTGGACATCGCGTACGCGTACCCCCGAGCGACCTTACGTTCGTCTTTTCTTCCTTTCCCTCCTTCCTTCTGCCTCTTTCCCAAGATACCGCGTCGAGTTCACGTGTGCCGTCGCGAGAATCTCCTCTCCGCTCTCTTACGTGTATAACCGGCGCTACCTTTAATTCAACATTTTCCTTGATTACGCCATAGATGCGCTATCGCGCAAAGTCAATTTTTCTTCTTTTATTACGATAGTTTCGAGTTAATAGTATGTCGTCCGCGTATCGCAAGGGCTCCTCGTCATCGTTTGACTTTTAATGCTTGCGTTCGGTGCATAGTAAAAGTTGAACCATCAAAGATAGTAGAGCCGATAAACAAGGTAGCAGTCGTAATCGCGCGGTTAAAGTATACAGTTGGATATTTGCACCTCCTCTCTCGGTCGATCCTCGGAGGTAGACTCGCTGCGTGGAACAGCGATAAAGAAGTTGCAAATTACCAGCGAAATGGTCCTTGATTTTCGTCCTTCTCGTCGAACTTTTCCAAAAGCTCGCGATTCCTGCGGAGTAGAAGAAAGAAATCTTGGAAGACTCTTCGCTCCTTCTTCTTCGAAGCAGAAAGAGAGGTGAAGAAAAGTTGCACCAGCGATGCATCGGGTTTACGATCGATCGTAAATTTTATGCCACCTCGAGTAGTTTGCACGAAAGATCCCAAGTATTCGTTCGCTTCCCTGAAATTTGCAATTAATATAAGAAGGGGGAACCTTCTTCTACCTCGATTCCCGAGTAATACGCAAGGATATTTGTAAATAGTCCAATGATTTACGATCGGCGAGCGCCCCCTTCCACGATATCACCTCCTTCGTCTATTTTCGTCCGTCGTCGTGCGGCCAAACGTTTCTCGTTCGACGTATTCGCCTTCTTTCCCGCAGCCCGAGAGGGACACGTCGCGAAGCGCATTAAGCCTTTCTTTCTTCGGTCTACTTCGGCGACTCCGGAAATGAGAACGGTAAGTCGAACGAGACTTTTCCTGTAAGCCGACTGGTGAAACAAGGGGATAGAAGACGGATTGCCAGCTTTGCTTTCTTGCGAATACGACGAAAGAATAACCGGCACTCGTAAACAAACTTTCGAGCTCGTAGTGCGCGCCGGCTGCCGCGACGGCGGCGGTCTGGGTTAGAATCGTTGCAAATATTTGATAGTGTCTGCTCCTTCTAACGCGAACGGGAATATAAAAGAGAAAATAGGGCGAGGAAATTGGAAGAGGAACCAACAGTTTTCCGACTCTATTTTCTTTGTCCCTCTTCCCGAGGTCGTCATTCGCGTTCTACCTTCGACCTCGTCATTCTCCATTTTCTTGCCTTTGAATCCCTTTTAGCTTCCTCATCTTTCTTTCCTTATTCTTATCTTTAGCAGCGAGCGCAACGATAAAGATTTTGTTTAAAAAAGGGCCAGAAAAGGAAGGATCAATCGAGGGAGGACCGTAGCACAAGTCGTTATCCTCGGAGAATATTTTCTCTACTCGTTCTATCTCCAGCAGCTTTCCGACACGGAACTCCGAGAGATAAAGAGCGTCCTCGTGCATGGATTATCTACATCCGTGAAAGTCGTTGATTCTTTAAAGGTACCTTATACAGTCGAGTATAAACTCGAGTTCCACGAATAATTTACCTCCTCTCGCGTTCTTATATTTCGCGAACTATCGAAAATTCCTTCCTTAAAACGTTCGCCGAGGTATGTTTCCTTTACTTCCTCTTTCTTTTTCTCCGAACGGTCGACTTTCGTGAAAATACAATGGAATAGCGACGGACAGAAAGATGAAACGAATTCCGGGAAATCGTTCTACTTGTATCTCTTTACACGGGACGTGGGTGGATGCTCGATTCGATATGTCCAAATAAACAGACACGAAGGCGCGCATTCGATCACCATTTCTTCGGATATAGCATGCAAGTTTTCTAGGTTCTTTGTTCAGGTACTCGTGCGAGGAAAGATCAGAGGGGAACTGCGAAGGGAATAAAAGGAAAGAGGTTGAGAGGAAGAAGAGGAAGAAGAAGAAGAAGAAGAAGAATAACAGGAAGACCAGGAAGAAAGAGCGCGTGCATGGGATAGACGGATAGAAGGAGGAGCGAGTAGTCGGAATTTTTATTGGGTAGTAACCCCTTCGAAATTTTCTTGCTCCCTGCAGGGCGTTTTCGGAGCCGGATTAATTATACGAGAAGGAGGACTCGAAAAGGGAGAATTCGAAACTAAAAAGGAAAACCGAGTGCGATAGCATGCATTAAATCTGAATCGAACCTAAAGATTTCTGCTTCGGTTTGTCGGAGGAGCGGTGAGACGACGACAGATCACTGGCCCTTTCTCACTTTTTCTAGTCGTCCTTCGCTTTTCCTCTCTCTCTCTCTCTCTCTGCCGCTTTACTTCCTAACTCTCCGGAGATTCGTTTATTTGCGGACTTCCATTCCCTTCGCTCGGACAAATTCCTATTAAAGAACCGTTTTCTACGATTGTTCTAACATCGTTCCGCGATCACAAACGATAGCAGTTTCTCGGAATTCTTTTAACGATACCCAGTTTCACCCTCCGTATCGCAACTTTCTTGATAACTTGTTCAACGATCCTCTCATATTCTTCCTTATTCTCGACCGTTTCGTACGCTACACTAAATTTTACTGCTTCGAGTTAAAGGATCGACTCGGCTCATTAATCGTACTCATTAAAGATAAATCGTTCCGTTCCCGGTTCTTCTTTATTCCGTAAAATATAATTATCCTTTGTTACAGTTTCCCAAATTTAATATTCTTTCTCGAATAATAATCTCTACAAAAAGTGACCAAACAATCGTTATCGTCGAGTCTCGAAAAGTAAAACGTGCTGCGAAGCACTACGTACGACTGTTTTCATTTGATTCAATATTCTTCACAGTGAGACTGCGACTCAATCATGCGCGTGCAACATTTGCGAGCTAATTGTTGGAAGTGTTTGATCTCACAACTAGCGAGAAGCTCGTGAATTAATGCCCCTTTGAGCGAGAAGTCGCTTTCGCTCTTACCCTCGAGCCGACCCCAATTGAGAGAGAAAGAGAGAGAGAGAGAGAGAGAAAGACAAGCAGACAGAGGGAGTAAGAGAGAGAGAAACCTTGCCTCCGTTCTCGACGTAGGTGCAGCTGAAAAGAGACAGAACGAATAAGCAGGCGGCGGATGACGAGAGAAAGAGGCGCGGCATTTAACTTTAATTGCGTTTCTCTCTGTGAATCCTTAGAAGCGTTCTCTTCGGTGTCGCGGATTCAACCGCGCGTCACTTACGCAACATCATAATTTCTACGATCGCACTTTCATTCCTTTTCATCCCCGACGCGTCGTGGTTACGCTTGGTCTTACGTAAGTTTTCGCTTCATCTCACTCCGCTTTACATTCGATAATCTACGAAATGGAATTTTATTGTGCTCGCTGAACAGATTTATAATATGATTTGTTTTGTTGTCGAGTATATCACGGACGAGCGAGTCCGTAATTTCTACGTCTATGCGTATTGCGAGCTTATTCGTACGAACCGAATATCGAATCTTTCAATAAATATTTAAGAACGATCGAGCAGAAATTTTCTACGAAACGGATGCGGTAAGTACCGCTGAATATCGACGAGACGTAACCCAAAAGTCGGAACGTCTGGAAAAACAAGGCAAAAGGGATTAGTAGCGAACTAAGAGAAGAGGAAGAAAAGGGAGATGGGGCAGGCAGAACACAGGAGATAAAATAATTGAGAAGGCAAGGGCGAAACAAGGGTTGCCTTCGGCTTTTTTTCTCTCTGTCTTACCCTTTCTTTGCCCTTTGCCGTCGTACAATCAAAACCTTCGTCTTAAAGGAAAGACGAGACCGGAAGCCTTGAAAGCGTGTAGCTCGTAATGAGGAAAGCTACGTGGCTCGTACCTCGTTGTTCGGTTCCTTACTTAAATAGGGTCGGGGAGCCAGCACGCAAGCAGTACCCTTCTTGCGTTAAAGGTAGACTGATGGACCAAAAGAGGAATGCGAAAAAGGTGGTGGATTTTACGGGCTGGAAGAGTAGACAATGGAAGAGAGCAGAAGAATCACCATTGACGATGGCGGAAATAAGACTCTCTCTTTTCTTTCGTCGAGACGACGAACTGTAAAAAGTGGAACATCCGCAAGAGTTTAACGGCTTCTGCTTTCGATGCGATTCGATAGAATCCTTTTGTTCGATACCGTGCAAGTTTACTCGCCGTTTAATCGCTCCTTCCAAGGAAATTCTACGAGTCGTTGTACGTTTCAGGGGAAACGTCTTTGTGGATGAACCAGAAAATATATACACGGTAGATCCAATAATTATGCTACCATTTCGCGGATAAAATAAATGGATGTGGTAGAATTCCTACATTTTCCTGCCTTCATCGAAAGTTTATCTATCCATCTTCTTCTACAAATTATCCCACACCCTTTTCTCTAGCTTTTCAATCTTCGCTTCCGCAAGGGAAGATTTGGATTTATCATAGCGGTACTTTTATTAGTACACGCGCAATTCTTTTCATTCTTTGAAACAGCGAAAAGAAGTGAAATAGAAGAGAGAGAGAGAGAAAGAGGGAGAGAATAACGATTTTCAGAGTAAAACACAGAACAGAAGATCAACTCTACGCTCTTCCGAGGAACAAACAGAATCCGCGGCAGTGGTGCGACTGGACTTTACCCTCCGTCGGTCGGAAACAGCGTGTGTACACAGACCAAAGTACCTCGCTTCCCGGAGACTGGTTTGGCCAGAGTCCGACCGCGTTCAGAGAAAGACATAGAGAGAGAGAGAGAGAGAGAGCTCGTTGGTAGGTATATAGGTTTGCGTGTATACATAGCTTCTCTACCTACCCTTCTCTTTTACGTTTGCGCATGTAACGTTTCGTAATGAGTATAACCTCTGACGGGGGTAAAAAGGAAGTAGCTGACGGACGCGTTACTTTTTGCAACACCTGCACGAACCTCGGTCCAAATGTAGCTCTCTCCCGCATAGGTCTCTTTTTATGCGAACACAAGTGTACGTACACTTGTAGGTACATTGTGCCCGCGCGCACGAGAGCTTCTTAGAAGCTATTTATACGTCTACCTACGTGTATCATACGTACGTGTATATTATGACACAAGTGTGGAAGCGAGCGAGAGAGAAATAGCGCGGTCTGTGATTTTGTGCAAGATGAGTGCAACATCGACCTGAAAAGAGAAGTAAAACCTTACCTAACTCTCTTCTTTCTTTTCTCTTTCTCTTTCTATTTCTTTTCCTTTTTCTTTCTCCTTTCTTTTTTTTTTCTTACCAACGACGTTAAATCCAATCTCTATTACGTTACTCGATCTTTTTCTCGGGTCTGAATGAACGTCATCTCAGACCTGAAAGTCGAGTCTCCCGTAGGATTTTATGTGAGATATAAATTAAACTTTTCAGGTCCGAAATGAAAGATTCGGGTATAGACGAGAGCCGTTGATAGGGCAAGGGGAAGTTTTTAAATTCAAGCGTGTAACTGGATGGAAATGATTGGAAGTACCTACCTTTTATTCCGTTCGTGGTAGCACCCCTAACATCGGTACCTTGTTAAAGTAGTTTTAAGATAAATTACGTCAGGAGTAAAATAAGAAGGGAAAATTGGAAATCCATTGGAACTATACATTTCCATTGAACCTCCAGATTCAAGTATAAGAATATACAAATTGGGTCTGAAATAGAGAGAAATAGAAGGGTTGCGGGTGGCAAAGGGAATCGATGAGGAAGGGTGAGAAGTGAAATGTAGAGGCAGGAAAACGAAAAATAACGGAGTGATAGCGGCGCTTCTCGAAATTTCGACGAAAGCGAATTTTCACGCTTTCACTGTAATTTCCTCGGCACAGCTCCACGTGAAAATCGCATCAAGCCGTTGGGACGGCGGGACGAACGATGGGCCAAGAGGGAAGATGAGCGAAAGAGAGAGAGAGAGAGAGAGAGAGAGAGTGAGAGAGAGGGAGGGAACGCGCCATATCATTTCGCTTTCTACCGCTCCGCGAATCCGAACTAATATATTTCCGAAGCAACTCGATTGCATCGAGCGAGAGCGAGCGAAGGGAGAAAGCCGTGTGGGGGTAGAGAAAAGAGTAGGTAGGATAGAGTTAGTGATGGAGATAAAGAAAGGGTGGGAAGAAGGGAGAAGTGGAAGGAGGAGAGAGGGTGAGAGAGGGGGCGCGAGGGATGAAAAGGGTGCATTGTGCCTTCGGCGATGGTGGCTAGGTATCACGAAAGGGGGATGGAAGCGTACCTGCTATCGCATCCCCTCGCGTCTCATCCTATTTGTTTCTGCCTGCCAGTACGACGCGCTCTCCACTACTTGGAGAAGAGAGCGGAAGGGGTGGTTTGTCAATATTCATTATGTTTGCGCCGAAAAAGGAAGGCACTGCCACTGGCTGGAAGTAGGTAGGACGAGGAGGACAGGAAGGAGAGAATAAGATGGCAGACCGATGGCGAACGAGTCGAAGCGAAGAGGAAGAAAGAAAGAGAGCAGCGAGGAATTGGATGCTTCATCGTAGAATCACCTATCGGAAAAATCCTCGAAAAGTTCGTGCCTACTGGAAAACTGCTTTTTCGCTCGCCTCAACGAAGACGCGGATATACTCGACAGAGGGAGCAAAGTCGGTTATGCGCGAGCACGCTCGCGTTCCAAGCATATCCGAGGCTTTTTAAAAAACCGGAGGAACATTGATGCGACGTAATAACAATCGTTTGTACTGGAATAGGAATCGAACCGGAAGGAATCCTTGGAATTTTATTTAAACGTCGAACCTCCCACACTCGAGGCTAATACTTGCTTTCGTTGTAATTAACGGGAGATGGAGTACCGCTCGTGAGCGCGCTTGCGCGCGCGTTCTACCAAACTGCGTAGGGAGTTTCCAGAGAAACGGAGGGAAGAATACCTGCCAAATATTTCACGCTTGACGCACCTGATGGCATCGGGGAAAACGAAACGCACGATCCACGCGCAACGCGTAATTTAATTTGATATTTCGCTTTGTTAATTTGATAGTCCAGGAAATTGCGTAAGGGGAGAGAAAGAGAGACAATGGAGCGACTTGGGGTTTGAGGGGAATCGAACAGGAAAATACTTAAGATTCCCAACTATCAGGGGCTCGCTAAAGAAAACGTCCCTCTGCGCTTTTTGCTCTATTCGTCCTTGCGATCCCGTCGAAAGGCTTCGTCGTAGTCGCGTCTCGTGTCCCTCCCTTCCCGCGACGCATTTACTCTTTATTTTCGTTCCCTTGATTTTTCTCTCCAACGTTTCATTCCGAGATGGTCGATATCGCGTAATTGGTCTCTCCGTATATAAGTAGACGACATTGTTGAAGATGAATTTATAGGACGGGACGCATGATGGGAGAAAAGGCAGAAACGTGTGATGTGCAAAGGGTCCAAGAGACGTAGTGGTGGTCGTGCAGTCAGTATGAGGTCATAACGAAGCTGTCGACATGATAGATGGGGTGGAGGGTACTGCGACGATGGTTCCTAAAGGGAGTAGACGAAGGCAGAGTACGAGAGAGAGGGAGAGAGAGTGGGCGGCGGGGCGGGGGACCGTGAGCGGCAGGCCATCGTCCGGCGCGATACAAGGGATGCTATCACGTACTATCGGACCCGCACACCCCGTCTGTCATCAGCATGCCTCACCACCTCAAACACACTCGGCCCACCCGATGCACGCATGATGGAATATGCTGTATTATATAATTATCCCTCCTAGATGGTATCTCCGATGGCGCGACGTGTAATTAGAAACTGTCGAGCTACCTCCGAACGGTTTAGCTCGTCGATACGAGAGAGAAAGAAAGTTTGCCACTTCCGTTGGAAAGAAAAATCATCCAACTTTGCAACTTTTCTAAGAGATTTTCAGGAAAAATCGAGAAATTAATCACGGTGGACGCGCGCGATCTCAACATCGTCATCTTGGCGATCGAAGAAGAAAGAGAGAATTATAAAATTTCTTCGATTTTACTTGATTTATCTCGCGGAGCGAAAACTATTCGAATTCAGTCGCGAAGTCGTTCGACAAAACGAATAAAAAGATCGAATCTGTTTAAAGGTCGAGCTCTAGGCGCGAAGGTGAGCGAATTGCCATCGGTATATTTTGTCGAGAGAGCGTGCCCGAGCACAAGACCGCGTACGTATAGGGATCGCTCATTCTTCATCGACGGTCCGTGGGCAGGTTTTCTTTCCCTTCGTACCTTCGCTGGAGGCCCTTCTTCGTTCCAGGAACGTACAATAAATTCTCGCGGACATTGGTATGCGATCGACGCCTCCGGGTTCCCGACCCCAACCTCCTTCCTCTTCCCCGCCTGGCCCTTCTCCGCCGCGTCGTTGAGAGCTCGAGGCTAAGAGGGGTGAGACCGCGAGAAAAAAAATTCTTTTTCGGGGTAAGAAGAGATGGTCCCTTTGCTAAAAGAACCACGTGTCTTTTCGAGGTAACGCGACTTTCGTCGTGCGGGGCTGGTCCTATGTAGCGAGAGAGTTGTAAGATCATGGAGATCTCCGTGAAAGCGTTTTTGGAAAGCGAGTCTTTTCGAAATCGATCGTCGAGCTCGAAGAGAGCACAGTCGAGAACATGGTTACGACTAAATTTTGTTAGCACATTTTTCTTGCCCGTCAAAAAAAAAAAAAAACAAAGTTTTCCTACAGGACAAAAATAGTTTCGAGCCGTCTACTCCATTCGTTTCGACAAGTATTTACGCGAGGGGCCGTACCCAGTTTTCTTTGATAGATCAGCGAGGAGTGTGAGGGATAGTCGTTGAGGCAGACGGGATTTTAGTATTCGGCGGATGCTCGATGCTCACTTTTCGTTCTTCGCTTCTTCCTTCTCTTCTTCTTCTTCTTCTTCATACCTTTCTCTACGCGAGCTCGTCCCTGCAGGAACGAGAATGACATGAAGAATCGTCTTATTCGAGCGAGAGAACACGAAGACGAGAAAACTTCTTCTCACGCGTTCCTGGGCGACAATAAGGGTCTTTGCCGGCTCCTGGCATCAGTTTCTATTTAGTTACGCTCTCTGCGAAGACGTGTCGCGCGGAATAAGGCAGAGGGAGAAGAGAGGAAGGTAGAGATGGAGCAACCGGAGGACGGAGGTGGTGGAAGCAAGAAGAGAGAGACTCGAACCATCTCGTGAAACGCTTTGAAAGTTTCGGAGGAAAGCTGTTCGCTTCCAACAATTTCCAAGGAGGGAACGTCCTTTCTTCGAGAATGATTGCGCTAAACTTTGACGTCTTTGGACTTAGGTGGAAATAATTGCATCCATGCAGACATCGGTCGGGGAGTGATGTTTATCGATTGTCGAGCTTCGCACGTTCTTCCTCTTGTTTATCTCGTTCCCGCGTACAAGTACGGAAAGCACAGAGCCGGTCGCAGGATCGCCCGGTCGCTAACGCGTGACGTCGCGATCGTAAATGGGCCTTGGAAGAGAACGCGGAACGGTTAGAAAGCTTCGAATTCGGAACGCGATTTCGAAGAAATCGTTGCGATCCTTCGAAAGTTCGTACGACTAGTTCTCGACGATCCGATTTCCGCACGTGTATACGCTGCGTCCCGATGCTCTAGCCAAATATACATACGTACGCGAGAGTGATTAATCGTGCGTTGTAATTACTGCAATTTCGCCTCTTTCACCAGCAACGCGCGTGCATATTCGACTACGAGATATCCCGTGGAAAAGTGACGGGAGGAGAGGCTGGGGACCTCCATTAATTTTATTCGTTCATGAAGATAAATTGCAACAATTTTCCGAAACTATTATTAACGTTATTACAATTCTTCGCGCGTGCGCGCGCGCACTCGACAAATATTACGATGTTATTGGAAGTCGAGGCGAAAGGTCCTCCGAGCGTACTACTCCAATTCGAAGCTACGTAGACACCTGTACTCTACTTACTACGCGGGCGATGTAACGCGTTTGGCACTTGGAAACTTGTAAAGTCGTTGGGTAGGACGGTAAGAAAACGCTTACACGCTCGTATCGTACGTCTTTTATGTCTGCGAAGATGAGAATTCGGACGAAAGCCGTACGACAACGTTCCATCATTCGCAAATCCCCCCAGCGCGCATAACTTTTGTGAATTATGACGGCGGACGTCTCCTTCGCGTCGTTACCTGCTCCTGTTTGTCCCGCACTTTTTCTCTTGCCCTTTTTGCCATCTATCTCGTTCTCCGTCCGTCTCTCTCTTTTTCTTAGCAAGACCACTTTATGACCGGCATTACCTGCACCCTAAACTCACGCATATACGGACACGAAGTGGGGTTGGAGCGTGGCGAAGAGCGACAGCTTCGAACCGCACCCGGCGCTTCTTTATTCTCTTAACACGAACCAGTGCGCCCCGCATGGTTTACGTTCAACCATAAAAGCAACACCACGTACCGAAGCGCGGCGTGTACCGTACCATTCCCTTTCCTCCCGCGTGCCTCGGCCCTTAACTGGCCTCGAAATGTTCCGATAAAATGCGCGCTACCTTCATCCGATACTTCGGAAAGCTCTGTCATTTGCATGGGATTTCCATAGCCTGGCTGAACGCAACGAACGATCGGTTTTTCCGCTTCGCGTGTATCGTATTTCGAAGTCGTTCGACGGATATTGCTTCCTACCGTGTTACACCATACTACCGCGGTATCTTTATATTTCATTAAGGCGATCTCATTTCCGTAATCGTGTTATCCTTTATGTAGCTGCGAAATTTTCTTTCCTCCTCTCCCCCTCCCCTCTTCCATCCATCCATCTTACAATTTCAACGACCACGTCACATGGGTGTCACGTTTCTCACCCGTACAATTTTGTCGCAATATTTTAAGTGTCCCTTTTTATCACTGATATTACGAATCCGATAAGAGGCTGAAGGAGAATGAAATGATAATAGACCAATTTTTCTCGTATAATTCGATGGATACGAAAATAGCTAGAGTAATTGGATCAAGCTTAAGCCCGACGAGCGGCTCCTTAACCGAAGTATAATCTCGCAGCTCTTTCATCGACGTTCGCGCTTTTACCGATTCTTTATCATTCTCCGCGATTTTAATTAAAGTTAGCGCAAAGTTTCTAGGGGTCGCTCGGAGATGTCGCGTTTGATTGGCAAGTTTTAATTTGCCGGCAGACCACGGGATATTCGCTTGATCTAAGCCCCGGCCGCTTTTTCTCTCTCTGCGACCAGCCCCTTTCTCTGTGTTCGCTCCTCTCTCGTTTGTCGGATTAATCGACGCGTGCGCGCGTGCGCGCGTGCCAAATTACGATCACGGTTGAGACGTATTAATGCGATGTCGATTACGACGAGCGATTTCGCTTTCGTACGCAAAGGCAAAAGCAATCGCCGTTGAATAGGGAGCAAAGGGAACCGGAAAAGTAGCTTGGCTACGTAGCGAATCGATGGTATGGATGCTCAACACCAGTAGTATCGTTTCTGACTGGTTGCCGTTACTGTACCTGCGCCACCTGAACGCTCTAGCCTGATCGTTCATCCAAGAAGCAGGAGGGCCGGGTCAGCCGGGATGAGTCCCTGTTACATGCGTGTTTACAATGGCTCAGCCGCTCATGCGATTCATATCCCTGCTCGGGTTCGTTTCCCCTTCCCCACGTATATATATGCGTGTGCGTCTCTACTCCTCTCTCCCCCTCTCTCTCTCTCTCTCTCTCTCTCTTTATGTCCTTCCTTCTCTGCGCTGTATTTCAGTTTGGCTCTGATCTGGCGAAAGTAATTAAACCTAGCTCGCGAACCTAAGCCTAATTAATGTGTACCGATCAACCCCGTCAGAGGGACGTTCAGAGCCAAACAGTTTACGTAGCGGTTCGATAATGTTCGCGTTTGCCTACTCCCAACCTAATAGAAATCAAAGGATGCGAGTTTCGTTTACATTTCTAGCCGAATATTGAGGCGGATCTAGAGCTCGCGGCCCATTTCTGTTCCCGCGATCGATATCGCATCGGAACGAGTTTGTTAACTCGACTATCTTGGATTATACGGATACGATGATGTGTCTCTTTCGGTGACTGGAATTATTCTGCTTAGGATTTCTATAGCGCGGAGAACCCGTTTTAACGCGATAGTTGCCGATAGCTTTTCCAATCTTTTCATTTTCCGGATCGGATATTCGGACGGTCGGAAAATTATTAACGAAGACCGATGGGTGCACTTTTGTTTCAGTAAGTAATTGTTTCCTCCTTTTAAACCGAACATTTCTCTCGATGTAAGCAATTGTTTTTCGGAGAAGTTTAAAAGACGGACTATGCGTTTTCTCGGAAGAATCGGATAGGAGAGAGCAAGAGAAAGAGAGTGGCAATAGCGTCGGAAGAAGAGAATCGTTATCGAGGTTAATAATAGAGGCTTCTTGTTCGTGTACACAATAGAAGACACTCTGTTTCGCTCTCCCCCCCCCCCCTCTCTCACCCAGCTTTTCTCCCTCCCTTTTCCTTCTTGCTCGTATTTGATCCCCGTAACGAGCAAGGCGTCGGGCCGTGAGAAAAGGTGGAGGTAACCAAAGGTGCAAAGGTCGGAGATGTCGGTAGTGGTGGTAGCGACGGTGGGTGTCTCCAAGGTGACAATTCTCCCACACACAAGCCGTCGTTCCAGAGGCGACATTAATTATGATATTTAATCCCGTGGGTACAGACGCGGCATCCATTCTTCGTTCCTAATCAAGGAACAGGTGCGGAGTGCTCCTAGGTTTTTCGAGGAAAAATCTAAAATCTCTACCTATTTTCTTCCTTCCTCCTCTTTTTTTACGAATCTCACTCTAGATTCGCTCCGTACTTCCCGACGAATATTGTTCCACTGACACATCGTTCGAAGAATCTTTTTTCGAATATTCTTTCTTATCTTTCACCTCGCGAAGGACTATATCGCGATTGGTCAAAGGTACCGTGTCTACGTGATTTTCTCTCCTGTTTCGTCTGCTGAATAAGAATGGGAACAATCCTGTAAGAAAAATTAAAACAAGAAAAATGAGAATGATCTTTTCTGAGAGAGAGAGAGAGAGAACCGATTTCGTTTAGGACGATAACAGGGATAGCCGTAATCACTGTTCTCAACTCGTTATTGACTTCCAATCGTGAACAGTAGTTTCGTTTATGTTCGAAAAGAATCGAAAGGACTATATCCATTTACTAGAAAAGTGGCACGAAGGGAGAAGAGGAAATATCGATTAAGGAGGAATCTTTTCTACAGTCACGGTCTCCGACCATCTCCCAAAAACGATTCCAATTCTCTCAGAAGCGGTCCGAGCACTCTGTCGAAAATTTTCCAGATTGGATCCCACTGTCGCGAAAAGCACCGACGATACTGCCACAACAACGCTGCATCCAATCGTCGACTAAATGTCTGTAATTCCAGGCGCCATTAGATGGCTTATTATTTCGTTTTCCCGTAGCGATATCACGCTCGAGCGCGTGCAAGCGAGTTGCCGTTATCCGGAAAGGCGAGTCGAGCATCCGAGAACGTTTCTAAACTGAGAAAGAATGCGCTCCATGAAAACGTGTGTACCACGCCGGTGGAATCGCGAGAATCGGTTACACGGAAAAGGAAATTATTTGGGTAAGACTCTCTCTGCCAAACTGTCTATAACGGTGTAGAATTTTCTCGTTTCAAAGTTTCGTTTAAACCGCCTGGTATTGCTTGAAAAATAAATCGGCCCGGATGACCTTACGCGACGAAGAGAGTCTACATTTACATCGTAATTTACGCGAGGGACTCGTTTGCAAGTTTTACCGGCTCTAATGCCGCCGATTTCCTTCCCACTGTCTGTGCGTTTTTATTACGACATTACCATCCAGTCGGATCTGACCGTAAAATACGCTTTGCTCGAAGAGTGACGAAGGACACCAAAAGTATGAAAGAAAGGAGATGATAAAACGAGAGAAAGAGTAAGATGGAAGAAGTATGGAGAACTTTTGCAGGAGGGATGGAAAACTTAACGATGGGAGCCAAGTTGCGAGGTCTCGACCACAATCTCTATAATGGGCTCGCTAAATTGTATCCAGAATCTAGGTTCTAGGTGGTAGAAGGAAAAGCGTGGATAGGTCGAAAGCGGGAACGGACCCTTTCGGTGCTAGCTACGGTTGCTGCATCATAATAGTAACCGAGTATCTCGTCGACCCTCACACTTCGCTTTATTCACAATGTACCCGCATACGCGTCTGTGTATCCTCCTCGTGAAACATCACCGATAAGATACTCGCTCTCGGCTTTTGAGTAAGTGGAAAACGTTGAACAAAATTTTTATAACGTTAACCGCAATGTCCATGGGCTTTCTCCTCTATCGGGTCATCTTTTATTTCGTACCTTCGTTTCCTCTTTTATCGATCGGTCGAAAGAAAAACGGAGACTTAATGGCAACTTTTAGAGCGCGATTCTCCCAGTTCGTTCTCCGATCGTGGAACACTCGTGTTTGCTAAATGACGGATAAGCATGGCCCGTCGTTCCTATCGCACTTGACCCTACAGCCCTAAAATCTCATTCGACGCGTCGCACCCTCGGAGACTGTCCTTTCGTCGGTTGGTTCTTATTTTTAAATGGGGTACGGGAAATGGAATAGGTGCTTCTTCGATAAAACGAAATCCTCGTGTCCGAAGGAGAAAGAGGAAAAATAATAGAGTTCTCAGGTTATTTAAATCCCTCGTACCGAGTCGAACGAAAGACCAGTTCGTGCACAGTCGATACTGTGCATGATGGATGCTGCAGGACCGTTATTTCCCGACAATATTCTGCGCGTCTCGATCGTTCGGTTAGCAACACCCGCGTTAGTCTTGTTATCGTTGAACTCGGCAAAGTTGTATTACCATTTTACCTGAGGTCACTGTATTTCCTCGCAATTCTATTTTGCCTCAATTTGAAATTATAAAATGATGTAGCCATTGTTGCGATAGAATTTTAAGTACATAACAAGCTGGCGAGACCAGACAAAAATAGTAGGAGTTTCGAGGAAAACAAGGAAACTCGGAATAAACATTTCAACGTTACTGAGAAGGGGAAGTTCGTAAAACGGACTCTGTAGCTCGTTCAACTTGCAGACGAGGAAATGGTACGGTTCGAGCTATCAGGACTATTCATCACGGAGAAATCCAAATACGGCGGGCTTTTTCGTCCGAACATACAGTAACCTCGTCCGATGACGTGTTCGGTAAAGTTGGAAGTAGAAAGAGAAAAAGAGAAGAAGACGGAGGAAGAGACAGAGACAGAGAGAGAGAGAGAGAGAGAGAGAAAGCGAGAGAAGCTGGGAAGTAGAAAAAGGATAGACGTAGGGCAAGAAGTAGATTGATTTCTAGTCCTGTCCCCACAAGACAATTTGTACGCGAACTCATTCTTTCGATCGTTCCGTTCGATCGTCTCGTCGCATCGGCGGAAAGCGAAGCACCCGCCCTTTTCTTCCTTCGAAGAGTTTCCGCTCGTCTCGCTTCGTCTCATCTCATTGGAAAGTCGTAGAGCCGGTGACGGAATTGGGGAATCAACGAAAAGGTATCCTCCTTAGAAGCCTCGAGCAGACGGCATCGCCAGACGACTTACCCCGACATCGGGATCATTAATCACTCGACTTCTCGGTTTCTCATAGCCAGTGTCGTCACCAAATCGTTGCCTTTTCTCCTCCATCCAGGAGATCGATTCGACGGTACTTTCGCTGAGATGCCGCAAGCCCCGCGGTAGAGAGAAATAGAATTACGATGGCGCTCGGAAGTGACTCTCTCATTCCACTGTCGCGCCTTTTCCCGATTTTCTTTTAGAGTTTATCGCCAGAATTCGCCAAATTCGCTCCCGCCCCCGTCCCCTCTCCCTCTCTCTCTAGTTCTTTCACGATCAAATTTCTTTATACTTAAGCGAGCGTTGTTAAGAAATGGGAAAAGAATTTCTGTATGTGACGTTTGCTCGTTGCAAATGAAAATCTAACTACAAACTTTGAATACTCATTCGACAAAATGTTATTACCCAAAACTCGTTTTACGTTGGTTTTTCGTAAAGAGCCTTGGACGTTATTCTCAAAGTTTCTTACCTCGATACTTTTCTTTTTGAGATTATTTCTCCGAGCGCATTGCTTTCTCTGTTCGTGACGATAAAACAGCATCTATACATTGTACGCAACACCGGTAATGAAAATGGTACGTACGATTCGAAAGTTTGAAATCCAGTTGCGGTTATGAACTATAACGTGTAAAATATAGCTGGGATATACGGTCTTGAATTTTTCTTCTATACCGTACTGTCGCGCAATGCTTCGCGAAAAACTCCTCGGCGAGAGCTTTCGGCCATGGAAAGTTATTCCGGAATAGAAATTTGTACGGTACTCTTCCGCGGGATTGCACTTTTCGAGCATTTAATATTCAACCAAAATATTCGATTGAAACAGTGAAATTTCCGTCGTCGCTCGCGATAGAGCTTCGATTTCGACGCAGCACTGCGTCAGCCTTCCACTAGGCTGATTTGCATGCCGCGTAGCGTTCTCTAACGTCGTCCTTAACGAGTCGACGACTATTCCTGCCCGTCACCTTCCGCACCCTACACAGGAATCCCGCTTTTCAAGGCCCATAGGCGCACTTTGCATTCCAAGAAGCCGTCCTCGCTGGTGAGCTTCGACGTTGGGCTGCCGTATGACGTCAGAGAATTCCCAGGTTCTATCCTGGAATTCGAATCCTTTCAAATCCTGATGGAAGCTAACGCGTCTTCCACCCTCGCTCTTCTTCCTCCGTCTCTTCCTCTTTCTCTTTCTCGATCTCTTTCTCTTACCATCCTTCCCTCGGCAATGCCGTATCGTCGTCGACCAGGCAGTCGGAGCAGGAAGCTCCACTTAAATAGATGTACCCATTTATGGAAAATCGATTTTACCAATGAATATAGCTTAGGAATCTAATGCTCGGATTATTGTACGAAGCGGAGATATTATCGGCCAGAGTCCGCGCAATTTTTCTTAGATCTTTCTATTACATCTTCTCTTCTTCGTTATATCGTTAATCATTCCGAATCGATTCTCTCCTTTTCTTCCCGTACATATATCCATACGCACTCGTCTATACATCTTTGTCTTCTTTTCGCGTCGCTCGAAGCCTCGCTCGGGTATATCTAACAAGAGCCCATGCCACCATTACGAATTCCGATTGCGTCTCTTGAACGACGTGCTTAGCGCCTCTGATATGCCAACGACGTAAGGAGAAAGATATCGAACCAGATGATAAGGCGATAACGATCCACGGAGCGAATTTCGTTTTCGTGCTAACGCTTATAAACTTCTCCAGGCTTTTCTTTCTGATTCTATTTGATTTCCTTTCGCGCTATGTCCGCTCTCTCGCAAAGCTTGAACGAAATCGGAGAGGAGCGAGCTTCTCTGAACGTCGAGAAAGCTGTGCAAGCTCGGTTATATCATCGTTAAAGCTTTTTCGCGACAGAGAGAAACCAAAACACTTCCCTTCCCGTCGACTTGACAATAAAAATTGAGAATCCTCGTCGTCCCCGCGAAGCTTCCGAGCGTCTGAAAAGAATTGGAGAATTTTTGAAAAATTGCCTTGAAATCATCGATGCCTCGTTCCAAATGATTTATCCAAACGAAAGTACTTGTGAATCGTTGAGGGCAAATCGCGCTTGAATTACTTCATCTTCTTCAGGCAAGTGTTATTACAAAATCGGATAAAATTCATAGACGACGAAACATTGTTAAAACTAATGTAATGGAACGGGCGAAGGAATAAATATCCCGGAATGAGAATCAGCCGTGCGAAAGAGTCATGAATACTCAGTACCATAACGATTTGAGAGAAATCGACATAATCCCTTATGTAATATCCCAGCTGTCACGGAACGAAGTGTTAAAATTCCTGCCTCCGAGCCGGCGAAATCAGCCAGCCGTGGCTCGACGCCGGAAACTTCATACATTTTCCATGGTCCGCTGATTCCCGGATTCACCGCCACGCATTATCGCGCTGATGGTGGCTACTTCCACTCCATCTCTGTAGTTGCGCATCGCGTTACCCTCTCTCGTTCTCTCCTCCCTTTCCAATTTTCAAATCTTTCGCGACAAAAAAACGAGGTCCAGCGCCGAGGAAAAATGTTTCGACATTTTTCTTCTATACACAGACCAAAGACTCGGTATTCGAGAGCGTCGTAAGACGTACGAAGAAAATTATTTCAACGAGAAACCTGTTCCCTCCTATCCTTCCCAATTCGCTAGATCGAGTTTGCGTTTCAGTGGTTACGATCCGATTAATTAGGATCCCTGAGGAGTTTACGACGAGACACCTCGAATGGGTCGAACGTAACCGTGTGTTGTGTCGTTTCGCAAAGAGAAAAACGGACGAACGTGGACCCGCTCTGTCGACCATCGTGCCCGCCGTTTAGCCGAAATACCGCTGTTGGCGATACGCGCTTCCTTCGTCGACGCGACCCGCCGTTCGATTCGGAATTACGACCTAGAAAGCCCCCCGAGTACGAGCTAGAGTCAACGTGCGCATACGATAATTCCGAGTTCTTTTAAAAAGAAAAGAAGAGAAATGTGGTCTGCCGCGTAACTATCGCGTCGGGACGATAAGAGGAGAGACGGAAAAGATAAAGAAAGAGAAAGAAAGAAGATATCCGGTAAAGAACCGACTTCAGAATGACTTTTCTCTCCAGTACGTCAGAGACACAGGAAAACGTAGGAAAAGGTTGTACCACCCGGGATTGTGAAGTTGTACGAAAAGTTGGAAGAGAAGATCGAGCCTCTCGATTGTTCTCCCAACGGAAGAGTGCAACACTCAATTAAACTTGGTCGAAATCAAGGCTGGGACCGAGCGAGCTCAGCGGAGCGAACCGCGTTGGGAAGGAACATCTCATTCGTAAATTCGCTTTTTGCACACGGCGTGATGCGAATATTCCCATTCCCTTTCGCGCACCTCTCTCTTTTTTCGTCTCTTTTCAACTCATCCTCCCTCACTTTTCCTTTTCGTCGTACACCGTTGCATTATCTCTCATGGTTCTAACGGGCCACGTTGCCCCTATTTCTCTCTCTCTCTCTCTCGTTCTATCACGCTGGATCGATATTCGTAATTCATCATTTGTATGCAGCGCAATGAAGGGGCGGGCGGCGCTGCCACCACCGCGATGGGGAGGAACGCTGCTCGCTTCGAGAAAAGATCCGACGAAAGGTCCTGCTGCTCTGTGCGTTCTTACCATTTCTATGCGGTAAATCAATGCGAAAATACGAGAAGGAGAATCATGCTGGGATACCTTCAACTTTTAAGATTTTACTTAGGATCGTAGTAAGAATAAAGGTGCTTTCCATTTTTCATGAAACGTGTGGGAGTTGTTAATAAAAGCAGGAAGCAGAGAGAAAATCGAATGATAGGACTCGAAAAGATTATTTTTTTAATCCCCATGCGTGAAACGAGCCAGTCCTATCGTCAAGAACCAAATTAAATAAGCGTACCGTGATATTCCAGATTCGAACGTCATTTCACGGAAGCGAGATCATGTCGAGCTCCCAGAACGACCAATCCCTGTGGTCCACGCAAGCCCGTGTCACGAACGAGGCGAAGGTATCGCGATGTGAATATTCCATTTCGCGTTATACGCGATACGAGTAATTCGATTTAATGTCAAAATAATTTTCCTCGCGGGTGGTCGAAGGACTTTGGTAAAAAAGAGAAAGAGAGAGAGAGAGAGGAACGTGTCTTCCAATTTCAAACAGGAATTTGTTCCAATATCGCATAAATTACGGTCATTCTTGTATAATATCAGACGGGATATCTTTATTCTTGCAACCCAAGAAATTTAGAAAAGTCGATAAAAAGTGTGCGGCGAATGTGCGAATGAACGAATAACGCGAGTCGTCGAAAGGAAAGTACATACTCGACGTTCTTTGAACACCTCGCCAAGAATTTTCGTCGTGACGGTAAACATGAGATGTCTAAATCGAGATGTTGTCGCAGGCAGTTCACATACACACGAACAAGTACATACACGTGGCATAGTGCAACGAGATGGGGTGAGTGCCGCGCGCGATAGCCGAGGGACGACGATTCTCCTTTCGCCGTCTCGGACTGAACGCTCTCGCCGCTCAATTTGTATGTTAATTCGTGAGTGTTTGCCGGGCAGCGGTCCGCTTAATAATGTCATGTTTATTCAGCGATGATATCGCTGTGGGCGGCGAGCCGTGCGATACACACAATCGGTGCCACTAGCTACTCTCTTTTTCTCTTTCTCTCTCTCTCTCTCTCTCTCTCTCTCTCTCTCTCTCTCTCTCATACTCTCTCCTTTTAACGCTCTTCTTTACTCCCTTGCTTCTCGCTTGTTGCAAAAAAGCTCCTATAATTATGTCTCTTTCGCTTTCTCGCACGCGACATCCTCGGACATTTCGTACAAAAATTGCCTCACATCTGTGTGTCGGTGGTCCTCGTTTGCATAAGCGCGAAAAGCAAAAGAGAGAGGGTGCACTGCTCTACGGTCAAAGCGAGATAAAAAGTCACGCACTGAAAGGAAAAATAAAAGGACTCGGGAATAGGTTGCACTAACAGCCGCGCGACGTCCGCCGCTTGACAGGAACATAACAATTAAATTTATCTAATTGCACGACCTGACGCTTTTATCGAGCGCGTTACTACGTTTCCTTGTGTTCTTTATTAAGTTCCCTCTTTACCGGCTAATTAATACACACACATATATATATATAATGTATGAATTCTGATATATGATTATATGAACGTCTGACACGATATCGTTTTCACCTCACAAATCGTTGTACCTACCAACAGGAATTATTTCTCTTTTCTTTCTCTTTCGCAACGTCAACGCTTGTTTAATCGAATAATTTTTTTTCGTACCTTAGAAATATTCGAATCAATTTCAAAAGTAGACTTCCGTATAAAGTATGTGAAAAACGACGACAAAACGATAAAAAGTTCTAGATCTCGAACGAGTTAGAGTTGAGAAGAGGAGGGAGAAAGAGCCGTGCACGATTTGCCATTCTCAAATCAATAGGTCGATGATTACCGTGAAATCGTAGCCTAAGGCAACGCGCATAGAGAGAAGCAGGCTCTCTCCCACAAACAACAATCCGGTGCGCGCGTTCAAGCAATCCCAAAGCGTTCCGCTCCCTTTTTTATGCCGAAGCGTAAACCCTCCTGATCTAGAGTGGAGCCAATGAACTCGATCTGGCGCATCAGTCCTACCAATCTACTTCCCCCGCGGCTATCAAAGCAGCAGTACCAGCAGCATCCACTTTCACCGGCCGTTTCGTACATCGCCGTATACATATGTGCGCGCCTGTGTGTGTGTACGTGTGAGCGTACATGTACCTATCTATATACGAGGGTGGTAGGTACTCGAGCGAGTAGAATTACCCGACCGACGCATTGGGCTTCGGCTACCAACATCAGGCTTCGTTCATTCGTCCTCGTCCGCGGAACTACCCTGTATCCTTTTCCACTCTCTCTCTCTCTCTCTCTCTCTCTCTCTCTCTCTCTCTCTCTCTCTCTCTCTCTCTCTCTCTCAACTGCGGAGCTTCTATTCATCTCAGAAGTATGCAGTTTTCCACTGCTCTCTCTCTCTCTCTCTCTCTCGATCTTCTATCGTATCTATCTGCCTGTTTATATTCCGTTTACCTTCCTATCACTCAATCCAACTGTTTCTCCAACCAAAGTAAGTTTTTGCTTCTTTCATCTTCGGTATCTCTTTTCGTTTCAGTATTTTTTTCGTCTACTTTCTACGGTAAAGCGATGAAGTTGTCAACTCTGTAAATACACGGAGAAGTATTTTTATACGCGGCAAGCAGACCGAACACCTCGTACACCAAATTCGAATTTGCTGAGTGAGTCAGAGAGGACAGAAAAAGACTGAGAGTTTCTCTTTGTTGTGTCGTATTTTGCCCATAGCGGAGGATATAATGCGGCAAGCACAATATTTTCATTATAGCAGCAGCGACAATTTCGTTGTTTTTTCTTTTCGCGATCATATATATGCCAACTATATACGCGAGCTCGCACTTTCTAGTGAGACGAGCGAGGAAGAGGGATGGTCACCGAGTTTTCGCTTATTCATCGACGGTTGCTGCCATTCAATGCGCGCTCGTTCGAAATGCCCGACCCGTGCGTTAATTTGGTTTCTCTTTTCGAAAAATGGTCACCACTTTGATTTTCCATTCGCGCGATTCCTGTATCATCGGGATCTTTTATCTCTGAGCCGAATATTGATAAAAAAAGACCGGCCTCATTGTGACATATGAATTCTATGAAGCCGCCGGATCAAGGATATATCTCGGAAGCAAGAGTATTAAAAAATGTATTCTCTTTCCCATTGTATATCAAGTAGAACAAGAGATTGAAGTCACTACAGACGATGTGCCGCGTGGTTCGACGACAGCATCGATCATATTATAGAATGCAATAAAAGAGAACATCAGAGAGAGAGAGTTTTCTTGGACAATGAACCAAAGTGCCCTAGAAGGGTTCGCGGGTTCTCAATCGATATTCGATATATATATATATATATATATATATATATATATATATATACTCTTATGTACGATTTGACACTAACGAGCGGAAGACCCTCCTTAGACGACGTTCAATGATCGGCCATGAAACGGAACGCTGACGTTTTGCTCTGTGTAACGAGACACTCTGATTTATCCTATAGTGAATCAGCTGAAAAAGCATGGAAGGAACTGTGAGACGTAAAGTACCGTTTTTCTATTGCTCTAACTTTTCTCGAAAATATAGAACAACGTCGGTACTTATTCAAATCGGTGGAAGAGTAGGAGGAATGAAAGCTGAAATTCATTAATTATCATTATTATTACGAGAATTTATTGTGGACGATTAACTTTGTTTCGAGCTCGTAGAATCAAATATATTGAAATGAAAATGGCATGATAGACGAGATCGACAAGACTCGTCGATTCAGGGATTGAATCTTCCGTCATTATGAATTCACTTTAGAAAAATCAACGATATTAAATTAACTATAGGGCCAAGGTAGACGCGCAATCCTCTTTATCGTCGAACGTAGGGCTGCTACGTTACCCGGAGTCTTTAATTAGTCCGTGACAATAAATATCGAATCGTCTTAACAACGGTGAAATCGCGACGGTTTCGTCTCTCATGCAGAACCGCGTCCATCGCTACTCGGTACATCCTGAATACGCTATTGATATTCTCTCTCGTACTTGCTCTTTCTCTCTCTGCGCTCTTCTCTTGGTCGTTATAAGTTCACGAAGGAGATTCGAGTTAATTAGCGAGAACCTTGTCGTCAGCTAGCAACTACCTCTCCCCTCGGATCTTCGTTTTGCGAGGTGGAAGAACGAAAGGACGAGACTACTACTGCTACCGCTACCACCACTACTACTACTTGGTTGTTAGACGAGAAAGGACGCCTTTGTCTCGCGCTTACCTTTCTCTCCAATTTTTCATTCCCCTTCCTGTTCTTTCCTCGTTATGTCACGTTAAGCCGGAAACGTTCATCGTCGCGTTTCAATTGGTCTCTAATCGATCGCCTTCTTGCTTCGTTTCATTTCCTTCTTCGTTATTCGATAGCGTCTTATATTTCTTATCGTTAATATCCCTGATAACCATTCTTTTTAAGAAGTTAACTCTTCTTCGATTTGGAACGGCTTACGATGTATTATCCCGAGTTCTTCGTTAAAGTAACTTTACCGGGATCTTCGTGGGGCGTAAAAGATATAGAAAGAAAGAGATGAGTATCTATTCGTCTCCTCTTTATCCTCTTCTTTCAGGATCCACGCACCCAACGCTTACGTCATCCTCTCCTTTTCCCTTCTCTCGATTACTCCGAAAAAAGACCAAGACCGAGTCTCGAAGCGAGAAATTCTTGATTAGTTCGCTCTTGCTCCGTAGCTGGTAGCTGCCCTCTTTCTCTCTCTAAGATACGATCTTCTGAATTTCTGAAGTATCATGTTTCCTCTCGTTCCACGACAACCACCCGCCGGAGCCGATCCTTTGATTTTAGTAGAACCTTTCAAAGCTACTTCGCGACGCGACGGCTACGTCGGATTTTGCGAGCGAGTGTGCTGGGACTCCATCGTATCTGTATACTTACGTGTATCCCTGCAGTAGCTTAATTACTTTTCGCGATCTATCGGATAGGAGGACTTAAGTTCCATCGCGAAGTAATGTTTCGGAGTTAACACGCGTCTATAACGCACCACGAGACCTGCAAGTTAATGTAATTAACGCTAATAGAGAGAAAGAGAACTCGCGACGCTGGAAAGTAAATTGAAAGACCTTGGATTTCTCGCATTGGATAATTGGGAAGTTTTGATCAGGCATTTTTAATTCACGGTTTTGGAATGATTAAAGCAGCGAGAAAAATCTATCATTCCGACTTTTTTTTCTTTCTTTTTCTTTCATTATTACTACGATATCTGCCAAGGAAGATTATTCGTGTCATGGCTCTGGGGTCGCAGGCGGAGAATTGAAGAGCTCTCGTCTTAACGTACGAGCGATACAGGAGATTAAGTCGGGAGCGTTATTTCGTTTTCATCCCGCGATCCTAGCGGATTTAATGTTGGAGTGATATTCAAGCCGGTCTCTTACCGGCTTTGAAAGAAGCTGCTGAAAGGACGTTGCTTTTTCGTCGGATGAAGTGGTCAAGACGAAGAAGACGTATGGAGCGACTTCGAGAAAGATTTCTATCTCTCTTTCCTTTCTCAGTATATAAAGATTCCTTTCTAAAGAAATATATGATTTCGAACTTGGATTCGACAGCACGAATTTTCATCATCCGATGGAAAGAGTTGCGAGGCAGGAAAAGTTCTCGATACGTTTTTAAATGTACGAACTTGAGTAACGTATCGAACGATCAGGATCTATCAGATTCTCGGGATTACTTTGCTTCAGCTATTTCGAAACATTATTGCAGGCGTCTCTGAGAATACTTGCAAATGCACAACCACGCGCGAACTGGAAAAGGGGCGAAGAACGAGGGCCTGGTCGATCGTAGAGAAACGTTTCTTTCCGAAAAATCTCTGACGCGAATATAAGTTGGACGTTGCTGGTTCGCGCGCAGCGATAACAGCGGGAACGAATAAAGTCGCGGAGCATTGTCGAAGTCGTTTTCAATCTGGGCGTTTCGCCTACCACCCCTTTTTTTCTGCACGACCACTAACCCTTATCCTTACCCGGTGGAGATTTCAATGGAAACTCGTAGAAAACGGTAGCGATGTCGATGTCGTTGAGAATCGCACAGGGGTAACGTCTACGACGAAGCTTTATCGAGCGCGCGTCTAGCTCTCTGCAGACGATCGAATGCCGACACTCGACGGCACGTAGTGGCAGGAACGACTTGGATGACGAAGACGACAACGATGGTATTGTGCGACGAAGAATGAGGCTGCCGGCAAGCAAAAGCTTGTATCGACTCGAAAGCCATATCCAAGATTGGAAAGCGTACCACCTTGCCGTATCGCGCGAGGAACGATCGTAATCACTATTCGATAACGCGATAATCTCGGAAAGCTTTATCAGAAGAGGAAGTCGAATGTCTCGTAAAGTGGATGAAAACTGCGAACGAATCGAATAGACAAACGAGTTTTTTTTCAGATGGATCGTTCTTACGTCTTTTTGAAATATGATATCTGATATAAAGTAAGCGAGTTAACTCGCATAGGATGCGCACTCACGCCGTGAAACTTCGCATACGAAAGATACTTCGTCGTTCGGAAAGTTGCTTTCAGATGTAATCGGCGATGTTAACGGAGCGCGAAAGTAGACGTACGCGCGTGCGTTCGCGAAGTACGAAGAAAGAGAGGGAGTCTCCTGATCTCTGTCGTCTCTATCTTACGGGCACTATCTTCCACGGGCAACGTGGAATGGCAGCGTTGAAGATATCCAGAAACTACGCTTCGCTTTGCTATATTCTCCATCTGCTCGTTCTCTTTCCTACCTCAAATCTCTTCCAACTATCGTAGTAACTAGCGGTGCCTGTAATAGCGTCTATAATTGCGCTTCCAGGCCAAAGTGACGTCTTACGAAACCCAATTCAGAGGCCAACTCGCATCTAATAGGGCTCCGGTGTAACGGGGGTGGAACCTAAGCCAGCTTCGCTTCATTTGCACCGATTTTGGGAATAACACCGGTACCAGCGACGTGTTACGTCGCAATTCCATGCCGATGCTCGAGAGAGATCTTGCCGATTTAAAAACGGAGAGAATAGGATCTCTTTGAACGCGTGCGTTTCGATCGGTCGATCGTCCGCGCAAGAATAATCCAAAAATAAGCTCACGATATCGCCGCTTTACATCGATCGATCGTCCTTTCGGTTATCCCGATAGATTATTAATTAATCTACAAAATCCATGGAGCTTCGGCAAATTTTTATGTTTGTTTTGTGTAACTCGGAGTGATGAAAACAGAGGTTGCAGCATATAACGCGATGTGACGCAACGGATAATCCTTACTTCCACAATGTTTGTTGGCATAATGAATCTGAAATATGAATTTTTCTACAAAGAGAGACACTCTCTTTCGACTCTCTCAAAGATGAGGAGAGACAAAGGATATAGAATTCGTTGCGTCTTACAAGGATTACGAATCTCCAGTTCCGTCTTAGGATTTTCTATTTTTACGATTCGATCACTTTTTCGAACGTAAAGCTCGCAAAATATGTATTTCGATTTTACGCAATCGCCGAAATTTCTTACGAGTGGCAACGGAAAGAATATCGTAAAAACGAGATAGACGTATTTACCGACGGTATCCTATTATCCAAGAGAGGATAGAGAATGGAAGAAGGAAGGAGAAGCGAAGAGCTTCCAGCTTCCTCTCGGCTTGGCATCTCCGGCAATAGCGTCGGTAGGGCTACGCGCGTTCGACGCTACATGTACTTAACACTCGTTTTCGAGTGGGCTTCCAGCCGCTAACTCCATCTCCCATGTTCTCTCTTTGCATTCGTGAAACACAGTAAACCTTCCCTCCAACCCTATAATACCAAGCGATCTCTACCCCATCGCCAAAGCCAAACCGTGGCAACAAACATCCGAGCGTGCGAGCGGCCTCCCTCCCTCCATTCCTCTCCGACTCCTAAACAATAAACTATTTCCCTCGTGTACTCTGCTAGTTCGACTCCGTGTTTATCTGGGACGCGCAGCCTCTTCATTACTCGTCGAGGTGCTTCGCATCGAAGTTTCCAATATTTCGAGGAGCCATCGAAAGCAGCAACGTTGTCTGTCTCTCTTCAACGCGCTATCGGACGCGTATATCCAATGGAATCTTTCAAATTTCCGATATACGGTTTATAATGGGATCTCGGGATAGGTGACGTTTAGTTCGCGATAAGATTCATAATATCCAGCTACGTTTAAAAAGATGTAAAGATGTAGAAATTGGAGGAAAGGCACGAGATCGACGCCGTTACGCGAGATCACCGGATTACTGTGGCAACAATTAGCACATGGTACGACTGTAACAGCGTATAATACTCGACTCGCACACCATTGCTACTAGAACACTGCTATTTCTATAATAACGCGCATTAGCCTCAAACGCGTTAACGAGCGAGATTAGGAAATTTTCGTTACGTGCTTGAATTTTCATCGAAGGGAGGATATACCAGGTGCACCGGCGTACCTCGAGTCATCGGATTAACTACGTTCGACTACGCGATACGACGTAATATAATTTTCGATCGAGACTCAAAAAATTGTACACGGGTCCTTCGTCGGGTTACAGAACCGATCGTCGCTCGTATTTTTATACCATTCGATCGCATTACCCCACTTTGAATTAACATATCGTTCTACGTTGAGTCATTGCTCGCATCCGCCAAGTCCGAAGATAAGTTACGATAAAGGAGCAAGTCCTTGCTCAAATTTCGATCATTGAAATACGATATTTCACAACCTGCAGACCGATATCTCGTGGTAGTATTCGTTCTTGCTACTTTTGTTTCCTTTTCTTACCGACTTCGTCCAGTTATATCGGCGTGGCCGACGACGGCAGAGAAAGCGTAGTAAAGAAGAGAATAGTCTCAGCGTTCACGGTGACCCGGGTTCATTAATTACGCCGTCCTGCAAGAATTTCACACACGTTTCCGGAATACATTCCGTGACTGACCGACCGCTTCATCCATTACCCTTCCTGGACAAATTTGTTTTCCGATACGCAAACGTAGATACGTAGCAGTGCGGCTCTACCCGTTCTCTCGATTTTGACCGCGTGGAATCTACGAGGGGCCAATCCCAAAAGCCTTCTCCGGATGAAGAGAGAAAGCCGAGCCTTCAAAATGTTTTCCATTTTACGCTAATAAATTCTCGAATATTTTCTACAATTTTTCGCAGCCGATACGATTTCGACGATAACGTAACTACGGTATTTCCTGAGACAAACCTTCGATTCTACGCAGACTCTCAAGTATAGCGATACGAAGGAACTAGACGTACGGACGATTCCACGGTATAGCGAGCATCTACATAGGCTATGTCGAACATAGGCTATGTAGAGGCAATATAGCTAACTACGATCGGAGTGTAACGGTGCAATTCGGTGGCGTAAAGTTCGAGTTTCCATTATCGTCTTGATGGCTGCGTTCTCCACCTCCGCCTCCAGCCCCATCTCCTTCGACTCGTTTCTACGACGCCGCGGGAGCGTGAAGCCGCGAAGGAAGTTATAAGCAACTGTAACTTTCGCGGAAAGCCGTAATGGTTATACGCCGTAACGCGGCTGTTTCGGCTAAAACCTTTGCCGGCGATAGGCGGAATTCAATGCAGAGGGAGGAAGGAGGTCGCAGGCGAGAAACGCGGGCGAACCGTGAGAGAAGAGAGAAGAAGAAGAAGAAGAAGAAGAAGAGAAAGAGGGGAGATGCTGGAAGCCATTAGCCGGTACACTGTCTTCGGAATATAGCGCGTGATTATTAAGTGAGAATGGTCTTAGACGATTACGCGGTTTCTGCCGTAATGATCGCCCGAATGGGCCTTCGTTAACACTCGCGTTTGCTCGCAATCCTCTTACCTTTCCCGTTTCTTCTCCTTCCACGAAACACGCACGAGACTCGCGTAAGACGCGTTACCGGAAGTTTCCTTTCCATGCCTTGCCCCTCGAAAGGTAGCAGAGACTCGCTCCTATGAATGTTTAAAGCGACTCTCTTCGGCAGCGAATAGCGACGACGGCATCTGAAGGGATCGCTGGTAACGGGATTAGTGCGTTAGCGTGAACGAGCAAGCAACCTTTTCAACTTAGACGCAGGTTTAATGCCTTGATGTATTATCTATTTCTCTCCCCCCCTCTCTCTCTTCCTTCCTCTCTCCCTCCTTCTTGGTCGGCAGAAAAATCGATAGACGAGAACGCGCTTGTCCTTCGTTTTTCCTTTTCGCGTCTACGTTTACGTCTATACGATGTCGTAACGTCGCACAAAAGAAGGTAAGACGCGAAGCGAGATCGCGCGACGCTCGTTATCGAAATCTCGTGTGCTTTCTAAAATAATCATTACTTTCGTTTTTCATCTTGCAGCTAAATCTTCTTAATAACGATTTGGTATCATACGTGGAAGCAAAAATGTCGAAACACCGGATTATATTCTACTGCTCGCGAGTATATCGATGCCGTTCTAAGATCGTTTCTACGAGAATAGATTCGAGCGAGCCCGGATAATAGATACGAACGAAACATTTACATACGGAACTAACTTTGCTTTACGAAGGCGCTTTAACGGCGCGCCACTTATGCATCGCACGGCCTCCGTCTTACAAAGCGATCCCTCGAGATTTGCAGAACCCCGTGAGCCGTGCTTCAGTCCTAGAATTTCAAAGAACGTTCTGCCTCGAGTTATTCTGCCTACATGTTGATCTTACTTGCGGTGCACCTGTTGAACCAAGTCTCTGTCACCGGAACAGAGAGATTGGTATCTTGCGATCGATGTATCTTACTTTCATCCGTCCGAATTAGATTTATATTATTTATATGGATTCACGAGTTCAGCAGGCGAAGAAAACCGATGTAAAAACGTACGTTATTTAATCGCGATTCTTCGTAACGTCCCCGTTGTGTCCCCCAAAATATGATATTAACGCGAAAGTAATGGGTTTTATTATCGCGCGTGACTACGACTCTGAAAATGGAAAAACCAAACGGAGAATGTATTGCCGAAGGAAGACATCGGAGAATATCTTTTCCCAATTATCTCGACTGCTCTTGGAAGTTGGTTTTTCAAAGCGGTCTCTGTTAAATTGGGACGTGACACAAAACCGGATGGACAGATTAACGAAATTCTCTTTGCAAGAATGGCAGTCCGGAGAGAAGCCACTTTGACCGATTTGTAATAAATTGAAGCGTGTTCCGTCCGCAGCGTTCGTACGCATTACGTCACGATCGCACCGACCAATTTTTCCGACAATGGCTTTGCGTTAAACTCGATCATATTCCTCCGATACTTACGATCTCTCTCTCTCTCTCTCTTTTTTTTTTTTTGTCAATTTCGTTTCAATGCTATCGCGAAGCAACGACAGACCTTGGATTTTTCTCGTCGATATAATTTTATACAAGTACGAGCCTCGCGAAATTACGAAAGCAAATTTTGTTGGCAATTGTTAAAGGTTCTATCGTTTAGAATGTATATAGCTCACTAATGATTACTAACCGCTACGAAATTCTTTTCAGAGTAATTGATTAAAAATAGAGCATTTTTAATACCTTTTCAAAACCTTTTTCCGATGACTTTTGGACGGTGTATCGATCGAGTAAGAATGTAACCGAGGTAAATGGGAAATGCTATTGATATTTTCCGAAATGGGCGAGTGACGCCAACTGTTTCTAGTAGTACCGTTCACAATTTCGAAATTTAGCTCGAACTCGAGGCATGCTAGCCGCTGCCAGGCTCGCTGCTGCTAACTCAATCCACGCTGGTTTAGGAAGTTTAACCAGAGGCCATCAACGGCCTCGTCGAAACCCGTCGCTATGAGGCTGTCCGGAAAAGTCAACGTCTCTCTCTCTCTCTCTCTTTCCCACCCTCTCTTCCCCTCTTTCTCGCTCGCTCGCTCGCTCGCTTGCTGTTCTCGCTCTCTGGTACGCTTTTCGAGGACGAAAACGAATTTTCAGCGGGAGGGATGTATGAGGGTTTGCAGCGACTTTGTGAAAAAAAAAAAAACAAATTTCAAACTGGTAGTAAATGCACTCTCGAAAAAGCTTACATACATATTTAAAACGCTTCGTGATCGCACGTGGAATAGATTCTGAAATTTATTCGAAACTTTTTTTATTACGCAAGCTACCCCCCCAAATAAATTTTATCGATTTTCACGTAAAGGTGATGCGAGTAGCTCCTTATAAACCAATAAGACGGGAGAGAAAGAAATAAAAGAGTTACTAAAACGAATCAAACCGAAAATCCGGGTAATGCGGCGGGTTCAAATGAAAATTGAAAAAGCAAGCGACTTAAACCGTTGTTCGTAAACTCTCCGAGTAGCTCGTCTCATTTAGTGCCGCTCGTAAAGTTCCTTCCAGCGTTTACTTCCTCGCGCCTTCGAATTCTTCGCCTCTTCCTTTTTATTCTTTTGAAACAAATCGATCGGAATAACCATCGTCTTTGAACGGTTTACACGTCGATATCGTTTTCGTATTCGTACCGTGAAAATTCATCCTAAAATCTAAAACCGGTAGTGCGTAATGTTATTTGGAAGTCTTTTATCCCATCGTCTTTGTCCCAAAGAGACGAAGAAACGCGTAGACGAGATGGAAGCTGCGGGAGGGATAAGGAAGGTGGAGTGGTGATTTCTTTATTACCTCGAGGATGAACTAGGATATGAAACAGGCTACCGTCCTATAAAGTAGACGTGCCGGAGACTCAAAAGCAATTTTATCCTGCCGTTGTTCAATTCATATATCCACCTGCGGACGCATAAAAACGATATAACCGGAGGAGGATGAAAAAAGAAGAAAAACGAAAGATTAAGCGAGCTTTTCAAATAACAAGACGTGTACAAGAAAAGCGGCATGATTGAACCATCATGACGACGATTTAATGTTGAGGAGAAACGGGTCGACTGACTGCTGGGATGGAAAAACAAAAGGTGAAGGGAATGATATCTTGCTTGGAAAGAAAATCGTCCAACGAACCAAAAGGAGAAAAATATAAATGACCCGGACATAAAAGGAGGAAGAGAAAAAAAGATTGTATTTTTGTCTTCCGGCTATACCGGTTCGTCGTTTGATTTATTCTCTCTCTCTCTCTCTCTCTCTCTCTCTCTCTCTCTTCCTTGACGCTTTTCCGAAAAGAAAATAATCGTATTCGTGAAAAACGATATACCTAACCGGAATTAACGTAATAATACTCGTTTTTAACCAGTCGGATCGTCGTGGTTGCTATTGATAGAGGCGTCGTAAGTTCGGTCGAACGCGTAGTCCTTTCCTCCCCTTAATCGTCGTATCAAAGGTGCAGCCGCAAAAGGAAATTTATCTGCCCTAGGTGATAAAGAGACGGACACGGTTGTCGGTAAAAGGGAAGAAGAGAGCACGAAAGCAGAAGAGAGAGACAGATAGAGAGAGTGGAACTGGTAAAAGAACTTTTTTCCACCCTCTCTTCTAACCTTCACCGGGAGTCGTTTGCGAGGCGACGCTTTCTTTGGCCTTTGCAAGAGAGAAGCCTGTCGGCAGTTTGTACACGTCCGTTCTATCCCTTATGGATGTGCGACAGTGTGTGCGTCTACGTGTATGCGCGATTGCATGCACCGACAAGAAGAGACGAAGAAGCGTCTGCGCGCGCGAGTCTACCCAACTATTTACCGTGTACGTCCTACCTATTTCACGTTCCTATATTCGCGGTCCTCTTTGAGGGAGCGCGTCGTTATAAAATAAGGCCGCCATAACCATTCCTCTCTCCCTTTCTACCGTCACCTCGTCTCATCTTCCTTCGCGTTCCACCTCCCACGTCCGCAATTTCGTCGTTGTCTCCTCGTCGTCCTCGTAGGCTTCAACTTTTCCTCTTTCGCTACCGAAGCAACCTCCGCTTCTTAGCACTTAAGAATCTTCCAGAGAACGCTTTGTAAACCCCATACTTTCCGTAGGTGCAGCGACTCTTTAAAGATAATCCCGATCTGTCGCGTAGATCCATCGAGAAAACTCGATTTGAAGCACAACGTCTGTCAAGGGTTCGTGAAAATTACGTCTCTTACTTTTGGAACGTTAATGCGCCCAAAACGTCCACCGTGCATTCCGTTTGATTCGATTAATTTCGTTACCTCGATAGTCGTAACGGTACGTTGGCTACGAGTTCGTTACTTTCGGATTACTCTCTTTTCTGGCGAAAGTAGCCAAGTGGATTGGATCTTTCGAGTCTAAAAATAAAAGAGGTAGAAGTCGAGGGATCTAGGCGATCGTCTCGCGCTTCAGCTCGCTCAGTGAAACGCTGGAGAATCTTTAATTGAGGGACTCATCTTGGTATTTAAGTAAAGCGCTTTTTAAGTTGCCACAGCTCCTTTCGTGGCAACCTGTAGCTCCATCTCTTTCTCTCTCCCCCTCCCCCTCCCCCTTCTCTTTCTCTCCCTCTCTCTTCCTTTCTCTTGTCGGCCGAGCGTTGGCGTGTCTGTACTACTTGGGGAGATAGCAAGTGCCCCTCGAGCCTTCTCGCAACACGCAACACTCAGCCTAATGAGAAAAGAGGCCTACCCCTAACTTAACCTCGAGCCTCTTCAAAATCATCCGAGCGTGTACTTTCGATCCTCCTTTGAAGCCTCTCCTAAGTCGGCGAATACGTTTCTTTTCATTTATCATTTCCTACCTAATACTCGATTTGCAAAAATCTTCTCGCTTATCCGGTTAGAAGAAGAAAAGGTCGATAATTAGGTGTCGTACGGTTCACTCGTCGTTGCCAAGAAACTGGCGATTGTGTCGTCGAATGAAACGTAAAATCAATTTGGCAAGACTGTGAAGGATCGGAAGAAACAGGGGTAGAAAGACCAGATCGATTCGAGTTACAGAACACGTTCGTCAGAATCTCGTGATACACGCTAGTGGAGAGTGGTTAATATTGATTAGTAATTACTGCACGTAGGATCAGAAGGTAGAGAACGGGTAGGCAGGATAGCTGGTTGATATATGGACCACTTGTTGGCGTCACGCAGCCGTGCTCCGAATTCAAAACTGGAGCGAGAGAGAGAGAGAGAGAGAGAGAGAGAGAGAGGCAGGGAGAGAGAAAAGTATCTTTGTGGGGTGGATTCTCGCCAAATCTTAGTTACGATCGCCACCATGCTTCGCGACGGAAATAAAAAAGTCGCCTTCGGCATTTCAATTAGTTTCTACGAAGAGAACGCTTGCGTGCATCCACTGTGTTGGGGTAATGCGAATTTAAACGATCGACCGAGCCAACCTTCCTTGCTTCCTTCTTTCTAATTTTCTTATTTTCTCGTTACGTTAATGCTTCGCTTTATGGTTGGAAAATAAAGCGTCTGACCTCGCTATTAACGTCTTTAAATCCTAATATTTTCTAACCAACGAAAATCAAATTTAACGGAGATGGTTATGGATCGCTTTGCGATTTTCCTCCACGTATAGCTACGCTTTCTCTCGAAAAGAATAAAGAACGCGCGATACGCGAGAAAATCGAAGTCGCCGGTTTCGAGATACGGATTAATAACTCGTAATTGCACGCGAGAGAAGAAAAGTAAGGAGAAAGAGAAGGCGGAGATGGAGATGGCAGAGAAAGGAACGATGACTCATTCTGTCGCGTGAAAGTAATTTGTCAAGGGTTCCGCCGTTGGCATTACTCGAGGATGAGAGAGTAGCTGGTGATAGAGAGGGAGATAGAGAGAGAGAGAGAGGGAGGGAGGGAGAAAACAAGCATAGCAAAGAAACACTTTTCGAATGCAACAGGCGACACGAAACTAACTATGTACTTAGCTAGGCCTATACGAGGTATACGTACATAGGCCGTACATACGTCTTTCTCTCGTTCTCCGATACTCTTCTCACTCGTTCTCCTTCTTCTTTTTCGTTCTCGCCTGGGCTCGCACCGTGTTAGCTAGCAACTGGTGGTTGCACTGGCGTTCCGTGCCGACGAGACCACTTGCATCGTTTCGTTCCGTTTGTTCTCAAATAGAGAGAAAATCCGAGAGGATAAGCGTACGGCCTTGGCTACGGTCCAAGTCGCTCCGTAACCGTTCGAGTCCTGTGGCTCGTACCACCATGAATTTGCGCTCCGGTACGCGATCGAATCGCGTTCGTCTCACCTCTCGTCCGTCTACTCCAAATTCTTTAGGACGAAATAACAGAACTCCTTGTCTCTTGCGACTTGTGGAACAAAGTACCACATCAGGTTCCGCATGATTTTGATATAGAACGCAAAGAGCTTACGAAGAGAGTCATAATTTCGTGATCTTCGCGAGGAAAGGCTCTGCCCTAACGATTCGATGCTCCGCCTAAGGACACCGGCTACGACATCTTTGGTATTCTTTCTCCGCGACGGTCCGTAACGCGACAATTCTCACGAGTGTTGCGCTTATAGTTTGGACTAAGAAGGCGAACGAAAGAGAGAAGAGAAAGGAAGAGGAATAGCGGGAAAGCGGGAAAGGAGCGTGTCATGGTTATGCCATGGAGCTGCGGCGAGAAAGAGGAGTGGGAGGATCTACTTATTCACGAGTCCCATGCCACCTCTTATTCTCGAAAAGGCTTGAAGGTGCACATGCATAAATGATGCGGATCCTCGAAAGGGCCGTCCCGTGGTCTGGGCCGTGGCTGCCTCGCTCGTTGGTAAGGGTGCGCACCGAGGGCCAAGTAAGGGCCGCATCAATAATGCACAGACCGTAAGAACGCCCTAAACATCCACGATCAGCCATTACGATTCCCAGAGGATCCTAAATGGCGTATCAGTGTCCTACGATCCCTGATGCCCGAGAAAGCCTCCTGAGCTTTCCTATCCGTTCTTACGGGCATTCCTATCGTGAATCTTCGTATATGAGATTTTCGAAGCTACCCACCTATCTTTTATCTCCGCTCGTACTTACTTCTAGAGAAGAATTCCTATTTTCATAATGGACAACCGCATTTCGCAAGATTGCCTTCCGCTCGCTATACGGATTAATAGAAGATCGTAAAGCGTAGCCAAGGATTCGTGTTTCGAACTTACAATTAGCGATCAAGGTCGACTTACGCGAGAAAGAAATTCTCTCGTTTAAAGGGCGTTTCCGCGATTTAGCACTCGTACGACTATTCGCGTCGCGGAGATATTCAGTTTTTATCGATCCCATCCATCTTGGAATCCGCGTGTTCCAGTTTAAGGTTCTTTCGTCTTAGTCGCGATTATTATGCACTCCGATGTAAGTGGAATAACGGAGAACGGTTACGCGAATATTTTTATCCACGAGTCAAACGGGTGTGCGCGTATCGACGCGCGAGGTTAGATCGCTATAAAATGGAAACGACAGCGAATTGGTTTTTCTCGTTGTCGTATCGACGCCACGTTTGGCTCGTGTTTTTGCAAAAGTAAATAAAAGTCGTCCTTCGCCGGTGTTATCGATCTTACGCGTCGTCGGTACCTGGAAGAGGTAAACATAAAGCGTATCGCGAAAAAACTTGTTTACCGTCCCGGCCCGGTACGTATAATCTTCCACGTCCGGTGTTATGCAACCAGTATTTCGATCGTACTACCCGCAGAACTCACGGAAGATAATTCGGCTCCGCGGAAGATCATTTGTAGCAGCCAGTGAGTATTTCATTAGCTTTTTCCGCTTCGCGAGTCGCCGACAAACATCTTTCTTGGTACTTAGGAGCTGGAAAGTAGGGAGAGAGAAAGGAAAGGGTGAGAATTCGGATCTTTATTTACAGGATGGATTACACAGGACCGACGGAGGGAAAGCGAAACACTGGCCCGCGTCTTGCTTTTACCGGTTATTTCTAACAGTCCTGGCCTCTGTCTACCTTTCTGCTTAGCCATTAAATTAAGCTAGCTTTTTCGGAGCCGTAGCCCTTCCGTGAGGCTAACTAAATTTGTCACCTCGCAACTGCCCCCGATTTTGTTAGCGAACGAAGCTTCCGATCCCTTTCCAAGTCCGGAAGTTTCCACCGCGCGGTAAATAAGCTTTAAATCACTTTCCAGGGCTTAGCGTTGGTGCCTTTTCTTGTAAAGTTCCCTTTGATGATCATTGAAGATCGTTATTAATCTCAGTCGGTATAAGTTTCTGTTCCGTCACGAAACGACGTGTAAGCTACGAGAATCGAATTAAAAAGGGTTTGAGATAAAAGATGTATCGAAATTGAAGAAACAGATAGCACTCGTAAAAGTCTTTCGAACGAATAAAATAAACTTCGAAGCGATGCGTCAAGATAGCCGCGAATCCAAGAAAGAAAATGACCAAGAGGTCGAAGTTTTGTAGCAAAAGAGAAATCGCACGTCTGTCTGACAAATAGAAAAGCCTTTCGATATCGTTCGAAGGCCAACGGCAATTCCGTGGCGGTGTAGGCGAATTGAATCGCGAAAAGGAAAACCAATCAGAAACGCAGTCGCGGAAGGAAAAAGGTAAATCGCTCGTTTAATCCAACCTGTCGAGAGAAAACTCTGAGACCGAACTTGACCCGTTTCTTTTTTCCTTTTCGTTCTTCTCTCTTCCCTTCGATCCGAAACGATGATTTCCCTTCGATCGCAGCCGATCATTGTTCTCTATAGCCGTGAAATATTTTTTGAGCTCGACCGTAACGACGCTTCGTCGTATTATTTATAACGGAGAGCTTAATCCTATCTCGTACCGTATACGCGGACGTATGGACGGGCAGAAGTAAGCCCGAAGAGCCATAACTTTTAATTCGATAAAAAGACTTTCAATTCGCATAAGTAATCGAACGAACGATTACCGTCGTCGTTCTTATCTCCGCTTTTTCGTGTTCGAAGTCAATGCGTTTAGCTTGATCGATCTTTACGAGTTTCTACTGTCATCGTGACGCGAGAGCGTGGAACGTATCAAATATTAACAAGCGAAGTTTCGTTAGCGAAGAGTACGATGGACGAGGACGCAATTACTCACGTCCGATTGAATTATTTATCGATCGATGAGTCGAATCCTGGCGAACCAAAAGAGAGTGAGAGAGAGAGAGAGAGAGAGAGCGGCCCGCAAAGAAGGGCTCCGTAGAAAGTTGCCGATGTCGGATTATTAAATTCCTTGAGAACCCATCGCGAATACCTATTCAGGAATCGATACATTCACTGAATATCTCAGACATGGAGAACACCCTCCGGCCAACGGAGGACCGGAGGACCGAAGAAAAGGATGGAAAGTAAAAAGAAGGATAATGCCTTTCTCTTACCCGAGCATGCTTTCTCGCGTAGAAACGATCGAAGTCTATCGGCGATAAATTAGCATTGTAATGCAGTAGATACTATTATGTCGTGGCACATGGCGCGAAACATCGACCGATAAATATATTTCGAAAATTTGGCGTGCAAACTAATTTTGCCATAAATAATAAACCCCTTCGTCTTTCTACCAAAGATCAAAGTAAAGCGCGTTCTACCTTATCGAAGGAAATAAAGCAGCATATTCTTGTCAGTACTCATCAAGTACATAACAATTTCAGTGAATTTATCAGGAAACGAGTTTCTTCGCTTTAATATCTTTCTCGAGCGAGTGAGTCTCGCAATATCACAATATTCCCAGGATTTATAGGTACCGCTTTCCGTATCCGACACAACGAGGAGAGTCGGAAGCAACGTTCTTGAAAAAGTTGAAGAGGGGTAAGAAATCGAAGAAAATGGAAGTAGAGAGAGAGAGAGAGAAGCCGCGCCGTTTCTCGTTTCTTTGTTTGATCCTAACTCGATTACGCATAAAAAATTGAATAAATACAGCGCAAGATGTTTGACGATGCAGAGACCCGAAGGAAACAGAGATTATCATGTCGACTTGGTGCACGGCCAGGATGGGAAGAGACATGGACGGGGAAGATACGAAGATAAAGAAATAAGAGGAAAGGATGAGTTTCTCGAGCGAAGAAAAAGAGAGATGGAAAGAAAAAGAAAGACCAAGGTAGACCCCGAGAGCGCAAGGTTCCTTCGGGGCAATAAGAAATATTGCTACTCCAAGTCGAGACGATGTCGAGCTTATTGCTGATTTTCCTTGGAAGCAGGACACGCGAAGCACCGTATCAAGAAGAAAAAGGAAGAAAACTTTTTTCTTTCCTCTTCGTTCGTCGTCCTTTACTCTCTATTACGCACACAGACCCGCGCGAGCTCTCCTCTCATTTCTCTCCTTTATTCCTCTCCAACGCGAGGGACACAGCTCGGAACATTCTCGATCGCGATCCGAAATGCTAAATACTCGCTCGAACAACGAACACGCGCGCGAAAGGACATTTATATCCAACTCCGTTCGAAACTGTTCGGAGTTTAATATTTTCCGTAGCCGACCTCGAAAAGGTTCCGCGCTCGAGGGTGGACGATAGAGAGATTCTATGCTCCTCCTCTTTCGAACGTCCCTCTATTAAGCGCGACGGCGTCTTACACGTATTCTTCGAAAACGGAAAGCGAATGCGAGAGTCGTCGAATCGTTCTCAACGGCTAGCAAGGAGGAAGGAAGGAAGGAAACGATATTTTCGATACCGCGAGCGAATGCAACAAAGTAAATAACGAAGTAAGAGGGAATAGATGCAACTGTGACAAGAAGGAAAGTTTAGTAGGTTCTAGGTGGTTGAGGATAGAGGCGGAGTGGAGGAGGATCGCTGGGGATCAGCCTCGACTCGGAACTGTCGCGTTAAGAAGAAAGTAAGGAGAAAAGTTTTGATGTTGGAAGTCGGAAAATCAAAAAGCCGCGAGGGAAAAAGGTGTTGGAAAGGAGAGATCGTCGTAACGAACTTCGCTAAAGGGATTAACGACCTAAAATCCTTCTCCGCCGTCGCTCCCTTGGCAGGTCTAGCTAGTCGTAGGGTTAAGGTTTAATTACACGGCTTAATTCCCTTAAGCCCAACGATCCACGGATGGATTGATGAAATTTCGTCCGCACGTTGGCCTAAGTTCAGGAAACACACGTACCGCATATATGTCTCTCAACGGATATAGGTATACGTCGATCTTTCATAGAATGGCGCCCGTATAACCCCGACGACACGGGCACAATAGAAAGGAAATAGACCGCTTAAATGTTTCATTCCATAGGAATCCTTCTCCGATCGAGCAGTTAGCTGAAATTGTTTAAGTCGTACAATCGAATCATCTTCTAATCGAACGACGCCTTGGGCTCGCATAAACTATGCATTTCCAATTTGTACTTGACACGATAACACGTTTTCACGAATCGACGGATTATCGTCGAATCTCTTTCCTCGGAATCGGACTGCGATAAAAGTTCTCGAAATAGCTCGAATCGAGAAAAGGATCTAGTTGCGCGTTACGAGGAAGAAAATATAAAAAGAAAATGGAAAAAAACGTAATTCCACGTTGAATCCATAATGTTGCGCATTGTCGTGCAAATAGGTTCGACGTACGCTCATCAAATGCACGCCTCATTATCGTGTTCACAGCCGATTACGTCGGGCCAAAGCTTCGGTGGGCTCGACGTTGCCACGCATATGATGTAATCGAGTTTCTAACCGTTCGTGACATTCGTTCGGGAGCCACGTTGAAGGTGACACGAATTAAAGTTCGATTCTTTCGCTCGTTTTCGAACCGTCTACTACCAAAATCACCCGAAAACTCAAAGATCTTTCTCCCCCCTTTCTCTCTCCCTTTCTCTTTCGTGGCGTTATCGAGGCATCGACGTTGCAAAGCGTTTCGACGTCAGGTACAGACTTGATTGTGGCATTCACGCGCGATTACCTTCTCCGAAACTCTCGCTCCATCGACTTTGACGCCGAGGTGTGCTGGTCGGTGCGTAAGGCGCGGATGGTGGCCAAGTTCTCGCGACGATAATGGAATCGCGCCTGTAACCGTGCTTGGTCGTGGCATGTACTCGGACTAAGGTCTCCATAAAGGCAAGTCGCGATGCGTTCCATTAAAACTTAAAATTAATTTCGTGCGAGGCTGATGACGCGCGGCGTCAACGAGCTTCAACTTCGAATCCAATCCAACTACACAAATTCTCTCGAAAACCTAGACGTCGTCGTTGCGGTTGAAGTGGCGAGAAAAGAGAAAGAAAAAGAGAGAGAGAGAGAGAGACAGAGAGGAAGAGACAGAAAGCATCGCGTCCTCGCGAGCTTTGAGCACGGCCGCGATGTCTATACCATACGTAAGAGGGTTGTAACAATGCAATTAAGCGTCGCATAAGCCGTCGACGAAATTACGCTTTAATCCGTGGTATACTGCGAGCGACAACGACGCGCGGTTTTCCCTCCTCAAACGTCCCGACCAACCCGCCTTCCTCTCCCTCCCTCTCTCTCTCTCTCTTTCCTGTGCACCTTTCAATCCGTATTTCCTCCCTCGCGTCTTCTTCCTTCTACCTTCTTTCGTATATTCTTTTTTCGTCTAAACCGCACACCTTTCGCCCGGCAGTTTCACCAATTTCATGGACCAGTCGCGGAATCGAGTCGACGTAACGCCGTAACAAAGCTAATTCCAACTCCGCGAACGGTCCTTCGCGATTTCGCTTCGGGCTTTGCGACGAGTGAGAGATCGTCTGCGCCCGCGCATCTTGCCATTTTCCAGAACGAAGAACGGGACTCGGAAAAGACAGAGATCGGCTGCTACGACGTATTTTGCTTCGTAGGTACGGAGGATTGACCTGAGAAAGAGTAACGTTGGTTCGATCGTTGACGTTTTATCGTAACAACGATTCGTTTGACGTCGCCGATCGACAAGTATCCGTCTGTTAGGAGGGTTATGCCCGACGTTACCTATCACACGTCTGTCGAATACGCATGTACGTATCTACGAGCTCGGTTCTACCGCATTACGCACAGTTCGCTCACTCATCGAAAAGCAGCAATATCTTCCCTTATAGTTGTTAGTTAATGAGCCGCTCTTCGACGCATTTAATGGTACGAACGGAAGCGGAGAATAATTTCAAATCGGCCGTATTCGCAATTAGTTACATGGTTGCGTTTTACTGCTGTATGTAATAACCGGAGCAGACCTGTACGCAGCAGTGGCACCCTAATGGCGCGATATAAATGGTGGGCAACGATATAATCGTATGCGAGAACCTACCTGGTGAGAGAGACAGAGTTAGTAGCTTACGTACACAAATATATACGTACCTATACGTACATATGTACGTATCATGTAGCAACATGGCACTTTCAGCATATTTGCGACCACACGCTACATTTCTACGAGTTGGCTAGGTTCTATATATCCGATATACGATAGTTCCGCGCGTGTATGTACGCGTATATGCATTGGCAAGGTAACAAACGAACAGGCGGCAGGTAAAACGTGCAACGAGCCCACGGGTTGCGAGAACCAGCCGAATGAATAATAGTCCGGGCGTGCTGCAAGTTCGCGGCCACGCAATACGTTACACCTCTGACAAATTGGAAGATAATCCGCGACATTCGCACGCGACGCTCTCGCGCAAGTGAACCAGCAGATCCGAACGTATTTCCGCGTGTGCATTTACAGACGTGTGTGTTCGTACGCGCCGAAGTCGGTAGATTATTTCGTTACTACCGCCGATCGGTTTGATCATTCGCACCGACGATAATAAAAGAAAAGCTACTTTCTTCTCGGCGAACCAAATTTCGACCGTAAAGTCTCACGTTCGCGATGGTGCGAGAAACTCGCGTATGCATCCGTCCGTTTCTATTTCTCTCGCGTCCAAGGAAAATTCGTTTACCGCTGCCTGATCGCTACGAAAGAACCGCTCGAGTTTTATGGAATATGGTCGACCGGTCGACGGGAAACATCGATCTATACGTTAACGCTCGAGATTACCCGTCGTAGAATAATTCAACGAATCCGACGGACCGACGCAAAAGAAATTAATACCTAATGAAACTCTTTGATTGAAAGAACGGGAAGAAAAAGAACGTCGAAGAAGGGAGGCGGCGGTGGTACGCGCGATATCGGAAACATTTTAACGCATTTTCCAGTAATTCATTTCCTCTGTCTCCTTCTCTCGAAGTTCGTTAGCGTTCGCTGGACGGTAACATCGGGACGAGTATTAAAAGTCTCTTTTATCGGCAAGTTTCGCTGTAATCGCCGACATCGACTACGTATAATCAAGGATTACTCTGGGGTATAATTCTATCTCGTAATATGGATCTTAATGGACACGACAAATATATTTCAACGGATTTATACAGTTTTCTTTTAATCACGCGAAATTGCGAGGGAAATGAAGATTCCTTGATTCGCTTGTCTTTCTCAGACGACCCCTTCTCACTTTCGCATTTCGTCGATTCGATGCCAAGCCGCGAAGAGGTCGGAGAAAAATGTTCGACTCGACACGATTAATTGTAGGACGATAACGCGTCATCGTCTACGTCTTGTTCGGTTCTCCTCGGCCTTTCGTAACGATACCTTGGGGTAAAGTTTAGCGACACTCGGAGCCGTTTATGCGTTAATCCTATAGTCCGTCGTTCGTAGGTATCGCGTAGTAAAGACATAAAGCCTCTCCTTTCTCACTCCTCTCTCTCTTACTTCTCCGGAATAAGGAACGATCCAGTCGAATCCCAATGGACGTAAAGGACGTGTCCAAGTATAATTTACAAGACTTAAGGGTACGGTTAATATCGCAACGAGCCCTTTAAGGCGGAGGAACCGATAATACGAGGAAGAACTCGCGGCGAAATCAAGTCACCGTGACCAATCGAGCGTCACCTGGTTTACGACTTTTCTCTCCGTAATCGAGGGACACCTTTGAGCTCCTCCTTATCTTATCTACGCGACGGTGGGGGAGAACTTTAGAGACTGCTGTAAAATCTAATCGAGGCACAACTTTTCTCTCTGGGATGAAAATCGTTAACGGTTATTAATAAATTTATCCCTTTCTTCGTCGTCGAAAATGCGCTCGCGTGTTCGTCGCGATTCTCTTGGCACGGGGAAAAAAGAGAAAGTTCGAAGGAAGGAGAGGCGTGCTCTATCACGCGATCGGTATGACCGTTTGGCACCGCCAGGTCGGTCATTTTCGAAAGCGTGTATCGTTCGATCGATTTTTCTTCCGTGGGAGCGGTAACGTCAATCGGCGATACCGTTAAAGACACGCTGCGTGGCCGGCAGCGTCATACTTGAAAGCACGCTTAACGCTTCGTTGCTGAGATAAAGAGTACGATCGAAACGAGTGCGTTTGGAACGGGGTGTGCGTGGTACGGTGAGCGCGGACCGATCGATAACGAACGAATGTGCGTTTGTAAACATCGAATAATATTTTGTCGAACGTACGTACACGAATCTTTTTTCTATATTTACGATCTCGGCTTCTCTACCAGATATGTTTACTATTGTTCCTTCAACGGATAACTTAAATCCACGGCTCAAAGTGTCGCAGATCTTGGACTCATTTCTCGAGATGCTCTTTTCTATCCTCCTTCTTTCCTCGTTAGCCCCTTCGCCAAAAACTTGATACCACCGAAAGGGAGTCTAAGAGGCTTAATCTTTCCTCCATTGCTCCTTTCTTTTCTTCCGTCGTCTATTAGCCGGGCGAAATGAGGAGAACGCGAAAGTGGAGGTTTACGGTGGACGTACTGCGAAGAAAGAGACTGATATCCAATCGATGGAACTAATATATCCGTGGAATCAGTCAACGTTCGGCGGTGTGCGTTAGCCCTCCTTGGCAGGAGCATTACCAAGAGCACCGATAGTAGCAGTAGCAACAGTCGTTGAGAACCGTGAAGAAGACGGGATAGGTATTAGGAAATTGAATCTGCTGGCTAGCTGGCTGGAGAACCAAGGGGATTCGTGCTATCGCTTTGTCTCGCCATTTCCACCCTCGTTCGCTTTCTCTCTCTCTCTCTCCTCTCTACCCCCCTCCACTCTCGTTCTTTCTAGGCTATCGTTCATGGCACGCCTCGCTGAACGAAAAGACCGTTCTGGCATTCCTTTTTCGCCAAGGTCCGACATATTGTGCGGACTACCATCGGTCGGCCACCAGTCACCAATGCGTTACTTGGTTCAATCGGTCATCCATCAAGTCGTCATTACTATGACGGGTCTAGACATTCGACTCCTTGTTCCAGACTTCGCGCTTCGGTGATCGACGAAAAGACTTCTCTATTTTTCTTTTTCCTTAGAGTTGATTCGGAAAAATGCCGCCGGACAAACATCCGACATAATCGAATAGCTTGGATCAGGAATACGCCGCGAGTGTTATCGAGAATCAATCTCTATCGTTATCCTGGTAGATCACGCGGCGATCGTAGACAAATCTGTGTTAAAAGGCGAGAGCGAAAAGGACGAGCGAAGTAGAAACGGGAAATCGTGAGTAACGGAGGAGAACGGAACGAATATCCCAATCTCGGTTGGTGTCCTTCGGGCGTCGCGGCGTCTTTCGTTTAGGGATAAGCACGTCGTAGGTCAGCGGCCCTTCGTGCGAACGCAACGGGCTAGGAATCGACGGTCTCTCTTGCACAGAGAGCAGTCTGCACCAACGGCAACGACGATCCTGCGTTGCAACCGCAGTAAGAGAGAAGTATTATTATCCGGGGAAATCTAGCGAGCTCACCCTCGAGATATCGGATCGGTCACGTTCCAATGGAGCTGCCCGTGGAAACGGCCGGAAACTTTCTCTGCCTCGTGACTACTCGCTCGGCCCAAACTTGTTCACCGCGCGCAAGAGATACGTAGTTGGAAAAAGCTGCGGATGATCCACAGGTTCGTGACAAAATTTCGTTTGAAAAATTGGACTCGCTCGTGAAATTCTTTCTCGCGTTTACAAATCCATCGATCGACTTCGATTCTCGCGTTGAAAACTCGCTAAAAAGATGACAGACATCGCGTGCAATATTTGTCGGAAGAATCCCTGGCGAGGCGGGCCTTTCGTAAAATATGCAGGAGACTTCCTCCGGCCATCCATCACGAAAGCGTAGGCACGCTAACGACAAAGACAATACGAAGGGTGTTGGAACACGAAATTTACTTTGGCGCGTCGTACATCATGAGCCGCCAGAGTAATGAAGAAAATCCATACTGTAGAGCCGCGGCTTTGTTTCTTAATCCGAAGATAAAACAGGGACACGGCTGCGTGCACGAGTGAAATGGAGCGAACATCAAGATAAAGTAGCTCGTATTTCCGTGGAGTAAGAAGGATCGAACGTGCTATAAAATCCCGAGGCTGGCTGCAAGCTCGCGAGCTCTCCTCATCTTCCGCCTCTTAGATCCTTTTGTGTTCCGTGTGAGATATCGACGTGCGACGCGGGACGCGAGAAACTTTCGCATATTGGAAACAAATAGAATTGTATTTAAATCACGAATACTACTACGGTGCGGTAAACGGATACGGTGGGAGTTAGTTTTTTCTCTTTCATCGCAAAATACAAGGATTGCCCGCATCTATCTGCGTTCGTTATTGATATCTCTGATATCGTATAACACGTACGCTCGAGATTCCGCGCGCGTGCGTGCGCTGTGCGCTTCGATCTTGGGGAAAAACAAAAAGCGTTACAAAGAGGAAATGAAATTCATGCGGCTTCGTCTCGCTGACAAAAGAGCCGGACGGACGATTTAATATTCAGCGCGTAGTTCTAATTTAATGAGAGCGAGATAATAACAGGAGCAGATAGCAGAATAATTGAAGGATATCGAACGAAAGCGGCTTTATTCGGGCGTTGAACGGCGGTCAATTAAATTACAGGCGGGACGGTGAAGCGGGTGGGACGACGGTACGACGAAGCGATACGTGACTTACAATAATTGATAGAAACAATCGTCGTGTAAAGCGTCATCGGCGTCACGTCACGTCGACTCGTGTCGGCTCACGTCACGTCGACTCGCGTCGGCTCACGTCTGTGCCTTTCGCGCTCGCACGTGACGGCCATTCAGGCTGGCTACTCGGAATAGGGAGACACAGTGTATCGCACCAATCGCAAGCCTATTCGTTTCAAACTGAGCTCGAACACAATGCCCGATAAAGTTTAGATTTCCGAGCGTATCGCCTAACCTCGTTTCTCTGTCTCTTTCGTTCGTTGCGTCGGTTCGTTCTTCGGGCGAATCCCAAATGAAATTTGTGACGAACGTGCACGGACGATGAAAATAAAAGGACGCGAGTTTCTTTCTTTCCTTTTCTCTCTTTTTTTTCCTTTTTTCTTACTCGATAGAGCACCATCGATACCGACAGGTACACCAATTATCATCGATCGCGGGTGCCGACCGATCGTTCCGACGACGTCTCCGAATATGGGGGATATGGAGATTTATTCGCGTCAAGACGAATATCACGTTATATCGGAGAGAAAAGTACGAAGAAAAATAGGATATGGGGTGCTGCACTCGAGAGCTGGTACGCGTACGGTGGTGTATAATGAGAGCGCAAAACTCTGACGTAACCGCATCGTTCCGTCTTCGGTTACTCCGTTTCCACGTACGTGCTAGATGGAGATGGGTGATCTTTCTTTCGCACTTCGTTGCGTCTTACTTTTCCGTTTGTACTGACCACGAGCTACGGCTATGGGGAAAAATAAGATCATTTGTCTTACCTTATCCTTTACTCGGTTTTACAGCATTGTACCAACCTTATTTACGTCCACGGAATGAGATACATATTTTCCATGTATATACGCGCGCGCGCACACACACAACGGAAGATACGACGAAACGCTTCCAAAAGAATGGCAAGGCGAAAGAAGAGTAAAACGAGAAGAGTATACTTCAAATACATATGTATCTACCACGCTGCTATCTCTTGAGATAAATTAATCTCTTCCTAGCCGTGTCTTTCGTGGAAACTTTAAAAACCTTCGTGGAAGAAAATTGTCTCCGTGATAACTTGAAATTATTACGTCTGTCCGTCGTTTGTTCGCTCGTTCCCTTTCTCACGTTTTCCAGCCACAAACTTCCGGCCAGGTGACCGATCGGAGCCATACGTTACTAGGAAATATGTTTTGTGGTCGATGACGTCACGTCTCATATTGGCATAACGGTACACCCAGATATAATCGTAGAATTAGAGGATAGAGAGATGGCAATACGTTTGCGGTCAGCAGTCACGTTCGTTCTTAATACTGCACCCTTAAGTCCAGCAGTCGCTTGCCGACGATTAAAAGCACTCGTCCTCTTGGCTATCAATAAGAGGAAATCGTCTCACGTGCGAGCGAGCATTTTGCCGCAAGTCGCACTCGCAAAAGCTCCCGAAAGTATCGAGAGTCTTGCTTGCGGGGCAGGGGGAGAGAGAATCCTATTATTATTTCCTCCGCGAACGTACGATCGCATGTAACGCGGAGACGTTGCTCGCCTAACGAGGACTCCGAACGTAAATCGGTTAGAGCGTAAATTGAATTAAGATGTATAACGTGCCTGTTGCGAAGCAATCACTGGTACGCGATAAACGCGAACGACCAAAGTCGTCGCCTTTTCGTAAGATCGATGAAAGAGGTACGGAGAATTTATAACTTTCGTGCGCGCGAGGAACGAAGAGCGCAACGAGATAAAACGGAAGCTTACAAAGCTAAAGAGTTTAGTAAATCCCTATCGTCCATTCGCGCGCTCGTTCGATTAATATTTGACACGTGTGTCTCTACGTTGCAAGCACAGGAACGCGTGGACGGTCGCGCAAGCGCGCGCACATATAACGGAACTCGAACGCGCTCCGCTAATAAAATTTGAATTTACGATGATGCGTCACGCATCGCGTTATCTAGTTTTCCGAACCACTACGGCACAAAATGATGTGTCGCAGCCATTGTATTCGAGTTAAACGCAAAGCGAGATAGAGAGAAAGAGAGAGGGAGGCGCGATAATTGTTTCCAAATGACAACAGCGGCAGCACCCAAATGACGGTTTTGAATATCGATGGCCATTGTTCCGTAGTATACGCGGAGTGCGTAAACATTTCCGTGTCTGCCTGAAAAAGATAGGGGCTCCGTAAATACGTGACTTTCTGGGTTCATAGCACGATTTCGATATTCGTGTAAAATCACGCGACACTTTCTACATCAAATTATAACATCTTGGAAAAGTTTTTCTAGATATGCCGTAACTCCGGTGTACTAATTCATTCTTTCGGAGGAAGAAAGTTCGGAAAGAAACATAGAAATAGGATTAACTTATTTGCCAAGTCTATATTTGCTGGAAAATGAAAGGAGAGAGAGAGAGAGAGAGAGAGAGAGAGACCGGCTTCTATCGTGTATACCCACGTGTCCCAAGTTAACTGATGTTATCCTTCCTTCGGATATTTGTACAAAGGCCTACTTACACAGTTCGCCTAACGAGGATCGACTCCAAGATCGTTTCCGCATCCGTACACGTTTTCGGTGGGCCGGCACGAGAACGTTCCGTTTCCTCGCGAATGTAGGAAGCAGCTTTCAGCTCCCCGATCTCTCCACCTTACTCGCACATTTTTCATCTCCTCTGGAGTCTCTCTGCGAGATTTAACGGTTCGCGGATTTGTCAAAGCGCCGGCTTCGCCGCCGTTTAAAGGGAAGGGGACGTAACCCAACAGGCGTAAAAGAAGAGAGAGATCCGGGTAGTCCGCTGCGTTATCATAACTAACGGCTTCATCTGCATAATTATCCGAGGAAAATGTGTTATCTAGCCATCTACCACGGCAGGCCTGACTGCTCGACTGGTTGGTTGGTAGAGAGTACCCGGGGCTTTCGAGTTTCAAGACTTGGTGGAACCGGTCCGGACCTAGGCTGAGCCTGTCTCCTCGGGAATGAAACCAATTACTTGGTGACCCCCTCGGGCCAGCGTGTTTGACGGAGAGAGACAGAGAGAATCGCAAAGATAGGAAATAGAGGGAAAGAGAGAAATTGTGCAGGGAATCGTCAGAATTGGAGGTGCTCATGAAACTACGGAGACAGGTAGTAGATGGAAAGGATGGAAGGTAGTGGAAGATCTAAGTACGTCGGTATAAACGATTAGGGAGAGAAAGATAGACGAGTGGTGGTGGAGGATTGGAATCTCGTCTCAAGACAAGCACGAACATCTCGATGCTATGCTTTCGATTCTCAGACGCGGAAAGCGCATTAATTAATTAGCGAGACGTCTATCAATAATTGCTGCCAGCGGCGACGGGAGTTTCCTCCTGTTTAAGGGAGAGAGAGAGAGAGAGGGACTTTGTGTCGTAGGAAGCGAGTACCAAAGGTATGTATAGAATCGACGGCGTTTCGAAGAAGACACGTTCACTCTTCGAAGCGCATAGTTTAAGTGGCGAAGCTTACGATGATTCAACTATGTTCGGGATTGGATTAATAGTCCCGTCGCTGGTTGCATCCGTTGAAGCAATCGTCTCGTTTGTCTCTTGGAACACGCGTTCGATCTCTAAAGCATAAATATCGATCTCTTAGCGTTTCGTAAAGTTTCAGCTCGTCCGATATGAACGAGACTGAACAAGCGGAAGTAAATCGAAAGTGACGAAAGTAGAGAGACGTATTTTGGGTGTATTGAACCCTGATAATTTAGCCTCTTCGCTGGCCTTTCCGGATCTCACACGTTGATACGGTCTCTCTCACATACGAATGTTTTGGATCGATGTTATCTGGCAGTTTCGGGTGAAGGTTGGAGGAAGGTCGAACTTCTCCCTCCATCCGAATCGTGTTCGTTTCCATTCCCCCTACACTCGGCCCCATATTCCTCGCCCGGAGCGTGGAAATGGGAAACCCTCGAAATATCTGGGCGTGAGTATCTCCCTGGGGCGTTGGAGAGAACGAAAGGACGATAAAGCTGGTGGTAAAAAGAGAAAGAGAGAGAGAGAGAGAGAGAGAGAGAGGGAGAGAGGAGAATCTTTCTCAAAAAGCAGTTCGTCCGTCGACGCGATTTCGAAAAACGAGTGCCGCGGGGAAAGGTGGCGAAAGAGGACCAAGCAAGAAAAAATAATTTTACCAGAGAATGATCCGTTGGAATAATTAGAGTTGGTATTTTTCCTAGAAACGTCATCGCGTTTATTCCCTAATAGCCCAACCGATATAACGGATCTGTATTATATCGAAAGGGACAAAGGTTCCCAACGGAAAACTTATGTCGTTCTATCGTCCCGGCGAATTAAGCAACCCCTTCGACTTGCACGTTCCTTTGATACTTTTCCTTCGTTATTAACACTGTTATTTCCCAGCTGTTATTTTGGACAGAAGTTATCGGCAGCGCCTTACGAGGATTTAGTTTTTGTCGGTCCTTCGATTTAATTTTTTCTACGATATGATCATTGAATCAGTCGTTAAGGCACATCGGCGGTGTACAGCGCTGAGAACGAAGAGAGAGAGAGAGAGAGAGAGAAGACGATTGACAGTGAGAGACGTGCGTTACGGAAAATACTGAAAGAGAGAAAGGAGCTGTAGAGCGAGGAAAGTGTTGAAAGAAAAACCGTGTCTGTTCGCGAGCGATAAGCCATCCCATAGAACAGCCTCCGCTGCCTTCTGCCATTCTCGACTGCCTTCGGCTTCCGCCGGGTAGCTCGAAAACCTTCGAGATCACCTCTCCCTCGCGGTACTTTACGACTCTCAATGTGCCAACTGCCTGCCCTAGATCCACCGGTCTAATCCCGAGCGACCCCAGGAGACTTTAATATGAATTGCGTTCTGATGGTACTCTTTATTCCTGAGATACGATATGTCGATACTGGAGATTATCAGTTTTTTAGCCCCGGTCTCTTTGTGGTACTCGCCGTTAGAATTTATCCAAGACGACAGACCGCGCTCTTTGGATATTGGCCAAAAGCCCAGATTTAAGATTCATTGCCGGAGTAAAATCAGTCAAAGTTACCTCGCTCGTTGGATACTGCAACGTACGCGAGTTCGAGGTATAAGATTATAAACAAAGTCTCGCTCCCGAAATAATTCTACCATCATACGTCTCTGCGTCATTCTTCGCTGTTGGACACGATCAATTATCCCAAGTACGTTCCTGCGTTACGCGGTAATCAGTTTCGTAAGGACTTTCCAAGTTCTATCCAGACAACCCATTTCGTACGCCGTACGATGGTAGATACGAACACGTTAAAGATTACAACGCTTTACTCACTCGGTTAGGATCGTATCCACGGACTTTACTCGTAAAGAGAACTACTGTCGCTGACTCGACCGGATTAGAAATGGTAACTAAGCCGTTAAATTGCCAAACAAACGAGAGGAAAGGATATGGCCGAGGTACGGCCGGAAGCTCTCATCGCGGTTACGATATGTCCGCCGAGATCATCGTTCCAATACAAATTGATGTTCTCTCGAAACTTTCAAAGATCTAACCGTTCTGGACGAGTTTCAACGCGAACCAAATTACTGATCGAGATCTCGAACGTTAAACCTCCTTCGTTTCTCTTGCTGTTATTTTTTTGTTGCCTCTTTCTTTTTGTTTTTGTTTTTTTTTGTTTTCTATTAATTGCCGTTTAACGCCTTTGTCTGGCTCGTCGAAAATCCTTTAAAATCCTTTAAAGCTTCGAGCGTCTACTTCCAAACAGCCATTCGACGAGGTCTTTGCTTTTACGGTTACGATGCTTGCATCGAACACAAAACGAACAGATCCTGCCAGCGGGAATCCTTCTTCTTCCGTTATCGATATTTATAGAGGCATCTACATATTGCCAAACATATTGAGTCCCGGCAAATGGCCGCGGGCACGTGCGAAACTCCTGAATATTCAAGGAGGTAACGAAGCAAAGTTCGTTTGCGTTAGCATTGGCTCCGGGCACTGATACACCTTCGGGTCATCAAGCAGTGCCTTATTACCCGATTGCATATTGAGCAGCGCTCGAATTATCTTCGCTTGCGCCCTCACGTTCACGTGGTGGGATTATTCCTTGCGATTTTTGATCCGATTATAACTTGCTGACGACTATATCCGCAACGCGATATGCATAATAACATCGAGACCATATATGATAGCTTTGAGAAGTGTCTACCAGAAAATTCGCAGACTTTGCTGATTGAACAATTTTATTTTTAGTCGAGTTACAAACTCGACTGCGTGTCTTTATTTTCTTTATTTTTTTTTCTTTTTTTAACATCGAAGCGTTTTCAACATTACGAACGAGCGAGATCGATACCTCGGCGAAGAATTCTGATTTTCGGCACAGTTTACGGGATCAACTCGAGCAGAGCATAGTTAATTCGAAGAAACGAGCCGGCCTGAATTTAGCGTGCGCTGATGAGAAAAAAGGTCCGACGAGATAAGGAAGAATTAGTAATCGTGAAAAAGGCGAGCTCGTGCACTCGCTAGATCGTTCTCTTCCCCTTTTTCTCTTAACGCTCGTTCGTTCTTTCTTCGTTATCTCTCGTATACGTCAAGACGATCTTGATATACTACCTAGAACGTTGCCAAACGTTACGTTCGTTACCGACAGCGTCTACGAGCCTTGTGCATGAGACGGAGTAATTATCGCGCGAAAGACGCCCTTCGAAAAGGGGCTGGTTTTCTATCTTTGTCTCTCTCTCTCTCTCTCTCTCGCTCGCTCGCTTCATCTCCACAAGACATGTGGCATAATTTTTGTCCGAAATGGCGTGAGTGCACGCGTATATAATTTGAAGTTACGGTTAATGAGTACGCGAGGGTCGTGGCGTGGGCTTAACACGAACATAAAAAAGGAACAACGAAGAAGGGAGCAAAAGAAAGGAGAAGGGAGAAGCGGCAGAAGAAATTCGTTCTCTTTTCTAGATTTCGAGTGCATTTTCCAAGCATTTATAACGCTGTGTTGATTGCGAGTAAGAAGATGGTCGACGTATTGAAACGAAACTTTAACGAACGATTGACGCGTACTTTCCCTTTTCCTTTTGCTTTCATTTGAACAAATCAAGGAATAACACGTAGTGTTCTCATCGGAATAGGCTGTTTATTATATTCAAGCGAGAAACATCCAAAAAGCATATTTCTCTCTATCGAGTCAATTTCATCGAGCTAAAAATACAGCGTACCGATCCAAAGTGGACAATAGTTTACAGATAGAAGCCAGGCGATGAAACTTTCAGTTTTCAGCACAGAGTTCGAACCCACAGACGGTATTTCTAGAAAAACGACAAGGAGAACAAAAGGATAGGAAGAGAGAGAGAGAGAGAGAGGACGAAGTGACGTGCGGAAGAGGAAAGTTTCGAAATGGTCGCGAGTCCTCGCGCGAAAAATATTGCCGGGCATCCATCTTGGACCCTCATCAAGAGGGGTCTCGGAGGGTCTCTTCCAGTCGTTACGGCCTGTCACGTTGGGTCACTCAAGGGTCAACGACACCCGGAGGAGCTCTCGCAGCTCGTCGCTCATTCACGGCCGAGTTATGGGGCTGCCTGCCGGCCACGCTGTTTTCGCAATTCACTTTTAATACGTCTCTGGGCGCCGTCATTATCGTCTGCCGCCATGTGCAAATTGTTCGTGCCCGTTTTCTGTATGGGTATATAAACGTCCTGGACAATCGTGACCCTCATATGAAGCATTAAATACAGCCAGGACTGCATGTGCAGCGAGACGTGCAACATCGGAGACTGCGCCTGTTAATATCGCAAACATACGAATCTAGCTTTATGTACTTTTATCATCCACCTTGAATTTTTAATTATTTCTTTTCTTACAGCGGGCAATCGGCTACAGAGAGATGGTCGATAATGTATCATTCATGTCTAGAGATTAACAAAGAATGTTAAGTATAAAATGGTTTTTAGATGAGATTTTTAGAACCGATAAGATCGCGAATAACACTCTAAGGTGTTTTAATAATTTTGTATCTGGCACGATCGCAAATTATCTCGTTGATGCACGAGCAAAGCTGTGAAAGTTTTATTTACATAATTAAGTAAGTAATCCTCCGGTAATCACCTCGAAACTTTATTCCTTTGATAAGGACTACCCCTTTCGGTCGTAGATGAGGGTTAATATAAAATAAATAGAGGTACACAAAATATTGCTACTTCGTTAAGAAGTATAAGATACTTTTGATTGAACTCGCTCTTAGCGTTGACCTCGAAAGATCGAGCAAATAGAAGGCCCGGCCGTCCTTCGAGTTATAAGATAGCCTTTGACCATTTCTCTCCTCCGCCACGAGCGAAAGTAATAACGCTCGAAAAAAATACCCTTCCCTTCGCATTTTATTATTTTATCTCGAGTGGCTCTGCTACATTAACGATATAATGAGCTAAAAAGTATATAACGACAACTGTTCAAACAGGAGGATGGATCGATCGTCGGAATGCGAAATTATTCCATTTGGTATGGCATAGAGTAAAAATGACAAAAAGGCCGATATTCGAGTCGAAAATCGAACCAAAGATAAAACAAACATTATCAAAGACCATTTCCGATTTTTTTTTCGAACTCAATTTCACGCGTACACTTTCAATGAAAAATGGAAACGCAATAGTGACTTCGTTTCTACGATCGTAGAGTATCAACGTTCCGATCGAGCTTACGAGAAGAACGTTTCGGATCAAGCACCCTCGCAGGTTCCCCCTTCGTTTGTTCTCTCTTCAACCCCGTTTCCACGCTTTTGGGCCAATGTGTTTTCGAACGAGATGCTCGGCACTCGCTCGCTCGCTCACTCTCTCTCTCTCTCCCTTGCCCTCTCCCGCCCCCCAGAAAGTGGACGAATCGATATATGGTGGCTAGCAGCGCGCACTGCGCTATACGGAAAAGTGGATTTCGATAACCTAGTGACGCTCTATTGCATTTTTATTCAGTTTCACGGGCATTAAGCGGCAATCTGATTACGACGCGTCGCGGTGGATGGAACGGCAAAGTGATTCGGCTAGGGAAAAAAGATGTCGAACAAGAGCATCGAGTCTGCAGAAACAAAACATGGGGTGAAACTAGTTGACATTTCGTAGGTTCGGTCATTGTCGCGACTTCTTGAGAAAAATAAGCAATGGGCGACGTACGATAAAAGTTTCTGTCTGAACGTTAATATATTTGGCATAGCATAGATAAAATAGAATGCGTTTATTCTAACGCTAAGTAGCAAGTAGCCAAGTACGACCCGCAAAATTCAATCTTTCTTTTCTTTCGATCGTTCGGTTCTCGTCTAATAACACGTATGCCTTAAATCCGTGGATTTTGTAAGAACCAACACTCTGGCGATCGATTATAATTTTCACGATGATAAACGTGGTTTATCGGAACACGAACAAGTGGTCGTTAGATACCGATGCGAGCTCGTAGACCGTGCGTGCGAGCGATGAGAAAAGATAGTAGAAAAATAGTGCGTAATAGAGAGTCGAAAGAGAAAGAGGGAAAGAAGGATAGAGAGAAAGAGCAAAATCGAAGGAGGGTGGCAGGGATAGTAGAAAATAGAGGGATGAACGAAGGCGCGAGCAGAGGCAAGAGGGGTAAATATTACATAAGATAGTATCCCTCCCTTTTCTCTTTGGCTGCAGAACCCGAAGATATGTCCCTCCAAGTCGATATCAGTTGCCCTCGATATCTACCTCCGCCTCTCTCTCTCTCTCTCTCTCTCTCTCTCTCTTTGTCTCTCGTTCTCCCGCTATCTCTCTTCCGTACCCTCGAGCCAACGACGATGCCATCCTGACAGCCTCTTTCCCAAGGCCTACTCCCACAGCTATCATCTTGCTCTCTCCTTCGTCCCTATATAAAGTAAGTGCCCGTAAGATATTTCATCTACCTACGCGGCAAGACACAAGCACCCCTCTCTAACCGTTCTGCCCTAATTCCAACATCCTCGAATTAAGGGTACGAACGTGAGAAAGCACGTATCACGTACAAGGAATTCCTCGTTCGCAGGCCGATCCTATAAGATGCGCGATGAAATTAATATCGAATATATTTTTTCTTTATCTCGCGAATAGTCGCTTGTGTTTCTAGCAAGTAACTTTGTAGTAAATAGTCAGACCATGAGTGTGACGGCACTTGTCTTATGGATTTGAATGTCGTTGCCCTTCGAACATAGGGACGGAGTATAAAGAGAACGCAACCTTTGCAATGACGACTGTATTATAGTCTAGCTCGCGGTCAATATTCCCACCCACGTTGCTTGTATTTCCGATCCAACAAGTTTCTATGGAAATTACACCAGGGTTTTTCTCGACGTGGAAAAGTATCTGTCTATATTTCAAGGGTAGATCTTATTTTTTTCATGTTCGAGAATCGTCATTGCTCGTTACTAATCGTTGTCGGCCACATCTTGACGTATCTGAACATTGAGGATACGTCAACGGCAAATTATCACTTGTTTCTTCTAGCGTGACAAAGAAAACGAGAAAAACTGCACCTGACCTCGGTTGTTGTACCGATATATCTCCCTTTTCCTTTTTGCATTCAACGATCGTGGACTTGAAATAAAAAAAGAAAAAAGATGACATTATGACTGCACGAATGAACACGAGTCTCGCGTTTTCCGTCCTAATGGATCTTACTATTCGGTTAAACGCTCGACTAATCGTTCGACTAATCGCTCGTTTAACGTTTTGCTGAGATTTCTGGGATCGTGTAAATCGATCGACTTTGGAATAAGACTTTTTGTCTTTTTCGAAAGAAAGCGTTACCATCGATTAGCGTTTAATTGTACGACATTGTAATTTGCAGCGTTTAATATTTAATAATAGAGTTTATTTTCAAAAGGGAGAACGGAGGATACGGATATTATATTATTTTTCAAGCGACATTTAGCCTTCCTCGAAGTCGTAATTTACGTGGTGCATCCACTTCCGCTCGTCCGCTTGGTACGAACTCTAGACGGATGAAAAGGACAAAGGTCTTGAACACCTGACCTCGGCTTGTTCCTTCCACCCCCTTCATCTTTTTTTCTTTTTTGCCGACGGTGCGATAGCGGCGACGTAATCGCGAGAGAAGAAAACAGCAGACGGACGGACGATTCGCTACGACGACGACGAGGACTACGACGACGACGACGACGACGACGACGACGACGACGTAGGGAGAACTCTAGTTTTCTCTCTCTCCCTCTCTCTCTCTGTCGCTTTTTTGTGTGTTAGCCCACGAATATACACGCAGGGGCAGAACCGACCGCGTACATAATGTATGAGTGACGCGAAAGCCCGTCATTTCAAGCCGCACAGCCGCTTTCCTTTTGTGACATCGATCTGGTGGTATCTCAATAATTCAGTGCGGGAACGGCGCAAGGCGTACAGTAGTAGCACGACGACCACTGGCAACATCGACGGTACCACCACCATCAACCTCCACCTCTATCTTCTATCCTCTATCCTCATCCCTTCCATTCTCTGCTTTTTTTTCTTCTCCGTCTTCCTTTTCTTCGACACGATACACTGACCAGCGATGCCAGCGAGCAACCTTTCTACCTTATTTTTCTTTCTATCTCTTTCCACTTCTTTGCCAACCTTCCATATACGGCGATCCTAGTAGGAACGTTCGAGGTTAACAGCGCTACAGGCATCTCCTCCGTTGCCTCGCTTCAACGACAACGCCAACCCTTCTTCCTTCCAACGCATTTACAGAACGACGCATACACATGCATTCGAGTACGCACTGACGAACACCTTCTCACCACGGTCCGTCGGGCACGCGACCTCGACAATGCCACCCCTTCGTGTCCGGCTGTCACTGGCAAACGAATGGCTATGGGGTAACGACAAATTAACGCCAAGAGCCTCCACCGTCCGCTCTCGATACACGCGTGCACACGCGTTCTTCTTTGCTACGCGAGAAGCTCATTATTTGCCCGGATGATTTTGCGAAACAGACATCACCTTCCTTGAATTATAGAGAAGAACGATAATTTCATCGGCAAGCCAGACGATTCAAAGAATTCGTCGCAACCGAATTTTTCAGACTAATTTCAGAGAAAATATCTTTCTTTCGCGGGTAGCTTATCGTAGTAGCATGAAAGAGAGAAGCTTGAAAAAACGCGTTATCATATTGCAATCGAGTTAGTCCCTTTCTAAAAATAGACTGTAGTTTATTTTTTTTTTTTAAATCCTGAATAAGGTGGTGTAAAAATAAGGTTGCTTAGATGCAGGAGTTAAGAGGGGTGTAAAAAGGTATTGTCGGGAAAAGCGCATTATACGATCGGACACTCGTGCGCTACGTTCGCGCTATTTGACGTCATTAAAACTTTCCGATCGATAATTGCGATTGCTCATCGCAAACTCCGGAACGTGGTAAACACAGGCTACGCCTTCTAATTTGACGGGTACCTCTGTTTTATCTACAATTTTCTTAACTGTGTCGAGGAGTGTGGACAAAGTGATATCGCGTGACGTTACCTTTATCCCACCTTCGATCGATATTATACGTATATGTTCTCGCGAAAGGAAGAAAAGAGAAGGATGGAAACGTTTAAATATCCCTTGGGTCGTATTAAACGTCTTTCTCATGGGCATCGCTCTTTACATTATTGTAAAATATCAGAGTTACCAGCGTATTATCATATCGTGCAAAGAAAAATTGAAGTAACTCGAAAACTTTTATTTCCAATAAATGAAATGAAACTGCGAATGGTTAATCCATGAATTTTTCGATAAAACGAATTAAAGGCTTTGTTGATATAACGCGAAATAAACTAATCCGATCGAGAAAACGTTCTCAAAGGTGTTTTTCGTCTATTGTTGACATTTGAAATCTCCGTCTTGTCTCACTTTTACCTTCGATGACAAACCAATTACGTATCTCATTGAAAGTATCGTAACGTTTAGAAGGTCACGACAATAACGTCGCTCGACGAGCATCAGTATTCCGGCAGCGTTCGAATCGAGAGGTCGCCGTTCGAGCGGAGTTAATGTTCTTAGCGAACTTGTAATATTATTACGAATATTTCATTAAATAAATACAAATCGTTCGAAGGTATACGCTGGTAAATAAAGAAAAATAAACATGAAAGCTCGTTTTCATTTCAGCTCAGCTCGAATTACGTATAGTTACAATACGAAGTTACGAATTTTCTATAATTGAGGTAATTCCTCGATGTATCATCGAAGAGGAACTACTCGACGAATATGGTAAGGTGCTTAAAGTTTTACCTCTCTTTTACAAGCTCTCATAAATTTATTTTCCCGATGGTTATAAATATAACGATCGTCGACGATAGAAACGTATATGGAAATCGGGTTACAATTATCTCTCATATTAGTTCCCATTATACGAAAACATACTCTACCGTAAATTGTTAGTAAACGTTCCATCTCTAAATCCTATTACAAACGCTCGTGCTATGAGTTGTAATCGTCGTCAATGATGACTTTCGTTATCCAAAAAGCTTTCGAAAAAAAATCAAATATACAAATCAATTGGTAAGAATTAGCGCTATTCGAGGTTATAACGAAATATATTTATTCGTGCCCGAATAAATTTCCCCAAAGAAGATTTGAACGTGTAATGTTATATCTGATCTTTCGCCGGAATGCGGATAACGGAATAATATTAATATCGCGCATTTGTATATCGTGAAATAGAGATCATTGTACTTTGCTCGACCGGTCCGACTTTTCATGCACCTGGTCTCGAAACTTCCCCTTCCGATTTCCACGCTACGATACACCTTTGAATAAAGTCGCCTATGTCCGATAACTATTCTTTCCCTTTCTCGAACAGATCGCTCGACGGAAAAAAAAAGAACAAAGTCAACCATTTTCGCGCTTCCATAAGATCACGTCAGATCTTATCGAAATTGACTAATTAATAGGACGCAGAAATATTATATAATTAAAGAATACCAGGTTGAAGAAATTTTGTTCGTGTATTACAATACACCCTTGTTGAGATAGTTGGATAAAGAAAAGGGATGTGAAGCAGAGGTAAACTTTCTCGCGATATTGAGAAAAGTATGCTCTCGGAGTAAATTAACGCAACGAAATTAAGCGGAGAAACAAAACGAAAGGAAATCGGTAGAAAACTGGAAGCGACGCTGTAAGATAAAGGTCAAGAGTCGTTTTAGCGAGAAGATAAACGAGTACAGCGATCGAGAGGAGGTAAGCAAAAGTTTCGCAAAGACGACGGATAAAAATTGAAGCCAAGTAGAGAAGGTAAAATGGATAGAACGAGCAAGGAGGATAAGCGAGAGAGAGAGAGAGAGAGAGAGAGAGGAGAGAGAGAGCGTAGAGGGCGCTGAAGAGTCACAAAGTGAAGGGTCGATGAAGCAAGTAGGTAAGGGCAACGAGTTATGAAGGGTCGCTAATCGCGGACTTGGATACCGGGAAACCGGGTAAAAGGGGCCGCCATGGGTCGAGGGTTCCGCTCTTCGTCCACCATCGTATCCGCCTCGAACGTTCTGCTTTTCTCTCTCTTTCTCCTTTACAGCTTATACGGTGTATGAATAACATTTCCCTCTCTCTCTCTCTCTCTCTCCCCCTACCTCTTTCTCTTTCTCTCTTTTGACATACGTATCTTCGATAATATCTTCCGTGATCAGATTTCGCTATATGTTTCGGAGACCACTGTTTTAACTCGTATAATTTTTGTATCACCCTAGGCGGCAGTAAAAACAGACTATCCTGCCCCCCCTTTCCTGTATCTCTACATTACGAAGTAACTTTTATCTTACTCTCATGCGCATTATGCATGCATAATATACGATATTCAGAAAGAGGAAGAGAGAGGGAGAGAGAGAGAGAGAGAGAGAGGAGTGCGCATACGGAACTTTCAAATTTCCGAGTAGATAAGACGACCGAATCCCCGCAAATTCATTATCGAGGAAGAGGTAAATAAAAGAAATCCTCCGTTGGAGAGAAATATCTTTTTCTTTTGAACGATAGCTAGAGATGAGCTTGAGATAAAATAATCTTCTTTCGGCGTTTCCTTTTGAAAAATCGATTTCGCTAGCGAAATAAATATTCCGACGTTTTGCGACTGCGGAGTTGTTTGAAACAAAGAGAAATAATGGGTGAGGTTGAAGAAAGATGCAGGCGCAAAGGATTTAATCGTCTTCGTACGGTTCGGAGAAAGGACTCGAGCGAGGTCGAGTGGATGGCTGCTTGTTGTTGGTCGAGGATTCAACGTAATTTATGGGAAATCGATCGACTGGCATCGAGTTGCATCAGCGTGACATAATCGCACGCGATCGTTTACGACACGTCGAGCTGTCGTATCAATGCAAGCGTCCGACCGACAGTGCCCTGACGTAACCATTCGCATCTTCTATCTCGAGGACGCTTTTCGGCCTTATCTCGGTTCTCCAGCCGGTCTCTTTTCTCGCCTTCTTGCATACGATATGGATACAAAAGTCGCCCGTTGTTGGAAGACCAACCGATCGAGTTCTTAAAGTCTAAAGTAAAGATAACGAACGATGATTTTCAGTACTAATCCTACTCTCGAGTACTCGGACTGACGGTGAATCAACATTACGTCCGTTTCAAACTAGTCGTAGAATCCCATTAAAAACACTTCAGCAACAAGCCGTGTCGTCGAAAATTTCGAACTCGATAGGTTTGCTTGGACGAAACAGAGTAGATCCCTTTTTCCTCTCTTTTACTTTAGGTTCGTGCAATGCCCTCTAACTTTTCGCCATTCTCGTGCGAAGAGATTGATCGCGTGATCCATAACGGGCCATGGCGGGTTCCTCACTTTCCATATCGGCGTTCGAGTTTTCAAAGTCTTTTCCAGACTTCATCGTCCCGGGGCGAAGTTCCCTCGAAGTCATCAAAAAGCAGCAACGCGACCGTTGGAGTTTTCCTTAGGCAACTTTCACTCGGTCGTCCTCCGTCACATCTCTGTCTCTCTCTCTCTCTCTCTCTCTCCCACTCCCTCTCCCCCTCTTTCGTTTCCCCTTTCGAGGCTCCCTCAGCTCTCACCCCTTCATAGCTAAGTAAATACTTCGCCCTAGTGAACGAAGGGCACACCGAAACACGTTTCTGACTTTCCTCGTCCTGGACTCGTCGATTCCGAGTCGCTCTCTCTCTCTCTCTCTCCCCCTTCCTCCCTCTCTTCCCCTTCCTTTTTTCGTCATGACAGCTTTCGTATCGATTTCCTCTCGGACCTCTCGAGGGCTCTCTATTCATCCTCCTCCTCTTCCGAATCGACGAGTTACGCAAGACGGATCGCTGGCTAGAGATCGCGCGAATTCGCGTCACTTTTTCAACGCGGACGCTTAATCCGTATTCTTCTGGCGGACTTGTGAGCCGATGGCTCGGGACATAATTCGTTCGATTTCAAAAAATGGCCCACCCTTTCCCTCCCTCCGTGCCGTTCCCTCGCATCCATCGATACTTAACGAATCTCCCGTAGAATGAATCCCGCTGCGAGCTGCGATTCGTTAAAGCCAGTCCCAGGAATGAAAACGATCGTTCCTCGTCCTTAGCAGGCTTCACCGATCTCTTGGTTTTTAGGCCAGGAATCGGTGCAGCGGCTCGAATCGTTCCATCTAAATCCACCATTATCGGAACTCTTGTCGCCTCCGTAGGAAGCTACTCGTGAAATCGACGATAACGAAGAAGAACCGTTGGTAGGCAAAAGGGAGAAGAGGAACGGGGATATCGTCGAGAGGGCAAAGGTAGCTTCGAGGGTGGCTCGGGAGAATCCTGGAAAGAAGAGTAAAGCTGCAAGGGAGGAAGAAATAGACAGATATGGAATCGAGCGTAACGTCGAAAGAGCCGGGAGCAATTTCCGGTGGCTTTTGTACGCCCTTTAAAAACGCGAACTGCGGAGGATGGCCAGAGAGAAAGAGAAAGAGAAGAAGGAAGAGAAGGGAAAAAATGGGAGCAGCACGGGATGGCGGAAAGCGGATGGAGAGTTTTGCGAATGTTCGTACGAGAGAGATCCTTTTGAACCAACAAATCCCCGAACGAAAGCAAGGAAGGATGACGAGAGGTTAACCGTGCTGGTCCTTGTACGTTCCTTCCCTCTATCCTCTTCCATTACTTTTCCTTTTCCTTATTCTTTTCCTCCTTTCGATCTTTCCAAGTTTATACCCATCGCGCGCACGACCCGTGATCGAGCAAGATGTTGAATAAATCGTGCCGATCCGTGTGCCGTTTGACTTTTGCCCGGGACACAGAATCGTTCTCGAGCATTTAAATTCCGTAAATTTCGATCGGTGGTGTCCTCTTCGTTCTTTAAACAAAACAAAGTCCTAACGAAAAAGCTCGGCAAATCTATAAAAGCAAAAGAAAGAATGGAAGAACGCGTCAGCCTCGTAGCGTTCCGAAGCTCTAAAAGCTTAGCACTCAAAGGATTAAACGCGTTGCGCACCGGTTGGTCACTGTTTATCTTAAAACTTTACTTTGAATTTCGAATCAGTCCTTGTCCAGTCACGATCGAATGTTTTCGCCGTAAGGATAAGAAGGTAAGAACTTTGTACTGTGGTGAAAAAAATTATTAGCCTCAAGGTCGGATGAAATCGCGTCCTCCCGGATAAATTTCTTTCGCGTTAAGATCTCTTTCCGTTCTTCGAAAAATCTTCCCCAAAAGCCACGGATTCGCTCGGATACACACATCTCTCTCTGGTTTCGATCGAAGATCCCCGTGTGTTCGAAGGATGCGAGGACGTTCAAAGCCGCGCGCAAGACCCTCGTCATAAACAAAACACCTCCCTTGTCGCTTCCCGCGATCGAAGCGACGAAGAGGTCGGCATCGCGAAAGAAGTAGGTACGTTTCCGTGCCAACGGATCTCGTTGCGTCTCCTTCGTCCTCTTTTATGTCGCGGCTACTCCGAGGAGGGCAGGGGCTTTCGTCGATAGGTCGAGTCAATGCACCATGTAAATGGATAAACTATATCGGGGAAATAAAGGAAAATAAAAGAAAAGAAAAGAAAAGAAAAGAAAAAACTGTCCTTTGTACTTGCTCGAAGCACCACAGTCCTGCCCGCATCGTGGATATTCTTTTCTCCATTCTTTTTCGTGGACCGCGAGGCACGGCGAGGTTCTAGGGAGAAGTTTAGCGTTCCTTTGATTGGCCGAACGCTAGGGTGTTCTCCATCGATATCAGGAGAGGAAGAGAGAAATGGACGGCGTCCCGTAGAGAAGGATAGGCAATGAGAAAGAGGGGGGTGGTAGGGAAAGGCGAGAGAGCGAGGGTCCGCAGCAACGAAGGGTGCGTGGGTTTTCTCGCAAAGGGTGCGTAGATCCAAAGAGGGGGACGCTCGTAGGGGATAAGAGGGAGACGCGCGCGAGGAGGAAGGACGGGGGATAGGAGGGAGGGGACGAAGCAGCAGCAGCGAGGAGGGTGGGTAGTGGGGGATGAAAGGGAGAAAACTAGAGGGTGCGTGTAGGCCTGGGGAATCAGTCGCGGACGAGCTGCGTTCGGGGTTTTATCTATAGCTCTGTCCCCTCCGTCTTCTTTGCTCTCTCGCTCGGTTCTCCCGCTCTCTCTTTCTCTCGCTTCTCGTTCGTCCTTCTTTCTTTCGCCCTTTTCGGTGTGAGCGAGCGCGCGAGCGCGCGCGCGCACCTACGAACGCCGTGTGCACCGTTCCCGAGAGAAGGTCGTTCCTGTGGGATAACAGGAGCGTTAGCGGTGGTAAACAGAAGCGAGGAAGAAGAAGAAGAAGGAGGAGGAGGAGGAGGAGGAGGAGGAGCAGGAGGAGAAGGACGAGAAAGGGAAGAAGGAAAGAAGAGTTTTTGCGTTTATCCATGAAAAATTGTGTTACGACTCTTCTACCACCGTGCAATATTTCTGTGAAGTCGGGAAATCCTACGTTTTCTTTTTTTTCGTTTTTTGGTGAATTCATCTCGTCGACCGACAGAGCATCGGAGCGCCGGACCGCGTCGGATCGCGTCGGACCGCGTCAGATTGTGATACAGTGCGTTTTACGCGCATCCTCGAAGCGTGCGAAATTCGTTCGCCCTCTCCCTACTCTCTCGAGCCGGCCACGCGGTCGGCGGTACTGCTATCCTTTTCCTTTCAAAACTGGCACCAATGGTTCACATTTTGGAAGTGGTATCGTCGCGTCGGAACGACATGCATATGGTGAGTGTTTGGCAAATTCTCCGTAGGACGTCTCCTCCGTACTCTCGTACTCCCGCTTTCCTCTTCTCGCGTTCTTCTCCCGCAACGAACGCGGCTCCGGATTAAAGCGACTATCGCTTTTTTGCACGTGGACGAAAGAGTTACGTCGCTTTACGCTCCTATCGGACCGATAAATATGCTCTCGAATATCGGAAAAAATATCGATTGTACTTTCCTTCGTAAAATTTGTTGGGTCGTGTCGGCCGGTCGTCGTGCTCTCGCTCGAACGGGACCCGGGGAAAGGCGGCGCATGGAGCGTTTCGGAAAGAAAGAGAGGATCGTTGGCGACAGCGAGCGTTGGGTCGCGCCCGGTGGGAGCACGCGAAAACGCACGCGATCTCGGTGGCTTTACGATCCGTGTTCGATCTCCGCTCGAGCACGGATGATCTTATCGAGGAGGCGCCGGAGGAGGGCCCTTCCGCGCGTCCGCCTCGTAAAGTATCCTCTCCGTTTGTGTTTACGCCCGACTATTTCTGGCAACTCGGCGCTCGCTCGAGCAAACGTTACGTTACACTACTGCCATATGTTGTTTCTCTGACCAGCCTTTGCGCGTAACGCTTACAATAACGTTTCCCGATTCCCCGTCGCGCGGCACATACGCACGTACGTGCGTTAGGCGAAAAAGAGAGGAGACAGCATGGGGGGAGAGACTCACATGCAAACGCGCGCACGCACGACGTACACGCCTCGCTGCATTAAGCGTTACCCCGTGGACACGCGTCGTTTAGGAGGAAGAAAAGCAGCTGCTCTAACGCAGCCAAGTGCTTGGCTTCGCTCGAAAGCACTTTGATCCGTCGTATGGATTATTTTAAAAATTACTTTTGTGCGTTCCGTGCTCGTCCATCGTATATCCTCGCCTTAATGGCTTCTCCTACTCACCTACTTTTTAAGATTTAGGATCGGACGCGCATATCCGACTCGTTGTACACGTTTGTATTCGCCTAACGTTTCAACGTGCTACTACGGTAACTACCGCGACTACTACTTAGATTCTCTTCGTCGGGAGAGGGAAAAGAAGGAATAGACGTTCGGTCGTCGCTCGCGATACCACGCTCGGAACTCGATCGGTACGTGTCAAAGCGTATCGTCGTACGAGTATTATTCCTTCGCTCTTCCGCTCGAAGCAACATCGATAACGATCGCACGACTTATAAACGGTCCATTATTTCGCCGAAAAGCAAAAAAGAATAGTCACGTTCGGAGGATCGACTTCGTAGCTTCGGCTTGGGTTTGGGTTTGGGTTGGCAATTCGGTTAACACGGGCGGTCTTCCGACGCTGATATTTCAGGCACGACGTCCATTTATCCCTCGCCCTGTCGATTCGCGTCGGTTCCTTCGGCGCCAGCACTGTCCGTCGTCGTATATTATACGGGCACATACGCGCGAGTGTTTGTATCGGAAACGTCGGACGTTGGAGGCGGAGGAAGAGGAAGAGAAACGCCGATGGTAGTCCCACCGGTACACATGACACGTTCTCACGAGACGACGAGGATGCTGCTGATGCAGAGTCGTGCATCAATTAATTCAGCAGCACACGTGAATGTGCCGACGCATAGCGTCGTAGTAAATGCGCTCCATCGCCGCCATCGCCGACGCCACATGGCCACATCGCTTCCCAACTGTTCATCAATCTCAAATCTTATGCCCGTTATCTATCCCTTTCCTTTTGTATCGTCCCATCTGGGTATGCGAACCAACGGAACCGAATTCTAGAGATCCCTTCGACGATCTCGGCTCGTCGAGAATTTTTCTCAGATCGATCGGTCTCCTCGATGAAACTTTTAATCAACGAACTCGCACTATTTTACGAAAGTTGTCCGTCCGGATTGCGTAACAAGAATTTATTTAGCGGGAACGTGCGGCTCCCCTCGGCCCTCGAAGAAGTCGCAGAACTTTCGGGTGTTTCGTCGGAGATGAATGAGATATATACATATATACATATATATATACATGTATATGTACATATGTGCGCGTATATATAGTCTGCTTTGCTCATTGTAGAAAGTCCCCTACCCAACGACAGATCCAACGACATAACGTGGACGCGCCCACTTTATCGACCCAAACCCCCGTGCATGTTAATGACCATCACGAATTTAAATATCGCCGAGAGCAGATTTAAATGGGACCTTCGCGAATTCGACTGGACGTTGTTAAAAGTGCGATTGTATCGTCAAATTGATAAAGGGGAACGATAGTACGAGGTTGGTGGGAATGGGGAGAATCGGAGCGAGTAGAAACCGGGAAAAGCATCTTATTCGCGGAAACAAAGAAAGCTAAGCGGGGACGTGTACGGTACCTTACGGATACCCTCGACTTTTACGAACGCGGAAATTCTATCTTTCGTCGGACGCGTTATAACCTTTCGTCCTCTCCTCGTACTTCTTATCTAATTTTGATCGTTGAGCGAACAGATAACCTGTTCCATCCATCGATTCGTAATCGAGCGTAACGTGTAATCGCGCTTAGAAAAGCCGTCGTCGTTCGCCTAATCATTAATATGCAATAATTAAGCGTCGAAAAGTCGAACGTGGATACGAGTACGCGATGAAAAAACCGCGTGAAAGAACTTTGTAAATCGTCGCGACAATCGCTTCGGCCCGAACCGATTTTCCGCGAGGTCTGTACATGGATATGTGAAAGCGAGCACCGAAGCAGCACGAACTCGAAACAGAGAGAAAGAGAAAGAGCCGGATAACATTTGACATTTAGTGCGCAGCGAGGCATTGGCTTAGATTACAATCGGTAAACGCCGATTGGCTCTGCGAGGGTGCAAAAGCTCACTCAACTCAAATGCTCTTTGGGAAGAGTATAGTCGGCGCTCAAATATTTGCGGAGTGTTAGAGAAAAACGTCACAACCGACTAGCGAGGTGAATTTGAAAAAAAGAAGAGAGGGAGAGAGGGAGGGAGAGGAGAGAAATCCGAGAGGCGACAGGATGTCTTTGTGTCGAAGGAACGTGACGAAAAAAATCGCAATTGGAAACGTTGAAATATATTCTTCTCGCCTTTGATCTCGTATCCTGTTCCACGGGTTAACGCGATGCTCCACTTCTTTTACGTCCACGAGTGTTACTCGTTTATCGAAAGTTTCACATATCTCGTATCTTTTAAACCTGAAACAATTTTGTAAAAGCAATATCACGGTATGACAAAACGTTTACCTACCTCGTCTTGATTCACCTACCTCGAATATATAATTTACGTCCATAATATATCGTATAATATACGCAGCGCGTCATGCGCGAGAAAGTTATGAGTGGCTTAATTTCGCGTTAAAACTTTTTAGCTTCGAAACTCGTGATGCGGATAAAACTGTTTTCTGCTGATCGTAAAATATCAATTGTATACTTGGCTCTAAATTAATTTTCAGTTTCAATTAATTCGCCAATTAACTCGGCTGGAATCCACTTAGATCTAATATACTAGGAAGCATCTCATCCTTCTCCTTTCCTCCTGTTTCCCAGCGGCATACGTCTCTTTTACTCTCGGTCCTGGCACACACTCGGTAAGGCACCCAACGCGAGAAGCGTACGAAGGAGAAGTGCATTTGCTTTGGAACATTCGACAAATTAGCTGTATTACCGGAGCGACCGCGGATGCAGATTTCGTGGGATATACAGTTTCCCAACGGTTACCGTGTACGTGGAGAATCATCAAAGTTAACTCGAGTCGAGTGCGCACCTGCAGACGGCTGGGCCGCTGCTTCTATTTCTCGTCTCCTCGGTACTCCATGTCTCCCGCTCGAAACTGCGAGCGAATCAGTCCGGTATAACGCGGAAACGTCGTTAAACGATCACCGAATCCGAACTTTCGAAGCGATCGCTCCTGCGGTTAATATGCGTCCTATCAAACAGGCCCGAATGTTCGATGCGCTCGACACGGTACAAGTCTGTGTCTCCACGCACACAATCGATAAAGGGAAAATAGATAGTTGTTTGGAGTCTAGTTTAATTCGCTAATCCTCTTCTCGCCTAAATGATCGCTAATAAACGATCAACGTCGCTATTCGGGTCGCCGTATTGGGTGATCGATGTTAATGAGAAATGCGAAATTTTTCTACTTCTCTGACGTACCAATTTATACTCGTCACGTTTCTAGCACGCGAATCATTTTTAAAATGATTTTTTTACCAAGCCGTAATCATTAATTTTCCTTAATCTACGCGTACACACGCGGATGCGTGCGCGCGCGCGCGCGTGTGTGTATATGCACATACGTGCCACGCGTATATTTAAAATTATGGTTTCGGTAGGGACTTCGATTGACGGTATTGATCGGAACGCGAGAGAAAGAGAGCCGATGGAAAATACAGGCAATTCTGTTTTCCTATTCGATCGTATCAGGCGGGAAGGTAAAAAGATCGTAATGGAAGAGATGAAGTCATCCGACTCGTTACGTGGCCATGATCGAAATTAACTCGCTGAAGGGTAATCAAGTAATGAATACATCGCCGGCGAAGGCCATACCTATATAAATCATGCCGTAGAGGATGCCAGAGGGAGTCCGCAGGGCGAGCCCTTATCTCCAATCAGTACATTGATTGCACGCAGCCAGGTCAAATACCGGGTTTCCACTTGGCGCTTCGGCACAGCCACGATAGCTTATTCAATTTCCGAAACGGTATTCACCATTCAATTCGCCGCTTATCAGCCTCCACCCATTCGATATCTGGATTTTACGTGGCTTTCCTAAGACTCGTGCGTTTGCTCGTTGAAAAAAGAAAAAAGAAAAAAGAAAAAAGGAAAAAGAGAAAAAAGCAAGGGGACTTGGTGGGATATATCGTCGTAGGATACGTTCCACGAACTTTCCACGTTCCGGCTGCAAATTCTCTCATGGGCTCGTAGTAACGGGTCCTTGGGGTTTCTCTCTCAGACCGCTTGAATACACGAAGATTTTATCCGCTATCCCTTTGACTATTTATTTCCTATTTATTTCCTATTTATTCGCGTATATATCTGTTTTATTTCCGACGAAGGAAGTCGAGATCGAAGGGGAGTGTCAAATAGACGAATACGAAATTGGGACGATCAAAATTGCAGTTCCTCGTGATTCTTCCTTTCAGGGATATCGTTCTACATCTATCTAGAGAAGGCAACGCTCGCTTTCCCCGCAGTGTACATAGATAATCGAGCTTAATTAATTACCCGTGATGCGCGCTCGGGTCTCGGCAAACACATTTACTTATTAGCATCTATCTTGAGTGGTGCCTCTCAAGGGAATCGATTTTCTAAGTGCACATGCCTGATGACACGAATTGCCAAAGGGTCGACGCTCGATCGTAACGCGATCATTAAATAAAGGCGCGGAGCGAGCTGCTCCACCATGTCGTTATGAAAGAGCCTTACCTATTAATAAGAGGTAGTCGCTTTTGTTGAAATACATGCCGTCCATTAATACTCAACGTTCGAATAATTATCTTCTACGCTTACGTTTGATTCATTGTTTATTCGAACGGGAACCGAGTTTCCTAGCGAGATCATTAATCGATAGCCATTTGTCTTCGTTATTGGTGTTAAGGACGAGCACGGCAATGGACAACGAAAGTAGCTATCCAGTCGATGGTTCTCGACTGGCACGGAAGGACTCGGTCGAATCGTAAGTGACATTTATGCGATGCGTTCGGCGTTAAAGTTACTCCGAGGAGGCGAGCGAATGTCGCTAAGCTCGCTAGTACCGCTATCGGCACACCCGACAACGCACGAGGCAGCAACGCACGACGTCCAACGAGCGAGCAGTGCTTGTAAGATGACTCGTCCTATCTCTCTTTCTCTCTCAGCTTCCTTGCTCTCTTACCGATAAACTTTCACTTCGTACTGAAGCAACTATTAGAAGAAATAATTTATTTACCATCGATCCGTTGGAAAACTCGGCAAAACCCGATAACTCTGCGCGACTCTTCCCGCTCTCTCGCTCATTTTTTTTTCCTGTCCCACTCGTGAAAAGTATATAGCGTGTACGAGATCCACGTGGTCATGGCACTGACCCCTGCAATGCGACCAATTCCCCTTGGTATCTGGCGTGCGCGTAGGAAGAAAAACTTTTGGGGCTGCCTCGCACGTTCCCATCTACCGCACGTTCGTTCTCTATCTTTCTTTTTGCCTTCTCCCCCGGCAATTCTTATGGGAAATACCGTATAATGAAAAAAAGTAGCGAGTCAGAAGACAGATGGTCGTGGCATTCGAAGGGATCCCGAGCGTGTCATGTCCATGTTAAAGACCAGATTTCGTGCTCCCACTTCTAAGATTCATCGTTCCTTAAGCGGTCCTAATCTCTTTCCGGAATCCTACGACTCGGATGGATGCCATTGCATTACGTTCGTCCGTTGTATACCGAAACATTGCACCCTTATGGACGTATTCGTTTGTAAAGAGATAAAGAACGAATCGAGATCGAGTTAGCAGTTTCAAATTCTCTATCGAAATTGATTAGAGAAATCGTGTCGGCGGTAAAGACGGACTAGTCCCTTCCGTTCGTGCGTGCGCTAGCGCTCCGTCGGAAGGAAAATTGGTCGGGGAAAGCACTTCCAAGCGGAGTGGCAGGATAACGCCTTATTGGAAGGAGCGTCCTCGGTAACGGGGACGTTAGTGCGCTAGGGTGAAAAACGAGAAACACACGAGGAGCGAGGGATCTCTCGAAGGATCGAAGTTACGGTGCTCTGTCCCTTGCGTCATGAATCATGCATCTGGATCCCTCGAGGAGAGAAGTAGAGCGTGCTGCGGCGGCGTGGTCCGACAAATAAACAATGTTATTTGTTCTGGGAGTCCAAGCCATCTCCGCTGCGGTCCAAAAGATTTGAGCAGAATGCTACGAAAGGACCACCACGGTCCGACCGTCCTCGTCTCTCTCTCTCTATGTGTACATATATATATATCCCTCTTCCCTCTCACTCCTATTTCTGTCTTCGATCCCGACATTTTCCCCTTTTACACCGTCTACCTATAAGGATCTCGCTCCTTATCCTTCGTCGTCGGTGTCGTCGGCGTCGTCGTCGTCGTCGTCGTCGTCTTCGGCGGCGGCAACGGCGGCAGCGTCTTTACCACCCTTATTCCCTGACAGTTGGACCTGTCAACGACAGAGGTACCTCTCACCATCTCCGATGGTGTTTGAGCGAGAGCAAAGTGACGAAGGACGAATGTACACCCACTGGACACTTCGTACCGAACAAATAACGACACTTCCGCTTGCTGCACGCTTTCTGGAGCAATTCGTTCTTTTCTCCTTGCCGCTAGAAGTACGATCTCGTCTTATACTTTCTTCCATTTTTCTTTTCCGCGACGTCGCTCTTTTTCGTACAACTTTTTCTTTTTCAAAAAAGAAGGGATTATCGATCGTAACCAATATAGACAAGATTTTTTCATCATTTATGAATTTTTATTAAGAAACGAATAGATCGCGCACTCTTCTGACCGTGACTGATCGGTACTTGAACTCTTTCTGTTTCAGATGAACCGTCCTATTCAAGTGAAGCCGGCGGACAGTGAAAACCGCGGAGGTGAGAACGATCGATTTATCTATCGGATACAATTATCGTATTGTCATAAATCCTTATTTATAATAAGGTAAAAATATTAAAGCAGGTACTTTAGCTTATCTTTACTATTATGCGTTCTGGCTTAGAGCAAGATCGATCCTTTCAACTTATTATTCGGGAAATCTAAGGACGACCCTGGGTTTGGATCCGCTTCAGCGATCTATATTTTTCGTTTTTCGGAATAAGAATAAAACGCCCTTTAAGACTTTTTGCGTAAGGGATCTTTTTCTTTTTCTTTTTTCTTCTTTCCTCTTTTTTTCTTTTTATAGAATTTTCTCCCAATTCAGGATCGGTCCTTCTTCCGTTCTCGTCGTCGTCTCTCGGTCGACCATTGCTCCAAATTTTCTCCTATCTCTGGCACTCAGCCAGATGTGTTTGGCTTTCTGCGTAAAAGCTGATTGAATTCCCGGTAGCTTTTAGCGGGCTACCCCGGGTCGTGCTTGGAGTTTCGGTAAATGAGACCTACTCGCTGTGTTTGTTCACGACGCAACCACCTCGGTTTTAGAAACGTTGCGAAAGGAATTTTGAAAGAAGCCAAGTTATATAATATCACGTGCCGTTAACGAGAGACGCGTCACTCCGTAGAGATTTGAAAACGTCGACAACATTCGGCTGTCATCCGATACGATGCGAGAGAACACGTCGTTCTCTCTTGCGCTTTATGCGAACGCGAGGCAAAGTTAATAACGAATATGTGGACAATTCGGCAATTCGTATGTAATCTACGACCACCTAGCGTAAACGAATCGCTCGAAAATTCTCTTGGGATCTACGAGATATACGAATGACGTAACACATATCCATTCCCTAGGACGCAAACAGCACCGGACCGTAGGATACGCGGTTAAAAATCTGTTGACGGTACGTAAATATTGTGAAAAACGCGCTCTGCATATAACGCAAACATTTGTCGCCGTACATCCATTATTACGGCGATCCTCCAGAGACATCGTCACATTTTTAGAACGCATCGATTTTATCGACACCATCGAATTCAATAACAACGGCGACATCCTCCCTCAGTGACTTTCGAAATTGCATAGCCCTTTCCCCAGCGCTCTCGCGTTTCTTCTCAGGAGAAGTGAAATCGATCGGTCCAACGTTCGGTCTCCCATCGTATCATTATTACCCACGTACGGAGACGTGGCGAACGAAACAACCTTATAAAGATATACGAACGTCGGAGATAATTTTGAAACGTTTGAACTTGGAACTTAGTTTAGTGTCTCCCGCTACGAGCCCGCATGAGAAGCCCGATGATTCAACGAACTCCTCTTACGTTTTGAAAGCTTCCACGGGCGGCGATGTCTCATCGTTGAAGTTAAAAATGCGATAAATTCAAATTACACCGCTACAACGAATTGGAGTAAGCCTTATTGGACTTGATATAATACCAATTTCATAGAACAGGAATGAAACATTTTCAAGATGTTTCCATCGACCACTTGAAATTTTTATAGACCAGAACGAATTGCAAGTGAATAAAGAAGACTCAGCCTTTTTTATCGACTGTAATGCTTTCGAGTAAGAATCCGTGTGCATCAAACGTTCCACGGAAAGGAGATGGAGGAGCAATAGAAGGAAGAAGAGAAGCCGAGAAGGAGGGAAAGTGCGCAGGGGGATCATAATTCATATGCTAATCTGGAGGAGATGCCATTGTAATCTCCGGTCGCCCAGCTCGGTACGGCCTTACAAAGCCTCGCCTTGACGCGGATGTAGGCTGAGTGATCCGATGCCTCTCTGCTACTGCTACACTGCTGCTATTGCTGCTGTCGTTGCTGCTGCTGCTACTGCTGCTGCCATTGCCGCCGCCGCCGCCGCCGCCGCCACCACCACCACCACCGCCGCCACCACCGTCGCTACTGCTGCTGCTGCTGCTGCTGCTACTACTACTACTTCTACTACTACTACTACTACTACTGCTATTACTGCTGCTGCTCGCTGTTACCGTTACCGTTGCCATTGAGGCCGATGCCACGTACTATACCTATGTAGATACTACGCTGTACTCACGTACTCGTGAAGTTCAATCAGGGGGTTAGTGAACTTCAGTAACACGAACGAACCGCTTTCTCCGACCTAACCTCCTGGATATATTCTAAACCAGGATTCGTCTCTTGCCTTTGCCACGTTCTATCGCCCAAGATGGTTTCAGAATCTTCCTTTTCTCCCCCCCCCCTCTCTCTCTGTCTCTCTCTCTCTCTCTATCTCTCTCTCTCTGTCTATCTATCTATCTATCTATCTATCTATCCATCCATCTATCCATCTATCTATCCATCTATCCATCTATCTATCTTGGCACGGTTTCTGCCTACATCTTAACGGCTTCTCTTCCAAGTCCCATGTCTCGCCGTCAACGTCTCCTTTCCACGACATTTCTAATCGGCAAGGGGAGAGAATTCACAACCGTTGTGCGTCTCCGTCATCAAGGGTCAAAGTTTGAGATCCTACTACCAATGTTGAATGTCTAATTTGTCCCTTGGCATTAGATACGATTAGCTCAGGAGATCCGCGATTATTATTAGTCAGCACGTGAGATGTATCTAACTAATCGTAAGACAATGTTCTTAATTGATATTCCTCAGGGAACATGGCAGACGTTTATCTAGTGACGATTGTATTTCATGCGATTCGATGTAGAATCGTTAATTTAATTAACGTGCAAGACCAGAAAGAAATTTTCAAGAGAAAAGAGGTAAGCGAAAGTTCGGTCGTGAAAGTGACACTTTTATCGAGGCGATTTTTCGCAGGAGTCTTGAAAAGTAAATGGAATTAAGTCTACGCGGAGAGAAACAGATTTGAGAAATACGTATCTCACGTGGAAGTTGGTTGAAGTCGGGCTGGGCCGGAGTTCTCCAACTGGATAAGGGTGAAGTGGGAGCTGTACCGAAGCTAGTTGAACAAGTAGATAAGTTTCGATCCCTCGGCGATCCACCTTACCTCCATCGCCATCACTCGTCTTACTACCTTTGTAGAGATAAACGTATCCCGAGATATCAAGGGCCTCGGCTGGTACCTTCATTGCTGGTAAGCTAACTTTGGGTTAGCCAAAGTGACGTAGACTTTCGCTACACGGTCCACAGAAATCTTGGCGCATTTTCCAAAGTATTGAAACTTCGATTGTGAACAAAGTTTAAGAGGTTCGCGAAAAATTTAGAGTCGATGCATAGGTCGATACTTTTCTATGACGATATGCGACAGTTAACATCCTAAAACTCGTAGAATTATACCGTGCTTTGTTATTAAGAACAGAGATATCGTACAAATTTATATCTGCTTTTTCTCCACCGAAGATGCTACATAAAAACCCAATCCAATCGCAAAAGCCACAAATAGCAATACCGCGCGATGCGACATTTCTGGCGCGCGAATGAAATACTTTCTTTGTTCGCCGTCCATCGAGAAGATAAGTTCCCGAAGGTTAATTTCTCAGTCGGCTCGACGAGACCGAAGAAGAAGGTCCTTGAAAATGGCACGTTAACCGTCAGCTCCAGCGACAAAGGTTCAATTCTTGGGTCCCCACGGTGTCCTGACGCGACAATGAGAGCGAACGCTTCGTTGAAAAGTACCCGAGGCTGACGGAAGGAGAAGCTTCTCCTGTAAGGAATGGTTAAAGGGGTGGTTGGTGGGCGGTTTAAAGGGCGACCCGGCGAAGAAGCTGCTGGAGAAGTTGTCGGAGTAGAAGGGGTAAAATGATGTGGGCTGGCGGACGGGACGAAGTATGGGGAAGAATCTAGAGAAAGCGGAGATGCAACGAGGCTGCAAGTCAGGCGAGAATCTAATTTCCCGAGACAAATCCTTAAATGTGCCCTAGAGCCCGGCTGGAAGGCGCGAGTCGGGAGAATCCACCTCATGGAATGAGCTCTCGCGTCTAACATCCGCGACGATGACGACGACGACGACGACGACGACGACGACGACGACGACGACGACCTTTAACTCGGTTCGCCAATTTTACATCTCTATAACCTTCGCGAGAACGGGTCATTAAGCTCATTCACGCGGAGTATGCGGTATACCGACGAAGAAAGTTGTGACGCTCGGTATCGAGGTATAATGAAAGGGACAAGGAATTATCGAAACTTAATTTTTCTATTCTCAGAGACATTTTTATAACAGATTGTGACCGTGTATTTAATATTCTACAAGACATATTTTTGTATTTTTTAAAATAATTGGTAGTCACGCGGAAAAAAACAAAGCGCTGACCCAGATGCAACTGCGTTTGGGAACGCTGCTATTGGGAAACGAAAGAAAAAAAAAGTACGAACGAACGAACGAACGAACGAACGAACGAACGAACGAACGAACGAACGAACGAACGAACGAAAGAACGAACGAATGAAGAAGAAGCGTATAATTTGTTGGGCCCAATGCCATTTCTTTGTTCTGTTCTGTATTCCAGAGTGCATGATGGACGACGGGAGCGCCTGTGCCATCTTCTGGAAGTAGGAGGCACCGGTGGCAGCCGCTGAAGGTAACTTCGACTTCCAGGAGATAGCTAGCTTCCTTCCAGTACCTCTATTCTTCTTCTCCGCAAATCGGCAGAAAGAGAGCCCCCTTCTCTCTGAAAAGAGAAAGAAAAAAGTGAACGAAAAGCGAGACGAATCTTCCTTAACTTCGTCGCGCCATCACCGCTGATTCAGCCTAGCACAGCCCGCTGCAAAGTTCATTTTGCTGCTCGCTAGTGTTCGACCCACCACATATTTTGCCCTTCCTTTTACAGATCCAGCCCTTCTTCTACCTTCTCTTTTCTTACCACATGTCTTTCCTTTCTGCTTCAGTCACGAACGATCCTATTTCCCGACATACATCCAATCGGTATATGCGTTAGATATCCATCCTCGAAAGAGGCAGAATCCAAATTGCAAACGCCGCACGGAAAAATTTGTCGCAAGGAAATAGAGAGATCCTCCTTTTCGACTAAATCCATTCGTGAGCCGTCTGACGAAAAAGACCCTTCAGCGTCAGCATAAAGTAAATCGATTCTTCCTAATCAGCTTTCCAAATTATTGACCAAGAATCGAATCGACCATACCTCGAAGGCGCTCGCTATTCCGTCTTCGTCCTTTTTTCGCAATATCGCCATCTCCCATCGAGATTTTTTCACCCTTCTTTTTTCATTGATCACACCCGAACGCGCTTACAACTTCCATATCGCATTGCAATCTGGAATCCTCGTACCGGATCTTCGACACTCTGACGCACCGTCCATTGCCATCCTCTTCTCTTTCTCTTTCTATCTCATACGTCTCATCCAGCACGGTAGACATCATTACGGAAGAAAAGGTATTATGGACAATATTGTTTTACGTAAACCCACGTGCGTGACTGATACCTGTAGCCGTAAACTTGTCGTCTGTCTCCTTTTTCTTTTTCCGTATTACGCACAGCCGTTATCACACTGTTAAAGCCTAATTACGACGCGACTCGAGCGAACGCTTTTAGAATGCCATAAATTGCCTCGTCGCTCTATGAATTAACGCGAATAAGCACGCGAATAATGAAAATAGAAAAAGCGCAAGATGTAGCGTCGCGATTAAGACTCGCGTTTCTCGAGATAATTTTCCTTTCCCTCCGTGTGCGTGCGCGCGCGTGTCTGTGCCCGTGTACCGAACGTACGCTGACGATGAACTCTTCCGTCCCCGTCCCTCTTATCTCTTTCTTCGTACTTTAACCGACGGTCGTTCATGCTTCACGTTCCTTCAAACTCCTCTGTCGATTCCGAGTCTCGATACTGCCATCATCACCACTACCAGCCCTTGATCGTGTGCCACATATACATGTATAATTGATGTGTTTACCCTACACGTATAGCATAATGCATATACATCGAATATACGTGTATATGCGTATACCTTATATATAATTGCTCTTTACAGCTGTGACCATTAAAATAGTGGCTCGCTCGTTGGATGTGTTGTCTCGTTCGTTGTCGATGTGTTTTTTATCACCTTTGTACATATTTTCTAATTATGATGTGAACTACGTTTATCTTACTGTAATTAGATTTGATATTCTTTATCAAAATTTTTCACCACTCATCCGTGTCCGATCACTCTACGTTCTCCGGCCGTTAAAAGCCATACCCGATCAATCGTATTCTTACGGTTTCCCTTTTACACCTCTCTCTCTCTCTCTCTCTCTCTCTCCCTCTCTCTCTCTCTCTCTCTCTCTCTCTCTCGTTCACGCAGATACACCTACGTACACTGTCCCTTATCCCACGACAGTCTGTTTTGTCGAGTTAGAGAACGCTCTAACGTGTGAATACGTTTAGGTGCAGATATTTCTAAAGACGAGAAGAATGTAAATCGCAACTGAATTCCAAATTTTGTTTGCTTTAGTAAAATTTCTCGTAAAATTCATTGGGGGTTACCAGATCGATAGGAGAATGAAGTGGATCAGAAAAGTCGCGGCAATTAATTCTATTCGCTATCAGCATTCCTCTAAATTTGTACGAACGAACGCACACCAAACCACACACACGCTTAATAATTGTCGGACTCACGATCCCATGGAGGATGCCATTCGTCATGAACGTGTAACGAATAAAAAGAATTCGTTGGTATTTATCGAGTACGCTTAATTGGAAAATCCTGGACGGAAATGCTACGGAAAAATGTCGAACAAAGGAAAGAACGTTAAGCACGATAAGTATCAATGGAGTCGTGGGGGCCGAATTATTTCGCGAAAATCATTGTCGAGTTTTTTACGATCCGAAAAGATAATGACTTGCAAAAATATTATCCTGTCTTCTGGTGATCCTATCGCGAAAGACTCCAAGATCCTTGATCGGTTGTAAAAAATTGTTGCATCTATCGAGAAAGAAAAAATCTAATTAGTCTAATTAGTCCATACACGTCCGTCGTATGGAAAGAATTAAGGAAAACTGTGCAAAGGGCAAAACGACTTGGAAAACGGTCTGATTTTCGATATTATTCTTACACAGCTTAGAAATAGCTGCAGATTATCGTAAATATTCAATGTCACGTAATGAGTGTTGAGTGTAACCTTTTATATACAAGAGGGTATGCCTCGGCGCCGAGAGCGGCATTCTCCTCGGTGATTTCGTCCACGACGATTTCGACTAAAATTCTTCGTACGATCTATACGTGAGAAACTGTCGTGTTATATTCGGCCGAAATCATTGCGAAACGACTCGTTGCCATCGTCGAGAATGCCGTACGTAGTTACGTTTTACGTTTTATGTTTTACGTTTATATTTTTGTTACCTCTTACGTTTTACGTTTCACCAGGTTCTTTCGCGATCCCGTTCGTTTTCTCCACCTATTTCTTCGGCTTGTGACGTAGGTCGTAGGTTGGTATATTGGTTACTGGATTATTTTTATATCTCCTTACTGTCACCACATTCTTCTAATTCTTCTTCTTCTTCTTCTTATTATTATTATTGTTAAATATGTATATTATATCGTTAATTATTATTATTACAATTGTTATCGTTTTTCGAAAGGAACGTTCAAATTTGAAACGAGGCGGATTCTTTGGCGGAACGCTGCTACCATTGTCATCCAATTCTTCCATTACAATTCGACCGTTAGCCGATTAAATTGGAGATTCTGTCCTTGCGACGACAAAATTAATTTCGCCGAATATCCTATCGGGGGAACCGCCGATTTTCATTAGAGGACATCAAATTTGAATCTTCCTCGTACTATATGTTACCGTTATCGTTATCACGCATTAATACACACGCAGCCCTCCACGCTGTCTCAGATGGATACGTTTACCGCGATTGTAAGCCAGTGTAAACGTACGCATCGATATTTATATAGATCGTTACTTTACGTGTCTCCACACGGATGTGTTTACATTTTGTATACCCCTACCTCCTTCCCCTTAGGATGGTGGATGCTGGTGTAACCGTGTAACTTTGTCGTTCTCGGTGTTAGCCGCAAGATCTTCTCTTTGACGCCTATAAAGCACAAAAAGAAACCAAACGATCAAAATCCCTGCTACTCCGGACTTGAAAAGTAACTAACATTATTCTTTTTGTCCTTTTTTCTGTTTTCTCTCACTTTCGACACTCGGCCAACGACCCGCAGACAGAAAGCTGTTCGTGGGAATGCTGAGCAAACAACAGACCGAAGACGATGTACGACAATTGTTTGCTGCCTTTGGCACAATAGAGGAGTGCACCATCCTCCGTGGTCCAGACGGTAGCAGCAAAGGTGAGTACGGCATTTTTCTTCTTCCCCCGTACCTTACCACTTTCCTCCGTCTCATTCCTTATCCGTATGTGACCTCAACGTTCTTGTCCGAAACTTGTCCAGCAGGGTCCATCGGCTATCGCGATTAAAAGATTAAAAGCGAGTCAATCACGAAACTCTGCTGCAATTCCTCTGCGCTCGACGCAGACTCGTGTTTTCTCGCAGAAAAGAGATCTCTCGACAAAGACTAACTTTTAAATTAAAATACGAGAAAAGATTTTGCAAGAGAGGACTGACGTTCTCTCCGCTCGCCCCTTCCTGCGACTCTCCCGCTTTCACCCCTTCCTCTCTCTCTCTCTCGCTATCTCTCCGATTAGTTCGTTAAGAAGGGGAAGCGTTTTCTCGCGCGCGTTCAAACTGGTGATGAGCTGCGAAACTCATAATCCCTCCCCGCGGACGTGTTCTTCTCGAGGTCCATCGAATGGCGAGGTAGGTGAAGAAAGAATAAGAGAAAGAAGAAAAAGGAGAGAAAGAGGAAGAGAAAGAGAAGGAAGAAGAAGAAGAAGAAGAAGAAGAAAAAGGATTCTCGAGGGTGCACCTTCTCCACTCCTTTGCCAAAGGACGAAGAGCAAACCGAGACTGCGAAATTAATCACGAGATGCGCCGGTAAGAAAAAAACGCGAGAGAGAGTAAGCGCACTTCAAAAGAAGCAATTGCCTCGGTGCTTGCACGAAGACGAGAGAGAGAGAGAGAGAGAGAGAGAGAGGATAGCCCTTTAGACCGTCGTACCGATGAGTAAGCAACGACTACCAGCGGCCAAGTAAAAAAAAGTATAATCGCTCTGGCATTTGGATATTTGCTCGCGCTCCGAGCAACCTCCTTCCGCGTACTTGTAAAGAGAAAAAGAGAGGTAAAGATTTTTGCCAAGAGAGTAAGAAGAAGTTGATTGTATATGGTGACGGGGTAAGGAAGCTCGCTCGGAAAGGACAGGAAGGGCAATAATTTCCGCTGGACGAGGCAGGGAAATTTAAATATTTTCATTCAAAAATGAAGACCGCGAGTAATGGGATGCTGGTCGGGTCGGACGTGCTTTCAAGGAGTTTGCGAGAAACTGGCGGCGAGGAAGAGGAGACTCGAAGAAAATGAGAGGCGGAAAGGGAGTTAGAGAAGAGCGAAATGGGGTAGGGATAAAGGAAAGAGCAAGACGAACGAGACCGAGAAGAGAGTAGTAAGGAAAAGGGCAGGGCGCGGGAGGGGGCGGAGGCGCGAATGTAATTAAATTCCACTTTGAAGTGAAACTCACTTTCAGCAGTTAATAAGATTTTGATTCGTAGTCGGTGGTGACGTAACGCGGCGCCAATCGCGCTTGGCAGGTACCGGCTAGAATTCGCGACCCTCGAAATAGAGAGTCGAAGCTCGTAATCATGGAAATTTCGAAGGACGTTCGGTATAGCTCCAGAATTCGTTTCTTTCTAGAATTCGCTATTCCCGATCGCTTTAAAGTCTCGCGGCGCCATCGTATGGAGAAGCTGAAAGGAACTTTGCTCGATGCACGGATTTGTCTTTGCAAAATTCTCTGCGAAAGCCAGGGGATACCGAGAAGTCGAGGCAACGTCTCCTGTCACGAAGAAATTAACACGGGACTAACGTGCCTCCCCCAGGAACGACCCTGATCGCTTATTCCGTGCAACTCCGCGCACACGCATAAAGCTTCGCGTCCTCGAGTCCACGATCCTCGCCATGTAACCTCACCCAGATGGAAACTTTCCGAACACGCTTCATCACCACTTCGCCGGTGAGTTTCATAACTAGCTAATCCGAACTGTAATAGAGAGATCAGGGTAGGGCTGGAGCGCGCGTGACTGCTTTATACGCGTCGCCCTTTCCGCAACTTCAAATTACCTACGCTAAGGAGATATCGCTTTCGTAAATCTTATTTCGGATCATCCGTTAGTTAAGCGTCGGGATCAGTGAGACTGTTTCTCTCTTCCTCTTTATTCTCTTCCGACTCCCCGAGTCTGGGATATCCGTACGAGTCTCGTCGGTACAGCGTTTCAAAGAGCGGGAGGGAGAGAGAGAGAGAGAGTTATGACCTATCAAAATTACAGCCATTCCCAAAGCCCGTTGTTCGCAATCCCGTTTCCAACTTCGATAAAGCGATTCGAGAGAGGACGGGGCCGCGTTAAAGTAGCGCCCGGTAACGAGGAGTTTAAGAACACGATTCGAATGGACCCAACGTTAATAAGAGGTGTCGCGGAGGATTATTCGAAGGGGAAACTTTCTCTCTGCCGTGACGGACGGAGGAGGGAAAACCGAAAACCATCGGCCATACCGTCAAACTTTTCCTTTAACTCGATTTCTCTGTCGTAATCCTCCCTTCGATTAGCCGTATCGTCGACCGACCGAGTAGTACTCATCGTTCGTCCATATTCTTCGATTCTCTCGTTTCCGGTTATCGGTCAGCTCCATTCAACGATCGTTTCGACATTTTCTAGCCTCGACGGCATTGCGATCAAGGTCCCGGTGTCATTAGTTCTTTTAAGAATCGTTCGATTTTCGTTCGAATTTTCGCGCGGTACCTCCAAGTCGAAGCAAACGGAAACCCTCTGCGATAAAAGAAAAGTTCTTCCTGTGTACGAGAAGCGTTACATACCTTCGCCAGGAAGTTCAAAAGGTGCCGGAAGACTTCTCGGTAACGAGGAGTTTAAGAAAGGAATGGTAAGTCCTTGGATACAAAGACGGTAGAAGGAGATCGTCCTCCTGCGCCCGCTCCCTCTCGTCGTCCTCATCGTCGTCTTCGTCGTCGTAGTAACGCTCCACATTCCCTCGCCGAGTAACGACAAGGCTCTTCGTCCAATTATTTTTCCCTCGGTTCGAAACATTTCAACGCCACTTCAACGAACGAACTCGTTCTATTCTCGTTGTCGTGCAATTCCTTACTGCCTTCGTGCTACCCCTCTTTCTTTCTTTCTCTCATTTTCTCTACGCTTTTTCACATATACATACACGTTTGCGAGCTCGCGCGAGAAGGACGGACGGACGGAGGGAGAGAAAGAGAGGAGAGAGAGAGAGAGAGAGAGAGAGAGAAACTCCAAGCATGGACCGCGAATCCGCATTATTTCAATTGCGCGAACGGCAATAATTCACAGTGCTAAGAAGATTATAAAATGTTTATGAATAATGGAACGAAATATTATTCGGAGGCAAGCCCTCGAGGGTCCCGCCTCGTGCAAGGAGGGTCGCGCGCAGGACGAGGTAACACCACGGACAATGGCGAAAGCACCCTGGTTCTCTCTCTCTCTCTCTCTCTCTTCCTCCCTCCCTCTCTTTCCTTGCTCTCCTCAAACAGAGCTTTCAAGGTGTATTTGCGCGGCTCGCGTGGTTCGTACGCGAGCACGAAGAACGTACACCGAAGCGAAAACGCGAGAGAGGGAGAGCGATTCTATGCATTAACTTGTAATATTATTGCAATCCACCATTACCAAGCCCCTTTTCGTGAAAGACGTTACGCCGTGTTGCTCCGCCCTTCCCGAGAGACGCGTTACGTAACTTTTTTCCTTCTTTTAGTTTAAAGGCCTCTAATAGGTGTTTCGACGTGCGTCGTTAAGCTCTTTTTAGAAAGCAAAACGCGACGAAATTTTACCAGGCCTTAAACAACAATTTCCAGTCGACGAAAATCGATCGCTTTCAATGTACAGCGATCATCGATGATGCAAAAGGAATGCGTATAAAAGGACGAAATTGGTAGCGTACGCGAATAAGCACCGATACATTCGAGACGCGAATCCTGGGTTTGCAAGTGACAGCGCCGAGATTAATCATCGATAACCAGCGCCCATATAATACTCCCTCATAAAATGCTAGAGTGAGGAAATTATTGACTCGTACATCCCGTCAGCAATACCATCGAGGGGGATATTCCACCGTCATCTGTCTGTATTGTGCCGACGCGTTCGAAATCGACTGCGTTTTAGAACTGTTATCTCGATCATTGGAAATACAGGCTCGAATTTTTTACAACTCGAATTTTTTGCAGCTACAATTTTTTACAGCTCGAATTTTTACAGCTCTCCCCCCGTCCTCTCTTTGACAATTACCAATTTCACAAGCAACTTCATTGCGCGATCAGCTTCGCCGTAAATTGTATAACGCTTTCCATTTTTTGTTTTTATTTTTTCAAAGTTTCTTCCAGAATATTAAAATTTGTCGAACCGTATACCGCGACTTTCCGTCCGTACCTCCATCCACCTCGGTTTCCATCATTTTCTTCCGTAACGCGTGAACCGATACGTAACAAAAAATGAAGGTAGACGCGACGCTCTCGCGGACACAAAAAGAAGAAGCGGAGGCGGAGGTGGAAGCGGAAGTGGAAGCGGAAGAGAGAGAGGAAGAAGAAAAATAAAAAGACAGAACCTTATTGGGTTGTTCGCACTGCGGGGCAGCTTCGCGTTCGTTCGAGGCCGCCGCCGGTGCTTTCGCGGGAGAGGGAGTTGGAAGCTCTCAATATGTCCGACCTAATCCTCTCCCAGAGGACTCTACGTCCCCTCTCGCGCGGCGCTTTACTTTGCAATACGTAGGTACAAACATTTCGAGGCCAGCTGCGCCACGGGATTTAGGAGCTGAGCGATTAATAAATGCTTCGTAGGACGAGCAAGTAGCGGGATCTCTCTCCGACAGGCGCTCGACGAGACTCCTGGTGATTTACCGTCTAGATTTCGCGCGTCTGCATTCAAGTTACCGCCGTCTCTGGATTTCCGACGATCTTCGCGGTGGGATCGCTTTGATTTAACGTCGCCGATATGAAACGTCCGCGACGAAGAGAGTCCGTCGTCGTTCCCGTCGTTTGTGGAAATTTAGAGATCTCGCATTTTCAACGAGTCGGGGACCGACTTTATCGGAATATTTTAATGCTCCAAATGGGGAGATACGTGTTCGTTTCGCGATCGGTAATCGTCCTTCTTCGAGAAAGTAAAACGACACGGCGCCGTATCGTCTCGAATCTCATCTTTTTGTCATCGGACTCGTCGTGCGACGATCGAGTCGATCGATTTCCACGTCGAAAGCTCAACGTTCGATCAAACTTATCGCGACGAGATTGAGATCACGATTAAAGGTGGGAAACGTAAATAACGACTCGCGTGAGCGATACGTTACGCCGCGTGCGTTAGGTAGGCATATCGTTACGATCGAACGCAATCTTTTCTTCGGGTCACGCTAAGCTCGCGTAACGATCGCACGATCCCCACGATCGAAAAGTAATACGCGCCTTTACGTGATCTCCAGTTGGCAGATTTTATTGTCCGAAGAAGAAGAAAAGATGGCGCATCGTGTCCTTATTTAGATCTCCTTCGGAATGTAAATCGCGGACGTTTCGGTATCCAACGAAGGAAGTCGAATCCTTTTGTTCGCATGACTTAGACCGACGAAGGGAGGGGGGGGGGCAAGAGACTATTGTGGCTGGAAAGGAAAGATTTACCGTTCTTATATTAATGCGATTACCGGTCTCGCTAGAAAGAAGGGCCTAGCGAAAACGGCAAAGGACTCCGGGCTTCTTTCTCGACTCTTGCCTCTCGTACTTCCGATATTCGTACTCGTCCGTGAAGAAAGGCGCTTCCAACGGGTAAAGACCTTTCAGCGCGGAATAGGGAAAGGAGGAGGGAAGAAACAGGAGAGACGGTCGGAAAAGCGAAGGAGGAAACGAGAGAGGGCGGATCTATAGGTTCCTCGGTCGGTTCCCTTCTATCGGCTTCCGTACGACAGCTTTTGCCCGTCAACCGTAAATACTCCATATTGGCCATAAACCTTTACATTCGTGCATTACCCATCCTGATTTGACATGTTCCACAGCCCCGTAAAGCTCGTCGCTCTGCGTTATCGGCGAGTAACCGACGGGCGACTAGGGGGCGGCGGCTTAATGCATTAATACCGCCTGTTTTAAACTCGCTCCGGTGTCCTTCTCACGGACGAACGAGCCGCCTTCGTTCCTTCGTCACCCTTTCGGCTATTACCGCACGGCTGGTTAACGGAAGCTCCGATGGACCCTTGCGGGGCCTCGCATCGGCGACGGCCACGACGGCGCTTCCACGGACCGAGCTCGAGATCAGGAGTTTCAAGTTCCTTTGTCGCGTCCTTCGACCGATTCGCCTCCGCTCGTAAAATCCGACGATTCAACGGCACGATCCCGATTCGCGTCGTCCCAGGCTCCTCCGTGTCCTCTTCCCATCGACGCGAGCTGCAACGCCTTGTCGTGCAATACCAAGCAGAGATTCGATAACATCCTCGCGGATATTGTCAGCCGATTCAATTCGCCCTGGTTATTGCGTTATATTTATAGGATCTCTCTGGTTATACGGCTTTATTTCACCGGTGAACGACGCTATTTTCTACCCGTGTCGCGATATATTATGCGCCTCACGCTGTAACCCGCGAACGCACGAATAATGATCGGTTTGGATCATTCCGCCAGGCAGACTGTTTTTAATATTCGGCTTTTATACACCAGAAGCTTTTATACGTTCCGCTTCGATATTCATGGAATACGCTTTTACATTTTTACGAAATAATATATAACATTTTTTATCATAATATAATTCCGTCCGAAACATTGAATTCAAGAACCGAGCGGTACAGAGGGGAGAAAAAGAAACGAAAAAGGAAAAGAAAAAGTAATTAGTCGCGTGACATAGAGAAAGAGTCGCTGGTTGTTGGACTTTTTCCATAACCCGGGGCTCTTCTCTCGTCGTAGGAAGTAAGCGAAAAAATTCTGCTGCACCGACCAGAGAAGATGGTATCGTCTTCATGGAGAACGATATAGAGCAGAGAGAAGTCGGAGCACACAAAGGTCGTAACGCTCTACGCATCCTCAACGATGGTAATGATGTTATTAATAATGGTAACCGCCGTTGCAGTGTACTTCGCGAGAAGTCCGCGCAACCCATTAGGAAGGAAACGACACTTCTGTGGCTTTACAGGGGCCGAACGTTACAGCCATGTGCCACGGTACTACGTTAGAAATTTAATAATCCATTACTGCTGTATCCAGCGGCACCGCTTCGTGTGACCATTGCCGCCAGCGGTGGTATGCCATCGCAACGACCACGTCGTAATCATAATACCAACTTTTTTGCTCTCTCTCTCTCTCTCTCTCTCTCTCCCTCGCACTCCTTTACCGCTCCACGTCGAAAAACTCGCCGTTTCGTTCGCCTCCGAACGATCGAATCAACGATCGATCAGGGCTTCGCTTTTCCTCCGATCATTGCCGCAATTTTTTCTTCCCGTTCTCCGTACGATCGATAGAAAGAACAAGAAATAAAGAAAAAAAGCAAAACAACGAAGAACGAAAAACAAAACATGTTTGATCTGGTTTAAAAGATCTTATTTAAAAATCGTTTATCAACTTTTACCGTTGCTAATGCATTTACGTAATCGATAGGAGACACGCGATCCACTTTCAAGATTTTCACGGAGCCGTGGCGGGCATCGAAAATCCATAAACCATCCTCCGTTCTACGCTACAAGTTTAATAATCCACATCGTATCCGTCGTAGTAGGAACGTGACCGTTGGCGGATGACGGGCATAGCAACGACCACCTCGTAATCGTAACGAAGAGTTTTACAGGGCGTTTTGCTGCACCAGCCTCTGACTCCGCCCTTTCCTGCCCCTCACCACCCTCCACCGCCCTTCATCAACCCCCCTTTCTCTCACTCTCTTTATCCCTCGTTCTCTCACCCATTTTTGCTGCGACCGATATACCGGCGGCCATAATGCACTACGAAACTCGTAACGACGGAATACGACTGTATGTTTATCGTGTTATGGAAAATCTAACACTTCGGTGAGTGTCGTACGACCCTTCTCGCTTGCCGCGCTACGTCAAAACGTTTGACATTAGGGCTTTTATGCGAGAAAATATTTTGCGAAGCAGGCTTATCAAGAGGCAATTCGTACGTGGTTATCGTCGGATAATCCATGTCCCTTCGGCTCGTTCGACGTTACAACGAATACGAGCGTCAACCTCGCGGTATGTACCCTAATGCGGGTGTCCTCTATTGCCCACCTTGATTACTCGTACGCGATCGGAGAAACGTAATCTTTTACTTTAAAACCTACGACGCTTTGTTGCTCGTTAACTCTGGATCGGAGCGATCGAAACCAAACTTACGCGCGATTTTATTCGCAACGTTTTCTAATTTGTTTGAAAACTTGGTTATCGACCTAGCCGAGAGACGAGCTTTCGATTTAACAATTTCGACGTCATATAGGACCAGATAATTGATAGACAAACAATGTATCTTCGAATATAACTCGTCTCGGCATCGTTATGGAGTATGTACTTACCTATAGATGGATGGTTGGACATACGGACGAACAAATAGACGAGCGGACGAATAGATCGATTGATAGATAGATGAGTAGACGCATGAATATATAGACGGATAAACACGAAATGAGAAATGAAACGTTGAAGTAAGACAAAAAGAAGAAGACAGAGACTCCACATTTTGCTACACGCTTATGGCAATACCTACGAACTCGAAACACATACCTACTTGCCTTTGTAAAGGCTTGTGTAGTTCCCCCCCCCCCCCTCTCTCTCTCTCTTTCCCTTTCATGTCCCTCTGCAAATTCTCGCGTGCGCGCGGCATGTGAGACGAGCGTGCGAGAGTGACACGTGCGCGTGCATACAAGTATATCGAGACCGTATGGCCGACGAAGCTCGATCTCATAAGCCCCCGGGGCGTCACAATAATTATAAAACTACGGGCAACGCTCGTTCGAAAGCCCTTCGGACCGTGGACGGACGCTCGAACGGACGGGCAAACCCCAAAACTGCTGCCCTGAAGCTTTCGACGACCACTACCACCACCGCCACCACCACCACCACCGCCACCGCCACCGCCGCCGCCGCCACCACCATCATCGCGACCGCCACAACCACCGGTACGGACACACGGTCAACAGTCCGACTACTACCATCGTCCTCGCTTTAAATTCGCGTTCTCTCTTCCGTCGTTTCTTTATCCTTCAGTGTATACTCCCCCGCGGCACATTTTTTGCTGGTCGCAGCCGTTTCTACACTCGCCCGCTCGCGTACTTCCGCCGTTTATGATAACTCCTATATGTGCACTGTATTCGCGCGCGCGCGAACGCCAGAGCGACCGGCTTTCAAAGAGACGACGATTTTCCCAAATATCTCGCGCGCTACGAACGGGAGAGAGAAGTATTTTAATGAAAAACAAGTCTTGTGTGAAATTCAAAGGCTTTTTATTCCGATATTATTTCTAACGTCGAGAGGTGGAATTTTAGTCAGACTTCTAGGTATACATGTTTCATACGTATATACATATAGGTACGTACGTACGTACGTACACACACACACACGCACGAGTTAATGTCAACGAGTTCTTTCTACGCGACTACGAGGATAGAAAATAGAATGATGAAAGCAGCCTTTCATTTTACTTCAAACTTTTGCGATCGGCCGACGTGGCTGAAATTCCTGTCACGTTCGGTGCACGATATAGAGCGCTCGAAAGTGCACTCTTTAAGATCGTACTCGTGTCTCGAACGAAAACACGAAGAGCCTTCGAAATTACAACGGCTCGTAAAATGCGTAAGCTCCGGTAGACACACGATGCATTGAAAGAGCTCGGACGGCGAAGGAGACAGGTGGCAATGGTTCGCGTACGCGAAACAAAACAACATTTCGGCGTGCCCGTGATTGCATGGTAATTCTATTAGGCATGCCGTATTCGCGAGCGCGCACGCACAACCGTGAGTCCGAGCAAACGAGGAAATTGTGATTTTAATTTTCCGTGCTAAATTAGAAGGGGATAAACAAGTATTAACATTCCTACGGCAAAACGCTTGCCTTTCGACTGTCTGCCTTCGTAGTCGAGATGAGAGAAAGGGAAGGTCGAGTTCGTAAAAAATGAGAGAAGCGATGGCTGGAGAAGAAGAGAGGAGAAGAGGGAAAGGGACGGGAAAGGGTGGCTGCAAAGTCAAAACGTAATACGATTAACGGACATTAAATTGGAATAGCCCTTTTGGGGATTCGCGGCTTCTCGCATCGACGACTCGGCTGAGCATTCTCTCTCTCTCTCTCTTTAACTTGCCTCTTTTTTGCGTCCTCTCTCTTTCTCTCTCTCCCCCCTTTCCCTTTCCCCCTCTTTCTCTCTACATCCCCGCGAGTCTTTCCTCTCGTACCTGAGCGATGAAAAAAATCGTATTTCCTCTCCAGTGCTGACTAAAGCGGAAACCTTGACGGTAGCTCGGGGGTGCCGTGGGTTGGTCGCTCGAAAACGCATGTACGTTCGTAAATTTCATTTTACTACTGTGGATGGCGATGGTAGTGCTGATTTATCGGTCCGCCGAAATGGATAATTTCTCTTGAAGTTTCGATGGCACAGGAGCTAACACTTTTCGGATACTTAAGAACACGGCAGCCACAGTATTATGTGGAACATACCTGGGAAATATTCTCTTGACGAAGATGTATGAGAATATTTGGCAGATGTAATGGGAGCGTACGTAAGAAGCCTTTAAGATAACTTCGACGAAGGAACGGAAGAAATATTAAACTGAAAACGAAAAGGAGGGATTACGAGAAAGACGTGGAGTATAACCCGTTTGGTTTCGAGAGAATGTCATTCGATAAAAATAGATTTTACTAACTCGTTCCTTTCTGAATATGATCGAAGAAGATATTTTACGACGTTCGTTCGATTCGTCGAATTTATCATCTCCATAGCTGCTAATATTATCTTTTCGCGGAAATCATCGATCTATCCATCACATCCGAGAATAATTAACGAATGCTGCGATAAAAAAGATTGACGTATTTCATTTTCCTAGCTGGAGATTCTCTCTCTCTCTCTCTCTCTCTCTCTCTCTCTCTCTCTCGCTTCATCATCAGTATCTCAATCAATATATCCTCCCTTATACAACCAGATATTAAATAACACACGTTTAATGAATATTTGGACGATAAAATGTAAATTAAGCGAGATATTAACACGAAAATTTGATACGGTAAATTAATATCCTGAACGAGGGTGGAAATTGGAACGGAACTGTAAAATATTTATTCGTCTATGTTCCACGCGCGTTCCCTCTCTCTCTCTCTTTCTCTCCCTCTCTCTTTCTCTACTTCTCTTTAATTCGCGGTAGTGCATCGCGACAATCAGATAGCTATCAAAGTTTCTTCTCGTTTTTTTCCCGATGAGTTATGTTGGAACAATTTTTAAAGCATTGTCCAAAACACAGTCTAAAGAGTACGTGATCAAACTTAATCTTCATCGAATGGGGGCTTACGTGTTTTCTCGCGACTTTTTCTCGAACGATTTTATTCGAATATTAACTCTTGACGCTCGCTCGACGATGGCGAGTCGATGAGTGAGCGATTCTAAAATTCACGTGAAATATAAATGTGAGCGTATATGTAGTAAACGAGAATCTCAATCATAATATCGCACGTTATGAGAGGAGGAAAAGGAAATCGGAACGCAAGGGACCACCAACGCTACGTGACACGAACACGAATCGTGCCATTAATATTAAATGCTAAGCGCCTTTTCCTTCTTTCTTTCTCTTTTCTTGCCTAGGCCGCGACGCAAGATCACTTCCGCGAATTTTAACGAGAACGCTGACGACATCGTTGCAGTCATCTTCTCGATATTCGTATCGTCTCTTTTTTTCGTACACCCCTACTTATTCTTACACCCCTACTTAATTTTTTAACAAGTCCGTTCGCTCCTTTTACGTCTCTAGATTTTAAAAAGATTTGCTTATCGTCATTCTCCTCGTAGATAATATCATTTTCGTATATCGAATCGAGGCAACGCGACATCGATCGTGTTAAATGATGCCGAAGCATCGGCAAATCGATTTTCTCTATTACTTTCATCGTGATAAATTATTATGATTATATTCTCTGATTAATTACGTACACGTACAGAGGAAATGGAATATACCGTTTTTGAGGAATCGGAAAATTTTACAAAATGTTTACGATTAAATAAACATCCTTTTCGAAATACCTCTAGTTTCGTTAAACGGCATTATCAACGGAATAAACCGTAATTGCATCGTTACATTTTCGAACAAAGAACGGAACTATATCGACTGAAAGACGTCGACGTACCTGTAAAACGAAAAACGCCTTATACTTCCTTTCATAGGAGGTTTATGGGAATATTTTTTTCTCCAAAAATATCGTCGTTTTGGTGAAAAAGTCGATTCCTTTACATTCGACCTACAGCCATCACGGCAACGCTTTCGTCTTATCTGAACTTCCAAAGATGTCGGGATCCTGCCTCCTTTCGTACGTGATGGCGCAGAAGTGGTGAAGGAATGAGAAGTGGAAGGGTGATTCTTATATGAAGCAGACTTAGCTAGCGAGCGAGGAGAGACGGAGGCAGGGAGAAAGAGAGAGAGAGAGAGAGAGAGAGAGAGAGAGCGAGCGAGCGTATCGCAGCTCGACAGGCTTTTCTTTCGCAAGCGAGGCTCTCCCAGGGCTTTGTCTAATCAGTTGGTCGCCCTGAAGAAGGAGGATCGCCATTTTTCGGGGGCAATGACACGTTCCCCGCTGTGACGCAAGTTTAGGATAGAAGCGAGGAGGACGCCATGAAGACGAAGGGACTCCAAAAGGAAAATCAATGTCGTGAATGAGCTTCGAACGTAGCAGCGCCGTTGGCCCGGCATATACTATCGCTTAGGGTGCCTCTGTTGTTAGGGGTGAATTCCGTGCCACGTAAGCGTCTATAGGGTGACTTGGAAATGCGTAACACCGACGCTTCTCCAACGACGTTCCGACGTTATTATTTCGAGAATCCACGATTTATCCTAAACTTTTGTTCGCTTTTATCAAGGAGGAATCATTCCCGAGCGTATCGGTTCGAGGTGGATTAATTTCGCTGGAGAACCCTTCCAAAAGTTCTACGTTTTTTCGTTTCTTTCTTTTTTTTTTCCTTTCGTCAGAAATAATTCGAGTCACGTATCGGCGCGAACTACAGGCATGAACGACAGCTTCATCGATTTAATATCCAGCGTTGATTAGATGTCCGCTTATAATTTTCATTCCAGTGACTACATCGGGAAAACTCGATGCGATTCAATTTGGCGGGAAGAAAAAAGGAGAGGTTATTTAGATGACAAGGGAATAATAGGAAAGTAGCGGAAGTTGGCATCAAGGTGGGTGGACAAAAGCATAGCCTCGTTTTAGGAGGTAGAAAATATTCGATTTGACGCGCGCCCCCGGTACTCGTTACGACATTACTTCACCGAAATAGCATATTTCGGCCGAGGTATGGGCGCACCGAGGACGATGGAAAGGGCCAGTAGAGCGGGCTGAAGTAGCGACGGGGTAACCAGTGACGTAGGCCGGACATTGTTCTTTTGTCCGTCGTGCCAGTCGCATTGTTAACGAATCAATAAGACCGGACCTCATTGTCGCGTCTGTTTCAACCGCGCCTGTTACGGACGTGTTTCGCGCGCTTGTTGCGGCCATGTCACACGTGCGTTTCGCGAAAAAGCGAAATGTGTCAACGGCCATCGAGTCGCACAGTGACCGTAGTCGTACCCTCCATCTCTTTCACCCTCCCTCTCGGCCGCTCTATGAATCTGCTGAAACTGTTTTTCCTGGCCACTAGCTTCGCCAAACTTCTAGAGAACACGTGTGTTTCGTCGATCGTCTCTCTCGATGAGCGGACGATCTCAAGAATACTTGGAAAATGTACGTGAAAGTATAAATACATAAAGATTCGTTATAATTATTCTGACGGTACTCGCTACTATTTGACGACAGTGGCTCGAGTTTCGTTACGCCGTCGGTTCGAACCAGAAAATCGATTTCGGGTAAAGACCAGTCGGATCACAAGGAAGGATCGCGACGTTGCACAAAAGAATCGAAGAGGGAAAGGTAAAGAGGCGGAGTAGGGATTTCATAAAGCGTTTTCGCGACGTTAAGACCGACGTTTGACCGTTTCGCCGCGCGAACGTTAGACTCGGCACGCATTTACGGAGGCACGAGAGAAAGATAAAAGGACAGAGCGATTTCGGGGCAGTTGACGAAGATACGACGAAGAAGGAAGAAGGAAGCCACCGTCTTTTCCACATCCGCGTGTGTAGGCACGGCTGTGTGAAACCCAAGGGTAGGCCGACCCTCTTCTCTCTTTCCCTCTCTCATCGCTTCAACCCCTAAATGGCAGCTTGCCAAGTGTGCTTACACCCTCTCTTGCACATGTAGGCATCTCCACTCTGTCTCTTTCTCCCTCGCTCGCGCGACACGCACGCCAGGTCCCATTGAATGCTCCGTATACACGCACCGCACGCGGCTCTGCACACAATGCTCGCAAACACTTTGCATTCGTAAACACGCGTAAACAACAACGGCGGTTTCACACCTAAGGTACAAGCGGTACTAAAAGTGTACCGGTGCCGGTCGTGCCTCAACGCCTTCTTAAAGTCCCTTCGTTAATGGGTTCATTACGGAAAATGCATTCGTTGTTTCATGATTCGCATCAGAAAAGTATTTTTAATACCGGCTAAAGCTCCTCCTCCATTCGGTACTGTTGCAGTAGCAATACGAGAGGAACGTTCACGGTTGTTCGAGTGGCAAACGCTGAGATCGAACGACCATCAGCTGCGTTCTCTTCCAAGTTCTATCTTTTAGGTTTATCGATGGACGAAGCAGAGATCAAACTGTTACGGACGACTACACGCTTTTCCGTCGTTTCCCGATAGAGTCCCGCGATATTGTTGAGTCAATAAGTAAGAGTCAATATATGAGTTCGGCTCGATACGTACTACGTGACTTTGAGGAGAATTCGTGTAACCGACTATAGCGGTATATATCTGCGCGAACTCCAGGCTTCGAGAACTTTGATGGCTCCTGTTTGGTCGCGGATGTATCTGCTCTGTCTGTGGATTTAATGAATTCTTTTTACTACGAAAAGAACGTACCACATTGAATCTTATGTAAATCTTATGGATCGATTAACTTTACCGACTTGGTATCAACGAACGCAATTGTTAATATTGCTCCCTCTGTGGCATAGCCGGCAGCGACGAAATGATAAACTGGCCGCAAAAGATAAAGAATTGTGATATTTCTTTAAAGCTCCATGAGGCGGCGGAAAACTTCTTACGCAACGTCAGAATCTCATCGGCTCCTTCCTCTTTAGCTCCCGATACTACCGAGCCGGATTAAGAAAATCTATCGAAGACGTGATCAAAGATTAGATTCAACGTCCGCTCCCTGGCATGCCTTTTATCTCCACGCTCGATTAAAATCTTGGGTTTACCGAAACTTATTAAACTGCAAAGTTCTCGGAAACTCTTTACCAGAAAGTAATATCGATTATTACCGATCCGTTTTCGATATCGTAAACTTCAATTAACGTTTCATCGAAAATAGAAGCGACCATGTATATTCGTGTAAATCGTGAAACAACGACTGCTTCGACGATAAATTAGAACGTTCGTTTGTACTTTAGAAGGCGATTAGTGTAGGTAGATAGTTACGTAGGACAAAGTCGAGAAAAATTCTCGGTAAGCTCTCCAGCCAAGGTCGAACGACCTTCGTTATTCGTCTAGATATAAATTTAACGTTTGGAGCAGTCGTCTCTTAATCGTACTTTACGTAAGACGTAGGAACGCACGCAAGGTCCAACGTGATTTGAATAATTAGCAAGATTTAAATAACGATCATCGATCGATAGTTTAACAAGTAGGTCGCTTCGCAAGAAGAGATAAGTCGAAGGAGATGGTAACACACGGCTCGATCATATTTTCCGGTCGAAGACCGTTTCGTTGCTTTCGCACGCAAATCGGTCTTCCGCAATAACGAGAGGAGGGATCCTTTCTCCTTCGACCGATGTGTTGACCGGATCCGTTTAATTATGGGATGTTTGCGTCTCTCGAAACGAAACTCTTGTCGGTCGGATAAGCGTTCTCCGGCACAAGCCCTCCGGGTATTTCAAATAAATGTAGATTAAACGAATGCCCGGACTCGAGTCGATAAACTATAGCGATTTTTCATGGCGATGCCTCGCGATAAAGGCAAACTTGCTTATTCTTATCTTCGAACTACGTTTCTATTACTATTTTCTCCGTTTATAGAAATTCACTGTCGTACGGAATATAGATAATAGTAGCTACATATGCATGCACGCGTATAGAAATGTATTCTTTCGATATTATTCGAGCATTCGAGTATTCTCGGTCGGATCCAAGGAAAACTCGGACCTGATATCGCCGACCGATTAACCATAGCTACCGTGGCTCGCCGCGCGCTTACGGTACTCTATTTTATGCTTTGTCGATATCTCCGACGTAGATATCGAGCGCGTAACGCCAAGTTGGCTAAACTTTGATAACTGCACGGACGCATTTAAGAGAAACTTTCGACGTTGGCCGCATCGAATTTGAAACGTCGATAACGATTTAAGGGCGGAGGAAGAAAGACTCGCGTCTAACGTTCCTTATCGCGCGCGGATCAAAAAGGGAGGAAGAGCCCGAAGGAGATATATCTTCTCGGGGGTGTTATTCGATCGTCTCTACGCGACGGATGCTAAAATAAGAGGGTGGAGAGTGTTTCGGTGGTGAAAGTTCCGCGAAAGTCAGAAATTCGTACACCGGCGAAACGAGGAAGGAGGAGAAAAGAAGAGGGGAGAGGGGAGAGCAAAGTTCCTCGGGGTATCCCCCGGTGGTTTATTTTTACGGAGGTAAATTAACGGTTCGTAGCGCGTTCCTTTCGCGGACATGACGACGGACCGGGGATGCCATCTTTGCGCCCCTCTAACGCTTCCCGGCCACTATTCTCCTCCCCCCGTTCTTCTGCCGCGAAATTAGCCGAAGCGGCTGGAGCCCGTGCTTCTCGGGCGAACTAGCGTCGGATCTTGGCGAGTTTCAAACTTTTCTTTTTACGTTTTAATTTTCATCGTTAATCGTACCGAGCATAATTACCCACCCCGTAAGTTGTCCTCCGTTTCGGCGCCTAGCCGAATCCTTATTTTTCTGTCCCTATGAATTTTAAGGATCGGCATTATTCCGACCGTTCGTCCACATTAACCGTTTTACTTTCCTCGGCTAACGCGCGATTTTCAACGTTTTATCGACCGACGAACCTGCTGTAATTTCGTTTATACTCGAGCCTCGCGAGATCATCGAATATCATCTTCCTCGACTTTTTGGCATTGTTTTAATTTCAAACGCGTCAAATCTAATAACTTTAACTCGAGCGATCCTTCCACTCGAGTCCTTAGGGAGAGATATCGTGGAAGGGGAGAGGGAAGAGCACAATTTTCCTCGAATATATCGCGCGAGCTACGCGCTTATTCTAAAAGTCTTCAATGACGAGCGCGGCAGAGAAATAGGGGAAAAAGTGGAATGGAGAAAAGAAGGGGTACGGGGAAGAGAAGGAGGAAGAAAAAGTAGGACGTCGAAAAGGAACGTTGACGAGGTACGTGCTCCGGTATCAAGCAGCTCGCGGCCGCTTCAGCGAAGTTTAATTAAATAACAAGGCGACGACGGTCTAGGAAAGGAGAGATGGCGAAGGAGCCTCGATGCGAGGGAGAGACGGAGAGAGTATGAGAGAAAGGAGACTGTTGGAAACACAGAAGCTAACGGTAAGAAAGAGCCCGTACTCGGGGAAGGAGGATGGACTCGATGCCGAGGTGCCAAGTTGCTAGGTGACTTTGCTAGTTATTTAATTAGTCCGGAGATTCTCCCCTGCTCGACTACTTCTTTCTTCCTTCCTTCGACTCCTTTTTCTCTTAGAAACAAGCCACCCTTCTTCCTTTCTCCTATTCAACCTCTTTTCCGTCGTGTCTTTGCTTCAAACCGGTGGCACCACAGTTTCTTTATGACCTTCGCTGGGACAATACAATATCTTTTCGTAAAGACTTATCGTAGCCCTTTGTGCGCCGTCAACGTGCTCGGTCACGTGCACGGAACTGTCTGTTTCGAACGCGAAACGAAAGCACGCGAATCTTTCTTCTCGTTCCTTAACATCGGTCGTTTGATTGTACCGCGACATCGAAGAGGAAACGTCGTTTGCTTTTGATCTTTCACCGAACGAAATAAATCTTGAGTATGACTTACTTGCGCGGAGAGTATTCCTTCTTCCTCCTCCTCCTCGTCCTCCTCCCTCTTCCCCTCGTCCTCATCCTCCTCTTTCTCCGCCGCCGCCATCACCGCCACTTTCTCTATATTCACGGGGCCTTCTAATTTTCGAAATTGCCCGACTTGTGCTTTTCCCTTTCTTACATGGCACAAAGTAGCCAGTCAGGTATATCCCAACGGTGGACGAATCTATAAAGAAGATTCTGTCTAATGTAATCGACTTTGTTCCATTACTCGTGACTTTCGGCCTTTGAAGATTTTAGCTTGATATCCGAGTATTTCGACGATCGACTTATGTCCATAAAGAGGAAAAGTACGAAGCAGAAGGGACACGCGGTACCTGTAACGAAAGCGAGTGTTTTCAAAGAATAAATCTCCGCCGGCGGCGCCATCACAATGGCCAATTAAAAACAGTGCGGAACAGGATCAGGTAGGATCAACCCCTTTGCTTCCGCGTTTCGACAAAGGAGACTTCTCGTGAAAGCATTTCGTGGCGAAACCAGAAACGTCCGTTTCGATAACGACGTTCGGTTTCCCTTCATCTCTGGAAACGTAGGGCGGCTCTTTGCCCGTGGCAACCTCCGCTCTCTTTCACATTGAAGGAGGGGGAAGGCCGACGAGAGAGAGAGAGAGAGAGAGAGGTGGGGTAGAAGGATGTGCATCCTGCTTTCTGCGTCTTTCGTCGAAGAAAACGAATAGATTCCCCATGGGAAGTCGCGAACCTTTTCCTACCTTCCTCCCACCCTGCACCTCCTCCATTTCTCCCGTATGGCATAGCGGAAAAGCAGGCACAGAAGGGCTTACGAGGGCTTAACTCGGTGACAGGATGATTGCCAGTATTATCGGAATTACTCGAGGGCGAATTGCGTCGCACGGCGTAACGAACTCGCAATATCGTGAGAACCGTGCGCTAACTCCTAGGATGAAAGTCCAAACGAGCCCTTACGTAAGCCGTCGACGTTCGACGACAAGAGATTCTCTCGAGTATTCCATTACTCTTTCCGGACCACTTTGAAGAACGTTGAAAGAGGCTCGCGTTGCTATTTTTCTCGAGAAACAAAAATCGGACTTATCCGGATGATCAAAGGCGACGTTATTATACGTCGCAGAGCAAAATTTTCCTCAACGTTCTGGCGACAAGCGAGTATCTTCGAAAAAAATATTTTCGATAAGTGGGGAAATATTCGTACGTGTCGCGAAACGTTAGAAACTTTTGCGGATAGAAAAAGTTTCCGCTACGCCATTCGGACGTTTTCTCGTTAGCTTTCGCCAAAGAGAAAATTTGCAACAAGCTATATCCGGCCTTTGCTACTAGGAAGAACAAATACGACGGAATATCGCCATTGGTAGGATCGCACGTAATTGAAGCAACGTGCGGTTCTCGCAACGTTACATCCACATTGCATAAATAACGCTCATGGTACACGTTAGAACTGATCAATATTGGATATGATGAAAGTAAACCGGCCATTGAACGTCCCACTTGGAGAAGGTGAGAGAGAGAGAGAGGGAGGGAGGGAGGGAGGGAGAAGGAGAGGAGAGAGAATGCTCGCTAGCGCGTGCGCCCGTCTGTGTAATTTAATGCCGAGTAAATACTCCGAACGGAGAGTAGTTTTGTAATCTAGATGAATCTCTCGGAAGGGGTACTCCCAGAGCAGCGAACTAATACCACTACCACCGTTCACCATTACCACTATCACCGCGATTGTCGCAGCAGTTGGATGGGCTTTCTTAACTCCCCAGAGACGACGGGGTACTTTGCAGCACTTTCAAAAAAACTTGAGACGACTTCGCAACCCAAGATAACGTCACGTCGTAAAATTTCATTGACCCTACGACGTAGAAAAAGCAAGGGGAAAAAAGTAAGATAGAGATTAATTACTCTCTACTCGCGAATCAACGCGTTATCCTTTTGGCCTCCTTTCAACGGCAATTCCTTTTCTCATACCGTTTAAAAGAACATCTTTCCGGTAGCGCTCGGGAGTAATAGCGAGCGAACCTTGGGGTGTGACACCTTTGAAACTAAATTTTAAAGAACGAATGGAAGGAGATTGTTCGGCACTTTGCGAGCTTCAAGAAAAAGTACGGAAAATGAGTAGCATTTATGCGAGGACGTTTTTCGAATGTAGGACGAGAGAGACTTCCGACTGAGAATTTATTTTCTCGTAATAATGTCAGTGCGAGGCCGTTTTCCTCCTGTCGTCACGTTTTCCTCGTTCGTGTACATATATCTCTCCTTCTTTCGTTCTCTCTCTCTCTCTCTTTCTCTCAGCACCTCGTTCACCCCAAGTTACACCCTCCTTTCGTCCTTCGTTCTACATCCCTCTCTCAGGATCCAGTCGTGTCCGCATTATAATGGCATTACGTGTTCCCGCATTACATCGTAGCGGTATAGTAGTCGTGTGCTGGTAGAAATGTGCCTTGGCGCGTACGCGTTTCTACGTGTCTCGATCGAAGTCTTGTTTGTTTCGCCCTCGAAATATCGCGCGCGTTGCCGGAATCGAGATTCGGTTATACCCACGAGTACGAAACGCGCTTAACGTAGCTCGATCGCACAAAGAGCTCTTCTCTCTCTCTCCCTCTCCCTCCCTCTCTGCCGCCTCCTCCGTCGACCCTTGCCTATGACGGCATTAATTGTTCGGAATCGACGGCGCGGAATTAGCAGTAATAATGGCGAATCCGAAGCCTAGAAACTTGTCCCAAAGCGCAAGAGAGAAAGAGAACGGAACTGGAGGTTTGAAACGCGTTTGTAACTCGTTTAGAATTTCCACGAAACTGATGCGACTACGGGCGTACCCGGGAAACGCGTTTGAGAACGATCAAATTCTCATTTTCCATTTAACTTCTACGTTCCGATTATTATTTCAACGATTCCGTGTGTACGTGTAAACTGAATCATCGTCGAGTCACTTGTTGAAGATATGAAAAACTTTCAACGGTACACCAAACTATGGATTTTTTCTCGTCTCTCGCCTCGCGCATATTTTCCTCGTAGATATGATTTCTTTTTTGTACGATACAGTTTTATCCTTGCCATTTGATAAAATCGCAATATTCTCGATCAAAAACTGGCCAGTTTTTTGGAGTCTCGCGACGTTTCTCGGCATGTTCCCGCGAGAGGTACGCTTCGCGGAGAAAAAAGATAGAGAGAAGATACAAAGGGAATACTCTGGCTTTGTGAAAAATGGAGAGACCTTTCTCATAGTCGGGACCACCTTTTGTCCCCGTGGACAGTGTCGAGATCGCAGATTTTTTTCTTCTCCGTCCTTCTCATCTTCCATCTTCCTATTTTTGAAGATTTTTTTTATTCGCTGGATTTGCGCGTTCCTCTCTTACCCGTCGGCTCGAGCCTGCAAATCTCTTATACCGAATTTCTCGAGCCCTCGCCAGTCACGGTTCTCTGCTCTCTCCTCTTCGTCCGAACCTCTCGTATATATTCTCTATTCTCGCGCTTCTCTCTCTCTCTCTCACTCGCTAGCTCGCTAGCTCGGCCGTCCTTCCATCTCTTGCGTTTTCTCTCTTTTTACTGGTACGTTGCACCGCCTCGGTTTCATCTCGCGAATATAAAAAGGGCCGAGCATACGAGTGTTTCGTAACTTTGTCAGCGTTTTTAATCCCTTCCTCCCTTCGCTTCCCTCTTTGTCGAAACGCTTGCCTATGTGCGTGCGAGGGGAACGCAACCCTGACGCATATTTTTGCAACTCACTGGTGCAGGAGTATGGGCCAGGTCTCGACGGAGCTCCGCGTCTATCTACTTTGCAAATTCTGCTGCAGCACCAATTTACGAGAGTTTGTGCTCCGCTCAGATTTAGTAGCCTGGTTAATAAAATTGATTCGTTGGGGCCGTTGTCTAGGAACTCTACGTAAGTTTCGTCACCCGTTATTAACGGATCTATGGTTCGAGAAGACGATTGACGGACAATCGGAAATATATTACTTCGCTACCGTAAACATTCGAATATTTTCATCGACTTCTAACGCGCGCAGAATTAATTTATCGTCGCGTCAAGAAGGATGGACGTCGAGGTATGGAATGCGACAAAAGTGTACGCAAGAACGTCGTCTCGATACAAAATCCCACCTGACTCGTCTAGGGTGATCGCGCATTTTCCACGATCTTTAGTAGATATTGTTTTCTTCTCTAACGAGTTCGAAGTCATTAACGAAATAATAAGATACCCTCCCGTCGACACAGAAACACGACGATCGACACGTGTAGGGGGATATCTTTTGGATAGAGGGTGGATCCAACCCCGTTAGCTATGACGTCACTTGCGACAAAATCGATATTCCAGCGAGTTTATTACCGCGGCCGCGGCGTCTGTATATCTCACGTAACAACACTCGATAGCCGACGAAACGTTGGAATCAACTCTTATACCGAGTCCACACATCGCTTCCGATATTTTCTCCCGTATTTCGAATCACAGACGTATCTGCTTGCAAGTTGGTCATTTTCCCAATATCCAAACCTTCGACTCCTTAATATTGATATTGCCTAATTCACGTAGCCTTTCCCACGTGAAACAAAAAATCTCTCCGATCGACTCTTATCTTTGATTACTATCGAAGGATTGAAAAGTTTTTCGGTTAATCGATAAAAAAGTATTGTACGATAGAAGAAACCCTCTTACGTACGGAACGACGAACAAAGCTTAGAAGGTTCGAAGGGGTTAAAGCGTTCGTCTGCGAACTCGTTGCTTCGAACATTCGTCGATACATCATTGATAGAGAGAGAGAGAGAGAGAGTTTTCCTCGAAGTGAAACTTGCCAGCTACGCGAATACAAGATCGATTAGCAGCTCATAAAAAGAGGGCCACATCGCCTTGAGAAATATCGAGCGCCTTCGCCCAAGCAGTTTTAATTCACGAAGAGGCCTGAATAGAATATAAACGTCCTGTTATTTTTAGAACAGGGGTGAAACAGGTACAAAGGTAAAAGCGAAATGTTGCTCGCTAGAATCGTATCGCATTTATAGTAAAAACTAAAAGTTACTTCTTATCGTCTATAACTTTAACGATTTAAGCAAGATGTCTCTGCGACAGAACCATTAGCTACGACGCATTCTAACGCGTACGCTTTAATGCCGATTCAGAAGAAAATTATTTTCCTACGGGAGCATCTATCTCTTTTCGGACTATCGTATCTATCGTTGGGTCGAGCTCTTCGAAAACTGCAAGAGGCAATCCCGAGTAGATGACAAGGGCAACGGACGGGGCCGAAGCAATTCCAAAGTGCAAAAGAGCCTCGGCGAAGAAGGTAAGACGTGTGAGTCGACGATGGTAGTCGACAGCATCGTGGCTCGTACGATAAACTTAGGCATGTTTGCCGAGCAATCAAGCATATGAGTGGAAAGTCTCGCAGGCTTTATCGATTGGGTTCGGAGCCTGTGACGAAGAAGAAGAAGAAGAAGGGTTGGAGTTTGACGGAGAACGAATAGGGGTGGGCGAATCACGAAAGTACGCCATGTCGGATATCTAACATCGGAGGAGCGTTTCGACGAGCGGTTTGTCCAGTGTTTGTTGTTCTTCGTTGTTCGAGGAGGCCAAACATAGTTTCCGAAGCAGCCAGAAGATGCTCCAACCGATCTATATCTCCTTCCTTCCCTCTTTCTCCATACGTATGTCTTTGTGTCCATAGGTGTATACGTATACGCGTAGTACGTAGACGATACCTATATACACAGTGGTGTACGTTCAAGAACTTTGGAAAATTTCGAGTCCTTTATTTCCTCAGGATCTTACCCTAGCTAGAAAACAGTCGAGAAAAATCTCAAGAGCGCATCTTCTTCGAAAACTCCACCGGGAATTTCACTCGTAGAAAGCTTTCGAAGCCATCTGCAGATTTTTACAGCGTCGTGTACCGAGACGACGTATAACCAAAACGTTTCTTCTCCGTCGGTCCAAGAAACATCAGCGTCCTCTACTATTTCATTTTTTATCGCAATCGGATTATCGTATTAGCGCAAATCGATTGCGACACAGGCTTATTGCAAAAGTTCGCTGCGCTAAATGGAATTAATCAAACGTCGAGCTTGTTCTTCCACTTTTGTCTTGCATTGCTCGTTTTTCCTCGACGAAAGTAAAACGTTAGACGCATGTGTTATGTACATATATATATATATATCCGCTTTAATTAACAGCGGCGAATATCAGCGTCGTTGAAGATCTCGTTACGAGGAACTTTTCCAAAACGTGCAACAATTTTCTATGCGCATATTTTGAACAAACGTTTTATGACAATTTTTTCTAGAATTGTAGATACGACTCGCTTGGGAACAGCGAGCTTCATTAAACGGTCTCCCTTTTGACATCGACCAAAAGTGGATAAGGTTTTTCCCTAGGAGGAGGACGACGACGAATTCCAAGCGTCGAGAAACATGAGTTGTGGAGAGAAGTAGAACGTTTTCGTCGTCGTTGGTTAAACGACGTAGAGTTTTCGAGAAGCCGGTTCCCGTGATTAATGTAGCGGCATGAGCTTGACATCGCGACATTATCATCGGTACAATGGCCGCCAGGTGTCCGGGACAAGTGCTTCGTAGTAAACGAGGAGTATAGTGACGTCAGACAATGCTGCTTAATGAGCTGCCAGTAACAAAGTGGAAAGAACGGTTTTGTCTTTTCGACGTAATATCGGTCAGCGAACGTTTCGGTAGCTAGGACACTTATCGCTCTAATTAATTCGATAGGCTTGAGGGGGAAAGCGTTCCATGTTTTTATCCAATTTCATTCTTCGTCGACGAACTCGATATAATTTATTCAAAATTACAATGGCGATATTTATAGCGTACCTATCTATTACCATCTTTGCTTCTTTCCCTTCTTCTGTTTTCTTTCTTTCTACTTTTGAGCAACGCACCGTAAAGTTTTTAAACGCGAGATATCGATCAAAAGCCTTAAATTGTCTCCCTGCTTCTTCTGGCCTTCTCACCTCGGCCGAACAACAAGGGAGAAATGAAAGCGAGAGAGAGAGAGAGAGAGACCTAGATGTCGGGGGCTGCTCCTGGAACAGTGAGAGGGTGGTCCAGGGGTTCGATAACTGGAATGGGTGAAACGTTAGTCCCGTCATACTTCAGCAGGTATGAGAAAAGGGCGCCCTCTTTTCGCCCTAATGCCCCTCAAGCCTCTGGGCCAAACCCTCGGCTCGTCGTCGTCGTCGTCGTCGTCGCCACCGCCGCCGCCGCCCTCGTTGTTCTCCTTTCTCCTCGTGCCTGCTAGCGTATCGCGATCGAACTTAATTTATTTTTCACGATGCCCATGCAAGCGACATATGTCCTTAATCGATTTCGCTGGAAATGTCGCGTACGCGGGACGCGTAAAAATCGACTTTGTCCTCGAGAACCCGACACCCTTTGCTCGATGTTCTCACGTCAACACGAGCCTCCATCGTGTGCGAGCTTCCTCCGTCCCAAGATAAAAAAAGAAATCGACTCGTAAATATGATGCGGTAAATGCCAGTGAAAGAAGGATAAAAGAGGACGAAAGAGGAGTAAGAGTATGGAGATGAGAGAGAGGTAGAGAGAGAGAGAGAGAAAGAGAAAGATTGTTTTCAAGTTGGAAGGTCGCGTCGGAGGATCGACGTAGGTGGTTACGAAAGGGTGGCAATCATTCAGGCTCCCGAGTACGCCGATAGAAATCGTTATTGCTCCGAAGCCGTCGGTGTGTCCCGGATTACGAAGCGTTTCTCTGTCCGCAGTAAACATCTTTATTAAGTGCACGTTGCGCGCTCCGTTGGCGCGTCAATTTTTCAAAGCGCCCTCGAGCTCTTTGTCTTCGTGTCTTCCATGTAACTATAACGATGGCTCGTATCTATGTGCGTGCGCACGCGTATATGTGTTTGTACAGGTGCGCGCGCGCACGTAGCACAGAAAGTAGGGGCGATTAATCGTTCCATCATCAAGCCGGGAAACTCTCTCTCTCTCCCTCTCTCTCTCTCTCGCTCGCTCGCTCTCGCTCTCGCTCTCGCTCTCGCTCTTTCTCTTTCTTTCGGTCTCGACAATGGTTGAAACGGAACTCCTGTCTCTCGTTTTTCGAATGGATCTTTCACGATGATAAAACGCATATAAAAGCGCTTTTACTTCTTTCCGAGCGTGTCGGTGTGTATCGCACGGAACTTCTCATCGAGATTCATAAAAGAAGAAAAAAAAGAATCTACTTCTCTCGATATTACCTCTCTAAAGTGCAAGAAACAAATGAGAGAGAGAGAGAGAGAAAGAGTTTTCGAGCCGGTGAATTCGAAAAGCATATTTGACAAGTGCGAAAGAACTTTCTATACAGTGGTGCTTTCATTTTTCTGTTTCAGGCTGCGCATTCGTTAAGCTGTCGTCGCATCAAGAAGCACTAGCGGCGATAAATTCTTTACACGGTAGCCAAACTATGCCGGTGAGTAGAAGAAATAAACATCTTCGTTCTGAAGATCCTTCTTTTTGTACATATGTATGTAGAAATATACTCTCAAGTACGTACGATAAACGTGATTCTTAAAGTAGAGGATATCGTTGTCGGGTTGAACCACAATGTCCCTTAGGCTGAAGGAAGATGCCAAAGATCTAGGTTCCTAGGAAGATGAAATGCGGCTGTTCTACCGACAAACACCCTAGTAATGATCGACCAAACAGAAATCTGCATAACACTTAGAAGAGAGGAAGAGAGAGAGAGAGAGAGAGAAAGAGCTTTAGCCCTTTCCACCGGTCCCCAACGACAACGAAGATGACGGCAGAGAGAGGACGGTATACGAAGGCGGCCAGTTGCTCGGTCTTCCTCGTCAAACCGCCAAACTTTCTCAGCTTAGTGTTAGAGACCGGGAATCTCTAGTTGTAATTGAATTGTCAATGAGTTCCACCCGGGATTGCACGTGCTGATTGGCGAAAGTTCGTAAAGCTGGATGTCCATTGGATGCGAACGTTCGCAGTCCGTTGAAATTATTGTTTATCGACTATCGTTCGCTAACATTCATCGACGTATTAAACTTTCTGCCCTAGCTGTTGCGTCACTGTCTGTCTCTTCTCTACCAAGAAAAATCTTTATACATTCTTAAACTTATCTGGCTTGAAAAACGAAGTATATTAAAGACCGGTATGATTGATCTTGCATTAAAGAGTAAAGGAATTATCAAACGTACGCGGCTAGATTTCTGTTTGGAAAACGACGAAAGCATAAACATTCGTCGCTACTTCTATTTAAAGTTCAGCAGCTTTGTACGATAGAGTTGACATTATAATTTACGTCGTAGAACAAAGTGGTACGAGAAGGAGGAGAAGAGAAGAGTAACGAGAGCAGAGAAGTAGAAAGGACAGGTGGAATTGCGGTCCCGTAACGTGGATATTACTCGTTATATTGTCGTAATCTAATAGCTGAATGGAGGAAGAAGGTGGTGCGAGCATGTGTAAGCAGAGAGGGAGGAAAAGAGAGAGCGAGAGAGAGAACGAGAGAGGGAACTTCGGGACTCGTACTCGGTACCGTTAGCTCCTAAAAGTCATCCCAGTACCGAGTGGGACGTAATATGCAGATAGCTTCATTATTGCGGCAAATTATGCAAATCTCGACGCCGATGTTACGAGATTTTAGAGACGACGGTGAGGTAGGCAAGACGAAAGACCATACGAAACCTCTCCGCGTTTAAGGATACGTACTGTGACGAAATCTCTCGTTGTCAGAAACGACTTGGATTCGATCGAGTGAAAGTTGAAATCATTTAAGGAGAATTTAACATTTTATATCGGATCCGAAAGGAGCAAGAATTTGGTCGATTATAGAGCCATTGTTTATCATCGTCTCGTAGCATCTTGGCGCTCGTTAGGACGCATATGTCACGTTCGTTTGTAGAAAATACGTTTAACCAAAAATAATTCTCCGTCGTTAATTTACACGAAATTAAAGGACCCTTCCTGCAAAACGCTTCGCATAGAGACCACCGTGTAACGATGGAGCAGAACCTCGAGAGTAATTCGATTTGACTACGTTCGCTCTGGTTTCCTTCGAATTGCCACAAGTTGTAGCATACCCCTTCTATTTTCCGTATCCGGCCATGTATACGCATACATACACACGCGTATATATCCTACCGGTAGATACGTACATATATACTTGTATAAATATACTTGTATCTACTACCTTTCTATCTCTTTCTCTCAAACGCGTCTCGACATCGTCTCGGGCAAGAAACTGCGTCACGAACGCGACATCTTGGCTCATACCTAGGAAATAAGATATTGATTTGCAATCTGATACCGTAACGCTCGACGACGCGCCAACGACCTGTAGGCGACGACGTGCCGCACGATGATGGAGGGTCTGAGAAATCATGACTCCTGAAATTGATAGCTCTTTCTGTCTCTCTCTCTCTCTCTCTCTCTCTGTCTCACTTTAATGCTCGAACACCTTCATACTTGATAAACCGAAATCCGTACTGATTCGCGTGTCATAACATACGAAGATAAATTTTTGAGAAACCAAGTGTCTAATTTGTCTTTATTAACAAAAATGAAAATTTGAAAAGTAGATGTCCATTGATCGATAGCCAAGATAATTTTTAGTATTCAAGAAATTACGAGTATTAGTCGGAGACAGGGATAAATCGTAATGATCCGTTGATATGGCCTACGTATGTTCTACGTAAATTTTGATCAACCAGTGTAGGTAATTATTACGAAGGTACACACGGTGAAAGAATATCTTCTCTATTCGGACGCTTAAAGGGAGAGATATATTTAAAGCACAGGGTAGAGTCCATAGCCTGGATAAAGCTTTGGGTACTGGCTCGATACCTCAGGCAAAGGAATTCTAAAATATAAATTGCATACAAGAAGGAGTAGCAAATGTTTTCCTTCCTCCCTACGTATCGTATACGAGAGTAGGACGTAGAAGTTTCATTGGTAGCACGAGACGAACGATTAAGCGACGACGTTAGATTCGTTCGGTCGTTCGGCACTCGCAGGGTTCGGTAGGAGGACGATAATCGTATCGCAGGACGACAACGGCCGAGTAGAGGAAGGTCCTTGGCATGATTAAGGCCTGTTAGAGCGAGGGATGCGCGTATTGTGCCAGCGCTTTGTAGATATGAGGGATCTAGCGAGAATATTTCAAGGACCCTCCAGTTGGAAGGAGAAGGAGACGAGGATGGACGGAGCGTCGAGCGTTGTGAGGGTATCCCCCTCTCTCTTTCTCCCTCTCTCTCTTTATCTCTCCCTCTGTCTCCTCCTCATTGACCACGCCATCCTTCGTGCGTACCTGCTCCAGGTTAGACATCCTTCCTACAGGAGCTTGGAATCAAGCTCTTCCACCTCCTTTTCCTCCCTCCTACCCGACCTTCCTTCTACCTTCTCGTGAAGCAGCAGACATCCTCTAACCGACAGACGTCGCAGTCAAGTGGCTAGCCTAGGTTCTCTGAAATGTCAAGTGGAAGTAGTTATACGCCTCGTGATACGCCATTCGAAGGAGTAAAAAGCACGAAAATTGCAAGTTGCTCCAACTCGGTTCAGCGAGAGTACAGAAAATTATTCTTTTACGCGTTTCACGTGCCGCGTATTATTTTCCGATCATAGTAATCGCATAAAAATTTAATCCAAATAATCCTTTTTATTGGAATACAATCGAATCGACAAGTTTAAGTAACGTTTTAAAACTATCTAATAAGTAAAGAGATCGGTTCTCTCTCCCACGGTAGCCTCTTTCCGTGCAATAACGTTATGATTTTTAGTATTCTTGAGATCGTTCTATGAGAGAAAATAGTCTATAACCCTATCAATATTTCTCCAGAGGCTCAATATTTCTATCAGTTTCGCGGTCCGTCTCTTGCGGTTTGTGTCTCAGTTCTTGGTACGCATGCGAGAGACTGGAAGAGAGAAGGAAGTAGAAAGAGAGCGGCCTACTCGACGTAGTTATGCCTTCCGAAGCGTATGACATTTCTTGTCACGCCTCGCGACGCATATCCCTCTTTTCCCTAGCCTCGCAATATCTACCCTTTGCTTTTCCCGCGATCCCGAAATGTCTCGTAATAAAAGCGAAAACAGAAGCAAATGGGAAAGTCACGATTACGGTAAACCTATTTATACATTTGGAATTGAATATTACGATCGCGCCAAATCGATGTCGAAGGATTAAATTTGCCAATTTTAAAGCTTTTCTTTCGAAATAATTCGAAAAGACGAACGACAAGGTGGAAACTCTTCGTTCGTTATTTAGTACGCGAGCATGTATGTAGGATATGCGTCTATGGTCAGTAATTTGCGCACTTTTCGAATCGTTACATTTCGAAATAAAATCTTGAAATAAATTAATGAGATAAAATAACACGTCGCGTTTGATTTCTGACTATTCCCTTACTTTCGATCGACCTCGGATCTGCATCTAATTATGGTGATTTTAGCATTAGCCGCAACTGGTAATTTGAAATACATCGTCGAATTGGATTGTTTGTACCTCGCTTTAGGTTCCATCGTAGAATCACATCGACAAGAGGCAATAGGCGTTCCGGTCTGTCTTGCGGTTCGAGTTGTATCTATTGAAATTACCAGTCGGTGGATTGGCAAGTGTGATTGTGCGGCTAACGGGAAAGCCTCCAATCAGTAGATAATTGCTTCATTCCGTTGGTACGTCTGTTGTCGATATTGTATTCCCTTCGCCTCCTTCCTCTCCTCTGCAACTCCTCCGTCTTACTCTTCTCGAAGGAACCAACGATGAAAACGATTTTTTTCTTTTCTTTTTTTTCGTTTTTTATTTATCTTTTTTTTTCTTTCCTATCCCCAGACTTTATTTCTCTTCTCATTTCGAAACTTCCAATAGAATGGCTCGGATGGCTCGGCCATCTAACGCGAATCTTTCTATATATATACTCGATACATGGAGCGCATTGTGAAATTAATAGGTCGATCGTGTACACGGATACGCATTAACGCGATCTCTTGTTAAAAACGCCAGTCTGAAAGTTCGAGTGACCGTGCGTCTCTGATAAAAAGACGATTGTGTATTTGCAATCAGTCATTGCTGAAATTGTTTGCTTTACATGCAAACATCGATGTAATGTAATTGAACTTTGTAAAAAATTTGTAATAGAGGAAGAGGGGAAAGGTTTCCTCGTACAAGCCGCTTAAACGAGATAGAATTTGTGCTTCCTTCTTTGTCTTGGTAGTTCTTGGCGTCGAAAGAAAAACTTTTGACGGAAACAAACAGCCGGCGGGGTGCTTAAAGCGGGCCCGAAGCATTATTTTTCAGACATGAAAGGATCTTCGACAAATATTTGCAGTTCGCAAACTGCAAAGCGTCGGGTATAGTGCTGGTATAGCGCAAGGATGAGAATGAGAGACAAAAACATTTGTACGAAAAAAAAAAGAAATGCAAGAGAAAACGATTTGCGATATACGTATATCGCCGCGATATTGCTGCTGCGTGAGATAATATTGATATAGAATTCTTCTGCTTCTTCTCTTCTTCCTTTGCCGTTTTCTCGCACGTCACTTGACAAGGTCGATAATGTTGGACGAACGAGAAACGACTTTGTGAATTTTACAAACTTTCTATGTGCTTCGCCGATACACGCAAACTCGGGGACTTTCGCGAGATTGACTCGATCGAGATTCGAGATTTTTTTTTTCTTACGCGTTCAATCATCGTAACCGTTTTGCATTAAAGGATCCCACTTAAACGTAAACTCGACGTTATGAAAAGGGAGGATCGCAATGCTTTACGTCAGAAAAGGGACAACTTTTTCTCCATCGCGAGGCGCCCCGATCGATCGATCGATCCGTTCCTCCGCTACTCAACTTTGCTAGCCACCTTATTAAAAATAAAAACAATGCTACGGCGATGTCAAATATGCGAGAATCGCCTCCTATCGCTTTATCCAAACGATCAAATAAGGAATAGAGACGTATGATATTCGCCAGGCCGCCTATACTTTACTGCATTACTAGCGAATCAAACGACAGACAACGGAACTTTACATTCGAAACAAAAATTTCGATGTTTTTCAACTAGTAGCATTATCAGTAACACGTACAACAGATATAATGAGCAAGAAAGGGAAAGAGAGAGGGAGCAGCTTCAAACGTTCTCTGCATGATATCACTTGGGGTGGCTTTTCCTTTTCGCGTGTAGTTCAGAACGTTGGATCGGAATTAATGAACCGTAATCCCCCAATAATGAAGCTTCGGCTTCGTTGCGTCTGATACGACCTCTCTCCCTTTCTCCCTTCCCCTCTTTCTCATCTCTCCCTTCTTGTCTTGTCCGCACATGCAAGTCGATACCTATATATGTATCTAACGCGCGTAAATGTCACATACGTTGGAAAGCTCGTCGGGTAGGGTGAGAGGCTAACAACACACATGAAGATCGACGTTAAAACACATATGAAAAGGGGTGATAGAGAGAGGATGAGAGGGTGAGAGAGAGAGAGAGAGAGAGAGAGAGAGAGAGAGAGAGAGGAAGACGCGGGTTGAGATAGAGAGACCTTTCACGGTGTCGAGGCTATCGGTGGTGTGAGGCAAATTATTTTTCCTGCACAACACGTGTCGTGTTATTCTCTGAGCACATAACGAGTTGCACGAGCGATTCTCCGCTCGCACAAAGAACGCTTTCTCCGACACCTCGCGTTTTTCTACCTTACAAATCAGTTGGTCGTAGCTTATTCGTTTCTCTCTTCCGATTTACGATTTGATTTTTACACTCGTTAATGAAATGTACTAGAGGTTTTTTAACTCGACGAACTTGAAATATCTTACTAGAGCATAGAACATTATAAAAATATTGTCCAACGTACGGGTGAATGAAAATAACTGGAGGGCCTTAATATTTTTCCAACATGTATGAAATTATTCAAGTGTTAATCCCCCTTGGCGCCTTATTTTAAAAATAGGGTCAAAGAAATGTCAGGCCTGAAAACGTGTAAAATTGCTCGAAAAAAGAGAACGCGGGATGGTAAATTTTTGGAAAGACGACGTAGAATATCTCGCGAAGAATCTATAAATTTGTGTGTATGTGTGTATATATATATATATATATATATATATATATGTACACATATATATCGTTATCAATTATCATCTATGTACGTATACGCGATCGTTGCTGAGTACAGAGAAACGTTCTTTGATGTCGATACCTACGTGCCTTGCTGCTGATCCGAAACGGAGTATGTTGCGTCGAATTATCCTCCCTTTGAGAGAATATCTCCCAAGGATATCTCTCGGTCTTGTGCCCAACGATTTCTACTCCTCTTCGTCTTGATTCTCATCGTTCTCCTTTTATTTCACCTCTCCTACATGCGTTACGTAGTTACATGGAAGCGTTATAATCGGGTCGGTGGAACATATCGCGTTACTCTCCTGCACCTGACGTGTGTCTCAACGTCATTAAATTACAGGCTGTATCATAGGATGCATCTGCGTTGCATCGATGATGAAAAGCAGCTTTGAAACTCTATCTGTCTCTGTCTTTGTCTACACCATTCGATCTGTCAAACCGATGGATCATTAGGGCCTGCATATATTTCTATATTTTCATGATACAGAAACGACGAAGAAGAGAAAACAAGCTCGATCTTTTAACGAGTCATCGAGCTGTTTTATGAGAAGTAAGTTTTATCGGCGAGAGTCAGTTTCTCTGAACGATAGTAAATTACTGTCGGTACACGCCGAGCAAAACGCCTATCACGAGTACGTTATCGAGAGTTTAACGACGACCAACATGGTGCGTGGTTCGTCCAATCGAATCACGGGCAGGCCGTCATTAAAGGGGTATTTGCTCGGACAAATAATCGCTGAATCAATATCGTAGGAAACGGTAACATGACGATCGTATTTCGTCGAAAGCGAATAGAAACGCGTTGTATATCTTATAGAAACAACGCAATTATCGGGTAACGTGCCGGAATTTCTCTCTCTCTCTCTCTCTCTCTCTCTCTCTCTCTCTCTCTCTCTCGCCTACTCTCTTTTGGTCTCTTCACTCCGGTAAACTGTACGGGTCATATAATTTATTTATGCACGCGCAATCGACGAGCAGCGGCTAACGCATTGCTCCACCAACGTGTTAATTTGTGTAATGGATCGTTAACCGAAACGTGCCCATAGCACTAATAAGTTAATGACGGACCGGAAGGCTGACGGAGCTCGTGGTGTTGATGGTGCTACCGCTGCTACTTCTACATACCGCATACATTGATTATTCAGAGCGTTTAGCGAGCGACGATTGTGCGAGTTGAAAAAGCACTTTGTTAGCCAGCTTTCAAAGCTGGAGCAGTTTTCTTTTAATCGTTTCATGTTTCCGATTATCTTCGTTGGCACTATTTTCTCGCATGACTGTGCAAGCGAGACAGCAAAGAATCGCGTAGTAAAACCTTATCGCTACCTGTATGTAACGCGCGGTTTCTACGAATTCACGTTCCAAAGATTGCTAAATCGATTGGTATTCTGCGAGAAAGGTGTGTGCCGTGGGACGCTCACATTCGCAAATCCATACAGTTGAAACTTATTCATACATCTCCGTAGATTCGCTTTAAAACTTGAAGGAAAGAAAAAAGATCGAGTAAAAAGGGGAATGCGTGCCAAGCCTGCGATGTCGCGTGTTCTCGTGTTATAATATTACGGCAGTTATATAAACTCAAACACGCCCAGCATTTACATTGATGACCCGAATATAATATATCACGGGGAAGCTCGAAAGCCAAGCTTTTCTCCGCAGCCACAATGGCTACTGACCACCTGTTGCCTTTCCATTTATATTTTAGACGTCGTGAGAGCATCATCGCCTTATGTATCCTCCTCCGTAGGAGTCTCGAAAGGCGTTCGCATCTTTTCTCGCAAGGAAAGATACGTAAACTTCTTTCCGTCACAAATCATACTCGTTACGATAACCTATTGTATTTGATCTTGCCATCTTTATCACGGCGTTGAAGGACCGTCCGTTTTATTAGAAGAAATCTCTTATTTAATTTTCATCGACCAAACGCGTTCGCACGATGCATGTAACTCTGCAAACTTACTGGAGTTGGTTTTGAGGAACTTAAAACACAAGGTGCGGTCTCTACTAACGGAAATTACGTCGGATACGAGACGCCTGACAGGACCATCCGATCCCGTGTTCAGACTAGCCTGACATAAGACGGCAATTTACATTGTGAACGGCTTAGTACATACGTGATAAACCATGTAACCGGTTTCCCAGATAGGACCACATAATCGTCGCTCGTATATACCAGCTACACGCCCGATTAAGTCATCCTTAGTTTAGTCGTCGCCGTCGCCGTCGCCGTCGCCGTCGCCGTCTCCGTCGCCGTCTCCGTCGCCGTCGCAAGACGCCATCAGTCTGGGCGCATCGCGCGCGAATTCCCTCCCTGTTACACCGAAATCCTGGAATTTTCCCTTACTCTCGAACCTCGTTACTTCGCGTTCGAGTCACAGTCCTAATCCGTGCTCGTTCGTTAGAACACGAACGGAAGAAGATAAAACGCGAAAGTCCTTTTAAATCACTTCCTTCCACTTTTCTCTTTCTGATAACGGGTATTTTTCTATTCCAGGGTGCGTCATCCAGCGTAGTGGTAAAGTTCGCGGACACTGAGAAAGAGAGACAACTAAGACGCATGCAGCAAATGGCTGGGAACATGAGCCTCCTTAACCCCTTTGTCTTCAATCAGTTCGGCGCTTACGGCGCTTACGCCCAGGTGGGTCGTATTACCGTTAATGGTTCTCGCGTTACCGCATTATCACTCAGAGTTGCGTCCTTTAGCAAGATTTAAGATTGGCAATAGTTTACCTCTCGTTGTACGAAAGCGATCGATATCGTTGGATCGATACTTTGGAACGTCTCGATTCGTCCGACTTTAAACGTTACCTTTTTCGGGGGACTACTGCGAGAGCAGACCGACCGATGTACGCTTTAAAGCGAAATATTTTATGCGATTACAACGGAATACTGCGCTTGCAGCAACAAGCAGCGCTGATGGCAGCTGCAACGGCACAGGGAACGTATATCAGCCCGATGGCCGCTCTAGCCGCTGGACAATTACCACACGCCCTGAATGGCATGCCGAATCCCGTCGTACCACCGACTTCCGGTAAGTTTTATTCCAAATTTCTTTCGCTCGGAGTCCTAAAGGCACATCGTTTTAGCAGAGATAGACCAAATCGACGGAAGGAATAGAACTGTAACTATAGCGAACCGATATCTCGACCGATTTCCTTATCCAGATAAAGGTGACCTGAGCGTATCTCTCCGGAGATTTATCGTCTAGATACGCGGCTACGTCGCTGCGATAACCAACGCGAATGTTTTCTTTCATCCATCTAGGACGAAACATTAACCGATTCATAGGTTAAGACGTTTCAAATTTCCACGGGAGAAGACTCGTGTTACGGTACTTCTCTTGGGTAAATTCGACGTTCCCAAGGAAAATCTCGCGGTATAACGTTGCGTCGAGCAACATCAATTTCGCGAAGAGAGATGGAGAGAGAGGAAGAGAGAAGGGAGTGCTTGGAATCGGAGAAACGCTCGATTTCCCGGGAAACATTCGACAGCGTGGAGAAGAAACGAGTGAGAAGCATCCGTGCACCATCTCGCACAGACGCACCCACACAAACCCGTATTTATACGTACCCTTCTACCAGGAAAACGCTCGATTTCGCAAACCTCTTTTGCCCTCTACCACCCTACCAACCTCTTCTGCGTAGAACATCCGCGAGCGGTCTCGCGTGCGCGCTTGGAGGAAAAGAGAAGAGCGTACGCTCGCTTGCCTTATAACCGGCTCGTAAATCAATACAACATTTTCACCGAGCGTGACTCGGGCGAAAGATATTGCTGGGTACCGCGAAACTTTATCGAAAGCTCGCCGAACGGGAAGTGGAAACTCGGAGGAAGCACGGCCCTTTCTCTTTCTCTCTCTCTCTCTCTCTCTCTCTCTCTCTCTCTCTCTCTCTCTCTCCATCCCTCCACATCCCTCCTCGACTCCGATCTTTCGATAGGAGAGGAAACTGAGAGAAAGAGAACGAGAGAGAGAGAGAGAGCACAGCGAACGCGGAAATCGTCTCTCCGCAAACGCTGGCGCTGGCTATACGTCGAGTCTCGTCGCGAGGGGAAGGTAATACCGTTTCAAAGGAAAATAATACAATATTTTTACAATTTGATTCCAAGTTATCTCTTACCCTCTCATGGTATTTCTCGCTTATCAATATTCATCATTTTTCCCGTACGTTGCATAAAATAAAACGAAGACGCAATGCAAACTGCTGATCAATTAATTTCAATCCAAGGGGTTCTTTAGGTCGTTCGCTCGTACGAGTTGTCACAACGACGTAGCTTTTGGACTAGAAATCGCAGTCCAAACCATCTAAGGCCTAGCGATATATCCGCATTAATCGGTTGAAAAATCGATTGACGTGAGGTAAAAATAGGAGCAGCGTGTTCACGTGTTCGCGAGAGGATCGGTCGCGAACGGAGATCCGCGACAAAAGTCCGTATTGCAAGAGCAAAAGGGTAATCGTTGTATACTGATCAAGTTTGCTCGTAGGTTCCACAGGACAGCCGGTTAACGGAGCGATACCGTCGTTACCCTCGCCGACGATGCCCAATTTCAACATGGCCGCCCAAACACCGAACGGTCAACCAGCAGGTTCGGATCCAGGTGTCTATACCAACGGAATACCGCAAACCTACTCGGGACGTGAGTATCAACTCAGGCGCAGTGTGCCGCCCCTGCGCAATGCCCGACCAATCGACGACGGACTTTATTATTCCGCGTTTCCACCGCCGAAGGAAATAACCTCGCCCAGTACGACGGCGCTCGGTGCGTCGCTACGCCACGGCTTTTCCTATTTCTCTTTCTACTTTCGCGCAGGACCAAACCACTGCCAGCTAAAATTGCGAAAACGTTCTCACGAGCCCATGCTACTTTTCTTCGATATACGTAATTCCACTTGATTGTCTCTGCGAATGATTTCGCTCTTAACGGACGTTTCGCGGATTAATATTGTTATTCCCTCGTTATTATTCAAAGGTTCGATGCCTCGAAGATATTAAATAATCAGCATTAGATTCTACCGACATTATTTCTCGTTAAGGTAATAGTTGCTCGCTACATTTTCATCGCGTTAATAAGAATTCTTCCACGGGGTCCCACGATGTAACACTATGTAACGCGGTTATATTCGCGGATAAAACTTCGATAAGATCGGGTTCATTGAGACAGGGGCAATAACTTAGGCCCATCTCTGATAAGAGCTGAGCTTACTGAAGTGTAGATGCCCTCCATTTGTCGATTCCAGCACAGGGGCTGCCCAATGGGGAGGCGGCACTTCAACATGCCGCCCCTTATCCTGGAATGCAAGCTTATCCTCCTGGTGTCGGTAAGTTATTCGATTTAATTTTTTTTCCTTTTCTCCTCATTGTTGACATCATCGTCGATTACCATTCTAATCGAATTCCTACTCGATAGTTCTCCTTCGCATTCACGTTTGTATCCATCGTCTCAATCGGTGTCCTCTATTTTCTCTTCAAAAAGTGAAAAACCTTCGAATCGTCAGAATCGAAAGAAAGCCCCCTCCCTTCTCTTCTTTCTCCAACAGACGTAGTTCCCTTACCTAATCCTCCCTCATCTTTTCTTCCAAAAAGTCGCATCTCCGTATTTAAACGTACGACGTAGATCGCTCGCATCGATCAAGATCGTGAAAGCGATGGTTCACGTCACGCGCGTAAACAAACTCGTGCGATTTAGTTTCTTTCTTTCTTTAACCGATTCCTCGATGGTAATTGGAAATCCTGTTAAAGATGGAAACTTATAGAAAGAACAGATTATGAAACAGATATTTTTTAATACTTTAGAAAGTTTTGCTATTTACATGCACGCCGTTCGATGCAGGGGTAACCTGGCTAGATCGGCGGTATTATTGAAAGAACACGCACGTGCACGAGCGCAGCATCGAGGAAAAGTCGTATGGAATTTTTCGAAAGTCTTTCCCCTTCGCGTTCACCTTCCTTTCCTTCATTTTTTGTTCAAAGTCGATCTAAAATGAATATCGTTGGACGTCGGTGAGAGGAAGATCGCGTGAATCAGAGAGAGAGGGAGAGAGAAAGAGAGAGAGACAGGTAGACAGACAGACGGACAGAGCAATGCCGAAAGGGAATAAACGGGGGAAAGAGGAGAGCTATAGGCGAAGGAAAAAATCAAGCGCAACGCGCTTTTAACCGGAACCACTCGGACATTTATCTGGAAAAAACTTAATTTCGCTCTTCGCGTTGCTCTCGTTGTGTTGTGTTGCATGCTACGACTGTGTCAGCATGTACATGCATATATTTCGTATACGTAAAATTCTTTATATGTATATATATTTATACATATATCGTATTATACATATGCCGTGAACACGTCGTAACGTATGCATAGCGGCTCGTATGTTGTGTGTGGTGGTGCTGTGGCGTTGTAGATGTTATTTTGGATGTATGGAAAAGACAAGAAATGGAGGGAACGGTAAATTTAAAAAATAGAATTTATTCATTCGCGTAATCATGTAAACGCATCAAAGATATTTCAAACGAATTCGCTGTCGTGTTTTATCGAAGAATATATTAGATGCTTTACGTTGGTATGCAGATTCGACGCACGCTTCGTTAGGAGCAATAAATTACGAACAACGTTCGAATGTTGTGATTTCAGCAATTTGCACGGTAATTCCCGCTAATGGTCGATAAAAACGACAGGAAGAGAAATGACAGCTTCGCGCACCCGTGCAGTTTTCTATTGCGTTTCCGATGATAAAAAATACACAGGACCCCGTGCGTGTCCATCCACCGCGGATGTTGCTTATACGCGCTCTTGTTTTGTTTCCGTTGTCGCTCGCATAACGACAAGAGTGCTTCGGTAAGAACAATCGGTAAAGCACACTTGACAAAACAGTTTGCCAATCGGTTAATTAGGTTGCCACCGTATTAACTAATTTTCCACTCGACGAACGAGACCGATGAAAAAGGAAAGAAAGGGATGGTCGACCGTAGCCGTAAACAAACGATCCCGTCGCGACCGGTCGTCATAGTTTTCGAATCAATAGAGAAGGAAAATAAAAGTAAAACTATCCTGTTTGCGTAGCTACGTGCGTTCAAAGAATTATCGGTGGTTTCGTGAATTTGTCGGTGTACATGATAGCCTGCAGACCGCTCTTCGTCGCTGCTGCGAAACGTCCAACTTTTTTTGCGCTTACAGGTGTCTCTAAAACGGCCTGTTTTTTCTCCTATATTTGTTCCCAGCGTACACAAACTCGTCGAGATCAACGGATCGAAAAAAGCAATCCCCTATATTCGCTCGCCGTCTCTCTCTCTCTCTCTCTCTCTCTCTCTCTGTCTCTATCTATCTCTCCCCTCCCTCTCTATCTCTCCTTCTCTGTTAAACAGCACGAGGTAACCGACGTATGATCGCGCATTTATTTCATACGCCAAATGTTGACCCATCGCGCTTCCACGAAGCCTCCGGTAACGTCAATCGGAATATATTAAAGTGATATTTGCACGGGAATAATTAATTCCGAAGCGAAATTTCAGCGTTGCGGATTTGAGAGTAGCGAGCGAGTGAACGCTATGCTGTCTATGTCCCGTCGCAAACAGATATCAATCACGTATCATTTTAAATATTTACTCAAGTATGATTAATAACGTTATGATTGCGAGTACGCGATTATAGGCAGAATATGGGAAAGGTCGGATGTCGGTTCGAAATCGTTCAGAAAATCGCACGTAAAAAGTTATCGTTCCTAAGCGAGCTTGACTACCGGTCGATATAACGAGAGCGAGTGGAAAAGTCATGCGCCATCGTGAAACGTGATCTCCCGCGCGTGATTTCATCGGGGTAGTCCGATCCTTCTCAGCGTGGGACTTTGAAGCCGTATCGAGTGTCGCTTTCGAGCACGACTGGGGAAATATTTGACTCCGTTTTCCATCGACAATTAGAAGAGCCAAAAGTAAAAGGCGGAAGAACTAGAGAAAAGAGAAATGCGTGCGCGCGGCGTGTTCGTGTATATATCTAACCTATCCCTATCCTCTGTGCGTGTGCCTACGTGTCTATATCCCGTCTATCTATCTATCTATCTATCTATCTATCTATCTGTATATACATATGTACATACATACATACATACATAGATACATACATGTATTATATATACACACACACACACACATGCGCGCGTGAACATATGGGTGTATACGCGACACGTACGTGCATATGTACGTGTGTGTACGCAGTATGAGGCAGGTACAAAGCACCGAATGTATGGTATTTAAAGTTGGGAAATGGCGATACCGTTGAGAGACGAATATCCTTGTCCGTGGAAGCGGCATGATAAATGGCGCACGAGGAACGTTCGTGAGACTCCTGTAGCGAAGATTCGCCACCATTCGTTTGCTTTTAAGTTGACAAGGTAAATGGACCGCGCCGTTGAACGCGATACGAACGACATCGCCTCCTTTCCTTCCCTTCCCTTCCTCTCGTTTTTCTTTCTTCCTCTATCTGCTTTTTCTTTACCCATTCGACAAAATACAGATACATAATACGAGTCACCTATTCGGAAAATACCAATCTTCGAATCGAAAAGCACTAATTTTTGTTAGAGAGAAGATCGATCCTTCTCCAATCGAACGAACATCATAACCGATCAGGACGGCATGAACGTTGTGTCTCGATGTGAACAAATACGATGTAATTTGTTTGTTATCCGTTATTTGTTACTGTCGCAGCTTATCCCGCAGTCTATGGCCAGTTTCCTCAAGCTATTCCTCAGCCGATGACCGCCGCTGTGGCACCTACGCAAAGAGAAGGTAAGTACAAACACGTTAACGTCTTAATCGTTGATTGTAACACAAAATATCAGTAGTTGTCCAATTCGTAGTTGATATACCACGTCCTTAGATATACCCACACGTACATACCCACACACACACACGCGCGCGCGCACGCACGTGCGCGCAAACAGCAAACGCGTACGACGTAGACGAGTCCAGGCACGAAAAATTCCACTTTGTCGATCGTCCGAAAGAAACGTACAAAAAGTCGAACGGAGAAGTGGAAAAGGAGAGAAATTATATTCTTTGCTGTGTGGGGAAGGTCGATTAAAAAGCGCTTCCTTTTTCTTCTTTTCTTCATCTTTCCAAAGTTTCTGCCCCCTTTTAATTCGACGCTCAACGTCCTCGCTCGGAGAGGCGAAACCTTTGATGAAATTTTTCGCGGCAGAATTCTACCCTACAGGTTTTCATCGGCACGTACGTTTCACGGGTTTCTTTCTCATCAAGCGTGCTGCCGCAAGTAAAACCGTATCTCCTTGCTTCTGAAGTTTCCCGAAATATACTATCTCTCTTATATCAATTGTGTCTCGAATTGGAACGAAGTAAGTCGTTGGGTTTGGTAGAAACCAGATCTCTCGACTTTTCTTCTTCGAATTTTTAAGAAGAAGGAATCCAAAACGTTGTCGCGCACAAAATACGTCCCCTTTCCTGTCGTGTAACGAGCAGAAAGGTCCGCTGAAATCGTTGACTGGTTTTCCAATTAAAAGTACAACGGAATCGATCGAGGTAGTGCTTAACGAGCCGTCAGTCGAACGAAACGTCCTGAAAAAGACGGTCCTTGTTCTTTGTGGAAAAACAGGGCCGAAAGGAAGTTGGAAAGCGATGTTGAAACAAGGGTAGGGAGGAACGAAGCAAGCAAGGAAGGAAGGAAGGAAGGAAGGAAGGAAGGAAAAAAAGAAAAGAGGAGAAAGAGAAGAAGAAGGAGGTAGAAAAGAGGGTGGTAGTAGGTGGATGGAGAAGCCCCACGCCTAATTGCAATTAACAACTCGCCATTATTAGAATATACGATGCCTTACAATGAGATAATGCAAATAAAACGAAAGTTTTAATTACTTTGCCGCTACGCCCGTAGGCGATTCGTTGTTACATCGTAGGATAATGGAAAGTTTACTGCGACAGCCACCCCCGACTTTCGCTAGCCCACCCCTCTTCAGATTATCCTCCTGCCCTCGGCTTCTCTTTTTTGGCTTTTCTCTCTTTTTCTTTTTTTCTTTTTTCGGCCTCCATCCATCTTTTTCACACTCACGAGATCGTTCCACGTAACGTTAATGCACTTTGACGTGCGGAATATGAAGTTCGATCATCAAATTCAAGGCTACCTTTCCGAAAGAGGAGTTTTCCCATTTCGGCAGGTATAAGTTCACGATGAAAATTTGATGTGTCTTGGTAGAGGAAATAAAAAAAGAAATTGGACGCGCGAATCAAGAAGGTGTTTCGGTGTTTCAGGAAAATTGCAGCTGCACACCAGTTTGTCTCGGTTCGTTTTTTTTGCATGACACAGTCATCACTTCATCGGGTAATCTTTCCTTTTTATATCATTAAGTTTCTTAGTAATTATTATTGTCGATGTTCCACGTCTCTCTTTGTCTATCTATCTATCTCTTTTCGTTCACAATATTCTGTCACACAGGTACATTGCAATATATTCTAGACGTTTGCATCGCGAAACTTTCTATGTACATACATTCGTTCTATCCCTATTCAAGAATTTCAGTGTACTCTTCGTTGCACTGGACATGTCAGTGGTTGTTTTCGATGTTGCTCTGCAAAACGGTGCTGGTTGCTTGCTTCCATCTCGTGTTTCGCGTTAACTGTAGACGTGGATTCCAAAATTTCGATTATCCTTGTTATTGATACAACAAATAATCTGTTTTAAGAAAGTACATACGTAGATGATTCTAGAGAGAATGGACTTTACAATTTGATCCCTTCTATTTGTTTTATCAAGACGAGAGGGAGAGAAGAGAAGTTGTTGGGCCATTCTCATTAAATTTGTGGACACATTCCACGCCAAGGCCAATTAGCGAGTCGAGAAGCAATTTCAGGATCACCGATCAGGCACCACGACGACGGAGCTGAATTTATGACTCGTTCTTCGTGATTCCATTTTTCTTTCTCTTTCTCTCTCTCTCTCTCTCCCTCTCCCTCTCCCTCTCCCTCTCCCTCTCCCTCTCCCTCTCTCTTTCTCTCTTCGTCGGCAGCAACTGGAAACCTGTCGACACCCACGCTAATTTGGGTTTCGCGTGACAACTTCGATCGAGTTATTGCCGGGACAAAGCTCCGACGCAAAGGGGAAGCATTTGTCACTCTTTATGTAAACCGCGAGACGCGTTAAGGTTACTCCTCGGATAACGCAAACTTTCCTTTTTGACGCGAAATTAATTTCGAAGCCTTTAACGCCACCTCGATCATCCTTCTCATCTCGCTTCCCCACTTATTTTATATTTCGTCGCCGTGGACAAAGGAAGTAAAGTATCGCCTCTGGATCTTTCATAATTCCATTTGTAAATCTTCGCCTTCTCGATTCCTTTGTCCGTAGGATAAACGTCGGAAAAAAATTATTCAAGAACTCGACGACTAATTCATTCGATTACAAGTACGCAATTATATCAGGCAACACCTGGGAAATGTCTGCACTTTAACATAGGCTAATCCGTTTAATTAGACGGAATTTAATGAGAAAGACTGTTTTGCGAAGGAACGAACAAAGGGGGGGGGGGGAGAAAGAGAAAATGAGAGAAAAATAGGAAAATGGAGGGAAGTATTAAAACTCTTAAAATGACAAAATTGTTCCGGACCTTTGAAGATATTCGAAAAAAGTATAGCATCGTATTTGCATCGATCGATAAATAGAGGGTTATCATAAAAAAGATAAAAGTGTCAAGATTGTTCCTGGAACTGTTACCAACGAACAATTATACTCGCTGATGATTCGACATAGCTTTGGGTTATTCTCAAAGTCTCGAAAGGAGAGGAAAGGAAAAGGAGAGAAAGAGAGGAAGATCTCAAAGGTGGTGGATCCTGCCAAAGTAACAAGCGGCTCGCGATGAGTAGCGCCCTAAAAGTTGAGTGGCAGCCATCTCATTACTTAAATGCGTCCGTTAGTCGGGTAGCTCTCTGGGCAAGAGAGCAGAAGTTTCTACGGTCATAATCGCCGCTAATTGACGTCGGAGTTATAAAGTTCAGTGAAATTAGCTAAATCCTTATTTGGACTTCCTCCCGCCTCTTCTCTCTCTCTCTCTCTTTCTTCCCTTCCCCACCTCCCTTGGCACTCGTTGGAAAGCGTTCTTCGTAGAGCATGCGCACGTATTAATCCTTCTGTCGATGTCTTCTTTGTCGCTTTTCAACGTGATGTTAACTCAAAGAAAAGCCTGCCTCCTGGACATAGAGAAAATATATTAGATTAAAATGGTTGAAACTTATTAAACGGCACAACACGATTCTGTGAAATGCGAGGGCAACGATCAGGGAAACAAGGGCTGCGTCATATCGATTTCTCCATGCAGCGTTTGCGCGATCACTCTTTAAAAATTACGACGATAGATCGTCGTGTCTGGCAATAATAATAAAAAAAAAGAAACAAAAAACTAAAAAAAAGAAACGAAGAAAAAGAAATAAATATATATATATATGTGCGTGTGTATATATATATGTATGTGTATATATATATATGTATATATATATATATATATATATATATATATATATACATATATGCACACACACGCGCGCGCACGCACGCACACACACGCACACACGCGCGCACACACACATATATATAAAAGCATCGTTCGTAATCACTGTCAGGATCACCGTCGTACAAACATACTCCTTCATCGTAATAACGTCCACGTTCATACATCGTATCTCACCTCCCGTATTCACCAGTCCAATTCCCTTGTTTCGTCCGTCATTGTGTTGTGTGAAGTCCCTGTGTTGTGTGTTTGTGTAATTGAAAGTATAAATACTCAACGTTACTTTGAAAGTGCGCGCGAGAGAAAGAGAGAGAATCATCACGATCGTAAGGAACGGCACTTGCGAGAAACCTCTCGCGTCTCTTTCTCTTTTATTTCATTATTATATATGCATATCACTTTGTTTTGACGTCTCTCTCATTACATTTCAAAATTCTTGTTTGTCTCTCACTGATCGATTGTTCCATATAATGGTCTATGTATTTGCTCATAAAATAGTTTGACACGATATGAGAGACTTTAAATCCGATTATCACGAAACTTCATCTTCATTTTCATTGAAACTCGCACTCGCAAGTTCTCGCTTTTCACTATTGCCGAATCATAACAACTTTTCTACCGAAGAAGGAAACTCATCCAAAGACTAACATTCTAACTTGAGTATTATACTTCAAGTTTAGATGTTTAGATGTGCTCTGATTTATATGGTAGGATGCTCTATCTCAGGACCCGAGGGCTGCAACCTGTTCATCTACCACCTGCCACAGGAGTTTGGTGACACCGAGCTCATGCAGATGTTCATGCCCTTCGGCAACGTCATCTCCTCGAAGGTGTTCATCGACCGGGCCACTAACCAGAGCAAATGTTTTGGTAAGTGCGTCATTTCCACGAAAGACCAGAAAGTGAAAACGTGGCCTTGACTGTAAAGAAGAGACAGGAAGAAGACCGTAAGTAAATGGGGGTTCTACTTCGTCAAGGTAGGACTAAGCAAGAAATCTAACTTTGTGTGCTTGTTGGAAAAATCGGGCTGGACGTTTGTACGTGGAAAGAAAACGTGTCGTCGCTTTCGGATTTCGTAATTTCGGCTAAAATCAAAGTAAAATAGAACTCGTTACGCACGCGTGAATACGTACGAGCAAAAGCGCGCGCGCACACACACACCCACACACAGAGAGAGACATCAATTATGAAAGCAGTACCAATGGCCGTTCGGCTGAATAAAATCGGTCTCGAAACCTTTTGCGACAGCAGAGAAGACCGAAACAAAAAAAGAGACTGAAAAAGCCACCACTGGCGTTCCTTTGATGAATCGTATCCGATACGGATTCGCAGGTGTACACAGACGCGGATAATTGGACGATCTCGTTCGATCGTATCATCTTCGGTCCATTCAGCCACACGCAGAGAGAAGGGAAAAAGCGATTCAGACTTTTGCGCTCGTGTTGGTTCCCCCTTTTTTTACAAATTCCAAAATTACAGAGACTCGTTAAAAAGAACTTGGATGAATTTCGTAGCACACGGAAAAAGGCACTCCTACGTCGCATCGTTTCGAAATTTTTCCTTTTTCTTTTCTTTCTTGTTTTTTTCTTTTTTTTTTCCCCCCAAGATATTTTTCGATTCTAATTATTCCTCGCGCACGTGTCTGCCTGCTATATAGGACGAACGTACATATTTAATCGAATCAAATCTTTTCAAATCAATGTTGATTGTCGTCCCGATTAAATAATACTTGCAATTCGCGCGTCTACGTGATACAAAGGAAATGAATCATGATAAAACGAAGCGATCTAAATTCATTTAACGAATTCAGTTAACGGATTCGTTAACGAACATTCATCGTATCGCGTATCGTCAATTAATCGATCGATTCTTTTCAGGTTTTGTATCGTTCGACAATCAAGCGAGCGCGCAAGCAGCGATCCACGCGATGAACGGATTCCAGATAGGAATGAAACGGTTAAAGGTACAACTTAAAAGGCCCAAGGATTCTAGCAAGCCATACTAACCCACGTCCTAGCGTAGAAAAACTGGACGGTTTGCGCCCTACGTCATAACTTACAGAGTAAGCCTTCTTTTCCTCTATTTCCAATTACTCCTGGACTTTGATAAATTCTTCACTGTTTCTAGTCGCCAAAAAGAGAGACACAGATATTCCTCCGTTCGTTTACAGATGTCGTACGAGAATGCAAGCCCTTTGGAAGCTCGACGATCAGGAGTGACGAGTTTGAATCACCGCTGCAACGCTCCTCTCCATCGTAATAACCTAGTATACTAGCTAGTTAATTTCATAGAGGATAGTATCTAGAAATCGAGATAGAGACGCAGCTTCGTCGCTCGCTAAAAAGTTGCCTCGACGAAGACGAAGGAGATCCAAAGGAGCTCGATTCGGATGTTCTCTATTATTTTTCTTTTTTTTTTGCGCTAAACCCAAATTCGAGGAGACTGAAGGAGCAAAAAATGTTATACCGGCTAAACGTTCGCCGAATGCAACGACGCCGTGGCGCGAGAAAGTTGGAGCGCATCTCTCTTCGCTGACGTTTGACGTTTGACGTTTGACGTTTGACGTTTGACGTTTGGAAGAAAGGATCTTTGGTCGAACACGATCATTCTACTCGTCATCCCGTTTCTTTCTTGCAATTCTGTCGGATATTTTTTTGAATCTCCTCATTATCCCCTCCCTTCGATCTAAACTCCCACTCCTTTTCTATCGTTTCGCAAGAGATTCGATCGTTCGAGTCTTCGCCGTTGTTGTACCTGTTCAGGGAATTTTAAAGAATGAGAAAATAATTTTAAAAAGACGAGAGAAGAAGGAGGAACAAGAAGAAAGAAGAAAAAGAAAAAGCAAGAAAAAGCCAAAGAAGCTCGACGAACTTGGGCTCAGCGTCAAGATCCGAAATCCTGCGAGTTCATCCAAGTGTCTCTCTCTTACATATAATATTGATATATGTGTATACATATATATATATATATATATATACAATATATATATACACATATATACACATCTATAAGAATTTTAACGCGCATCGTTTTGCGCGCCGTAGATTTTATATACACTGCAACTAGAGAGAGAACGTCAGTGCCGTGCGTCAAAAGAAGAAATAGAGAACTTTCTAGGCTTCCTAGGACTCACGGCCCTTCGTTGTCCCTGTGTAGCATGTATCGATTACGATTATCCTTATTAACTTATTATCATTATCGCGTTATCATTATTCTTATTATTCTTATCAAGTCGCGAGCGAGTTTCCGGCCGAAAGTATATACATATACATATTATTATTATTTTTACTGTTATTTTTATAACTATTACTATTATTATTATTATTAGTACTATTATTATTATCATTATCATTACGTATACATATGTATATGTACATGTATGTATGTATGTATGTATGTATGTATATACATATATGTATATGTATAATCCACACACGTACACAGAAACACACACAGAGAAGTTTCTACGGATTTTCACAGGCATATATCCCAAGGGTTCCTTTTTCAGCGTCGAGATAAGGAAAAAGTAAAATCATTTTACGTTCGATCGACCGCATACTGCATCGCCCGAGAAATGTCAACTAGGCTGTGATTATACCGAACATACAAAAAAAAAAGAAACCAAAGAAAAAGAAAGACACAGAAGGAAAAAACGAGCAATGGAATCGGCGTTTTCTTTGTACGGAGGGAAATTTTCACAAGATCGTATCGTACTCGAGAGAAGGGCATGGATTATCATCGTCCTTTGTTGATTCAAAAACTAATCCTTTTTTTTTTCTATTTTCCTGACTCACGCTATTACTATTATTAATACTACTACTATGACAACTACTACTACGACAACTACTACTACTATTACGACTACTACTAAACTACGACTATTATTACTACTGTTGCTACTACTACACTACTTCTGTTACTACTGCTACTGCTACTACTACTACTACTACTACTACTACTACTACTACTACTACTACTACTACTACTACTACTACTACTGTTACCACCATCATCACCACCATCACTACTACTACTACTACTATTACTACTACTACTACTACTACTACTACTACTACTACTACTACTACTGCTACTACTACTGCTAGTACTATTATTACTATTACTATTATTATACTAGTCAACACTTCTAGTCGCTCGCACTACGAGTGGAGAAACGATCAAGGGTTGAGATTTTGAAGTATCATGGATTACCAGCACGCTTTGCCATTCTTCTTCGTCGTTATATCTATCGATGATGACATATAGTACAATCACAAAAAAAGATAGGAAGGAACAGAGAATGGCGGAGCGTGCAAAACTTTTATCCTGCCAGAATCCGAGCTACTCCTCGGTCCTTTGAAGACACGTCAATTCACGCGCTGGGAACACGAGAAAAACGTATATCTATCGTAGCTCGTTATATTGTTTGTTGCGATCTTTAGAATTGAAGAACTTCATATATATAGCAAAGCTAAGCTAGCCCATTTTTTCTTCGATCGTCGTTCTAAAAGAAATAAAAGACCAAAGATAAGAGAGCGATGTGTAAAAAAGATTAGGACATTTTGCGAGCGATGCCCGGTCGGATCCTGCGATCGATCGATTAGCGGGAAATAGAAAAAGGTGCGGGAGTTAAACCAAATACTTAGGCTAATTTTTTAGACGATAGGATACATAAAATGACGGTCAAGCGGAGCGACAAAATGGAGAGGAGAACTTTGATCTAGCGGAAATAATCAACTAAAGTACCAACTATTATGTATATCTATGTATCTATATATACATATATGCGTATATGGGTATAGATATATAAATATTCATTATTTGAGAAAAAGTATATAAATATATAATTAAAAATAATATAAATATATGAGAGATATATAATATATATATATATACTATATATATATATCTATATATATATATGTATGTATATATTAATCGAAAGAAAACTAGAGACTTAGTAAATTATTATTATTATTATAGTTTTAGCCAATGAGAACGTAACAGATCCGCAATGTAAAGCAGATAAGAGAGAGTGAGAGAGAGAGAAAGAGAGAAAGATAAAATGCAACAAATTATTAGCTTCGCGGGATACGAAAGGGTGACGGTACGTTTAGTGAGACGTAAAAACAAAAGAAACTAGTCACGTGCGCTGTTTAGAGCGCTACTATGTAATATATATAATATAAATTATGCGCACATATAACGTATATTATATATATTACAGTAATATTATATACATATATGCATACTACATAAATACATATATATATATGTGTGTGTGTGTATATATATATATATATGTATATATATACACATACATATATGTATATATGTATATATATAGTATTTATCTTTCAATTTGTATTTTACTTTTTAGAGGGGTTTGGACGGACGACCCTTCTCCTCGCTTTTACAGTCCGTTCACGAATTCATTGCTCACACTATATTCGTGGCACACGTACAGGGCATAAAATGGAAGATAAAGGATAGAGTGATTAAAACGTAGCTACATATATACGTATGTACGTATGTACACGGCTCATACATAACAGACATGAAGTGAAATACAACGTGATGAGACGCGCGTGTACGATTTTAAAGAGTACGTTTTGAATTTCCCTTCTTCAACGAGAGTTCGGAGGCTACATATATAGTTATCGACGGATAATGGTATGAAACGACATAAAAATAATAAGAATAATAATAATGGTAATAATTATGACGATGATAATATAATATATATTAATACTAATATATAATAATAATAATAATAATAATAATAATAATAATAATAATAATAATAATAATAATAATAAACAAATAATAATAATAACTAATAATAATAATTACTAATAATAAACTGATTAGTATTATAATAACAAATAAATGAATAATAATAATAATAATAATAATAATAATAATAATAATAATAAACTAATAATTTATAATACATATACACATAAACTTATATACTATACAGCAGCGTAAACATACACAACATATATTCTTGTCATTTTTAGAAAATTACCTTTATAAATAAAAATATTTCCGATCTCAATGGGGCGTGGTCGATCGGGGATCGCGTTCGTAGGAAGGACGATGATTTGGAAGAGGCAGAGCAGAACAGCAAAGACTGTTATTATATAAAGGATCTTGATTTGAATTCTCAACCATACTTTGTACGTCGAATCGATAAGTCTCGTGTACATGACCGGCTTCGTTCGCCAATGGACATTTAAGATTCATTCTTAATTTTTTATTACCACTCAAGTTCACTTATCATTTTTCAAATATGACGTTTCATTTTGAAATGAAATTTGATTAACACGCAATATATCGAGTTCCAACGTAGTTTAACCCACGTTTGCCGATCCACAGCTTCAATAATTACATACCGTGAACGGAATAGCGAATCAATGCGAGCGTGAGAGACACAGGGCTCGGTAATAAGGGCCTCGATATATATATAACACTAACACTGGCAAACAGGTACCACCGAGTAAAGATGTAATCGGGAAGCGTGTACGGGCGTATCGCGCACGTGCCTAACTATCTTTACACTGATGATGCATTACGCGCAGCCGGTGCTTGGCACATTCAACGAACGTTTCATTTCTCACGGATGTTATTTGCTTCTCTGGCTGCATGCACTGTCTATGTTTAATGCATATAGTATTTATACATACCTATATAAAGTAAATGCACAGGCGCGTATTACGTATGTGAGGCTCTTTAATTCGTTGCGTACAATGGATGTACGAAGTCGATAGAAACGATACGATAATATAAGATAGAGATAAGCGGATTGAGAATCCGATCGGACAGATTTTCCACGCGATTTGCGTTGTTAAGGCGCAAAAGAAGAAACTGTGAGGGAACATCCTTTATAAGAGAGTTAAAGGCATCGGTGAACGAATTCGCGAGTTTCTTTTATTTTCCAACATCTTTTTCTTCATTTCCCCTTAATTTTTTTCTTCTTAGGATCATTCTTTATTTTTTTGCAGAGGCTAATCTCTTTTCGCGCGATACCATAGAATATCATTTAAAGAAGAGTGTGGCTTGGAGTTATCACTTTTCTCTCGAATGTTTGTCATTACGAGCTTGCGAGGAAGATTATTTATGATGAACCAGCCATTTGATAGAAGCCGTAGAAAGTAGGCAACTCGGAGGATAAGCAATTTCTTCGAAGATGCATCTTTGCCCGCACACATACATATACGAATACGAGAATGATCAGGAGATAAAGAGAAGAGATTCAAAGAAGCATCTATCGCGGGGAACACAGAAGAGACACGTATACTAAATAATAAAAAAAAAGAAATGCTTCTATGCAAGCACCAATTGATAATATCACTACGATCTAAGCTTTTTAAAGAACTTTAACAAGTACTAAAAATAGCATATATCAAGGAAACACAACCTACTCTTATAAATAACATGGAGAACACAAAATATAAATACACGCATATACAAAACGTACACGTATATTATACGTATATACATATAAATATATAAATACCGTATAAATATATAAATATAAATATAAATTATAAATATGAATATATATATATATAAATATAAATAAATATATATAAATATAAATACATATATATATATAAATATATAAATACGAAGGTCAAACGACGATTGTAGACAAACTAGAAAAAAATATAAACTATTTTATCCAACAAAGTTTTTGCTACAACCGACGTAGTGTGCATCTTGCTAAATGTCATAATCGAGACTTATTAAGAGGGAGAAGAAAGAGAGAGAGAGAGAGAAAGAGAGAGAGAGAGAGAGAGAGAGAAAGAAAGAGAGAGAGTGAGAGAGAGATTCTTAGCTCTAAGAACGAGATTAGAGAGATAAAGAAAAAAGAAAAGAAAAAAAAAATAATGAACATAATAATGCGATATTCCCTGAGGAGATCAGCTTTGAATTTATTTTTACATGACGTGATATAATAACCGAGACGAATTCGCTGCTCGCTAATCAATGTTCCGAATTTCTGGGAAAGCGATGTATTCGCGAAAAATCCGAAGCGTCGTATATACGGCGTGCCCGCGTATGGAATTTACGAATCGATCGGAGAGGAAAGAAACAAAAAAATGATTTTCAGAAGAAAGCTTCGTATTCTCGATACGCTTCGGCATGACGTCGTACCGAATCGTCCATCGACTTCGTCCTGCATGAAAATTAACTCGAAGAAGTTAGCAGCGTCGACGGAAGCGCCCATCCTTTTGTAAACTTTTATTTATTTTTTTATTTTAAAATGGGAGAACAAACATGAGCGCTTCACTCGACGTCTGATTTATCTCAAATCGGGATCCGAATACTTTGCCCATTGCATTGCTCTAAACTGAATGTCTATGATGGACGACGCGCTATAAAATGCGATTTCGAAGTTAAAAGGGATCCGTGCTGATGACAGAGAAAGAGAGAGAGAGAGAGAGAGAGAGAGAGAGAGAGAGGAGAAGAGAAGAGAAAGAAGGAGGATGATATATATATTTGTACTTATATATCACGCTGCTCTCGAAAAATCAATTTGACACGATCGATCCAGCGCAATTGCATTTGCGAGCAAGCCAAAGGTATGAACAAGGAAAACCCATCGACCCTCTCGACACTGCTGCACCGCGTTAACAATCCCCCCATTTGAAGTGGAATTAAGAGAAAAAAGAAAAAAGTATAAAAAGATATAAAAGAGAAAATTGGAATCACGTTCGCTAACGTTGCGATCCGATCGAATCGTAATGTCAGTGATATAATATATAGGAAACAGGGTATGTTTTTGCAATTATTTGCGTAACTTGTAAAGAAAACTTAAACGAACACACGTACAATACATATACGCGCGCGTACATACATATTTACATATACAAAAAGATACATTATATGCACTATTCGAATCGATGACTCAGCGATGAGAAGAACGAGAAGCCGCGCGCACACGCGACGTCACAACGCGACAACAACGGCACACAACAACAGCAATTACACATGCACACGCAATTACACGTCAAAATGAGCGAAGAATTATCAAAGACGCGTGACTTTTTAACTAGGCTCTCGCCGATCTAACTATATCTCTTAAAGCTACCTACGACGTAAGCAGATATCGAAGATATTGTAGGTGTTACATCGTCCTACGTAGGCTACGATAAGCGAACGTAGAAACGGACTCGCGAATCGAGAGTGAATTTTCATCCTCGCGATCTCTCTTTTTCCTCGCTCTTCGGCCATTCCCAAACGGATTTGTGATTTGTTAGTAAACGTGCGCGATCGTCGCGCCTGTTGGATTCTTAAAAAGAGAAAAAAGATTTAAAAGGTTAAAGAAATGTCGAAAATACTTCTTCCTCCCATAAATTTTTCTACCCGTCTATATCTGCTTACCTTTTTTATCTCGCATTGTCTACATTTTCTTTCTTCTTTTCTGGCTTTGATATCCCCTTTCGTGGAACTTGATTCGTTAGCGAGATTCTTCGAGTATATTTTCCTTATCCAAGGTGTTACAATCAACATCAGCGAACGTTTCCTCGATCGATCATAATCTTTCGAATCGTTACGGATAGTTGGCCATAGTCGTTCGTTCGATACGCTCTAGGATCGCTGTTTCGTTTAAAGACCCAAGCCAAGGCTGATCGTCACCGGGCTTCGTAAGAGATCTTTTTCAAAAAAAAAAATCAAATCAAACGATGAAAATTTAGATCGCCATAATCCCCGGCCATACTTCGATCGACTATCCGGGACCAATCATTATTCCTTCTGGCTAAAAGTGAAGAACAATTAAAAAGAAGCGCGTTTAATATTGTAGTTCAATCATCTGCTACGTGAGAGAATGACAGAATGATCGAACGAGAAAAGAAGAATGAAAGGGAAAGAGAGATAGAAAGCAGTTGAAAGTAAAAAAGATGTTCTTCGACCGTATGGTTCGTCCCAATTCGACATTTTTTTTATCGATCTTTTTCCCCTTCGAGAAGAAAGACGCGACCCCTTCTTGGACCAACGACGCTTCAGAGGGAAAACTATACACGAGACTTAGACTTTTTACAGAGTTACACTTGTCAATTTCCGTGCACGGAACTTCAAACTTCTTGTCGTTACGAATAGCGGTTCGATTTGTAGAAATAGATCTCCGAAGAAAGTTGTGTGTGTGTGTGTGTGTGTGTGTGTGTGTATGAGAGAAAGAGAGAGAGAGAGAGAGAGAGAGAGGGAGAGGGAGAGAGGGAAAGAATTAGGATCTCGCGTTGTCGTTAGTAGAAAGGTGGGGTCGATGACGCTCTACATTCGTTCCAATTTCTTTTCTATGATTACATTTCTTCGAGATTATTGTCTTGCTTGCTTGATAAAAGTCTACGATCTAAGATATTTTTATAGCTTATTAAACTTACTTGATCGATGAAAAATGGTTTTGATTGAATGTCTCGTACAATTTTGGACAAAATTTTATTTTATTCTCTCTAACGATCGTGCAATTTCGAAGACCGTCGCGGCTCGAACCCCGTAGATCATATAGTGTTTGAAACGCTAATGAGCCCTCCTCCATCGGCTGGAAAATGTGCAATGTTTAGAGAAAGGAGCGATGCTTTTAGAAGGCTGTACACGTCCTAGTTAATTTCGAGTTAATTGAACGAGGAGGGCATGAAACACACGCGCACACACGTACACACGTACACAGTCAAGATGCAGAGCGGCGAAAAATTATGTCGTGTGTGGTCCGTATTAACAAAAAAAAAGGAAAAAGAAAAAAAAACAAAAAAAAATGAAAAAAGAAAAGAAAAACAAAAGATTTGACAACTTTTTATTGAATAATATACGTAGTATTTGTCGAGCAATTTGCGTGTGATAGAAACCGAGAGTCTGATTATAAGCATGAAAGAAGCAGAGAGAGAGAGAGGGAGAGAGAGAGAGAGAGAGAGAGAGAGAGAGAGAGAGAGAACGCATATGACATTAATTGTGAAACGTTAAATTAAATCAGACAGAACATATTTTAAATAATTAATCGCCAAACGACAAATTTTTAACTATGAAACTCGTAGCTTCTAAGATCGATACATATATATACATATATATACATATATATATACATATATATATATACATATTATATATACATATATATACATATATATATACATGTGTACATATATTCGTATATAAACATAAATAAATTAACCGTATTATTATAATATATACATATATTATTACAAATACTGCATAAAAAATGGTAATTGATTGAAAGTCGTCTCTCTAAAATTACATATAAAATCGAGAAATGCGGGTAAGGCGAGTAACTCGACTTTTTTTTTAATTCGATGTGTCTTCTCGATGGGATGACAGATGACCGATGATCGATGAACGATGATCGACGAAGAGATCGAGAAAAGACAGAGACGAAAACTTTCTCGACCTCCTTGCCGTATCTCCGCGGCTGTCTTTTTCGATAAGTGGCCGGCGCGTGTTTCCTCTTGTCCGTAGCAATCCCCATCGTTTGATACAAATCCTTTTCTCGAAAAGGAACGTGTATTAGCTCCTCCGTGCAATATGTCTACGATTTAGATAGTTTCGTTGATTCTCACTGGCGCATATCGCAAGCAAGTTCGATTGTGGAAATCATAATGCGGTAGCTCTGGCGCCTGCTCGAAGTGCAACAGTTGGTTAACAAGTGGTTCCTTCGCTACGAAACGCCACACCACGACCGCGACGCGTTAAAATTACCAAGAACGATCGTTAAAATTACTCGAGAGAAAGCCTGGAGAGAAATTGCCTTAAAATTTATTTGCTAACGCACACTTTGTGCTCGTTACTTCGCACTCTGTTTTATTTGTATTTTATTGTTATAATTCGTTTGTTTCGTCGATCGTTGCTTAATTATTTCGAGCCGGTGAACACTTTTGAAGGGAGACGTTGCCTGAGCAGGGAGAAAAATTTTAAGTGCTCGGGCGTATACCGTCCAGTATAAAAATCGGTTTAATTTTAAGATTGTTTTAAGATACAATACTTGATTCTACGCTTGTACGCTTCTTTGCACGAATCTAGTCGAACGATAGAAGATTCTAGTCACATTATATCATTCCCGCAATGACTGATCCGCGATCGGTGGGTCGAGGATTCTCGTCTTTCAAAAACTACGTTCTCATATTTGTGTCCATTTATCATTAGTTTGCAACCGCGGCCGCCGCCAATTAGTCCGTCGAGTCCGCCGCGTACTGGTATCCCGTTACTCGAGAGGCTAGGGATATAGAAATTTTAGCTGTAGGTACACGTACGACATACAAACCATACACATACATATAGGTATTTTATACCTACGTGCGACTATAACCGAACCTGTATATTTTTACATACTAAATGTGCAGAAGCGAATGGTGGGGTGAGTCGTTGCAAGAGGCGCGAAAAAGGGGTACGGAAATATGTACATATTTTGTTGATACGTACACTCGTATATATGCAGAAATACACACGCACACGCGCGCACACACGTATACACACGCACACGCGCGCGCACACACCCCACACACACACACACACACATACACATCGTATATTCACACACTATACAAAAGTATCCTGCAGCCTTTTGGCGCATAGGAGAAAGAGAGAATAAAAGTAAAGATGTGCACCGAGAGTATCGTGAAATCTGTTTTATCGTTGATTTAGGGCGTGGCATACAATAATTAAAAAAAAAGAAAAAGAAGAAAAGAAAAAAAAAAAGAAAAAATGTCAAGTTTTGTAATCAACGCACCCCGATTTTCGCTGCTTCGTGTTCTAACGGGAGCCGGAAAGCGTTGCGTAGTATAATCAAATACCGATATATACATTTGCGAGAGTTTAGTCACGGTCTAGTAGCGACGATCGTATCTACCTGCGATAGAAAACGAATCGCTTTGTTTCAGCTCCTCCGACTTACAGATCGGTGGGACGATCCTCGTGACTAGATCGACGATTTGTACATAATAATACTATAATAGTAAAAAAAATAACTGCAAAGATCTGCACAGGGTGTACGTATACATACCGGTGCACACGTAATGTCCTACTTAAAGAAAAAGTACTAACATATTATTAGCGCGTGAGATAGAAAGGATAAGGAAATAAATAAAAAGAAAAAGGTACAGAACAAGAAGAAAAATAGAATGGAGAAGAGGAAGAGGAAGAGCGTTCACGATATGAGCGTGACGTTTGCGAAGAGATCTCGCCCTCGCCCCTTTTTTCTCGGGGAAGATCTTGCAGGCCGATTTAACGATTAAGTCATTTTTGTGCGCAAGAATTCGAATAAGAAATCACTAAGGGTGTTTGAGAGCGCGGTCTTCGAACCAAATAGCAAAAGAACGAGAAAGAGTGAGAGTGAGTGTGAAAGTAAGAGAGAAAGAGATAGAGAGAGAGAGAGAGAAAGAGAGAGAGAGAGAGAGAGAGAAATGTTTGTAACTATTTATTATAAACAAAATACAACAGTATTAAAATCCTTAAATATGATAAAAAAAAAAGAAAGAAAAACGCAGGGCGATATTTCATTGATCGGTCGCAATTGTTTGACTGATTATTTTTGTTATTAGCATTATTACGCTTCGTTGTATAACTAAGCATACATATTATCGCTATCCATTATTATTTTTCTAACTCGTTGACGTCCTTGTGCAAAAATGGAAGAAAAGATAAAAGGGCCCTGTGCGCGCGACTACGCAATCAAGCGAGATTCGAGAATATCTCGATGGTCGCCATTTATACGCGTTCATGATTGAGAAAAAGTTGAGAACGAGCGAGATAGAGATAGAGAGAGAGAGAGAGAGAGAGAGAGAGAGAGAGAGAGAGAGAGAGGGAGGGAGAGAAGGAAATAGCGGATGTGCGTGTGAGTGAGAGCGAGAGGGAAGGAAGCGACCGAACGCGCGAACGCAGATCAAAAGTAAACTTAAAATATGGTAGTAGTATCGTTAAAGAAAATAAAAAAAAGAGAAAAAACAATTAAGCGAGGGGAAGAGGTTTTAGCATATCAGCGTGTCGAGCTTTTAGGGTGGCACGATAGCGTGAAACGACGATCGCGCACGCGACACGACACACACGTTAGAAGAAAGAAAAAGAAAGAAATAATAAAATTTGCGCACTTATTAAATGATGTAGTACGTAAATTGTGTTTCGAGAAAGAAATAAGACGTTTGATGTCGGTGGGATTCGAGGAGAAGAAGGAGGATTGGGAGGAGAAAAAGGGGGAGGTGTAGGGGGTTAGAGGAGGAGAATGAGGAGAAGGAGGTGAAGGAGGAGGAGAAAAGGAGAGAAGAGGCGTGAGATGGGAGAGCATGCGCGTTTCGTGGAAACTTTTCGGCCTTCCTTTCTTACTTTTTATCTTCCTCCTTAACCTCCCACTTCTCCCGTTCCATCTTTCCACGCTCCGTCCTTTCCTCCACGAGAGAATGTGCAATTTTTTCGCGGAGAAAGAAAAAATCGTCGTTGTTCCTCGACGAGAAGGAAAAGTTTCCGCGATCCGTGCCGTGAACGACCGGTGGAATTTCCAAGCCGATTTTCCGATCTCGAAGTGCGCTTCTTCGGTATGTTCCTTTAAGCTGTGCAGCGTGCACGAAAACAGTTTGTTATTACGAGAATAATGAAAACTTACCTTTTTTCCTTTCTTGCCTTTGGAGTCGGGGATGCTACGAGAGGATTTCATCGATTAATGAATGTCAGGAAATCAGGAAGCTCGTCTCGTGCGTCGAACGGAAAAGAGGACAAATTCTACCGGTTCGCGTGCACGTTAGGTACAAGGAATAATAAATAATGAAGATTTGTTATAACGTATTAGTCGGCGATTTTTTTTCAAGAGCGAAAACAAAGTAGAAGAGCGGGGGAAAGAGGCGAGAGAGGCGGGACCGATTTGCACGACGGACCGGAATTTTGGGAACGAAGAAAGCGCGAACGCGAGACATGCCATTTTTTAATTATTATTTTCATAAGGAACATGTAATATAATATTAATAATGTATATCGATATATGACGAATTAACAGCATCATCGCGAGCTATGATCTCACACGAAACAACGCGCACGCACACACGCACACACATACGCGCACGCGCACATACACCCACCCACCCACACACACGCACACACACACACACATACGTGAATGAACGGACGGACAAACAGAGGACAGACAAAGAAGCAACAAACGGACGGACGAACAGAAAGATATACGCATCATGTACACATGCGCGACGATGATGATGGTTAATATTATTATTATTACAATTATTATGGTTATCGATTATGATTATTATTATAAACAAGAAAAAAGATACTAAAATACATTATATAAAATAAAGATAATTAACCCTTACGTTAGGAGGCTAAACGCATACTACAACGTTTGAAGTATAAATAAAGCAAAAAAAAAGCGAAGAAAAGGAATTTACATTAAGAGAAACACTTTGAAATTAACATGCATACGTACACGTACGCACACGTACACACACGCACGCACCACACAGCACACACGCGCACACACGCACGTACACGTGACACGCGCACCAAGAAGAAGTCTGGGTGACATAAATCAACGTCGTACATTTATACTATATCAAGACTAGGACACGGTGAAATATATAAAAACGTAGAGAATTTTTGAACGTACCTCGTGGGAATCTGCATTTCGTCGATGATCGTGACGATATCGTGACGAAACTTTGACGCTAGTTTATATCGTCTCGTTCCAAGCGAAAGTTTACGAGAATTGAAAATATGGAGGAATCAGTGGATCCGCGACAGTGAAATCGAAAGAAACTCATTAACTCGTACGACTTTCTCTCTGTGTATACTCGAATAAAGGTGGCGAGGAGAAGGAAGACGATTCCGTTGGATGTGATATAGGGACGATAAGTCTAACGAAATCGTTGTCACGTATCGGTAGACGAAGGAAGGTTCCCCGACGTTCGTATTTTCGCGCCACAGACGTGTTCCCGTATTCGGACATTGTTTGGGTTCGTCTTTTTCGTTTTCGTTCTTTCTTATGTATAATAAACGCCGAGCCGAAAAAAGTTCTCTGTACGACGTACCTTATCCCACTTGGAGCTCGCATACAGACTACATAAAAAAAAATGAAAAAAAATCTAGCTATTACGGAAATGGCTACTAGAAAGAAGAAATGTACCATTCAGATAGTTTATTATTAAAGAAACGGTAATCATTATAGGTATATTAACGACATTATTTATATTATTACGCATATTATATAAATAATTAATAAACGAGATACTGACCTTAGGGTGAAGTATTCGCAAATGAAAAAATTTTGGAAAAGGCCGCGTTCAAAAGGAATATTTTGAGGCGCGGCGGCGACGTGCCATTTTGTCGGAAATGGCATTATCGACGGAAATAAAAAATAAAATAAAATAAAATAAAATAAAATAAAAGGAAAGAAAAGAAAAGAAAAGAAAAGAAAAGAAAAGAAAAGAAAAAAAAGAATAACCAGCCGATTTACTTTAACTTCGACAGTACTATTATTTATTTGTATATGCCGAACGATTATGCCGTTTTCAGCGCGACATATTTTGGCGATTCTCTTTGCTGGTAAAGATTCATACGATGGTCGCGTTCCAGGGCTTAAAAACGGAGAACTAAATGGGAGAAAGAGAGAAAGAGAGATAGAGACAATTAAAAAGAAAAAAAAAAAAAAAAAGAATAAATGAACAAAATAAAAACCAGAAGTTTCTATACTTTTTACGGAGATTGTTATAGTCTAAGCGCACACTGATCAAGGCATTCGTCGCTCGGCAAAGCATAATACAATTATTAATATAAAATTTATAACAGAAATAAAATAAATGAAGTTAATAAATATGTACACTGTATAATAAACATTATTTCCTATTAATAATCATCGGCTTTTTATTGGCCATCTTAGTTACAATTAATTACTTTCTTACACGATCCCAATATTATCATTATATTTAGTTAATAGTACCTTCCTTAGCTTTAATTTCACCTTCGTTGTAATAAATACATAAATATATGACGATGTAAAAACAATGATTGTACTCTGATAACGATAAAAAAAGTATTTTCTCAAGTGAAATGAAATTAACCGATCGTCGATAACGTCACGGTCGGGAATATTATACGATGGTAAGAAACTGGAAAACGTCTTTACTCGAGCTCGTTAAATGTTCAACATACGCGTATGTCGTTAATCGTAACCCTGTTTGTCCATTCCGCTACATGAACATAGAATCATGTAAAGTCTCGAGATCCTTTTTCCTCTGTACGGATCTCTTTTTTTCCTTTCTGTACATTTCGTAGTCTTCGTCATCGGTTGGTAACTCGTATCTACAGAGCGGACACGAGTTGGTCTGAAAAAAGAGGTTTCAAATCACTCCGTCGTTTGAAATCGTCATTTTCTCGTAATGTTGCATACCTTTCCTAACCACGGAATAATGCAATCCTTGTGGAAAGTGTGACGGCAAGGTAAAGTCTTTACCAAATTACCTATTTCGAATTCTTTTATACAAACGGGACACTGTTTCGATTCACTCGAAGAAATTTGGATGTCTTCTAAAGTATTCAGTGCTTCTTTCGATGCGGGTGGCGGTAATTTCGTATCTTGGTCGAGCAATTCCCACATACCTGAATCTCTCAACAACCGCGCCATATGTATCAAATGATTTGGTGCCTCGCCATCGCCCAACGGCGTCCAGCCCATTTCTTCGAAGTAGTCCGACATTTTATTCAAACGCTCTAGCGCGATCACCGTGTATATTTTACTCGAATATCTTTCGTGACTATGACTCGGCAATAATCTTCAATATTACTGACCGTGAATGCTTCTAGACATAGATCCATAGATGATTACTATACAGATTCGAATAGCAAAAAAAGAAGGGTGGTCATCTTCTAAACTAAATGTGTAGTACTCGAACCAATGCCAACGGTTGGTAAGCTACCGACGATCAGTAAATTATTGACGGTCGGGAAACTATCGATTAAAGAATCTTGCCGTTAGATACTAAAATGTCGATGAAATATTTCGATTAATAGTATACGTCGGATGATGTCAAGGGGGCTGCATAGATTTTTTTTAAGAGGATTTATTGACGCTTCAATGATCTAGTATATCCGGTGAATCACAGTTTGCTCGAGAGAAAATCAGTACACACCGAGCTCTTGTGGAAGTCGGCTGTGTTTAGTCTCTCATTAGTGATCTTTCTTTCGATGTCTTGTTAATCAGAATCAAAGAAGTAGGTACGTAAATAAAATGTAGCGTTAGTCGTACGTTATCGCCCGTTTCTATTTCTATCTAATTCATTTCAATTTTCTTCTTTCCATATATATATATATATATATATATATATATATATATATATATATATGTATGTATGTATGTACGTACATACATAGATAATTGATAAATTAACACTTGAGAGAGTAGAGCAGAACAGAGCAGAGCTGGACAGTTACGATGCGGATTATCGGGAAATGCCTTATCGCTCTTTCTATATTGCTCTTCTCGCAAAGAATCGGGAAAGCAGATACCAAAGATAATGAAGTAGACGAATGCAGTAATTTCCCGAATGATTTAAAAAATGAGATCAAAGCGTATGAATCGCTGGTACATATTATTATAAACGAAGCTCTCAACGGTACTTTCAAGGGAAGAACGTGGCAAGAGTTGGCTGATTTCGTAGATAAGTTTGGGCCAAGATTATCCGGCACACAGATATTAGAAGATTCGATTGATTATGTTTTAAATAAATCGCGGTCTTATGATTTGGAAAATGTTCATGGAGAGATTGTGAAAGTACCTCATTGGGTTAGGTATGTAAAGAAAACAAAGTCAAGAAGATCGTCAAGAATACAAAGATACTAATAATTTCGTTTCATTCCGTAAATTCGTTCCAACGCAATATTTCAGAGGTTTCGAAACCGCGACGCTTCTACGACCAAGAAAGAAAAGCATCTCGATCCTAGGACTAGGATATAGTGTTGGTACTCCGGACGAAGGAATAACAGCTAATGCTATTGTCGTGAACAGTTTTGCCGAACTCGAAAGTAGAGCAAAAGAGGTACGGTCCAAAAGAGTTTTTTAAACGTCATCCCGATTATAATGATAACTTATTATTTCATGCCTTTCATTTAGGTATCCGGTAAAATTGTCGTATATAACGAAAAATATGTTTCGTACGGTGAAACTGTAAAATATCGTTCATCCGGTGCTTCGAAAGCTGCCGAACTTGGTGCAGTGGCAGCTCTTATCAGATCGGTGACACCATCGTCGCTATACACGCCGCATACAGGCATGCAAACATATGCCGAGAACGTCACCAAGATTCCAGTCGCTTGTATTACGATCGAGGATGCCACGCTTTTGAGAAGGATGTCAAATAGGGGTAAACAGAGTTACAAGTATATATACACGCACGCACCCTCACACGCATATCCGTATATCGTATAAATATCTACAGCATACACGTAGTATCTTCGAGAGTATACTTTTTTTTAATCTCCATTCCCTTCCACAGGTGAAAACATCGTAATACATTTGAAAATGGAAGCAAAAAATCTGCCGGATAAAGAATCGAGAAATGTCGTAGCTGAACTAAGTGGCACGGATAAGCCAGAAGGTGTTGTCGTAGTGTCAGGACATATAGACAGCTGGGACGTAGGTGATGGCGCGATGGACGACGGAGGTGGTGCTTTTATTTCCTGGAATGCTCTACAATTGTTGAAACAACTTAATTATCGACCTCGCAGAACTGTTAGGTAATTAGTAAAAAATACATTGTACATTTACCAACGATATTGCTGTTAAAATATTCGATACGTTAGGATGATTATGTGGACAGCCGAAGAATTTGGAATAATAGGAGCGCAACAGTACATAAAAGAACACAAAGCTGAAGAAAAAAACTTGCAATTTGTGATGGAATCGGACATGGGAACATTTATTCCTTTGGGTATCGAGTATACTGGCACGCCATATGTGGGATGTGTTTTGCGAGAAATTTTGCAGTAAGCAATTATCAGTACCTATCTTATTGCATGAATATCGAAACGTTGAACGTTTATCAGAAATTTATCTGTCCATTGAAGACTTATGTCCCCTTTGGGAGAGATGAAAGTACGCACACCAAATGGTGGACCTGATATAGAGTATTGGACGAAAGCTGGCGTACCTGGTGGATCTCTTTGGAACAAAAACGATAAATATTTTTACTATCATCATAGTAAAGCGGACACTATGCTGGTAGAAGATCCAGAATCTCTTGACATGGGAACAGCTTTATTCGCAGCTGTATCTTACGTTTTAGCAGATCTAAGCATCGATTTACCTCGGCACAATTCACTCGGAGAAATTTCAACGAATATACGAGTATAAAGTACTCTAAAAAGGGGAAAAGATAGAAATAAGTTATTATGTACGAGTATTTATCAGCAGGTACATACGTTCTATCTTTATTCTCAAATGTAACGTCTCTCGTATGTACTTACATCCAGCCACGCGTACAAACATATTTTAGGCCATCCCAGCCTGGTTGTCATAAAGAGTTCACTATATACGTATGTATATTTTATGAGTATAACAAATGCTTGGACGAGACGACTTGGGCTATTATCGCTCGTAATTTAAATTGGTCTTTCCGCTCAACGGAGAATACGTGAAACGTATACGATATTCTAAATCTTTGTAATCTTTATCTTTCTATTGGAGAAATACATAATGCAGTTAACTTAAGTTTTAACCTCAGATTATTTCATACTGGTTCTGAGCTTATCGTAGATATTTTTTTCCCCGTTCCAGTATTTATTTATTAATTTCTCGATACATTTCGTTTACTTATTAGGACACCTAAAGAACACCACCCACTTGAAATATAACATTTGTATGATCACCTAATGATCTCGAATAACTCACACAAGTAATAATACTTGTTTGCGCTGTCAATCTCGTTCTTCGCGGTCTATTCCCCCCCCCCCCATTCCCGTCGATAGGAGCAAAAGATTAAATGGTAGGATCAGTCAACGTCTAAGAAAAATAATATCTATCATTTATATTAACGTATCCTCATCCTGATTCGGGAAAACCATAAGAAGAGAATGTTGGGACATAGTTTTCTCCCCAGCACTGCCGTTAATTGAACAATCAGGAGAACTACCGTCAAAGGCCATGTAGTTGGTGGTGGTACTGCTGGTCGAAGGCATGTCGTTTAAGTCTGGGGATGCCAGGGGTGGTTGAGCACGAGTGTTGTTGACGCTTTCCAGATGCATGCTATAGGATTCGCGATAACCAGATGTGCTGGAAGTGTCCTCGTCCCAAGATACGTCCGACATTTGAGGATGAAGGTGATGATGGTGATGATGGTGGTGGTGTTGAAGTTGTAACGCATGGAATTGTTGATCTATATTGTTACCCCTATCACCGTCCGATTGTCGAACTGACAAGCTGCGCCTTGAACGAATCGAGGAAGAGTCAGAAGGGATGCTGAAGACAGAGGGCTCCATTGCTGGAGTCGATGGTGTCTGAACTGTACTTTGGTTAGTTGACACGTCCTGTTGTTCTTGCATCATCTGTGATAAAAGAATGGAGATAACATCGCGTATTATTTTTTTAGCTACATAATTATTAGTAAAGAACTTGCATTTGGCTTTGCTTGCAAAATAATTCTAAGGAACAACGTAAATAATACCTCAACGTGAGATCTTCGACTTTTTCTAAGGCGGAACGTCCTCTTGCTTTGACCCATGGAGCGTTGCAATCGAGGCCTGTCTGGACGGGACTCGCCTGAGCTGTCTTCGTTCGGACTGCTCGGGCTCAGTTGACTCGTTACAGTCTCTCCTAACAGGACACATCAGTTATAGACTTATATCCGTATCCTCGCTAAAGTCTATTCTACGCTCTATCTACTCATGCTGATATTGGAATAGATCTTTAAAATATATTTATATGAGAGTTGAGATTATTTCAGAATTTTTGATACATAGCACACTAAGTCTAGTCGAGTATTTTCTCTCTCGTTAACAGGCATATATTAAATCATATTGATTATTTGTCTCTATCTTATTTATATACACATAATCCTTTGTTTCTTCTTTGATTAGTAAACTTTGTTCATTTAATCTTTGTCGTCAACTAAGAATCGATAGTAAGCGGAAGCACGTGTCCATGTGTTGAACGTGTGACAAAGCGTTGATATACATACATACATACATACATACATACATATATATATATATATATATATATATATATATATATATATATAATATACATATGTAGCAGAGAGAATAAAGAAAAGATTGAATCGCGTTAAATATCTTCAACGATATTGGCAATTATAATCAGTGGCATCAAATAATGCACACACAGAATAGTGATTCGTGATATACATGCGTATGAATAAAGTTTATAGTTCACTCTATTAAATGGGGATTAGTGCGACACATGTTATATTTTTACTACTTTAAAGTTTCATAAGCAATCATTGAAAGAATCGCTTTGTTTTTTAACTTTGGTACTTGAAAAAAGATCTTGTATTTTTAATTCTTCGTGCTCTATTCTTAATTCTTCTTGGGTTCTATCATCTTCATGCAAATACATACATACGTACACACACACGCACGCACACACACACACACACACACAAAATTATCCCCTATCTAACACTGTTATGATTAGATTAGATATTACCAAGTATTAGGATATATAGATATGTATGTGCAAAGTATCGTTAAGTGCAAAGACATACCTTTTTCTTCAACTATCATCAAAATTGCTTTTTAAAAGGTCTATTTATCTAAGAGACAGATAATTAAAATTTAGAATACAAGTTACTTGCCTTCGCATAATCAAAATTTTCATGAGGACGTCGAATCGATCGAGAAGATTTAAGTTACCGAAATACATCTAAATACAGGATAACTGACGGTATGCAAAATTGGCACTAATGTATAATTATAGTTTGTGCCGTGTCATTACTCAAGGAGAGCGGATTCATCTCCCGTACGAATCGCCGGTCTAAAATTTACGTATCAAAATAAAGCAGGGAAATGGGATTTACCTGATGAGTTTCTATACTCTACAGAAGATACAAAGCGCAGTTTTGGCGCCTTTTGATGAAGTAATATAGGATGAGGCTTAACATGGTTACGTTCATCGCTAGCAGAAGATGGTTGGGATCTATCTGAAACATGCCACATCGAACATCTAATATGAGGGGAGAGATGACAAACGAACGAATCAAGCGATCAACCGCGGATTGAAATATAAAGACTAGACCTCCTAGAAAATTCGAATTGATCGATATCCTATCAATTATTAATTGTATTTCTTCTAACCGAATTTTAATGCTAATGATAATCGAGATACTTCCAGATATTCTACGTCGTCATACATAAAACAGAATTTGGGATTTTACGACTAAGAAATGTTTGATGACAGACGTGTACATGTATATTCCTATAAGTAATCTCTACGGTGTTGCTTCGATCGTGATTGATTTCAAAAGCATGTTTTCGTGTCGTGTGCTTTAAATAAAGCAATAGGGTCGCTTCAAAGCAAGTAATATCGTATATACAAATATAATTCTTATCATTAATAAAATATATCGTAAGCATTCGAGAGTAGAAAAAGAGAGAGAGAGAGAGAAACAGAGAGACCGAGAGAGAGAGAGAGAGAGAGAGAGAGAGAGAAAGGAGGGAGAAAGATGGTGAAAATGCATTAAGAATGTTTGTCACGAGTACGATGCAAAATATAATTGATAACATATGCATTTTGATAGAGACCCATGTCAGTTTTCGTTAGAAAGAAGAAAGAGAAAGTGCAATAAAGTCGAAGCAACTACGTAGTAGAGAACGGACTACGCAACGATAAATAGGAGATACCAACTGTTGGACATTACCATTGTCTAAATACTGCTATGTAATAAGTTCGGTAAGGTCGAATTTACTATGTAAATTGTCTGATAGAAAGAGAGAGAGAGAGAGAGAGAGAGAGAGAGAGAGAGAGAGAGAGAGAGAAAGAGAGAGCAAAAAACAATAATATTTCATAAATTGGCACCGTGAAATGACTTTGGCAACGATCATGAAAAAGATATAGCGTCGATAAATGTTTATACACACATCGTTACAAGCCGTTTCACGGCAACATTTACCTGGATAATATTGTATATGAGGTGAAAAGAAAAAAAAGAAGAAAAAGAAGGAAAGCAAGGTATGGTAAGATTACGAAAAATGAAAAGCGTGAAAGGAGTTACACATTTTAGCGGGGTATAAATATATAGATCGTAGATCGTATCAGAATTTATTGACGTAGAATCGGTCTGCTTACCTTCGTTCCCTAGCTAGCAATGAAAGGCAACGCAATGATAAATGTGTCAATCATACGACCGAACAGAGAGGCCCAAACGAACGAATTAAATTCGAATGAACATTCGACGAGCCACTCGATATAAGAAAACACTCCTGACGCTTCTTTTCGGGTTGAACTCTTTCTTTTCTCTTTAATTTGGAAGTTTTCTTTTCTTTTTTTTATTTTTCTAAAAAAAAGCCTCGTTGCAAGCCTCGCTGTAACGGAGTGAAGTGAAACGATGCGGATTGCCATGAAAAGCTAAACGCTTAGAAAAATAAGACGGAACTGTTCGCGAGAAAACGAGATTTAAACCGCAGTGTTCTATAGACAATGGCTCGATCCAACTGTGGTAAGAGTCAGTGTAATTATCATACTGGCCCGTTATGTTCACGACGTAATGGCAAAATATATTTGCTTGCAGAGGCTTGCGGCTGCATTGATAGAATTCAATACCCGATAATAGTATATTAAGGTATCTCACTCGAAAAGATGGAATACCTGTGGGGACTTGTCGTTCGCCGTTAAATTCTCCGGTAGCCATGTCATTTGCCTCGCGTAAAGTTGAAGATCCTATGCTGGTACTCGAAATAGATCCTAGTATTGATAACGCAACGTCAAGTAGCAATAGTAGATAATAGTAAACCGAGAGTCGTTATCGGATAATGTATACGTACCACGAGCAATCTGTGTACCATTCGACGGGGTATATATTTGTGTCGGTGCTGACATCTTAATAGCGCTACTCGAGTGGCCTGTTTGTAGAGTGGAGTGAGGTATCGATTGCGATACGGTCGAATGAGATACCGGAGTTTCCGCTGGAGTTCGATTCATGTGAGTTCGAGATCCCAAATCACCGCTCAATAGATCGATCAGTAAGGATGGTCTCTGAGTACGAGGTTGACCCTCGGTCACATGCATATCCGCGACGCTTCGTTTTGGCTCGGGTTGTAGTTCATCTGAATAGGTACGCGTCATCAATCGACGACAATGACTTTATCCCTGGTATTATTTAAACGATCGAAAATTACGAAATGTTTATACTACGAACCGAATCGCCGATTTTCTATCTCCTCTTTCAAATCCTTCAGTTCGTGGATTAAATCTGTTAAGAGAGTTCCACGAGATTTAGGCACGGTCGTAGCATTACCGTTGATTTTCTCACGTATGATGCTGTGCATAGTTCTCTCGTGATCGGAGATAGGCGTTTGACCGACCTTGTGAACAATGAACGGCAACATTTGGATATATAAAGCCGTCCGGTGAGTAACGACGAATTCTATAAAGTTCCACAGGTATATGGACGCTTCATTTCGTTTGTTCAGCAAGCGCATAGTACGCAAGATCTTTGGCCATTCGATCTTTAATTCGGTTTCAAAGCATATCGTCATAATCTTAAGGGCTACAATGATGAAACATAGAGATCAACTTCTAACATCGGATATACGGACTATACGAATAGATATAAATTTGTAAAAGTTTTCGATCGAAACCGTGATCGTGTCTCGCGGTATTGTTAGCTCACCTAAGAAGGCAACTTGATACAAAGTTAATGACGTTTTGGTTAATGTCTTCGAATCTCTCGCTGCGAACGTTAGACTACCAGGTCTAGCATCCGTAGTGGTTTTTAATGTCTGAACAGTTAATGGTATCGTCTTCGTAGTCGGAGGCCAGAGGGTATTCAGTACCGCTGTTAATGCAAAACTTATGTCCGTCTGTCTCAATTTTGGAACATCTAGGCAAAATCGTTCAAATAATCGTTCGAATGGTTTCCACGAGTATTCTTTATAATTCGTTCCAATCAGGAAACGACTACACATACCCATGTGCATTATTGTTTTACCTTTTCGTCCAGTTCCAACGCGTAAGAATAATGGTATCAATAGATTGAGCAGCATATTTTCCGTCTTTGTCTGATTGGAAAACATAGCCTGGCCGTTACAAACATTCTCCAAAGAGTAACCCTCGCCAAGAGAAATCACGTGTAACGCTATTAGACGTAAGACCGTCGAACAGAAGTATTGCGGGGGTATTTTACTCATTAGCGCGGCCGATGAGGCAGAGGTAACATCTTCGGCAGGAGTGTCGCCAATGATTAGAGACTGTAAATGTATACCCATAAGTAACTCGTAATACTTTCGGCAATAAATATTATTCTTATTGATTCGTTTAGTACCACCTGACATGTACTCAGTAGAGTCTTCAAATATTGAAAGTGTGCTATGTAGGGGCACCTTGCGAGAGTCTCATAGACGCCTTTCAAAAGATCGCTGGCTGCGGTCCAGTCGGTATTTCGTCTGATCGACGCCTTTTTATGTATCTTGCTGAAAGTTTTATCGAGCCTACGTAAGATAATTGTCAAAGCTGGTCTCATGTCGTCGTTGGACCATTCGGTGGACGGTAACACGTCGTTCATGTATCTTCTCAAACCACGGCATCCCATTGTGCCAGGATCGTAAGGGGCAATTTTTAAAAGGCTATGGGCAATATCGGCTAATCGCTACAAGTTTCGATTTGTTAGTTGGTTGGGGTATTAAATTACGACCATTTTCTCAATTTAAATAATTTCTTGAATAACTTGCCAAATACGGGATATGCTTTTACGTACCACGTGACATTTTGAGTCAAGCAACTCGATCGTTTTACCATCTTGAGATTTTTTATTCAATTCGGTCAAACGTACGGAAGAACGGGCAACGAATTCGCCCACCATATTGAGTAAGGTATCGCGCGGCCTCCTAAATTCATTTTTATGAGAACTCTCGGCATCGTCGTCGCGATCGTAGAAATTTCGCACTTTGGAATGTTCGATGTGCGGTGGAGGCTTCGTGGGATGCGTTTCGTCCTCAAAATCTACACCTGGCGAGTAAGGACCTTTACCATAATTTCTTTGGCTGGATCCCTTGTGTTCGGGACTTGATTTCTGTGGCCCATTGTAATACCTGAGAGCAGGGAGTTCTCGTTCGAAGAATAATACGATCTATTGTATATCGCGATTGGATCGCAATTCGCGATAAGGTACTTACCGTGTTAACACTCGTGGTACTTACTTGGTCAGTGCCTCCGAATTATTAACCAACGTCTTAACCGCTATAGCCAGTTGATTGATTATTTCCTTTTCGGTTTTTCCTTCTTTGTTGTAAGCGGGAGATTGGATTTGTTGGACGTAACATGGCAATATTGCTTCTAGTATTATCTGCAAATAAAATTAAGATATTTTCATCGATACGCTTCGATTTAATCAATATTTTAATAACGTCATTGTGTCAGACGTTAGTTCCTTCAAATATTATCGACTCGAGTATTCCCTTACGAGCATTTGTTGTCCCCGAATGGAGTCGGCTGCGTAAGCAATAACCATGACACAGAGTGATATGCAATCCAGAACGGTCACCATTTCATTCTCGTCGTGGTAACAAAAGTCAATAGCTTTTAAAGGCTTTTCTTCTTTGACAAGTTCTCCGATATTTAAAGGATCGGGCGACGGCGTTTCCAAACTCAGTAACAGGTTGAACAGACACGTCGAGGGTACCTTTGAAATCGTCGATCATCTCCGATCACTAATTGTTATATACAAAAAGATTGCATTTTACGACGTAACAATAATAAGAATTACTTTGTGAGCTTCGCCATGGACACTCGTCTCGTCGGTATCCAATATCGTCGATACACTTCCAAACATTTGAAGGATAAATGGCTTTCTGTTCATCAAGTAAAACTGCTTAACGGCGTATTCTACCGTAGTAGTTACCAATTTGTTAGCTTGATGAGTCGCGTACAATTGTAGCAACGTTGGCATTATCAAGAGATAGCCATTCGTTGAAAATATATTTTTAAAATTATGCGCAGCATTTATGTAGGTGGCGATAACGTATCGTAAAATGCACGAATCCTCGCTATGAAGGATAACGGCGCCATTTAACACGTTCAGAAACAAATGGATGTCCCCGGAGTAAGCAAAGTTCCCAGCCATTGCCTCGAACATCCTGGCTATCAGTCTAACCCACATGAACTTGTGCATAACGTCTAATCCAAGAAGCTCCTGCAAAAGTAATAACGCGAAAATCAGACAAAAACAAAAAAAAAAAAATACGCACGACAACATCAAGTTTTGTTGTTTGCCATAAAAATGTATTGTACTTACTCTGCCTATCTCACCACCCTTGTAAAGATCCAAATCTGCTTCCAAAGCTTTTCTAGGGAACGACGGTAATTTCATGAGTTCCTCGTGCAGAAATACAACTCTCTGTACGACCATGTCAACGTTCTTCAATATTGCCCATGTCAATAGAACTTTACCAATTTCGACGAACTTGTGAACAAGCTCTTGTCGTTGAAGCGCATTAAATGCATCTTCTGGTTTCATATGAACCAATTCAATCTGCGGATACTGAGATCTTTTAAAAAAGTAATAATCTCGAACGTAGGACGATGGATTGTGTATCTGATCTAGTAAGATGGAAGACTATTAAAGACGCCGAAAATTATGGATAAATGTTACTTAATACGAGTATGATTATACTTAATAATAATATATCTTTACGTGTTTTATAGTCTACAAGAAAGTATTCTTTGTGCTTGGGTTCTTCGATTCCAAAAAAGTCCAACGATTCCCGAAGTATCTGACAAAACTGTGTATCTTCCTGTACCGGAAATTGGGATGGTATCCCAGTAGCGTCCGGATCCTGGGGACCGTGAACAATAATCTTTTTTGCCGAAGGAACGTTTGCGGTTAGCAAAATCGAAGCGTCGCATTGTTCTTTGCGAAGAATCTGTTTTAAATCTTTGAACATTATACCGTGTACACTGTGGACGACCTAGACATAGGACAATTAGAGATAAAAGAATAGTTTGCTTGCGTGTTTCGTAATCTCTCTCTGCCTACACACACACACACACACGCGCGCGCACACACACATATGCTCACATTAAAAACGATAACGTACCATCCATAAAATAGACAGAGCAGTGCCAATCAATTTCTGGCCTTCCTCGTGAGGCGAACGAACGTAGAACATTACATACCCTATTATGTAATTGTACAGAGCAAACGCTGCTTGCTGCGGTAACTTTGGGACAAATCTAATAAGATGTCGTAGAATTTTAAACATCAATTCTTGCTTGTCCCTTGTAAGGCGTTCCAAGACGTAACGAAGGAAGAGCGCACTATCTTCTACAAGACACCCCCAGATCACCTAATAATTTGATATGCGGTCATTATATTTCGCCGGAATAACACGGAACGTCGACGGCGACGAACGAACGACTATTAGAGATTTGTAAAGGCATACCTGATACGCAACTTCATAAACAGCGTTTCCATCGTCGGACACGGCGGCGTTATCGAGTAAATTTATTATTTGAACGATAGCGGAACACAAAGAGGATGGAAACAATGACAAAGCTGATTGACCATGATGCTGAGTATTTCTGGGCATCGCCTCAGCACCATCCTCGTCTCCAACGTTACCTAAATCCGCCTTGATTTTTATACGTGTAATCACATACGATATCTATTTCAGACATATTTTCTCCCACGTGCGCGATAAACAAGGAGAGAAACATAATATTGCCTAATTAAAGTATTATACGATATATACTCCATAAATATACCTTCGTCATGATCGTCTCCCACCGGACTAGGTTCGTATGCCGCTTGAACAGTAATCGGAATCGTTGTTATCAGAAAATTTTCTCTTTCCTCTCTCTTCTTATCGTCTTGCGCCTGTAAAGCTTTTTTTATTAACTCGGTCTGTTGTTTCTTTCGAGTTTTAGTCGCCGTCACCAATGATCTCTGTTATATCAAAAAAAGTATAAATGCAATGGGAATGGGAAAATATATTAAGGCATCTTGTCGGATTGGCGAATATCAATGGACCTACGTGACGCTCCTGATTGATTGTGACCTCTTCGACCTTCGTTTTAACTTGAGGCATCCAAGGTGGATCGACAACTGGTAAAGATTCAATTCCAATTTTTGGAGATGGCAAAGTGAATTCTATTCCAGGCGGTGGAACTTTAAAAGTCATATGAGCCGCTTCTTCCATCCTGGGCCAGACCTGATAACGCAATTTCCACAAAACTTGAAATCTCAAGATAGCATTTATTCGGACCGACGAATTACTATGTTGAAGGCCATTGTTCATTATTTCGCTAGCCTGATTCGGTGCTCGCACAGCCGCTACTATAAAAAGGGACGCTGCGGAAGCCGCTACTTCTTGATTGGATTCCAAAAGGAGTTCCCAGGCTACAGGTAGAACGTCGACAAATAGATCCTCGGTCATCACAACCGCACCTTTCACCAGAGTCGCTATAGGGGCGTGGAAAGCATTTTTTACTTGTGTCTTAATGTATTTCAGAATCGCCGGGGCCTCAGCTTCGGAATCCCCTTTTGCCTTCGGATTCTTCGATGACTCCTTCCCTTTATCTCCAGAGTCTTGATCCGCTAGGTCCTTCGAAGAGTCCCTTTGACACAATCGACCCGACTGAGATCCGTCCAGATTCTTGTCGATTCTTAAAACGATTCGTATTTATTTTACTCGTAAAACGGGAGCAATGTCTATTTTACAGTAACAACGTAAAAACGAACACTTACTTGTACTTCCGCCCTACGCTATCTTTCCTTCTAACGGGTGATACTTGGGTGCTAGCTTGCTCGGAAACCTTACGGCTTCGTTTCTCTTTTTTGCCGTCCTCTTTTTTGTCGGTATCGATGTCGAACATACCTGTGCCATTAAGTATTCCAAATTCCTCCCCGTAAATCTTTCTAACGGATTTGATCAACCTACTGCTGGCACGCATTTGACGGCGATGGCAAAATGGGTGGCAGAAGTTCTGATGGGAGCAATAAAAATTAAAAGAATTCGAAACCTGTACGAGCACCTTCATCCAAGGAAAGTTTTTGTTGGTTTCGTCTGTTTCGTTACTGTCGCTAGGGCTTTCCGGTGGTTGATCGTCACTGAGAATACCAGGCGACTCCTCCCCGCTGACCTCGCCAGCTAAACCGCCAGGCTCAGAAGTGTCGCTTCTGTCGGACAATGAACTTACTTTTCTTTTCGACTGTATCGAATCGGCCCGTTTAACCGTATCTACGTAACGGAAACATCGTAAATCGTGTCAACCTTCTCGATCAGACATTATCTTTAGATTGAAAACAATTGTGATCGATAAATTCGCGTATAATGTTTCTTACACGCTTCGCATTCGGTGTCCTTGCCCTCTTTGGTTCCACGCCGTAGTTTTAAGCTCCTCTTCTTAAACGAACCAGTGGTGGTACCCCCGGTACCACGGCGCAGTAAAAATGGCCTACCCTGAGGTGCCTGAGCCCGCTTCCCCTTATCCTTGTCGACGTTCGGGACTTCCTCTCCTTGGATCGTCACTGTAGATTTACTACTTCCTTCCGACTCGTTGTCGGGCTCATAAAGGACGAAGCTGATCTTTCGTTCGGCTGATAAATGAGGTCATTCCATTGGTCGTGAACGATCGTCGTTACTTGTTGCGTTAATCGGATATCAATCGTTTAGACTCACCAGTCACTTCACGATCGCCAGCTATCGATTGAAGACTTTGAGCCGACGTTTGAGAGTGACCCATCGATGAAAGAGCTACGCTCCATCTTCGATTCGCTTCTCTGCTGTACATCCTCTCCCAAGGGGGCGGTCGTTCTTTCGTTAATAGCTTATTGGATTTTGGTAACGTCTGATACGTTTCCCTCAGAAAAGCCGTTACCTCCAAAAGAAGGATACAAGCGACCAGGCGCAATGCCACGGGACACTGTGATCCGTAGCAATTTATGCTAGCTTCGTCAAGAAAATCCTCCTCTTCGTCCTCGATGATTAAATCACGTTGCTTATTTTCATCGGAAACCATGGCAATTACCTGATCGATATTCTGCTTATCCTCGATCAATAATTCCTCCAGTCTCGCACCTATTGCCTGTGTTAAGAGTTATCTCTGCTCTGTCAAAGAGTACACATTTGTTCGTGCCACTAATATGCTAATATCCTAATATGACGATGTGCTAATCCGCTAAATGCATGCAATTGAAAAAGTAGTTGTACAAAATAAGAGACCTCCGCCCACTGATAAAATAATTTTCCCGCTGTTCTCTGTAATACATGGATTCGCCTCAGTGCTGTCGATGCATTACGATTGTTAATGGGGACCGACGGTCGGAACATGGGAAAGTTCAATTTCATCCACGTTGGCCAATGCCCTTTATTACATTGATGAACCAGGTGGGCACATTCCAATATCAAACAGGCACGGGCAACTACAGGTGCGTAAGGCTAGAGGTCAGAAATAAAGTAATAACGAAGTCTGATTATTTCTTATTATTCTTGCATTCGACTATTTGAGAAACGTGTATACCCTACGTAGAACGTGCAATTGATCACCTACAAGGTCTAATATAGCTGCCATCAAATGGTGATCGGGTACAGAGCCAGGTTGGCACGTTTCCAAAAGGAAAGAAAACCTCAGCATTCCATCGTAGATGGCCGTACGAGGTACTAATCTCCTTTCTTTCAAAACTACAAATTCTGACTCTCTCGAAGCCTCGCCCAGTTCCATGGAATTTCTTCTACTAAAATCTGTCGTGGAATAGAGTTTATTCGAGGGAAGAATAAAGGCAGAATACAGAAAAAAGACAGAACATTGAATACTCACAGATACCAGTTGGCTCTTCTAAACTTTCTTTCTTCTTGCTTTTACCAAAACCGATTTTATTCCATTGATCTTCCATTCGGCGTCTTGCCTTTTGCAAGGTTTGTCCGACCCTACGATAAGAGGGAACGGAATTTGGAAAAGAGTTCTCTTAAAAATTTTCTTCACGATCTTGGGCCCTTCTCTCATCGAACTTTTATTTTCAAGGTACTTACCCGCGGCTAGTTCGGGACGTACTACGGTGATGCCCATAATAATGTAGACTCGGTTGTCTTACGAAACTGCCGTCCGTAGGCGACTCGCTACTCTCATGACTATCCGTGGAATCGGTTCTCCCGTACTCCTTCCGAAACCAATTTACTGCAAACCAAAGCGAATTCGTTGTTAATAATAGGACAAAAAAAAAGAAAAGAAAAGAAAAAAAATCGGTAACTTACCAATACCCCCAATTTGAAAACGTGTCGACTTTCGTATTTTTCCAGATCCCAAACAGGATTCTCCAATTCCTAAGTTGCGTTCGCTCTGCCTAGGCGTTAATACGTGCTGTTTCTTTCGCAAATTACCCAATGGGCTCTGACTTATTTTCGTATTTTCTTCGTTCAATTCAGTTTCAAGTAGACTCTGTAGAGATCGGGGCAATGTATGTTAAATGAAGCGCAATTAACTGCTAACACCGGTGGAAGAAAGAATGAAAGAAAAGAGAAACCTACTGCGCAAGTCGAAGAAGTGCTTCTCTTCTTGAAAAGAAACTTTCTGGTACCTCTATCGTCTACCGTGTAACATGTATCGCCACCAATATCCGCGTGTTCCTCCAAATCGGATTGATGTATGTGCCTGATGACGCGAGTGGTTTGAACGTTGCTGTTGCAACGTTTGTTGGGACGATCAGTGGAATCTAAAATGCCGCTCAAAGCCACGCGTCGAAATATACCACCGTGAGCTTCCTTCACATAAGTCATAAATTGTCTCAGGTCGCAATAAACTCCAATATTTTCTTGGGACTTTAATTCTTTCGTAGAATTAACGAAGCGAGTAACAAGAGTCTTGAAAACGCAATTCATTATTTGGCCCTCGATGCCGCGAACACCGTAACCACCTGTGCTGTAGGATGCGTTTACTGCCGCGATAGTTCCCGTAGCTGTTGTCGTCCCTGTTGCGTGAGACGCGGATGTCGCAGTACCAACATTACTACCACCGGTGCCCATCATGCCGGCACCAAAATTCGTTGCGTAGCCGCCTTGAGATGCCGCGTCCGGTGACTTGTTCGAACCTCGTTTCTGATCTATTAGGTATTTTATAACTGATCAGCGATACTCGAAAGAATTGTTCTCTTCTGTTTGGATTTACTCACTCAGTGGAGATAACAAGGAAGTTGGATCTACGCAGAAGCCAACGTAAGCATGAAAAAAGTCTAAGATTTCCGAGATCGGTTGTTCGCGTATCATCGTCTTCAGGAATTTGGAAAACTGCTTGAAACTTGCTCGATGTAATTTTCCCAATATCGTTTGTCCCTGAGAACGACAAAAGTCCGCGTGGGGTCCGCGAATTCCCTCGGAGCATCCGTGCGGGCAACCCAAATGCTTCAGTACTCTGATAACGCAATTCATTAAAAGATTATGAGCTGTTGGTTTATGCCTTCCATCCGAATCATGCCTACGATCTTGTTCGTTCACCGGAGAGTCCTGCCTTTTTACGGATTCCGTTTTGTCCATTCCCGTACCCGATCCTAATGATATCCGATCCTAGTATTATTATTATCGACGACATTTCTTTTCTTTCTTCTTTTTCAAATACGTATGAACTATATCGTACCTGCGTTACTACCCATAGTCTCATCTCGAAGGCATTGCTTCATCACTCCCATGTCCATTAGGAGTTCAACAAGGTTCAGAATACTTTCGCAGACGCGAGCCGTGCAACAAGTATTGTCACGTAATGCGATCGAATTAACGGCCTAGAAGAAAAAAAAAAAAGGAAAAAGAAAAAGGGGAAACCTCATTACCGATATTAGCATGCCGAATGGTAGAAATTTTTATTCGGTCGTTTTTACCTTCAAAACTACTTGGTAATCGATGTCACCCTCTTTGGTGATATAACAACCTGAACCAGGAGCCTCTGGCACTTCGTCACTCATATAAGTAATATTAGAATCCGTTTGAGATCTGGTAAGGCTCGGTTTTCTTTCGAAGTCCAATCTTCCACCGTGCATACCGATAGCATCCAGTTGACTGTCGATCGATCCCTATCGTAATAATGATTAGAAGATGGATACAAAATTTATCGAAGATTGTATCATCGAATATTATATAAATCATATAAATCTAGCTGACGAGAGGAAGAACGAGTTGGTTCGAAAGGTACGAGAGGGGAGACCTTGCACGATTCTTACCTGCCGTTTCATATAATCTGGTGACGGAGTAGGCGTGTGTTCCGTGACGGTGATGATAGGATTTGGTGCGGTATAGGATTGACTATAAAACCGACCTTGTTTCCTCTCGATACGCGTGTCACCAACGTACCTACGATTTAGGATCGATCAGAAAGTTATCACGATGGATATATTTCATATTACCCCATGCCACACTTGCCAAAAACGAGAGCCCTAATCAAGCACTACATCCTTAATCTACTATCGTGTGCCTCTTGTTTCGCGAAGCATGCTCGATATTCTTTTCGCTTTTTTCTTTCTTTCTTATCTATCTATTCTTTTTTCTTCTTTCTTTTTTTCTGTTTTTTTTTTTTTTTTTTTCAGATTCAATCTCATCACTCTTATTGCTCCAAATTCGATAAACGCGTGATTTCAGACTATGCAAGTGCTACAAATTACTTGTTTATCCAATTTAAATATAGACACACATCTCGATAAACTTTCTGATCAAATTTGAAGCAACGTCGATTGAATCATCTAATTGCATGCACTAATATATACAAATTGCCATTTATTGACTAGTAAAACCTTTTTTTTTCTATTTGAACGTAGCGTATAACGTGACGACGAATGCATAACAGCATGGTACAGCGGCAAATTTGCAAAAGCGCGATGATCAATGATGCTTTCTGTTGGGTGTTGGGAAGTGAGTACTTTTTGTTACAAAAAAATGGACGTCGACTTCGTTACACGCACTGTGCATTTAGGAAATAAGAATTCTATAATCAAAATGCTTTATCGTTTCTGTTATAAACGAATAGTGTGGAACTAGGAATTGATAATTATGTAGATACGTAATTGTGTTCAGTGTGCGGCAACCTCTCCCCGGGACCGAGAGACTGAAACTGTGTATGTAAGGGCACACGATAGTGAGAGACAAAAAGACAGAGAGAGAGAGAGAGAGAGAGAGAGAGAGAGATAAAAGTAAAGGGGCGTGATGCATTTTCTCGGATACCAGGTAAAAGTGCTGATGTGCGAGTTTGTTTCTTATTTTGTGTGACTATGTTTCAGGGATAACTGTGCGCCCTACCGGAAGCGAAAAGCTCATAAAAGAAGCAGTGTGAACCGAACTGGCAGTACGTAACTTCCTCCGAGTGACTTTGATGACTTACCCTCCCGCGGTCAGCTCGTTAATCAAGCAGCTGAGCACGAGTTCGGGGGTGAAAGGGCGAACGAGAGAGAGAGAGAGAGAGAAAAGAGACACATACAGAGAAAGACATTACGCACAAGTTTTTACGATAGGCTTATCAATATGTAAGCACTGATTTTATAGGACTCTTGACCGCCTGTCAATCGGTCGTATAAGCCCTTCAGCGTTAGGGTATAAGACTTGTTCCAATCATTAATTATCCTAACCAGATGCAATCGTTTAACTTACTTTCTCATGTCAAGTTGTATATTTCGATATCATCTTACTTTTATACTTGATCTTTCGAAAGAAACAATCGGATACCCAACACTGATCATAGTCTACGTCAAAAAATTACTGTCGCTCTAACGAAACGCTTATCTTTTTTGCAAACAGCCTAAGCGCAACGAAAAGTCCTTTCTTTCCGCTAGGACGTCTTTAACTCGAATCTTTTAATATTTTATCCTAGTCTACGCAGAGTCACTGGTGTACATACACGCATACACATACATACATACATACATACGCACGTACATAGATCACGCTATAACGGTACTAATGTTTCGAGAGGAAGATACGTATATCATCGGAATACATGTAAGAAAATTGTTAGTCGTTAGAAACAAATACCTACCTATATATGTATGTATATATGTACCGTATATATGTACGGACCAACGAGTAAAGTTAAAAGTTAAAGAGAAAAAAATCATATAAAATACAATAGGAGAAAGGAAAATCTAGAGTCTTTAGAAGCACGCAAATAGCTAAGCTTACCTCAAACTTGGCATGCTCTTTCCTTTAATTAAATTAGTTGGATGCTTCATATGATCGACATCTTTTGCCTCAAAGATTTTCGAACTCGTCGACGTTGGTCTCGTCAAGTGATCGTCACCCGTATCGAGGCTCCTGTGACATTCCTGATACACGAAATGAGAATGAAAATATATTCCTCCTCTCTCTCTCTGCGTGTGCGCGTGCGATCCTCGAAGAAAGCGATTGAAGATTACCTGTTCGAATAGCATCTTATGCTCCTCCTGACCAATCTTTTCAAGGGCTTTCTCCGATTTTGACAATATTTTTGTTTCGACAAAAGCTTTGAGATCAGCCATTTTCATACGTTTTTTCGTTTTTTCGCTAGCTCGTCTCGTGTGGCTGGATTCTCCGTCGTGACCTTTGCAGGTCAGGCACGGTAATTCTGAAAATGTGCGGAACTCTGTACTATAATGGATAAATGTAGAGGGACGAATTGCCATGTGTATGTTAGTGTTTTCATATACCCGCCAGCAAGGAAACATCTCGTACTTCTGGAATCTCTATAAAATCTTTCGAAACGTCTTTCTTTTTGCTTTCGGGACTCTGATAAATGGAGACCTCGATCTTTGGTATTGGCAAGGAGTTACTACGTCGACGAGGCATCTGTTGCACCGAACTTTCCTCATTTATTCTACGTAACCTGCGGCGCAAATAGTTTTCAGCAATAATGATTCCTTCATAAATTTTCTCATAATTTTTATGTGCAACCGTCAACGAGTTGTAACACACCGATGATATAAAAACTGCAAGGCCCAATATACTCCTTCTTCTTGCCACTGAGAGACGAAGAGGCATCTAAGAACGGCTACGTCGAGAAACGTTGCTGCCCGAATATCAACCTCGAGAATATGATCAGCCGTCTGTCCTGACGTATCGGAAGGCGAACTTTGATGTTGACCCGACGTTTTCGAAGTACTTTTCTCTTTCTCCGCCTCTTTCTCTGTCTTGGATGTCTTTTCTTCTTTCTCTTTATCCGCGCTGCAAGTGTTATCGCGCTCTTACCTCATCGAAAATTAACCGAGAAAATTGCTTTTAATATTATTCAACAGTTTATATTGTAACATTATTATCGAAAGGGATAAACCTCGCTTTTTGAGAAGGCTTTCTGTAATATTGCCTGCAAGTATCCAATCCGGAAATCGCTGTTACTTTCTCTATTGTGAGGGTGGGTTTGGACGAACCGGTACTTCGGCCCATTGCAACGTGAAATATGCTGGTTTCATCCTGCATCGGTAACAAACAATGCATTACTCCATACTTTATCTTGCAAAATTTTCATTGCTATAACTCACTGCGAATATGGTTGATACTTCTTTTACCCCGTCGATTCCCCTATCGGATTCGCTCAATGATGATAATCTGAATATAACCTAGAGATGTAGAAAAAAAAAGAAAAAAAAAAGAGGAAAAGAGAAAGAATAAAGGTAATTTACTTCAGAAAGAGGAAGAAAACTGGAAATGTCTCTTTAGCAGAGATGCAGCAGAAAGATGCGGAAGAGAATGATATGGTTCATTTACCACGTGTTCATCCTCGGCACCTGAACTTTCCTCAGGTATTGTCTCTGGAAATACAGTATCCTTTGGCGAAGATACCCAAGGACTCTAGTGAAAAGCAAACGTTTCTTTTTTATTTTCCTTTTCTTAATAATATCATAAGCTTAAGTCATAATTTTAAATCTCTTTATTTTAAATCTCTTTATTGGCCGCAACTTACCTCCTCATCTTGCTTTGCCAAGCTCTGAGAAACGTTCTGAGAAATATTGTTCTGATCGGTCAACGTAGTACCCACTGATTGACTAAGCGGGCTCTCGCTGTCTGCAATTGGAACGTTATATCGGTCAAGAAAGGAAGGAACGATCGAATCGAAAGGAAATGATCGACAAGCAAGTCGTCGAATGATCTTTCTCGTGTCGTTGAACGATTATTATCGTTACTCACTTCCACCGACGAAAACGTCGTCCGGCATTTGATGATGTTGAACGAATTTAAAAGATCGACTCCACAAAACGCGAGGCTTCACCCGACAGTGGGCCGTAAAGCAGGCTGTGTCGGGATGCCGACATTCGTACATCGCGGTCCAAATCTTTAATCCGTTTTCCAATCGCAAATTTGTCTTGAAATCAATGTCCTTTAAATAATTGCAGAGCGGAGCGAAGAGATAGACGAACAGCTGGAAAAATCAGAGACAAACTGTCACCGGCGTGCTATTCCATGACGATCCATTATAAATGCCATTAAACGAAAGTAACGATTTTGAAAGTAACGACATTGTGGCTCACCGTCATCGTCGGTATCGAAAATAAATAATGGAAAGGGTTTCCTGAATCGACGTCAGACTCGGCACACTCCTCGGCGGCATCAAGGAGGATCCAATGAAGGATATAAAGAAGAGTCGTTTCCATCGCACCGAGACTTTGAAGATCCTTCCTTAAAGAGCAGTAATAAGAGAGCGTTTGTATGAAAAGCGGTGCCAAGTGGTACTGACGGTTCAAAAGAGGGATCGGTGGGTTGGATGGTGGAAGAGAAAGGGAAAATGCACGAGGACGAAAGTGCTTACCTATTGTGCAAAAGGTTGGCTGTCGCATGGAGTACGTAAGGTAGAGCTGCCTGAATCAAACGCCAACGTGGCACCGCGCCCAATATTATGCTCAACGACGGCGTCAGATCATTGTGGAGATTTTGGACCAACACTTTCTCTAAAGACTACGCGAGTGCAAAAGAAGGACCGATCAAGATGAGCTTTTGTTTTTGTCGAAGAAAGAACTCATAAATTTTTCGTTTTCTATATTTACGAAACATACTGACCGTACAGGCTTCCTTCATCTCCTGATGATATATGTATGTATGTATGTACATATATGTATGTATATATAAAAAAAAAAGAGGCAAGGAAGATTAATGTTGATTGATCGATCGATCGATCGATCGATCGAATGTTTATTATTCAATTTGAATGGATCTCTAATCAACTTACGTGATGGCCTGGCACATGTTGACAGAACTGGAGTTAGAGATGGCCACAAGTAGAGGTGGCCGCGTGAAAAAAAGAAGAAAAAAAAAAAAGAAGAAAAGAGATCAGACTGTCAAACTGGGTATTAAGCAAGTATGGTTCTATGACTATGACTTGTTCGATCTTAAAAAAAATCTATCTAATTTTGATAAGTTTTCAATCCAAAATATTACCGTGCAGGATGCTTCATGTAATTTCCCAAGTTTCATTCGTATGAAAGGCCTGCAACGTTGCATCTATTTAAGGAATTTCTTCTGCACGATCCATTTTCTTTTTCATGTCGGGATAAGAAAAGAAAACGGCTTCATACCTTAGCTGTCGCCAGAGGAACATCTGAACCGGAATAGGTAGAGTATGTTCATTGAGGCTGCCATTGATGGATCGACGTCTTTCCATATTTTTCTTAGAGTCACCTGTAAAACGTGTTTACGTTTTGCGTATCGGAACGTTCTGCTAATAGAAAATCGATCAATCTCGTCGGCACGGCTGTCACGTCATCGACACGTGTTTTACCTTTAGATATCTCTTCCATCAAATCAATTTAACGTAAATTTTAAGAATTATTCCGAGTAAAGTAGCAGCACGCCTTGCCAATTCGATCGCAATCATTTCTACGAGCCAATAAAAGGCACCCAACGAAGAGTTACATACCTAAATTATCGAGAAATACGGAGGATGGACGCTGGTGATCGACCAATCAAATATTCTTCTCGCTCGAAGATCCGTGCTCGTTCGAAATATAGCGGGGCGTTCACACATTAACCAAAGAATTCGCACGATCGCACAGAAGGCACCATCAGAAGGTAGAAATTGGTAGCGAGGCAGGAGTTAGTCAGGACGATGCGTGTCTGATAAGCCAGGAGCAAAGTTATTAGAAGCATCACGTGCCAGTCTCTTGGCCTAGTGACACACTTGCATGATTTTCGTTGACAGGTAGTACGAACACCGGAGGGTGAAGCACCACGACGTCAGGATCGTGACTAACTGAGAGGCGTGGAGGGACGTTAGCTACGCCGTGGAAACGATGGGAATGTGCGCGCGCGACTCTCGGAAAATCCAATGCGCCGGTCGTTCCATCGATCAGTCCAGGAATCTGCTCGCTGGACCACCCCTACTCTCCTAAGAGGGATGGGTCGGTCGGTCGACCCACCCGTACCTTGCCGACTCTATACCAACCCATTTTACCCACCTAGCGTGCGCTTTATTGCTATCTTAATATTCGCTCGTATTCGTTATCTTATACCAGCGAGCTTTTTCCAACGAAATATTATCTTTTAACGCTACCACCGGATCGAACGGAATTTAATGAATCGAAATTTTTGGTTTTTCGACATCGAGGCCTCTAAAATAATGACGTTACTTTGGATAATCATGTTATCGGATGGGTATTTCATATCACGACTGATTCTTCGTCCTTTCTTTTCTTATATCAAATCGTACATGTGACTAATCTAACCCGGATAGAAGGACCTCGGCACACATTATACTTCGTATCAACCGATAAATTTGATTACGTAGCAAGTAATGAATGATTATGCTTATTCAACGATCTTCATCGGCGGTTTCCATTGGCACAAGCGGATATTCAATTGTTACATATTTACTTATGGATCAATTTTTCGAGATTCGACCATTTCGAACTCGCGACTTACGATACCTGAATATAGCCGATTAATAGGATATGTGCAAGACGACGATCATCGACGGACACGACGGATTCGACGGTCTCACAGTTTGTCAAACGCATAACTTAGATATTAATTTTCCAATCGAGCTAGAATGCCCCAAGACACGGTGGAGACGTTCGCACGAGGCCTGATAGATCAGATAGTATCGAAAGCTTTTGATAAAATTAAAATACGATTCAAGAAAGGTCCTAAAAAAATCTTTACGACCGTTAAACACATTGGTACCAAGGAAATCCTACTCATATTGCTTCATTTATCTGCAGAAGTGTCATATAGTCATATGCAACGCAGTGACACCTATACGGACCACAACGAGGGGGAAGGAAAGGAAGTGACAGAGAGTGTGGTCCATGACTTACGAAGTGTGCAAATTGGTGACTCGTCTAATATATTATCGTGCCCCATGTCACTTTTGGATCGCCAGGTAATGAGTGAAAGAACAAAAAAAAACACAAAAACAAAAAGAGAGAAAAAGAAAAAAGAAATCCATCGACGTTATTTCATCCCAGACAAATTGATCGTTCGATCCCAATTTGAATGATCGACGTATCATAAATAATTTACCGATTTATAAATATCGAACGCGATATCGTATTCATTGACTTTGCTTTCGTTGATCGAAATAGATGAGACGGACTGCGTGCTTCATCGATAGCACAACGATCGACAATACGGTCGATGTCGTCGAGATATCCGATATCCAAGGTCAGGGTGACGTCGAGCCGATCGCATACGATGCCGAGTCTTCGAAGAAGAAACGTACAAAGTCGTCGACATATAGCAAAGAAAGAGAGCAACCCGGTACTAACGATGCCACCACCAAAGTATCTATCAATCTGTTGCACCGGATGATCGAGGAATTGGAGACCGTGACCGAGGAGACCATCCTAAGTCGCAACGAGGCTGGCAAATCGAATGAAAAGTTCAAAGAAGAAATTACGATTTGGGAGGAAAAAGAGGAAAAGTTGATTCGAATAATCGAAGATACCGAAGGATCGCACGAGAGCATCACCGAGGAATCTCGATCGATCAGACAATTCGTAGACGAGGATAGGGACGAACTGAAGTCGTCGATGATGATGTCGGGTGCGTCTTCTTCGAGGAATCTTTCGTTCGATGAGGTTTATCTCGAGGAAAATGCCACGGATTATCCGCCACGGCGAACGTCCATCGACGAGATCGAAGAAGCTCATGATTTCTCCGCGGAAACGAAAGAAACCGACAAGAAAATCAAGTCGAAGAGAAAGAAGAAGAAAAGGGAAAGCTTGGGCCGAAGGCTCAAGAGGTTCTTCCTAAAGAGATTCAAGCGTGGAAAGAATTGATGGGATGTTTTCGTACGAGGACCGAGGCGCAACTTTGGAAGCGTTTCTCCATTTTTATACATATCTACATATCTGCTCTGATAGTACTATTTTCTAGCAACGCGACGCTCTACGATGAGCATAGCGTCGATCGGTTGTGTCGACGGTGCCGAGCAAGTAAAAATAGCCGGGCAGTCTGATCATCGCATAGTCCTCCGACGGAATTACGTCTGAGGGGGAGGAAAAGGCGTCGCGTTAAGAAAAGAAAAGAAATTGAAAAGTGTCTTGCCAATTTCTAGAAATTCTTTATTATACATTTTTAAAGATACGTCTCTCTCTCTCTCTCACCCGCCCCCCCCCCCCCATCCCTTCCTCTTTTCTTCGCGCGAACATTGTATCGTCGTTTTCTATGATCGTTTACCAAATACACGTCTTCTTCGCCACGATTATGTACACATGTACATATACTCGTATAACAACCGTAGAATTGGTCTAGCAGATCGCCGTCGGTGAAATAAAAGCTCCGTCTGAATATATAAAATCAAAGAGTCTCTCGTCAAAATCGCTGCTTCCCGTACATCGAGGGTCCGAAGCATCGAAGGTCGCCGGAATCGATATACATATGTATTTTCATTTTGTCAGTTTTGTTAACGTCACTGCAGATCTGGCAACCCTGATATACCGCCGAGAATGTCGCTGTTGAAAACCATTTATCGTAGTAGGAAGCACACTTGAGGTACAGAGCTCCTTCTTCTCGAACTGTTTTTGGACCGCAACGTTGCCAATGCTCTTCTCTTCGTCGAGATGACTTTGTTTCAGCATGATCTTTCTCGTCTATCTCGATCGTCGCGCCATCTGTAGAAATAAAATGAATAAATTTGGTAACACCCGGTACCACTTCTGTTTCTACCTCCGTGAGATCAGCATCCCATAGAAGCACCAGACAATCGACAATGGTGAGTTCGTACTTATTCGTCGTTTATCAATCGTTCCTTTAATGAATCGATTCTTATGTTAATTAAACTCGATTCAATGATCGTTGCGAAATCGCGAATTGATTGATTCGATCGAACATTTTTCTCGATGCCAAAGTATGCTCGTATAAGGATAAGGATGACAGTCGGATTTAGAATAAATCCAATAAAAAACGTGTGTTTTATTTTACAGGCAGACCTCAGCCCCAAAGACGTCGAGAGTGAGTAATAAAAAAGGGGAGGATTTAAGAGCGAAGGAAGAAGTTCCGTATACTCGCGGAACTCCTTCTCGTGTCTTTTTTTTTTTTTCTTTTTTTTGCGATAACTAAATTAATTCGTTCGTTCTTATATTTCTGGAACTCTGTCCGTCTGTCCGTCGCTCTAGAAATCGTAGAGTCAACAAAAAAATCCAAAGTTGAGCGAACGAGTTCAATTTGTTTTTTTTCTTTCTTCTCCTTTTAAAACTGAAACCGTCCTGCCGGATGTTGACGAATTCTTTTCGGGCGTTGACGAATCAGCAATCAATAATGTTAAGCTGCTGGTTAGAGCATCGAGAAGTATCTCGATTAGAGAAGCTCTAATTTTAGTGAGCGATAGAACTTCCGAAATATTGGGCAATATGTCGGTCAACTATCATATCGTTACGTAAGGAGCGTGTGTCAGGAAAGAAACGAAGAAACCTCTTCGAATGGACGAGCGAGATGTCAAAAATAGTCAGCACGCTGTTCTTATATGGTTCGGCGGGGGTAATCTGACCCACTACTTCTACCAGCGAGTTCTTGAATCGGTTCCTAGGGTGGGGATATATGCTCGGACTTAAAATAGATTCAGACTTTTGAACCTGATACCCGCGCAGTAACTATTACAGGATGATATTAACCCAAATTTCGTATTTCCCCGTTAAGTTTAAGAGGACGACGTCCAGGTACCTATTTCTGACGGCCATTCGATACTTTCGAAGAAGTTACTACTCGCTTCCACCTTTGAGAACATTGATATTCGCATCGCGAATATTCGGCAGATCTTCGGGATAATTTATTGGTTTATGCTGCAATCTCATATTTGCAAATACACTTCGCGTTTAATCGTATTTCGTTGCGTTCGTTGCGAGATAGAAGCAGAATTTGCGTTCTCCATCTACGATGCCGACGGTACCAACGTCATCGACTGCGTCGACCTTGGAAACGTTTTACGAGCCTTGAACCTCAATCCGACAAATGCAACAATTGAAAAACTGGGTGGTACCAAAAAGAAAGGCGAGAAAAAAATGAAGTTGGACGAGTTCCTGCCAATCTTCAGCCAGTGCAAAAAGGACAAGGAGCAAGGTTGTTTCGAAGATTTCGTTGAGTGTCTCAAGCTTTACGACAAGCAAGAAAATGGAACCATGCTAGCCGCCGAATTGTCTCATACGTTACTCTCGCTCGGTATGATCACGAATTGATTGATAGTCGATACCGAGAAAATATTATCATTTTAATATATACCATTTTTGATAGATCGTAATCCTTCGTTGTAATTTTAACTGCGATAGGTGAGCGCCTTGCCGATGCCGAAGTCGAGACGGTGCTAAAGGATTGCATGGATCCGGAAGACGACGATGGCTTCATCCCTTATACTCGTAAGTATAAGATCTTTGTTATCTTTATCGATACTTGAATGCATCTTCCCGATTAGAGACACAGAGAGGAAAAGAAAATTAGAAGCCCTGCATCTTAATGAGTCGCGTTAGTGTGAAGCACGAACGAAGCACGAACGAAGAATCCAATAGAGAAAAATTGCCCAACCAATAGTTTGTTTTTTAACGTCCGGTTTATTATGTCCCGTTGACATGTCAAATCGATATATTAACAGGCAATTAACTAGCCTCCCCGACGCTCCAAAATGAATGACCCGATTACCTTAGTATATAGAGATTTAGTCGCACGACTAGTTCAATTTGGAAGAAAAAAGAAAAATTATTTATAGACGCAGCCAAAACATTCGGACAACATGGAAGTAACATGGTAGAAAACAAAAAAATATACATCACGGGCCCATCGTAATTGTCCATTATTTGAAACGTCCAACTTTTATTTGTATTTCACAGCATTCTTGAAGAAGATGATGGTGCTTTTGTAAGCTGTCCGGATGCCATTGGTACACTGAGGTCATCGATCGTAAGTGTCCTCGTCTAGTAGACGCGTCCTCGTTTTCTCGCTACTTTAGCTTCTTCTTCTTCTTCTTCTTCTTCTTCTTCTTCTTCTTCTTCTTGCTCCTCCTCCTCCTCCTCCTCCTCCTCTCCCCCCCCTTCCTCCTATGCTTCTTCGTCTCGTTTATCGTCTCTTTCTATCTCTTGATTTTTACTTTCTCATCAGAAAATGTCATCGCTTTGTTTCGCCTTGTCTCGTCACGTACGTACGACAGTTTATAGGACGTAGGTTTGCGGCGCCACAGGGATGCTGAAATCGATAACTTTGCTTCTCGCACAAAAGCACGTACGAGAACTTCAGGTTTGTAAGTAAGATCCGTGAATCGACTGGAGTCAACGCTGCAATCCCACTTGAAGCAATATGAGAATTCGTTTAATGGAGCATTCTTAGATGACTCACGGTTCTTTCAAAATACAACGTGTCCCGCTTCAATGCGTTTGTCTTTTAACTCAAAATCAGTCCTCCATTTCTTCTTACTCTTTTTAAATGTGTAATATGTCCTCATTCGTGTGGCTTTAAGAATACTATCACACACGAATAATTTCTCTAAGTTCTATCTATGCTTTTCTAAACCAAACAATAACGTACTTGAAATTGTTGCAACGTAATATTTTCTTAATGCTTACAGTTATACACAAATAAATCGTACATGACATTAATACACGCGGACATCGTTTCCAATTGACACGACGGATCTAACAAATATCGACGATTATAAAAGAAAGAAGAGAGACGATACGATCACTGCAAATCCGTCTTGTCGATTGTGTCCTGTCGCTTGTAAGAAAGCGTTAAGGAAGACGAGATACGAGCGAGGTGTTTTAATACCTGATTATTTTTTTCAGCGTTCCTACGCAGATTGTGCGAAAGAGCACAAGAGGAGTCATAGATACAAACAAATTTCTTCGACTCTTCGGCAATTACCTTTCTAAACTACGCATCGGCGAAGGACACGTTTGTCATATTCATCATGCTCTCTTCATCCCTTGTTAATTCATCGCGCGATCAGCACGCTGATCGCATCTCTTCACATTTCCGTATAAAATTCATTAAAAAGATAATAAAAAGAACAAAAAAAAAACGAAGAAAAAGTAACATCCATAAAAGTCCTCGGGATTATCCTTCGAACGAGAAGCGAAAAGATCATCGGTTTTCAAGAAAATGCACGCGAAGAAATAGGGGAAAAAAGGACAATCACTTTTCAAGTACACAATGACAGCTAAGAAAGACGCTCGCTTAATAAACACGATCTCGCGTCTAGGGTCATATTTTAAAAAGATTTGTACAAAGTTTGACTAAACGATCGGTTTTCAGTTACACACCTCGTATTGTTACTTTAATAAATGACATTCCTCGTGACTCGGGGATTGCCAATAATAAAAGTTTACATGTCATCCCTGTCAAAACACGTTCGCACGAAAGAGATAGTATCGTCGAGAAACCCAACGACCCGATATAATAATATCATACGAACAATTTTATGCGGAAGTTACTTTTAATTGTCTTTAGCTGGAACAAAGTTATTAAAATAATCAAACCTCTTTCTCTGCTTCATAGCAGAATGGATGATTAATAACGACCATAAATCGAATGCAGCAAAACTTTATATACCTGAAATAATATTAAATTTAATCGATCGAGAATGAAAAATGATGCATGGAACTACGTAAGTGCAATCGAGCTACCGAGAGTTGAAATTTTCGGAAAAGTAACGTCGATTCCCGAACGATAATAAAAGGGAAACGGCGGACATCGACGTACGATAAGGGAGAGAAAAAGAAAAAAGAAAGAAAAATCACAGTCATACATTACCGAATGGGAAATGTTTATCGATGATATCCTATGACTGTTATCTCGAAAGACGCGAGTAGAAAAAAACATCGAAAGAGATATAGCGCTATACCTCTCTCTCGCACACACGCACACTATCTTTCCTTTCTCCCGCCAAAAGATTATTCGCGTCACATCGGAAAATCTCGTGCGTCGAACGCTAACTTCGTGTGCGCGTTGCACTAGTTCGGTTGACTTCGGATATCTCCGGCGTGGAGTTATGGCTTTGCCCGGCAAGTCGGCGCTCAGGACAGTCAGTTCAAACGCGTCGCAAGTGTCGCGCGTTTCCTTCTCTTCTGATCTCGGATGACAGATCATTGTTTCGTATTTTCGCGTTCTTCGGCGATCCGATCGCTGTATTTTTCATTAACAAGTGCAGTAAACGCAAGCTCCGAATTAAAAAAGAAAGTGTAACGTCGAACTTTAAGCGATAACGAAGAAAAAGAAAAAATAAAGAACGAAATATGACGGACGTCCAAACGAATTCAACCAAGGAGGACGCAGCATCGAAGAGGCTACAGCAGGACGACTCGACGTTTAGAACAGGTTGGTGACGACGAGATCTCTTCTGTGCGAGGACGTTTCATTCTCACGCACTTTGTCGTTTCTCCAAGTTCCTCGCAGCTCTTGCGTACGTCGGTAGAAAAGTCTGATTGGTCGGGACGCCACGGCCCCGCCATCTTGACTGATGAGCCGTGTCCGATATCGTGGAAAATCTTGAAAAATAGACTTTTTAATGTCGCTGCTGAGACCGACGATTTATTGTGCCGAACAGATTTGCCGAATTATCGAGAATGGGAAAGAAATGGAAAAAGACCTTAGTTAAAAAACCTTAGTTTACGTTCATACGTCTGTATCTGACATTATCCATTTATCTATGCACGCTGTTCCATTAGTTTCCAAATGGCGCCGTAAGTAGAAGGCATTAAGCAGATCTCAAATAAAACCCGGTCTTTCAAGTTTCTTTTACTTCTATCAGATGGAATCGATCCATGAGCTGCTGTATACTTATCGCTCGCGCGCACGATCGAAGTCTCAAACGATTTATACGTTCTACGCGAATACTTGGAAATCGGTTTAGTTTTACCTTTCGGCGTTAGAAACATCGCGTTCTTACGTCGAATTAGATTCTAGCATCGTCGCTGATGTTTGTCCGATATCTAAATCTTGAATGTTCGCAGGTATCGCAGAACCTGTACGTCACTACAATCACTACAAATACTACTCCATATACGTACATGTAGATAAACACGTACACATGGATATAGATAAACTCCATAGATATATTCAAAGACAAGACGTTGACGTTAAACGAAAGTGCACTCAAAGTTTCTATATCAGCTTAGAATAAGAAAAACTCAGCGATAACACATTTTTCATGGAAATCCTCCGTGTAGATTTATCTCGTACTCTCGCTTCGCAATTTGAAAAACAACGTGCATAACTCCGAGACTACTTTGAATAGCTCTCGCGTGCGACGAGGATGGTACTCGAGGAAAGGAAAGTCAACGAACCGCTTGGCGCCATAGTTTACGACACGTCGCACATTCTTCGACGAAAGATTTTCTTTCCTGAAATTCGTCGATTTTCAGACGTGTTTGTAGACGCTTTCACGTAAATATCATATACTTATTGTCTAGTTTTTATCAGACGCGTAATTGCATGCAATTCGTTATATCTTCAATTAAGATCGTGTCGTGGAGAATACGACGGCAAGTGGTTCGAGTAAAAGTGAGTATCGTCTTGGAATGAGTTAACATCCGATTAGACGCGGTCGATTGATAAGATCGATTGATTGACTCTGACGAGGACCAAATGGAAAAGCGTGGAAACTCTTTAGCCGTTTGTTGGGTCAATAATTTATGCCGAGAGCCGTACGAACAGAGTGGTAGAAAGTTTCTCTCTGGTTTCTCACCGGTTCCTAGGGATCATAGGATTCTCTCGAATTCTTTGAAAAAGTCTGCCGTGTTTGATATGAAATTGAAACGAACGACCGTACGCACGTAGAAAATCTAAGAAGCCATCTTAAAATGCCGATTATCTCGTCGTCCCAAGCGGGACACTCTCCCTCTCTCTCTCTCTCTCTCTCTCTCTCTCTCTCTCACTCACTCTCTTCAGTTCGCACGCCTAATTTACTTTGCATAATTCTTTCGTCGAAGCTCATTGTGATAGCGGACGTGAGATGGGAAATGCGTGTCGCATTCTTTTCCCAGATTATAACAATTCATTTCAAGGCGACTAAACGCTCAAGCTGTCCCAGCAATGGCTCGTATCTTTTCCCGTGCCAGGTACAAAAAATTGTCCGACTATCGTGCCCCACGGCAATCGCGATTATAATCACGTGAAAATAATATATACATGTAGGCAAGTAACTATACCGAACGATGTGATTAAGTTATCTCGGTGTATTAATTTCGTGAGTTTACTATTGAGAAAAGATCAAGAGAGAAGACATATGATAGCATCGTGAAAAATTTAACGAATCGTCGCTTCGATATGCTCGAAGTGATGGCATACTCGAAGAAACTCATGTTTTCTTTTTAAATCATATAGGTAACACAAATTGCCTCTCACAGTATACCATCGAACTTATTTCTCGCTTCTTCTTTCCTATAGCACCATTTTCGTACATTAAGCCTACGCCACGGTTTCGGCCGTGAAATCAAATAAAAGAACGAGTGTCCCTTAAACGAGCTGTCAAGGTCTTGCAAGGATAGATTACGATCGCATTCTTTTTCTCCAGGCAACGTTCGCACGGGACGATTTTCGCGCTTCCTCGATGCGTTGTCGATTCGTATTTTCTAGCTTACATGTACATCAGAGAAAAATCAATGTCGTACAACGACAAAAATTTACGAGAATGCAAAAATGAATATTAAATGGTGTCCATTAAGAAATAAAGGAGCGTTAACGGGCTAACGATGTTTGTGGGCGTGTAATTGCAGAATTGCCGTGACTGAACGTCGATGATGGGTACCGCGACCTTAATCGGAAGACCCTCCGAAACCATAAATGGAACGGCGCGACTCTGCTCGGTTTGCCATCCGCAATTTGATCGACGCTTCCGCTTGGCTTCTCTGTTTAAGTGAACCTATTGCCGGTTTCAACGATTTCGACTATACTTACCTACTCGTCTAGATCGACGTTCGATTTAATCTTTCATATCCTCGTTAATCGCATAAAAGAACGTCACGAGTTTCCGGATAAAAAAAAAATCGCGAAAGAACGACGACTCTTCCCTCGCATCTTCAACTCTACGATCACTTAATGACTCATCATGAGGCGTGACATCCAATAATACGCAAGCGCGCGTCGTTTTATGAAAGCTTGTCGTTACTGGTCAAGGTTCTCTCTCGTCGGAGAACCACGTCCAGTACCTGATGTTCCCCAACATGTTTTTCATCGCTATGAAAAAATATCGTTTCTCAACGTGTTTGCTGGCCGTTGTACTCTTTTATGTACATACCTATATCCAAGCAAATTCGTGAACGTGAAAAATGAAGTGCATTTCTAAATGCTCCGCTATTAAGATCCGTGGTTGTTGTAAATTCTCAAGTTTCTACTTGATATTGGAATTACGCGCAATTAAATTTCACCAACGTTCCCCTCTCAACGATCAGCCAATGAAAAAGTTTGGCAAACCCAAATACAACGTCTTTCCGAAACCGTAATGAAAATCTCACGACTATTAGTTCCAGTGAACGCAACGATCTCCAGGAGTGGAAGCTTTGTTGAAATTCCAACGTGCCAGCACGTGATCAATCGCGTTTGGCCTATTAACGAGCACCTCTCCTACGCTACCAGCTCGTCCAACTATAATAGAGTGGACAGCGCGACGATGAGCAAGAACAGACAGAACAGCGAGTTCAGTGACCGTTAAAGCTTCTCGAATTGAACGACGGAAGGAACGTGCGGAAAAAGAGGAGAAAACTACTCGATCCCGTCTATACACCCTAAGACGCACCCACACAGCATCCACAGTGTATCCAGTGCTTGTATGGAATCGCTGAGGAAGCTTTTTTCTCTTTCTATCTGTTTCTAGAGAAGGGTCGTATGGACGATAGCATACGAGGTCGACTCAAACGATACAGCTCGTTGTTCGTTCATGAAATAGTTGCAATAATTTAATTATGAATGAGACCCGATATCGGATAGTTGCATCGATAAATTTCACATTTATTCCGATAAACTCCAATCGTGGAGTCAATTAGTTTTTTTTTTCGAAGATAAAATCGCAGGTCAGTATTTCCTACTGTTTGCCACCAATCGCCAACTAGTGTAATGACGAAAACGAATAGGCGCGTGGAATAGTGGAAGAGAATAGAACTCTCAGCTACAGCTATTTTCGAAAGGAGTAGCAATGCCAGTGCGTGATTATGCAATATCGCGGTGAATAATCCAGTCCGGATTGACGGTGTCTAAACGCGAGGCCTTGACTGCGTCTCTCCCCCCCCCCCCCTCTTTCTCCCCCTCCCACTTTCCTGAACAGCAAGAGTCCGCACACGTACGAGAATCGCTCCTCATCCTCGAAAAGCTATCCGCGAGATGAGTAGAGCACCTAGTTGCGATAACTTCCACTAAACGCTCTAATCTCGTCTTCGAAGGAATCGATCTAAGAAGAATGGTTTAAGAGATAATTAAGTTCTAATTTCATTTAATTTAAGAAACTGATGAGAAAATAGAACTGTATATGATATAACGGTTAGCGTCACTTTTATATTGACATATCGCTTTCTTTGTGACACCAAGGTTCGAGGGAAAGGAATGTGACGCAACGACGTCGCTTTTAATTCTAAATCGTACGTAATTCTATATACACATTAATCACATTACGTTTCCTTTAAACGACATCAAAGTGCATGGTTTGTACCGCATTTGGACCATGGTCCAATAGCTGTTCTGTGTCGCGTTGCTTTTGCATAGCAGGTACACTCGAGTCTAACTCAAATATAAAAAGCTTTCCTTCGGGTTTCTGCTTGGATGATGGAACAACCTGCCGTCCGTAGCTCGAAAACGTGCTGCACTGCGTGGATTAAAGATAACTACTCACTTGGAATGTTCTCTTTAGCCGTATAACAACCGCATGCCGATAATGATCCGATCGTTGGCGTACCGACGATTACATCAGCGATAAATTCGTATCGTCATTTATTCCACGAGGCGAAAAACGTTTGTACGATCTATATCGGTCTCATGTTAATAGACGCGACTTGAGCAATCTAAGACGTAATTTCGATTATTTTTTTATTTTTATCCCCCACCGCGCGGCCGCGATAACGATAGATCCGCAAATTATCGAATTTCGACGGATTTAAATACTCTTCATTATAAAATACAAAATTTTTCTAAGAGAAACTAACAAAGAGATCTAGTCAGTTATCATATTAATTATAAAATCTTATTCTGCGATATATGCATTTACTTTTGTATCATTGATTGTACTTGCATATACGTGTATGTGATGGATGTGTGTGTGTGTGTGTGTGTGTGTGTGTGTGTGTGTGTGTGTGTGTGTGTACACATGTGTGCGCTACAAATATTCGCCTATTCACGATCCAGAACAATGGTAGCTTTGGTCCATTCGACGTGCAAGAAGAACGCACAGAAGCTGGTATTTTAATGAACTTCGTAAAAACGTCTGATGTCAGTAACTTAAAGTTTTCATTGAAAAATAACTATGGCGGCAAACGTTTTCGGGGAAACAAGTATCTTCGTATTCTTATTTACGGTTGAAAAGCTAAACGGCGTTATACCGCGACTTCCGGTCGCATTAAACGGCGATTTCTTACGATGCAAGAATCTCGTATGTAAGTTGGTAGGCGTGGTAATTAACTTTTTATTGTAGTCACGCCGGTAGTTGAACGTGGAAGAAAAACGTGATAACGGTCGGTGATGGTAATTACTGTTCGATGGAGGACAACATTTACATGAAATTTGCACATACACGATCATAAAAGCTGTAGATCCATATGCCATTGTGAAGCATCCCAGTCGAAAGTTAATATCGGCGAGCCATTTATGTATCTAATTGTAAATAAAAATTATAAAACCTAGTATTACTTAACCTACAGATTTTTCGCAGATTTACATCCTTTTTAATAGGTATTAAGTGGTTTCGTTTCTCTCGATGCTAATAACTTGTGGGCTAAGTATAAAATTCTTGATAGAATTGCCCTTGATGACATCACGTATGACAAATTGATGAAGTGTGACCCATTTTCTTTTCCTGCACCCTTCGCATTAGCAACTATGCCCAATGTCGGTCCCAATGAGATGACGTTGCCTCGATATTAACTTCAGTTATGATAATCGATGACATCATATATTGAGAATTACAACCTTCGGATTCGAGCAACAACGTGAAGCGGGATCATCCATAGATATACGTAAATCGTTGTCGTAGTCGCTACCAGTGTTTCGTGAATGAGTCAGCGACCGATTTGTCTAATCTGTCTTATCTTCCTCGTTCAGTGATCGTAATCATCGATCGTTTCCATTAGTTAATTTTATTGCACAAAGAGTAAAATTGTTGTTGTTTCCTTTTTTCTTTTTTTTTTGTTTTCTTGTTTCTCAAAGAAAATATTTTGGTTTACAATCTGGGCGTGTACAATCTGAATTTGATCGCAGACATTAAAAGAAAATTCAAGCGTTTGGCTTTAAAGCATTGCCGTGCAGTATCGGATGCAGTAAAGCATACGAATCCAGCGTAAAGTACGAAGTCTATGCACGTGGGCGTAGAAAGAAGGGTGCGTACAAAGGCTGAGTAAAAGGCGAGGGGTCGAAGTTAGAATGGGTGAGGGAGTGCGGAGAAGGGAGTACTAGCAGGAACGGCAGACATTGGAATCGATAATAAAACGGCGCGTCGTCGCGCAGCATCCCTGGTGCCTGCTCGCGTTGGAGGCACTTCTCTTGGATGTTAACAATTTGAAATATTCGTAGCCTTGTTAATATTTTTACTAGTTCAAAGAAAAGAAAAAAAAAACGCGTCCAGGTATTTCGTCAGTAGATACTTGGTCTCGAACGTGGTGCTCTCGATGAAAAGCGAGAAGTAGCAACAAAGAGGGACGAAGAAAGATAGATTTCTAGAGTCGCGTGCGTCTAATGAGAAGTACAAAGCTATTAAAAAGACGGGCTCCGTTCGTTAAAGCGTGATCAAAATGGAGTTTCTTGCGTAGACGTAAGTCGAGGGTGCAGGCAGACGCCCTTAGAGAAATTTCAAGTCTTATAAGTCTCGCGGTTACCCACGTACGCGTGTGGAAAAAGGGTGTGTTCAATTTAAAGTTCGAGATGGGGACGGCCAAGTCCCGTAATTCTCATCGTCTCGACTCACGTTCGTTCGACTCAACGACTCGCCGTTTCACCGAATTCATTGATATAAGAAACAATAGCTATTTTTCAAGTATATAAATAATTCGATACTTGGAAATGGTCACTTCGTTGGTCACGGATATTTTGTTGCACATATAATTAGACGCGCATAACGTTAAGTCGTTTTTAATTCGTTGAGAATGATCGAGGGCACTCCTAAGTCGTACCGTCAACGTGGATACTTATTTCGAGGCGTAACTGATCGGTGGTGTAGAATTATCTCTGCGCTGTATCGACTTACCGATAATACCACGCTACCGGATTAATCGACCGAATCGTCGTCTCACTTTGGACGCTTGAGTTGCCACAAAAAGAGATGATACTTTGTGCGTCTCGTCAAAGTGTAGAAATTTTAATACAAATTACTTGTATTTCTCTATTTATATTACTATTTTTTGTCATAATACATAATTGGTCTCAACGCTTCGTTATATGGATTCAATTATCTATGGGGACGAATTGGACAAACGCTGAAGTTTAGTAGTACTTAGGTTGGCTACTTAAACCAGGAAAGATAAGTTTAAAGTATCATTGCCAACTAAATGAAATTAGAGAGAAGGAGTGAAACAATAAAAATGAAGTGCAATTGAAGAAAAAAAGGAGAAAGATAGAACGCGAAAAGAGAATTAGCATCCTTGACGTGTGTGAATTTGCGCGCGATATACGAGTAGCATACGTGTATAATGAAAACTAGCTACTTCAAACAGGTATCGGCCCGGCACGGTCTGTCTCTCCAAAAATAGCAACGTGTCACCTTTTCCTTTGCCTTCGACCAATTCCCCACGATCCGATATAAAAATACCTTGTCTTATTTTTTTTCCCCGTATCTAAAGCGATATCCCCTATACGCACACGCACGCACGTACGCATGTATATATATATATATATATATATATATATATATTTATTTATTTATTTATTTATTTATACCACACACATATATGTTACACATACACACGTGCGAATGCTTGCTCGTAGTGATGAAATGTTGCAATCGAAATCTTGGAGAATCGTTTTAGTCACATAGAAATAACGAAATTGACGCGATGCATTTCTCGATCGTTTAGAGCCTCGTAAACAATCATTATAATCGATATTATTTAAGAAGATGATGCCCGAACAATGGTACAACAGCGAGGTCGCAAAACGAACTTAACGCAATACCGGTACAATTAACGCCAACTGGATTAGCACTCTAAGGCTTTCACTTTTGTTTTCTTCTCTTGAAGTAACGTGGCTTTCGCGTAGCGAATAAAACCTGATCGATCCATGAACCATTTCTCTCAAAGATCTTTCGCACGGGCTAACAATCGCGCCTTTCCTTTTTCTTTGCATTTTTTACATAGGTATTATAAGTAGATATTAGAAAGAAATATCGTAACGAAATTCTAATCGATAACAAACATTCTGAGATTCTCATTTCATCAATTTATTCTCGGATATCTTTAGTTTGATACTTTAAGACGATCATACCCGAATCATCCAGAAAGGACTTGAATAGTATTCGTTGATAAAACGATCGATCCTGTTTTGAGAGAAGGCGTTCATCCGTAACGCTCTCTCTCCCTCTCCCTCCCTCCCCCTCTCTCTCCATTCCTCTATCTCTCCCTCATTCTCGTTGCACTTCGCTATGAATTACGTAAACGGGATGACGTCATCTGTCGCGTGCGTACTCACGATGCTCGAATATACACGTATAATCCAAAGAAGAACGAGCAACGCCCAAATGCGAATCCGTCAGAAATAACTTTCAACTGGAATAGAAAATTCCTTCGATATATAAAGATAATCAGTGGATATTATGATTCCTCGTCTAGTTTATCGACGTCTTCGTCTTTTTTGTTATTTAATTCCTGTATTTTTATACCTCAACCAAAGCAAGAAGCTCTATTTATTTAAGAGAAGCTAACCTAAAGCTTGCGTCTGGGTTGAAAGGATCAAGCTATATGTTTCGATAGTCCTAAAGCTGGAATTCCAAAAAATGTAAAGATGCCGGATTTGACGACTTGTCTTCTGGTTTATCGTTTATTCCTAAGCGAAAGTAGTGTATGTTTGTTGCGTTGCACAAGAAAAGGGATGAAGTTTATCGATTACCATCGATAGAAGAGACAGTAGTACGCAGTTCGATACTAGAGGGGACTTTGCTGGGCTTCCATCGCATCGTGGATTAGGAGGAGTCTTCCGAACGAAGCGCACGGCTGCCAAAACGAATTCATCCAGCATTCGCGGAAGTATAGAACAAGATTTCTCTCTCTCTCTCTCTCTCTCTCTCTCTCTCTCTCTCTCTCTCTCTCTCTCTTCCTATTCGTTACTTTCTTTATCACTTTCGATAGTCCGTTCTCTTTTCCTAGCCAAAGCTATTAATCGTTAATTATGAACTCTGATTATTCGCGACAAGGGGAGACTTTAATTCTCTATAGAGAAGCTTCCGACGATTAGGACTCATCACATCAGTATTTTTGCCGAGTGAAACAAGTTGTAAAAAGAGAGAGAAGATAATCGCAACGAGTTTTTCTATAAAAAATTATTTTGTGCATGAGAGAAGGCATGCATAATTTTTTTTTTTTCTTCGGTCGGTACCTACTAAACCTTTGGGCTCTGTCGGTACGCTAGCAATATTCGTGGTAATGGCGGTTGTGTAGTGCCAGCAAACAGACCTCTTACTGCTAAAAGATAGTTGGGTAGTTTCTTATTGATTTTAATTCCTGACTAACGGCGGATGGTATTTCAGCAATATGGCGAATCGGATAGAGATTCGGTAAGCGGAAAAACGTAAATCTCAAAGCGTAAGTCTCATAAATGATATTGGAAAGAATGACAAGTTTCATTGGTTTACGTCGGCAACGCGTAATTGCCGTTTTTTAATTTAATCGATGTAATTAATAGTACGCTCGCATCGATTGCTGTTAAAGTAGTATCCTGCTTTATATAATATTGATCGATTGTTCAAAAAACAAACATCTGAGCAGACGCTGAAACAACAATGGAAATCATTATCGCGCAGGCAAACGGAGCTGATGGCAGAACAGGCTATTTAAAATATTATTTACTACATGCATTTTTCAAGGGATTCAAGGGAAGCATCAGTCAAATAATTCCAAATACTTGAATATATACAACAGTACCGATTTGTTCTATTTCGATAAGAAATTATTTTTGACGATGTAACAATTCCTTAATGTCGTAGATCTTAAGGAAGACATTTAGAAAATTGTTCAATGTGTCAGTGTTTCAATATAGACAGCACGTATCGCGACGATTCGTTGAATAATTTTCTTCGTAATACCGAGCAATCATCCTCCTACCATGTTTCTCGCTCGTCACTTTTGTAATATCGATTTTCTCTTTCTCGCTTGCCAACAAGATACGCTGTTAACTAATACTAACGAACAAATATTATTCTGTTTCAGGTAAGAGAAAGAGATGAACTTAAACTATGAAGAAATCCGAAGCAAAAGCTCCATCGAATTCGATATAGACAATGGAGTAGACTTTGAGCTATTTAATGCTTCGACTTAATGACTTTAAGGTGAGTAAAGACGATAGTTTTCAGAGGGATTCAAAATGATAAAAGCTCTAATTGATATTAATTCATTAGTCGTTAAACTCACAAGGAATACCGCAACTCCACGATGCGACAGCACTCATAAGTCTTTCCGTATCGATAGCATCGCCACGAGAATACGTACTAGCAAAGAAACGTGGTAGTCGAATGAATGGCTCGACTGTTTCCTGACAAACTCTGACGTTTCATGCACGAAATACCGACATGTTGCGCGATAATGAAGCGTGAATTAATAAGTCGACGATGAATGAGAGGAGGAAAACCGGCGTCAAAGCGATTTATTATGAGCGCTGGAACGTCCGCCCTACCGAATTGAAAACTCAATGTGGATCGTTCTCGTGCGATGATCTTTCTTTTATTATATTTTATAAGTACGTATTAAATAAGAAAAATGTATTGTATTAAACAAGAAAACTGTCTGTTAGTGCTTCATTTCGCAGAGAAACATGGAACAAATATTCACATTCGTTTCTTACATCTTCTCGCGAAAAGAGAATATCAATTGGTGGTATAATTGCTCGCAGTGTGTGTGTGTGTGTGTGTGTGTAAAGGATGACGGAAAAAAGAATTAAGGAGAAAGAACCTTAGCGTGTCCTTTTCGTATGCATTCGTAAACCGGAAACTGGGCTTTCAGATCCACCGCGAAAAGAGTTTCAAAAATCCAACAACACGATATCGAATAACGGGGAAATTAAAGTGGCACCTTCGAAAAGAAGTGGGTGGAAGCAGGAAGGAGTACGTCGTAGCCTTCTTTACTCGGCTCATCGCGTTCAAATGTACGCACGAGAGAACGATTTGCAATGTATGTGTACGTGTTCGTGTTATTTAACGAGGTCATCCACTTTTTCTTTTCTTTTTTTTTTACCAACGACAGCCAGGGTAAAGTACTAGCGCCTGTTAACGTCCAGACTCTACTATTCACGTGTTGCTCTTATGAGGTATCTGAAACTCTCAACGAACTGAAACCATTTTCTGTCTTTGAAAGCAAAAAAGATTATAACTGATGCAAGCTATGTTGGACGTTCCACTTTTCACACTGAGGACTACTGAGAAAATCAGGTGGTCGGATCGATCGTCGAAATGGTCCTCCCTGCGTGTTGGTTGCGTCCCCGCTGTCACCTTCTCGATAGAGCTAGACGCTGAGCAGGAGCTCGAAGGAAAACGGGGTCAGGAACGGATATAGGTATCGATAGTTCAACACCACCGCCCATTTAGAGGCTAGTATTTCTCTCTCTCTCTCTCTCTCTCTCTCTCTCTCCCCGTCTTTTTTCCCAGCGTTAAAAAGAGGTCCCTCTTTTCGTCGATGAGAAATTGCATTCGTTTGTAGATATTTTCTGAAATCACTTTAAATCTCTCTAAACAGTCAGTTTGTCGAACAAGAAGCCTTAAGACGATATTGAAATCAAACTTGAAAGGACGAGAAGTCTCGACGAGTAGCATCTTCATAAAAAAAAATCAAAATTCTGAAATAAAACGCAAATTTTTTTCTTTCTCCCTTTTATGACATTGCGTGCAAAGTAGAAACTCGGTTAGGACGAGACGTAAATAATTTATAATATAGTAGTTTCTCTCGCTAAGCTTCGACGTGGTCTCGTTCGTTCTCTCTCCCTCCTCCCTCTCTCTCTCTCTCTCTCTTTCTCTCTCGTCTAGTTCTCACGAGCGCGCGCGCGTTGGTTGTATATCGAGTGAGCTCTGGGTCTAGTTGTGTCTGACTGGGAGGGTCGGGCGCAGGAGCAGAGGCACGGCAGGACAAACCGACGGGGCGCACGTTCGTAGGGAACGAACGTCGGACGGACCGACGGATAGAACGACGTACCTCTTGCCGAAGAAGGACTTCCAGACCTCATACAGTTCTAGTAACGCACGAGACGGCACTCGATTGACAGCATTCTAGCAGCTCTCGCGTTTATTACGAAAGAAAAAGAGATTATAGAGACCTAGATATCCCGAGTTTTCCAGGTAAGCTTGCACAACGCTTTTTCGAGTTCGCGATTCTTTCCGAGTGATCGTCCTTTTTTCCGGTTCGTGAAAACGAGATCGATGTGAAGACTGAAGAGGAGTAGAGAATCTACCGGGTGGATATTCGTGACGTATCAATGAGTACGATCGTTGTAACGCATTACGACATTTATGAAAATTATTTTTCCAACAGCAGCGATTCCGCAGAAATTTTCTGTATTTTCACATTTTGCGTTACGTATTTTTTCCGCTTATATGAACACAAAATTTGTTCGTGCCCTTAAAATCATACTTCGTACGATAGCGTGCACCGGAGTGAAATGAGGTCGTAGGTCAGAGGCCTACTTAAACGTACGTCGTAGATAGTCAGAAAGATTGAGTCTTATTTAATATCGTGAATTCTGAAAGTGGATATCGAATCTTTTATCGAATCGAGAATCGAACGAATTCCGAGATGTAGCGCTGTTCGCGACCGAGCTGATAGGTCGTCCCAGAAAGAACCAACATATCGTGGTCGTTAACGAGACAGCGTTCGCGGATCGTTAGATCCCGTCATTGTAAAATTGGTGCTCGATTTAGTACCTGTCATGGCTGAATAAGAGATAACGCCACTTATGCAACTCTTACTACTTGCTGCGTAGCATACTCTCTAGGCGTCCCTAGAATAAGATTGCTGATCCTGTTCTCTAACGACCTAATAGACCGATAGTTGAATTAGTTCTTCTTCTTTTTCTTCTTCTTCTTCTTCTCCTTCTTCTTCTTCTCCTTCTTCTTCGATATTCGACGGTGCTTTACTGACGAGCACTCGCACGAACTCGACTTGCACATAGGTATTTAGCGCTTCGGCACTCGTCACGCGCAGTAGCATTTGTTCTTAATTATTGTAGATCTTTTGATCGAGCAATCGACAGCGTCCGATTCCAATTAAAATGAAAATCATTATTAATTCGTCATCGATGCCACCTCCGCTCACTCGGTGAAATTCGTGAAGTAAGATGGCATTATATTTTCTTAAGTTAAGATGGCATTGGACACTTCGTATCCTACAAAACTTGTCTTGCAATAATCCAACCTAACCTATTTGTTTGATTGTATTTTTTATTTCCATTTGTCGCAAAACGTTTACTGTGTCAACGTTTAATATGCCAAGTCGAAGGCAAGTTTGCGAAAGGTAAGACCTATTGTACGAGCCGATTCCGTCAATGACACTAGAGAACAAAATATCAGACGAGAACGCGATAAAAGAAGAAGTCAGGGCGAAGAAAGTACGAGAAAACAGCGAACGTCAGGTATTCGAGCGAGGCTCCATGACTAGAGACAGTGTGCCGGGGGCATTGTTCCGATGGTATGGCGCTTGGAGAAAAAGGAAGAACAAAGATTTTACCGATAGCTAACAAATAAAGATGGACGCGCACGATGCGTTAGTACACTTGGTGTCTGCGAAAGTCGATCGTTGAGTTACTTTTTACTAAGGCCTGGATGGTCGATGGTACTATCTCAATGCTGTCGAGATCGTCAAAGTTATAGAAATTTCCTACATTTTTTCTTTCTATTCGATATTAGAAGACAATGCAGATAGTCCAAATACTTTCTTCTTAGATTCCAAGATTACATTCTATTTACGTGTAACTTCAACAGGCGCAGGCTCTAAAATCGAGCTAATGGATTAACGTACAGGAAGCAACGATGCGGTATAGGATAAACATAGCCACGTGACAATAGAACATAGTCATTGCAAAGCGTCGCCGCAGGTGATTCAAAGATGTTGCTCCTCGATAAAACGACATTGCCGCCTGCCCGCACACGGCTTCGGCCCTTATCTGTCGTTACCCTCGATCTGCTCGTACATTTTGCTCGCTCGATACAAGTTATGAATTCTAAGGGAGGATGCACCAGAGCCGGACTGTCTCCGTCAATGCGAAAATTATTCTTCTTGAATTTCTTTTGGACCTTCAAGCAATGATAGAATAATACACTCGCAATGCATGCCCATTTGTCTACGTGTCACAACGTCGTCCGTTATCTTCCTACATTTTTCTTCGCCTTTTACAGTTCAAGTATCGATTGTGTCGCGTTATTAGTCGCCCGCATTCGACGATGGACAAGTCAGCAAGGAACAACTACTTTCGTTCGAAGTAATTCCTCTGTTTGTCATTTCTTATGGACGTTAACGACAGTCCTGCTAGTCGGTCCTCTTTCTAATGATCCTGAAAATAGAAACAATTATTTGGAAGATAAAATAGGTTGGAAAGAGCGAGCGCAAAAAATCGCACCCACGCTATCGTAAATTCTGTAACCTATATATCGACACGTCGTAACTCAACGTGTCGTCACAAACGGTATCGATTCAGTTCGGTCGAAATAAGCCACAAAAGTGCAATAGGCAAGACTCCTCTAGTGAAATTAATCCCGTAGAGAGTACTAGTCGATTATCTTCGACGGTAATCCAATCGCACTTTTTTCCATTTGTCTTATAAATTCTCTTTCCCTCTATCGTCCGAACATACAAATACCCAAAAATCTAAGAAGCTGGCAGATACTGTCTCTCGATACCAACGTAACTAGCCGATAACCGATGTTTCCATAACCTAGCAAGATCTTTAGAAACTTTAGTCGTCGTTTGGTCACGATCGTTTCCTTGCATTTTCCTGATCCAACAAAGTCAACCTCTTTAATTCAAATCTTCTGGGTAGTCTTCGATTTATCTACACATAGATTAATTTCGATTGGATTTAATCAGTTATTGCAAAAGCTTTCGTCTTTTTTTTCCGGAAGCCTCGCAATGCATGAACGCGTTAATTTCCCATATTAGATATGAAACCATGAGCCGTAGTATGCATCTATGTGCATATAAACGACGGAATTGAACACACTCTCACCGGGTCGGATCAATAACTCCAGGAACGGGCAGTTGCCCTGTACTCGTACAATGCCGACGGAGCATGCACGGTCCGTTTCTGCTTTTCCGACGGAAATAAGAGCGGATGTTTTGGACGTGCCGAAGGCTAGCACCGATTGTCTTCTATAACGAAATATGTTCCTTTGGAGAAACCGATTTTCACGCTCGTCGGGCAACAAGATAAGAACGCATCGAATGAATATAAGGTAGTTTTTAGACTTTAAGATAATATCGGTAGGTGAGAAAATCCAATAAAACATTTCTTTTGCACAATTTCTTTCTCAGATATCCCGAGCCAAGTTTATTAAAGAGATAATAACTGAGAAAAAATGTACAGATATAATAATATTCCGTAGATGTAGTTACACGCGGGCGAGTTTAACGATTGCGATCCATGTCTCCTGATAAAATTCCTGGTTTCGCCGAACCGCATTAGGCGATGAATCACCATAATGTTAGTCCTGACACAGAGCTCGCACGAAGCTCACACCTCGTAGATTCCACTTCTTTCTAGAAGTTGTCCAAGCGCGCGCGAACACAATGTCAAAAGGATAAGGATCAAGAAGGTACGTGGACGTACTTATTCAATCTTTTTTTAACTTTTATTCGCAAACTGTTCCAATGAAATTAAAAAAAAAACAAATCAACAAAAAAGAAAAAAGAAGAAAACGAAAATAAGAGTGATGTCTAGGGATCGGCTCGATAAAAATACAAGAACGTCTGAAGGTTAACGTTTGTTGCGATCGAACGAGCCACATTAAAGCAACGCGTTTCTCTTTTACATTACAAAGCTCTACCCTTTATCGAGAGTGAAAAAGTTCTGATCGTGGGACTACTAAGATCCGTGGTAAATAGTCGTTTATGCGACTAGTACTTCGTGCCCCGTAGCTTTATTTACATAATTATTTTCAATCTGCAAGCTTGTCACATACTTTTCGTACAATAACTTATTTCACGCAAATCTTTCCCTATTGCTGGATGGAATGTTGTTCTACATGAAAATATGTGTGTGTGTATATATATATATATTTGTGTGTGTGTATCCACCTATATGTATGTATGTACATGTAATACATATACAAACTGGGCCCAGTGTTATATTAATCGGAAACACGAACTTGGATTCCAAGATACCTATATGCTTGTATTTGCCAAGGTCAATCGCCGGTAGTAAGACGATAACGCGATCTCTCATTGCGCCTCGCCGGTTATGACGGTTTGCGTGTCTTCCTCCGTTTACATTTACCCCCTTAGCCGTCTGCGCTTTCCGTTTCTTGTAAGTCGTTAAGAACGCGCGGCAGTTTAACAGGCCGCAACCGATATTTACCATTATTTACCATGCAACGTGCAAGCGCCCACAAAATGACTCTTCGGAGTTACGGTGCCCCTGTAAATTTTTCTTAAAATCTTTCGAAGTGCGTCCCGAATCTCGCATCTAATTATTTCAAAAATTTCATGCTCATCGGAAGAGTTCCGTCAATGTCCGACCTATTGAAGTTTATTCTATCGATCGGGCCCTTCTTTAAAATGCAAAATGTTGTTACGTACTTACTGCATTTTCCGACGGTAAATACTTATCATCTAGGTCAATGATTGACGATAAACAAATTGCATTTGACATCACATAAATCCTAAATATTTATTAAAAACGAAGTTTCTGAACTTAACATGTCACCTCCATTAGTGACTAGATTACTGTCACTTGAATACATGGAAATATGGTATTTTACAATAGTAACGTCACTTCTAAAAACAAAAAAGAAAATGTCACAGAATAAATGAAGCATGTAAAAATCGTATTTAATTGATCTCACCGTCACAACAACCTTGTCGTAAGAGCACATAATATCGAGTGGAGACACGTACGTAGAATGCGCGTGGTAATTTATAATTGACGGTTAACGTCGTTGCACGCATTGTAGGTACATATCAAAGTAGGCGCCTGTAACTGTCAGGTATACCGTGTACCTGACTATCGTGAATTATTCACAGTACTTGCGAGATTTAAGTGTCCATAGCTTTTATGCACGAAACGTACTACGTCTGATATGTCGATATACAGAAGAACGGGAATCTTCCAAGTTGTTACCTTGGATTGTTTTTTCTTGACAAGATATATCATCATTTAAGTAAGATATCTAGGAAATTATGTTATTTAAGTAAAATAATTCATAGAACTTTATCTGAAACATTCTTGGAAGAATCCTCAGTAGGAAGCTGATAAGTTGCTATATATATATAATATCGATACACGCTGGTAAAAGTTAGACTACCGACATCACGAGCAGGAGCAAGTCCTGCTTTGCACCATAGCAAAAAATTTTATCAACAAAAATGATTCAAGATGTAGCAACGATACCATCGGTATCGTGCACATTGGCTCTATTCACAGTCCAATCGAGTGACTGTTGTTGATACGCAACAGGTTCCATGGAGGACCATATTGTCAGAAGCTACAAGATGCTCAAATCGATCTAAAGTCTATCAAACAGCAGGTGTACGAACAAACCTCAATGGATTCGCAAGAGACGACTAACAATGCGGCTTTGGTTCGTGGTACGAGCATGGTAAGCAGAAGCGATAAAGTAAAAAAGCAAGAAGGCGATATTATAATTGCGAGAATCATTCAACTACATAGATGGGAACTTGGCTGCAATCATATTTTTTCAACTTTATAACCCAACATTAATCGTGTTCCCTTTTGCTCTGTTATCTGCCGATCTTAATGTTAAATCCCTATGTTGTGGTAAGAAAGTAGCAACGTTAGTACTATAAATTCGTTATTTAAAAATATTTAAGGTCACAGCCAAGGTCTCCTTATATACCGAAATTCGTGTTGGTAATCCCATTCCAACGAAGCACAAAAACGGTATTCGACATTAAAAATTCGTAAACGCGACAGAAAGTTTGTTTAACTTTGTTTAAACGTAACAGCAACTGGTATAAAAAGGTGGAGACCGTGTTCATTTGTCAGGCAGTATTCCTACCAAAACGCTTCTTAACGAGATGAGAAGAGCGACAGCGAGAGCGAGAGAAAGAGAGAGGGAGGGAGGGATAGTCGTGTACACCGAAGAGAAGGGCTTTCTTGAGTCACGCCAACCTAAAAGGCCTCGACGAATCGTGATGGATATCGATAATGTATCTGGACTACAATCATTCGTGGTTCAATCCCATAACGAAAGCAAAGTTAAGCGGTGGCAGGTACCGTGGAAATGTTTCTCGAGACGTCACCGTCGTCTCGTATTATCGAGAGATCGATGAGCCCAGGGCCGATAGAGCGCATCCCAATTTCTGCGCTTTGCACGACCGCCCTTACGATTTTCTCAATTCCCAAGCAATTACTGATCTCGAGCGACTGATGCCGTGTAAAATATCGTTTCGAAATAATTGATAGATAGGCTACCTATAGCGGTAATGGTATAGATAAAATCCTTTTACGAGGAAACAAGAACCAATGTATGTATATTGATGGATTAAACATTTTATATAGTTCATTCGATCTACTTCTTTACAATCTTGACAAATGGTGAATCAATGTGTCGACTAATGAATCTTTGAAATATTTTCGAATAATTATAATTACTTTCCTAATATATCAATTAAAAATCCATACTTGTTTCACCGTTCATACAATAGAAGTTCGCCGCACTCGTTCTTATTAGCAATGGGAAAAGAGAAAAGAGAAAAAATAACAAGAGAAACGGAATATAGTGTTTCGTCGCTACTTATATAGGAGAGCGCAACTGCCGGCAATTGTTATGCTAAAATAACAGGGCCTTAAAAATGGGGGAGCAGATTCGTCAGACTTTTACAATATAGGAACGAAGCAAGGGCAAACTTACGGATTAAGAAGCAGCGTGCACGTTCGAGTGAATACATGGGGTGCGTTTACCCTTTGCTGTATAAGGATACGCGCATGACGTACGTGATGTGGAACATGCGAAACCCTAATATTCGAAAGCCTTAAGATCCTCGAAAGTTCATATTCGTTAGAGATATTTCAAACCTGCAATTAGACGTGCTCGGTTGTCTTTCGTTTGCAAAGTTATATAATTAGGTATATTTCCTTTTTCGTCCATTAATCATGGATAAATAATCCAGTTGGCACATCGATTAAAGGACTTAGAACATTAGGTAAAAATATCAATGAAGAAGTTGCGCGTATTCCAAGAATATCAAGCAGACGTTTGCGTTCCTAAATTGCTATCGGGATGTTTCAGTTTCGAATAAATCCGAGATGAAACATTATTCCGTAGGTAAAGCAGAGTGCACCTCTATCGCCAGGCTTTCAAGCGAGACCTCAAGTTGCTTCTACTGGATTTTCAAGATATCCGGTATATAATGGCCCTATAGGAGCTAACCGTCCTGCAGGACAACAAGCACAACACCCTGTTCATGGTTTAGAAATTCACTCGTCCATAGGCCAATCTAGAACGAACCAACTTGCGCAACTTCGACCACACGGGCTTTCACCGAGGCCTCCTGGAAACCGAGCGTATCCTCCTGGAAATCCAGCGAATCCGCCTGGAAATCCGCCAGTCCATTCCCCTAGACAAATACAAACCAAGCAAAACCTAATACAAATTTCTCAAAATCCCCAAAGTCCAAGATTCGGATCGCCTGGAGTCAGAGTAGCAAATCCATCGAGTGGAAGATCTCCGGCCCCACAATCGGTAGGGCCCAGACCAAATTATCAAATACAACAAACGTCGAATCAAAGAAACGTCATTGAGCAGAGAACGGAGCAAAGAATCTTCGATTTGCCTGCACCAGCATCTACAAATCAACTTCAAACTAAAAGTTTCAATACACCGGGACCACTTCACAACTCGGTGGCCCAAAGACCAAGGAATGATACGTCCTTAAACACAGGAAAATCAAATCAATTGTCCAACAAAGAGAACAAGCAATCTGTACGTCCTCGTATAATTATTGACAAAATGCCGGACTTGGACGAGGAAAAGACCGATCTTGTCCGAGAGAACTCTGTTCAGAAAAAGAAGACCGACATTCGCAGTGGTGGCGAGAACGATGACGACGATGACGACGTTGTGATGGATAATGAAAAGTCTCCGAGACAAAATGGTAGTGCTGTTTCTGATAGCGAGAAGTCACTACGGTCGGGTGACAGTTTAGCTCCCAATAATGACAAATCGCCACGGAGAAATGGTAACGTTGATCGTAACAAGGAACTCCCATTGGATTCCTCCATATTATCAGAAATACAAGGGAAAAGTGAGGATACCGGTAAGTCAGTAACTCGGCCAGGCACAGCTACGATCGATACTAAACCGGAAAGAAAATCTTTCGAGCAAACGATCGTCCCTAAAAACGACAACGAACAGTCGGAAAAAGAAACTTCGTTAGTCAAGTCGGAAGATAAAACGTCGATTAAAAATGATTCTGTAGGCGATAAATCTATTTTCGCTAGAAATGATAAGATTGTTGACTTGATTAAAGAGGAAGAAAAATATGGGAATGAATCTTCCGGTAGTTCTGCATCAAGAAAAGTAGAATGTGAAATTGAGGAGACAAAAAATAAACGTTCGTTGGTTGAGGAAATGAAAACTAATGAAAATAAACACGATGAAATAGAAGACAAATCGAAGGAAAAGAAAATTGAGAAAGATGAAGTCAATGAAATAAATATGAAAGAAGATTGTGGAAGGTATCCCACTAGTCCCTCATTAAATGCCATACATTCTGCAGGTCAGAATGATAAAAATGATTCTACATTAAGCATCAATGACACCGAAGAAAAAACAAAATGTCCGGCAAGTCTTTCAAAGAATGTAGATCAAATACCGAGAACACCTTCCAAGTCTCCATCACCGGACATTATAAAAGAAAAGAAACGACAAACTCCGCCGATACGAAGTCCTTCGAACATTCCAACCCGAGCTGACCCTGAAGAAGCACCGAAAACATTATCGAAATCTCCATCACTGTTGGATGCCACTACAGACGGCAAACTTCGACAAGCTTTAAACGATCCAACTATCCAGTCTGTCGAACAAATACCGAAAACTCCAGCGAAGTCTTTCCCTATCTCTACTCCTCCCTCTCTCTCTCCATCTCCTTCTCCCTCTCCCTCTCCTGATGTCGTAATAGAAGATAAAAGAAAATTAACTGCGAGCCCATCGAATAATTTAACGATGCAAAACCTGGAGCAAGACTCGAAAACTCCGTCAAAATCTTCCGATATCTCTAGAGCCTCTACGCCGACAGTTGTAGACACTCAGACAGATAATAAGTCAGAAAGTATAAACCCAGAAAAATCTAGTAGACCGCCGTCAGCTCTGTCGAAAGATTCTGTTTCAGAGAAACAGGCTCCTACAATACCGTCGAGACCTTCCTTGTCGGAAGCTCATGACAAGTTGTCTTTACCAGAATCCTTACCCACACCACCGAAATCACCTCAGGAAAGTGTAAAAGGTTTCGATAATGGACAGAGAAGATCTTTGTCTTCTCCTGGTTCTCCAAAATCACCGAAATCAGCGATCAATATTAAATCTACCGAGGGCGAAAAGAAAAAAACTACCTTTGCTGAGGATTCGATCATTAAGAAGGATGAAAACGTGGAGGAAAAGAGTGAAGCTTCTTCGCGAGAGACTTCGAAACCGACAACGCCTACTGGAAAGCCACGACGTGTACAGACACCCGTCAAACTACAGAACGAGAAACAATATAAAGGTTGCAAACATAAAATAAAGTACTTGCACCCATTACCATTAAAGAGGTTCAGAATGTTTTGCAATTTATTGATGAGCCTGCAGTGAAGTTTTTGACATACGCTTATTTTTCTCTCTTATGCTTGAATGTATAAACGACTCTATTAGTTTTATCAAATGTTTTGATTTTATTATGACCGATATCAACGAGATTTTGCTTCGGTGTTCTCTTTCTAAATTAGATTTCAATTATATAATGGTCGAACATAGTGTGTATGTGTGTGTTTCTCTGTGTATAAAACGTTTATCTATATCATATTTTTTTATTTTTACAGAGACTGAAAGTGACAGTGCAAGTAACGATTTGAGCCAGCATAACGCTGTAAGTATACGAGTATTTTCGAATACCTACCCAGAAATGAGAAGCAATATAGATTAAGATCTCATATCTCCATTATAGCCACCGACTACAAATGGAGTAGCAGATTCACCAACAAAAAAATCACCATCAAAGACCAAAGAAAGCGACAAGAGATCAACAGCTGGATCGCCGACAAAATCACCTAGTAAGTCTGCCAAATCATTACCAAGAACTCCAGAGACACCATCATCGACAGGGAGTCAAGAAAAGAAGAGTAAGTCAAGTCCGTTATTCCATTCTTTATGTTTCTCAACGACAGATCCTCAATGATATAACAATCATCATTGAATTTTCCTAACGATACAGAAGTTCCAATGAACAAAATCCAAGTTGGGGCTGCGCCGTCACCGAATTTGAAAACGGTTCGATCGAAAATCGGTTCTCTAGAAAATGCGAGTTACAAACCAGGTGGTGGAAAAGTTAAAATAGAGAACAGGAAGTTAGACTTTAGCAAGGCACAACCTAAGATTGCCGCGAAGAACGATAAGTACACGCCAAGTGGCGGTGATAAAAAGGTAGACTCCGTTCTAAAATTTATTAATTTATAAAAAAAATTTGACTTTGCAGTCTTCATTTTCCGAGATTGCGAGCAAACCATGACATAGCGAAATTATTGATCCATATGCTCGAAATTATACGTCCATGGCATATTGTCGAGATTTGTTTTCATTCTCGCTTTATAAATGTAACATTAAGTTTGATTCGATAGGTTAAATGCTTCACCAATCCATTTTTATGTACAATAATAATTTTCATTTCAGATATCTCAAATGAAACTTCAATGGAACGCGAAACCTAAAGTAGGCTCTTTGGAAAATGCAACGTACAAGCCCGGTGGCGGTGATAAAAAGATTGAGACGGTGAAGCTGGATTTTAAAGACAAAGCAAAGCCAAAAGTTGGCTCAAAAGAAAACGCCAAGCACGTTCCTGGTGGTGGAAGTATCAAGGTAAAAGATTCCTTTATAATATATTTTTGCAAACATTGCCTTGTATCCTCGATGATCGAGACTTTATCGATTTTGACATTGATCTTAGCATGTCCGTGTTCTCTCTCTCTCTCTCTCTCTCTCTCTCTCTCTCTCCCTCTCTAATGCACTTATCATTATTAAAAAATTATAATCTAGAAACGTGCCGTTAGTGTTTCTAATGTTTGCATTCCTTTCGTAATAACACAAATTCATAGATCAAGGAAGAAGCGAGTAATAATCGATCAATCAACTGCATACCTAGATATATATATCTATAACACGGAAGAGAGTTAGGTGTCACATGTGTTGAAAGAGGATAATTCTTGATGATAATAAAAAAAAGAAAGAAAAAGAAAATCAAGCAACCAAGTTTTCCGTATATTGTCATTGATGATCAATTTATTCACATTCATATTTTGCTACAGTGATTAACAGAATGCTCGCTTCGTTCGTTCGACTTAAAGAAAAGAGCGATTTCAATAAAATATATACTTACTTATTCGTGAATGAAACGTTGCATGCGGAATGTAATGTATATGCGACAATAAAAACTTAGTTCCGCGATATCATTATGATTCGTGATATTATAGTATTAGAGAAAAATAATAAAAAAAGAGAAAAGAAAATGGGAGGGTCGTGTTCGAAGCTGCTCATGAATCCTCGTCGTTCGCCGACTAACTATTTCCTCTTCCGTATGCATGCGTTCGTCCACTTGTCATTAATTAACAAGTCATTGTTATTTCTTGGTGTTCAGTCATCGGCGACGCCACCAAAGACCCCGCAGGACACGAATAACGACGTAAGTATATAACGGTCAGTTACATATCTCTATAAAGTCTCTTCCGCATCTATTCCTATATTTGGGTTCTTTCTCGTCATCCGGTACAAGCACCCCGTATGTCGGATTCTCTTATCGTTATTCAACTTCGAATTCAAATTGTGTGGAGGTAATATTTTTCCGAGGCACGGCAACTAATGAGCTTTCATCCTGTTATCATTGCCACGCTAGATCATCGAATCGAGTCATTAATAATTCTACCTACGGGAAAACGTATGCGCTTTTACAATTGATAAACTTGGATGTCGTGCCTGTCGTTTATTTCTGATCAAATACTCTTTCGCTGGATATAGGTATATTAACCAGCAAAGTAAGTAAAAGTATTGTTTGATCGGAGGAACTCTAGCATGACGAAGCATGTCTCAAAGTATTCCAAATTCTTTTTCAGAATTATACGATTTACTATATGTTACGCCATATTGACAGTAGTTTCAATTTCTTTTCTTTTTCTTTTTCAACGGATATGTTCATTATAGTATACGACAATTTTTATTTTTTACGCCATAGATAGAGTAGAGCTTATTATCGATTACGTGAAAGATTAAATAACATACCTCAACTCAAGACGCTTCCTTTTCATTAGCTTAAACGTTGTTTGCTTGCACTTTATTCGATCGAAATGAAACAATAATGTAAAATGATTAATGACAGGAGAATTATAATTGCAGATACAAACGCAGAAGGTCGATATTAAAGCCGAGAGCAAGGTAGGCTCTCTGGACAATGTGAAGCATAAGCCAGGTGGCGGAGACAAGAAGATCTTCAACGACAAAGATTATCTCAGACAGACAGGCTCGAACGTCGAAAGTCTCTGCGGTAGTGGTTCGCAGGTATGTTTTGTGTTTCTCTTATGAGTAATCTCAATTGACAATTCGTAAGATCGATTTTCGAGATTCACCTCTCGACTGTCGATCGATTATTCCGTGCATTAGTTCGAGGCAACCGGTGCTTTTTCTTTGTTTTATCAGAGTCCGCACTAGTCACGTCTGCTAAACTCGCTTCTCACAGTCGCGCTGCATGTATCTTGTAACTATTTTTCAGCACTCTCAATATCGGCAGTCCTACTAACGCGAAAAAAAAAAGAAAAGAAAAAACATATCGAACAAGAACGATATATTGTAAAAGCTTGTATAGAATTTTCTTGGCTAGTATACGTCACACGACGTATGTAGCTCTCCAATTTTCGAACGACGAATGTAACGGGGTCGCGGACGATGGAAAGAATTGGCATCTTGAGAAATGGTTTTAAGGAATGGCTTATCAGGAGCTCGGTTTCTTCTCTAATTCTGATACGTGTCTTGTGCCCGCAGAGCCCCATACCCTCCGGCGCGATCACCGACGGCAAGAACGGCCTGCCAACTTCGGACGAGAACCTCAACCAGGAATGCTAGCTCTCACGAAAACTCGACCGATAATTTTGCTCTTAAACTTCGTCACTTTACGTATAATTCACGTTTACCTTTTCCTTCCTCTACGAGCATCCCAAAAATACATCCCCTTACAAGGGACTCTTTCAAGAGTCGATACTAAGCGTACGATACTCGCGTGAATATCTTTTTCCGTACGGACTCGACACTGCCGATTTTGCGATAAACGAACAATCGCCTTATTTTGATTGGAATATTTCGTTGACAGCGATATTTTCCTGATTCAAATGTTTCACGGCAACGGTTGATTAGTCCAGCATATTCTGTCTGCCTCTTCCCCCAACCCCCCCCCCCTCTCTCACTCTCTCTCTCTCTCTCTCTCTTTCATGCGTGCGTGCATACACATCGTGCATGAGAAATACTTGGGCGTATTTAAACGTATATAATATTTCTGTATTCTGGAATACTATATATGGAATACTATAACATATGCACGATAAATGATTTATTTCTTAATTCGACGTTTTTATTATTGCAACGTCATTATATGTAATTCATTAGAAACTCTATCATTTTACATCTCCAAAAAAGTGTATTCTAAAACGGTGCAAATATTCCTTTAGTAGCCAACAAAGACTATTTTATCGACCGTTAAAATCAATGATATGACGTTGCTGCGATGAACTTGGAGATAAAAAAGTCAATCAAACTTGTTCATTATCGAACAAATAAGTTCTCGTTGGACAAATAAATTTTTAAACGAGCGTCTATCGATTATCAGAGGAAACCAATCAAAAGGAATATCAAAAAGGAAACTTGTCGCGTTTCAAATTTGTCTCCTTCCAAGATGAATTTATATATTTTTTTGCATAAGCCCAAAACTGTGTCATTGAACAGAAGAAATCTGCACCGTCAGTGTTTTATGATCGTTTATATACTTAGAATAAAGGATAGAGAAAGAGAGAAAGATAGACGGAGATACAGCAACGACCGCATTCCGTACGTATGTCATGTTTGTGATGTAACGTGCTTAATTAACATCTTTCTCGTCATCGTTCACTTAGTTCCTCCACATCGTCGTATCGCGTTTTCGCGTTTTCGTATCGAGTTCGAGTATGCGTCATATCTTCTATCACTAACAAGAGAACCATTATAATAAGAAAAAAAAAAAAAAACAATTTGGGTCATATTTTCCTTGTTTATTTCTTCTTTTAATTCAACATCACCAATGGTTCTCTTGTAAAGAATATACGAAGTACGGTCGACGTACGAAGCATAAAAATTGTATACGAAAATGTTAATATCATAATTAACAAAGACCGTATCGTAAACGGAATGATCCCAATCAAGAATTGCAACTGCGCGAGTGATTAACCTCGTACAATTCTTATTTAAAATACCTATAGGCACATATATCTTTATTCTTTCTATTTTCTAATTTTCTATGATACGGCATAGTGGCAAATTTTTTCATTATAATCGTGAGTGTGTAAGGTAACATTTCGTTTAATCGTTGATACAACTAAGTTTATTTGGTAGCTCGCTAATAAAAGGATAACAGTAGATGAGAGATCAATAGGGATTAGATTGAACGATTTATGATATTATTATTCTCCGTAGAATCCACGATCGTCGATTTTATTCCGGATTGGTCGTATCATTGAGAAACAAGACTATAATATTCGCACGTATCAGACAGATCGCTTTCTTCGGTTTCGATAAAGAGAAAAGTGTCTGATTTGAGTGAGTTCTGAGACGAAGAAAAACGCAGCTTCATAGCCAGCGTACGAGGTATAATATTGTAAGCGAGGAAGATTAATTCTGGATCGTTTAGTACATCGAACTCGTTTCAGATTGTATCTAAATGACATAGAGAGTACGAGATATTTGTAATCGTTACTGTAGATACGTAAACTATATTGCTATTCGTTGCACTCACCAGTATAATAATAAATCTATCGCTAGAAAATAATATAATTATCTCGATAATTAAGAGAAATCGTCAGAGTATGCTATTATGGAATGAACGGAAAGAAAAAAAGGGAGGTAAATGAAAGCATCTTGTTTGTCGTCTTCACTTTAGGACGTTTCATGCAATTTACACGTCGCTAGAAAATACATGTATGTAATATTACACATTATACTATATTGCTTCCATACTGACTACTGTGTACCTCGGTTCGATTAACATCCGAATATTTCGCAATAATAAGGAAGAAAAGAGAAAGAAAGAAAAAAAAAAGAGAAAAAACTAATCTTAGGTTCTCATAATTGTCACAAGTTACCACTTCGTACGAACGCAATTGTGCAATGACTGTCCGGTATATCTTTTTCAGGAGGTTCATGCTGGAATATCGCAATAATATTTTTGTTTTTAAATTTACATTAGCTGTCTTTGTCATTTATCACCTCCACGTTCGATCCTAAGCACATTAGTGATCGATCCTATTGCGTACGAGACGACACAAGGACCAAGGTGTGTCTTTCAAAGAACATAGCAAAATTAAAATTGCACAAGGATACTTGGCGCGCGCGCACACACGAAATATACGAAGAACAGCAATCCTAACAAATCTAAATAATTGCTACGGCCGAGAGTAAATGAAAACGTTCTAAGCAATACGTTTATCTCTTTTCTCTAACTTTTTTTCGAACTAATATTCCCAATAGACTCTGAAACATAGGCTCTAAAACATACCGTAGTAAGAATTTAACTCGATTGCAAGAATTAATACAAGTATATACATATCAGCACAGCGTATATCTTCACCTTCACGTATATAACACACGTCGAGCTACGAAATACCGTCAGAGCACTCACCGCCACTGTAAATCAAGGTCAGTTTGCACATTCGCTAATCTCGTATATCTCATAATATGACAGTAAATCATCGACTCTGATACACAAACACACACGCGCGCACACACACAAATAGTTCATACCTACATGACCTATTAAAAATCAGGATTAGACGCATACGTAAATCACTTTAAACGAGCATCCTGTATTCAGGTTCAATGCATTGCGGAACAAACGAATCAGGAGAAGACGAAGAGTAGCGATCTACCGCAGCCTCCACCATCTACGCCGACTCGAGGGCGCACCGTAAAGTCACCCTCTCGCGTGATTACTGCTCAAGCTGTTCGCAGCAGCCTGGCTAAGTCACCAACGTCAAATAAGAAGGATGTCCTTTCAAAAAACACGAACGATACTTCGATACAGAATGTAGAAAAAGACGAAGAGAAGAAAAATACCTATGAGAAAAGAAGTCCGATCAAGGAGTCTGATCCTTTCAAATTGTCGAAACCTTCGAATACTCCTCGCCCACCAAATAATCTACGATTGAGAAACACTGATAACACATCTCCAAGAAAGACTTCCCCGAATGAGCTGCGTCTTCCTAAATTGACAGCTTCGCCCGTTCACCAAGAAGTCAATACCGTCTCGGAGACACACTCTAAATTAATTTTACCGAAATTGATCGAATCCTCGATGCAATCTACTCGCGTAGCTCAATGAGTACCACTTTTTATTATTTTATCGTGATAGAGTAGAAATAAAAGCGGAATAATCGCTTTGGAAGCACATAAGCAGTAAAAAGAAAAATCGATTGTGTAGATTTATTGATTCCCCTTAGCTTGATTTTTACTGTTTGTTTTTATCCATAATCTTATACAAAGAATAAATAAAATCGTATTAATATACAGCATAGCAGAATATAAATCGTTTATTTAATTTAAATTTTATCAAATATATATTTAAATGAACACTTCGTAGTATGTCAAGATTACACCGTCTCCTTAATAAAACATCTCTATAATATTGTATCTTAATCATTATTTTAAACGATATTGTACATTCTAAATAGGAAATATGGTATCCTGTGAGTCCAAGTGTCATAAATCTATGTCACTTTTTCTTTGGCAAGGGCGGTGGGACTAATTTTACACCGGAAAAATACGGATGATTCAAACCTTTTCTAGCTGTTATCCTTTCATTGGGATCATATATCAAGAGTTTCTGTGGTCGAAAAAATAAATTATTAGCGATGTAGTAGATAGTAAAAAGAGAGAGAAACTGGTCGAAGAATCATCAACATCTCGAATACCTACCATGAGTAAATCTTTGGCTTCGGCATCTAAAGAAGGTACGACTTCGTCCAAATCACACGGCTCCCATCTAGGAAACATTGATTTGTAATCACGAAGCTGTGATACACCCGGCCAGATAGTTTCATCTGGCGTTCCAAGTGTACGAAATATTCTAAATAATTGATCTATCTCAGAATCACCTGGAAAGAGTGCTCTTCTGGTAGCCTGTAAAAAGATAAAACAAAACAAAACAAAAACAAAATAAGATAATAATTAGCGCATATTAAAATCTAGATCGTGTAGACGTAGATATCGTTATTTCTATATCTTACAAACCATTTCTGCAAAAATGCAACCAAGGCTCCATATATCCACCGCACTTGAATACAGCTTAGTCCCTAACAGAATCTCTGGTGCACGATACCAGAGTGTCACTACTTCGTGTGTATATGTTCTTACGGGAATCAAAAAAGTTCTAGCTAGACCAAAGTCAGCCAATTTTATGTAACCTTCGCGATCAATTAATAGATTTTGAGGTTTTAAGTCTCTATGTAAAATACGATGTAGATGACAAAAAGAAATCGCCTTTAACAACTGATAGAGGTAGCTCTGAAAATAAATATCTTTTTTATGTTCCACATACTGTGATTTTTATACCTTTTGCATTGCTTTTGAAACCAATTTTGCTCCAAAGAACGGATACATAGATACACGCAAACTGTTTATACTAAATTGATTTCTTTTTTTCTTTTTTTTTTTTTTTTTTTGTCGCAAGCACGAATGGAAAAAGGAGAATAATAAATAAATGTACCTCCTACCTTTACAAGAGCTTGATCCAAGCCACTTTTAACAGAGTCTAATAATTTTTTTAGATCCTGTTGGAGAAACTCAAATACAAGATATAAATGCTTATCACCATCCACAACATCAAATAACTGCACGATATTTGGATGGGCAAGTTCCCTCAAGAGCGATATTTCTCGTATAGCGGTTGATGGTACGCCTTCACTTTCCCTGATTCAAATTCATATTTCATAATTTGAAAACATATATTGAAACATATTGAAACAATGGATTTTATTATATAGAATTTTCTCTATAAAAAAATACATATTCACAGCTGGATATCGGATATCAACCTATAGTATAGTAACCCATTTTCTAGCAGTTGCAGTTATAACGGCAGTTATAGCAATTATAGGCGGGCATAACACAATGGAACAAGCTGAATAATGTGGTGCTACGACAATATAGTGTAACGTGGCCCCTCCAGATTCAGCTGACCCCAATGTGCAAGTTAGCATGTATGTTAGCAATGCGGATAAGCGAAAGACTGGTCAATATGAAGTTGGCCTAGAGTCTGAAAGATAACTTTATAAGATGCGTGATAATGATGTTCTTGCGAGGCAAACATAAGAAACTTATTGAAGACTGGATAGCTCGTATACCATTGAAGCAAACTGCTTAAGAAATCATATAAGTGCTTTAGCTTGCATTAGCTTCTTTACATAATTTGTGTGTGTGTGTGTGTGTGTGTGCGCGCGCGCGCGCGCGCGGGCGCGCGCACGCGCGTGCCTGTATGCGTGTTACGACTTTACATAATATTATGTTTTTCGTTTCAATATAAAAATAACATTCATAGGTACTAAGTAAAAAATTACATTGCAAGTAACTTTAATTTAAATGGGAATAGAAATCAATTATGAACTATTTCTATTAGCAGTAACATTTTATTCTCATTCAAAATTAATACCAGTCAATTCAAAGATTTATATATTCCTCACAGTAAGAATAAATTAGAATCCTGAAAGCATCCTTTTCTGTGTTAGCACGAAAAATTTTCATAGATAAACATTAAATGAAACAATGTACTATTAGCTGGTAATGGATTAATTAAAAAATCTTGTTGTTCGTGTTATTATTGAGACACTAATCATAAAATTACAATGTTTGTATTTACTATTTTATTGAAGGACCTGAAATGAAGCTTTCGATCGACGAAACTACGTTTCCAACGGATAGGAAAGAAGAATTATTAAGGGTTACGAGCATTCCATTATTTTTATAAATCCCTATATAAAATTACATCAAAACGGAACCTTTCACAGGTGCATTAGAAAATAAAGATAGATAATAATCAACATACGTCTCTAAACGAATCTTCTTGAGCGCCACCAATTTGCCGGTCAGCTTATCCTTCGCTTTATATACCACCCCATACGTCCCTTCCCCTATTTTTTCGATCTTGACGAAATTATCCATAACCTCAACGTCACGCTCGACGTCGTCGTTTCCTTGACACGCCGTCGTTGTGTCTTACTTTCGTTGACGCTACTATTTTGAATAATCTCGTTCTTACTTTTGCTCGACGATGAACAACGCCGAAGATCGCGAAATACTCGGCTGTCGGCCGAGCCGTCCTTTATTGTTGTTGGTGTTTATCAACAACGAAAGAGTGCCGCCACACACGGCAGAGTCTTCCAGCGCGTAATTTTAGGCGTATGCGCAATAGCGACATAGATATATATGTTATACAAAGAAAAATTATCTAACAATAAGAAACGAAAAGAAGTTTTCTTCCAACTTTTAAATTAATCCTTTGAATATATAGATCATCTCGATGATTTTCTTTTATCGTATTATAATATGTTCTCTATGGAATCTCAGTTAGTTAAATAAGGATTTTGAATGTACCGCCGAAAAAAGTCTAGAGTTACTAGCTGTACTGATATTAGTTATGAATAACTAGTTACCAGTTACCAGCTACTAGTTACTACTCCCTAGTTACTATTTACTAGATATTATTTACTAGTAGTTGCACTTTATCAGCTGTTACTAGTTAATTTTAATCACGCACTAAGCGTATCCAAAGTATTAGCAGCGGGTTACTTCATTTTATAATAATCTGATTATAGATCAAAATGGGGTCGAACAAACGGCATAAAGCAGAAAAAAGCCGCGATATCAAGAAGAAACGTCATCGTAGCCGTTCACGAAGCCATACCCCAGAACGCGAGAAAATAGATAAACATAGACATCACAAGAAACATAAAAGGAAAGAACGCAAGGACTACGATAGCGATGGTTAGTATCCTATCATTTTTCGTTGTTTATCCATCACGTAGAAGCGTCATCATAATTATAATTGAATATAACACATTGAATTAAAGGCTTTTTTAAAACAACTATCGCATCCTTTCCGAGAATCAAAATTATTAAAGATTCGAATTTCATATTAGTATGATAAATATACATTGATTTATATTTATCATCAACAATAATAGTTAAGACTTAAAGATGGTTGACATTTACAGTTGAAATTGTTAATGCACCACCGCCTCCAAAAATCTCAAGATCATCGCATCCTTCGACACCTCCTCCACCTGAGATTTCCAAACAACATAGTCCATCTCCTATAAAAGATGGCATGTCACAAACCTCTTTATCCATTGAGGAAACAAATAAGCTTAGAGCAAAGTTAGGTTTAAAGCCTTTAGAAGTTGATAGTACATCGAAGGATGATCCTAATAAAATTAAGGATGATTTGGGTGAATTCTATCATAAACCAGCACCCAATGCTAATGATCAGTTAAAAACTCAAAAATTGAAGGAAAGAATTGGCGTTCAAAAACAAAAAAGACAGATTGAAGCTAATTTGGCGAAAATAAAATCATTAGGAGATGATGATTCTGACGACGATACAAAAGCTTGGATCGATAAAAGTAGACGTTTACAGGAAGAGAAGAAAAAGGCAGAAGAAAGGGTAATAATTGGTGTTCTTAATTACATATAAGTGATCCTTACATAAAATCTTATTTTATTTATATTTTAGGCCAAAATGTTGGATCAACTAGATGAAGAATTTGGAATTGGGAATCTTCTTAAGGAGGAAATACATATTTCTCGTAACCTGGCGTATACGGAAAAGGATTTGAAGGGTTTGACAGTGGAACATGATATAGTGAGTAATCATTTTATCATGATAACTGTACTGCTAAATACACTTTTATCAGAGATTAAAAATAAAATTTGATAAACTTTAGAAAAAAGTACACAATTACATTGATCTGTCTTATGATATTTTATAGGAAAGTATCACAGAAGGCAAAGGAATGGTTCTAACGCTGAAAGATCAGGATATATTAAATGAAAAAAGTGATGTACTTGTGAATGTGAATATGGTAGATGATGAACGATATAAACGAAACGTCCATAACAAAACTAAAAAATCTGTTTATAATGCGTACGAGGATGATAATTTGGATGAATTTGGTCTATCAAAGAAAAACATTTTAGATAAATATGATGAAGAAATTGAAGGAGAAAAAAAGGATAATTTCGTATTGGGTACTTATAATCCGATAGATATAAAGCAGCGTCGCTCAGAAATTGTTAAACACCGTTTAGCAAATAAGAAATTAGAATCACTGCAAACGAGAGAACCACAATTGGCTAGCGAATATTACAATGAGCAAGAGTTGGAAAAGTTTAAGAAGCCAAAGAAAAAGGTTAAAACCAGATATGAAAAGCAAATTTGTGTGAAAATATTTGTATTATTACTAGTAAAAAAATCATTACTATGTGATACTTCTTATATTTATTAATTTAATTTCTTCTTGTTTAGATGCGAAAAATAAGAACGAAAAGAAAATTGAAGGCAGAAGACCTGATTCCTCAAGAAAATGATTATCTTCGAGATTTAGGAAGTAGGAGAAGCAAAAAAACTGAGGATGTAAAAGAAAATGATGGTACTTTAGACGTAGACGATTTAGAAGGTATATTTACTGATATATATATTCTGTTTTTTTCCCCAAAAAGACTTTATTTTGTCAATAATTTTATCTATAATTATTGCAACATATTTTATGAACAGGCCCCAAAGAAGATTTAACGGGAATAAAATTCGAAGACGACGATAAGGAATTAGAATTGCAAATGGCTTTGAAGAAAGCGCATCGATTAAAAGAATTACAAATATCGAACGTGAAAAATGTCATAGAAACTGTTAAGCAAGAATCATCAGTTTTAGACGAAAATCAATCAACGAACATAGTTCTTAATGCTACTGCAGAATTTTGTAGAACCTTAGGAGACATTCCTACGTATGGACTTGCCGGTAATAGAGAGGAAAATGGACAAGAACTTATGGTACATTGATCTATCCCTTTCTTTATATTTATTTCTAAATGTATATATAAAAATTATATATCCTTTTTATTTCTATAGGACTTCGAAGTGGATGGTATAAAGGATGAAATCGTTTCCGATGAAGAAGAAGATGATGGTCGTGGTGCATGGAATACAGTTCATTTAGGTATTTGTTTTCTACTACTTTATTATATACGACTTATATCTTTTTATCGTAAGAATTTTTAATATTTATATAAATCACCTATTTTACTTTCTCAATATCATGTTCAGATGAAAGTAAATCGGAGCCTGTAGCACTAGAAGTTGCAATTCTAGATGCAGAACCATCGCTTGGCCAAGGTGTAGGTGGTGCATTAAAACTAGCAATGAGTAAGGGATATTTACAAAAGGAAGACAGTAACAGACGATCTGCTTCTCGTTTCGCACATTTACAAGCACAAAATTATTCTATAGAAGACAAAACATATGGGTATATTTCTTTTCCGTCTTTTCTTTTTCTACTGTATTTTCTTACTACTTTACATTGTTGGGAGAGAAAGAGAGAGAGAGAGAGAGAGAGAGAGAGAGAGAAAGAGAGAGAGAGAGAGAAGTTATAAAAAGAAACAATATTTAGAAGCAGTTTTTAATGAATTTTATCAAAATCAGTTACTCATCTTGTTTAATTTCCAAATTTTTATGCATCGAATGTAAACAAGCATGATTTGTCGAAATATAATGTACATACACTTACGTATTTTCTTTTTCTTTTGTAGAGATGATGATAAATTTGGAAGAAGAGATCGTTTCAGTGGTCCTACATCAGATTTTAAAGAGAAAGAAGGTTTTAAGCCAAATGTTAAATTGGAGTACATAGATGACGATGGACATGTTTTAAGTGCAAAGGAAGCTTTTCGCTATCTTTCACATAAATTCCATGGAAAAGGACCAGGAAAAAATAAGGTTATCTATTATATTTAATGTTTTTTATTAATTGTATGTGTAAAAGAGAAATTTTTATAATGTAAATATTGATACAGGTGGAAAAGCGTATGAAAAAAGCTGAACAAGAGGTTTTAATGAAAAGAATGTCTTCGACAGATACGCCTTTAGGAACACTTAATTTATTACAAGCAAAACAAAAAGAAACTCAATCACCGTATATAGTTCTTAGCGGTAGTAAACAAATGCAAACGTAAATACTTTCTTTTATTTTATGTCATTTATTAATATCAAGTTTTCTAAATATTTCGTTTTTTCCAGGACTAGTATATCAAAAATAAAACATTGAAAAGAGAGAAATATCATATATATCAGAAAATGTAAAAATACATCATTATGTAAAATAGCACTGGTATACAACTAGGCCATAAGGATTCTTTGAATACACTGCTGCTGTGAAAAGAATAAATACTTGATAATATATGTATTTCACTTCAATATCGCATCAGTCGAAAGCTTTTACAAAATAATCGACCTCAGTTTATTACTTGTGTACAATTTATTTTGCATGAATACACACATGCATATTATATGTATTTTTACAAGTTGATAAACTTTCATAATATAGCTATAATTTGTTTACTCTGGTTATATCTATTATGTGATAAATGAATAAGTAGACAATGATGTTTTAAGTGATCATACTTTGTAAATAAATATTTGGATATTTAATTACACAAAATCGCGATGAAACTTTTATAAAATATATTACATATTGAGACTAAATTTAAGTGATTTGCCTTCACTTACAATTTGCAATGAATGTTTATTTCTAATGTAACATCTCCATAGATTGTTGACTGAGGAGATTGATGTATGGTCAGACAGAGTATTGAAAATCAATACAAATTTTTTCGTAAGTACAAGAATATCTTAATAAAAAGTTCTATACAACTAACCTGACATAATTAACGAACATAATTTTTTCATATAATTGGATTGCGATTCTTGCATGAGACTCGATACCAAGTATTGTTTTCTTGTATTTGGTAATTATTTGTATACTTGTATTTAGTAAGTTAATAAAAAATAATTATATACGCGCGCGGGCGCACATATATAGACGAGATTTCAAGAATATTGCATGTTCGATAATCAATCCACTGTGCATAAAACTTTTATTTCATTCATTAATAAATACTTACAGAAAATCGAAAAATTTTTATCGTTTAAATTGCTTCGTATCTACAAATTCTTATATCATCAACTGGATATCATCAGATATTTATATGCTCAGTGAATGATCATGGATATCATTTATTATGGATATCACTAATTATATTTTAATTTTTAATTCTTACTAAGTACATAATTACTAGCGTATAAACCCTTCATGTTTTTATGAAATTTAAATATATTACACAGAGCACGTTTAGTATTTTTTAAATTAATCCTCTTCACAAGTTTTTTTAATTTTATTTATAACGTATGCATTGAAAATCGATAAGAGATTCAACAATTATAATATTGTATTTCCATCTGTCTATGCGAATTTCATTGTACACGTGACATAATGCGTATACGCGACGGTCCACTAAATCTCCTAGCTGCCGTTTATTCTATGGTACGTACTATAACTAAGCTTCGTCCTCTCGTTAATTGTAGATAATTAGAATATTTTATCTAATGTACGTCCTTGTTTTATATACTAATCGATTGTCGTAAACGTGATTTTCGCGCGTGAATATTCACAAGTTGTGATATCGTTTTGTTTAAAAAATATCCGCAAAAATAAAATCGATGTCTTCTATAGACGTTTTCTATTTCGAAATATATTGTCTTATTTTTGGCAATATCGGTACCTCTTTCACTTTTTGACGATGTAGCAATTAATAATTTGCCATTAATTATACTTCATATATCGTATTTCGTATTATATTTGATTTTCATATACAGAGGCACGCACACACACTTATGCATACTCCGTATATGGTTATATCCTATATAAACACACACAATTAATTTTATGTCCTACTAATCAATGTCACATTTTTTAGACTTCCAAAAGTTATACGTGCCGGAAAAGAATGGCAAACGGATAGAGAAAACAATTATACATAGATATACACACGAAGCAGTTTTACATCGCTAGAAAATCTTAGGATATCGATATGGAGACGATTATTTTACGTTTTAATATTATAATTTTATATTTTATAGTTATATTTTAATATCATAGTCTTCGATGATATACGAAACAGCAGATGTATATTTGTCGTCATAAGATTCATCAGTAACAAAGAAATTATTATTCCGAAGCTCTGGGAAAAATTTAAAGAACCGTAATAAAGCGTTATGAATATCTTTTGCAACTTGAGTTTCATTATTAGTATAGTCTTTATCATTCCTAACGAAATTATATCCAGTACCACTCGGATTATCAACGTAAATTAAATTAAGAGAAATACTCCAGGAATACTTACGCGCTGCAAGCGTTGTTAGAATTATGCCTTGTCTAGATAAAGCACGTCCAGACAGCTGCCTAGAGGAAGGAATACTGCGACTAACGCGTTAGTAAGGACGACGAATGGAGGAAAGTCGTGCCAAGGTCGATCTCTCCGATCGTCCCTAGTTTATTTACAAATACTTTTCACTACAAGACTTCCCAAATTCTCCGAATTGTATACGATGTATATATACACACGTGGTAACAACAATTTATCACGCTTGACCGGTTTTTCTTTCGTTGTTTGCCGGAACAATAGGTAGAGGAACCTTTAAGCTATTATCTATGCTAATATTTATTATCTTTCTCTTTCTACAAAGAGCCTCTTGTATGTATTCAAAAACAAACTTACGTGTGCGTAACGAGACATTGCTATAACGACGATTTAAACGTTTTAAAATTAACCTTATCCTTTACTTTCATGCACGAATTATCGTCGAGAAAACATCACTTTTTGACACGATTTTTTCAAACAAAACGAAGCGCGTATTCGAAAGTTCGGAAGAATCGTATTCTCACTCGAATATTCATCTCTGAAGCGATCTCGTTCGTCAAAATCGTTAAAAAATTATACCTGTATTTATCGTTGGCGTAAACCAACATAAAACAACGAGCGATGGACTGTCAACAAAAACGGACCTTTGAACGAATCGGATGGTTACTCTCACTTTCTAAAAGCAGAAACTTCAAAATCAATACTTTCCTCGTACTAACATCGAAAATAATACACATTTATATGAAAAATAATCGTACGCGGGCGCACGAACATTTTCCTTACAAATATATTTTCACGTTTACGAGCTTTATTTCTACAGATATCAAATCGAAATGATTAATTTTCACAGTTTGATGCAGCAAGATATCCGTTTAGATAGTTTGTAATTTCGTATATCATATTTTTAACGTTTCCATATTATTATACAAACAGATCGAAACAACAAACACGTGGGGAAGCCATTGTAAAGATGACGTAACGCGTACGCGGGACGGTCCATAGCTTCCTTCCTGCCGCTTAATCCGCCATTCCGAATTAGTTCGTGGCACGCGTCGCAACCGAGCTTCGTCCTCTCGTTAATTGCAGTTAATTAGAATATTTTATCCAACGTACGCTCTAATTTTGTATATCGATCGAACGTCGAAAACGCTATTTCCACGGGTGAATTTATTAACATCGATCACGCTCAACTACGAAATATATTCTACTGCGTTCCTTAACCTAACAACCATACAAGCCATCGTTATTTTCGATGATAGAATGCGAGAGGTACGACGTCTGCATTTTCGTCATCAATTTTACTTATTTACAATAATAAATGGCGTTCGACATATAACGACGACTGGTAAGCGTTAGTTGAAAAAGATTATCATTTCTCGTCGCAATAGTCGCTACATGAACGTTTAGTTATACAGGCGTCAAATTGAAACGAATAATTTTTACAGTTTGGTGTAACAAGATATCCGTTTAGATAGTTTTTAACTTCGTATATCATATTTTTAACGTTTCGATATTCTCATACAAATAGATCGAAACAACGAACACGCGGGGAAGCCATTGGAAAGATGACGTAACGCGTACGCGCGACGGTCCATAGCTTCCCTCCTGCCGCCTAATCCGCCATTCCAAATCGTTTCGTGGCACGCGTCGCAACAGAGCTTCGTCCGTTCGTTAATTGCAGTTAATTAGAATAGTTTATTCAACGTGTACCATTATTTTACATACCGATCGAACGTCGAAAAAGCGATATCCGCGGGTAAATTTATTAACATCGATCACGCTCGACTACGAAATATAACTTATTCTACCGCATTCCTTAACCTAACAACCATACAAGCCATCGTTACTTTTGATTATAGAATGGGAGAGTACGACGTCTGGATTTTCGTCTTCAATTTTACTTATTTACAATGAGAAATGGTGTTGGACACACGACGACGAGTGGTAAGCATTAGTCGAAAAAGGTTCTTATTTATTATCGCTGTAATCCTTACTCGAACATTTTATCAAATCGTAACGATTAATTTTCATAATTTTATGTAGCAAGATATCCGTTTCGATAGTTTTTAACTTCGTATATCATATTTTTAACGTTTTGATATTTCTATACAAATAGATCGAAACAACAAGCACGCGGGGAAGCCATTGCAAAGCTGACGTAACGCGCATGCTCGACGATACAGCTTCCTTGTTGCCGCTTAATCCGCCATTCTGAATCAGTTCGTGGCACGTGTCCCAACCAAGCTTCGTCCTCTCGTTAATTGCAGGTAATTAAAATATTTTATTTAACGTGCACCATTATTTTATATACCGATCGAATGCCGAAAACGCGATTTTTCCGATAAAATTTGTTAACATCGGTCGCGCTCAACTGCGAATCGTAAATTGTACCGCGTTCCTTAACCTAACATAACCATATAAGCAATCGTTATTTACGATCTTACAACGGAAGAGCTACGACGTTCGCATTTTCCTCATCAATTTTACTTATTTACAATAATAAATGGTGTACGACACACAACGACGACTGGTAAGCGTTAGTTGAAAAAGATTATTTTTTATCGTCGCAATAGTCTCTACATGAACGTTTAGTTATACAGGCGTCAAATTGAAACGAATAATTTTTACAGTTTGGTGTAACAAGATATCCATTTAGATAGTTTTTAATTTCGTATATCATATTTTTAACGTTTCGATATTCTCATACAAATAGATCGAAACAACAAACGCGGGGAAGCCATTGGAATGATGACGTAACGCGTACGCGCGACGGTCCATAGCTTCCTTCCTGCCGCTTAATCCGCCATTCTAAATTGTCTCGTGCCAAGCGTTGCACTCGAGCTTCGTCCTCTCGTTAATTAGAATTATTAGTTAATTAGAATATTTTATCTAACGTTCACTCAGATTTTATATAGCGACGAATACCAAAAATGCGATTTCCGCGAGTGAATTTATTAATAACGATCACGCTCAATTGCGAAATATAACTTATTCTACTGCGTTCCTTAACCTAACATAATCATCTAAGCCATCGTTCTTTCGATTATAGAATGGAAGAGGTACGATGTCCGGATTATCAATTTTACTTACGTACAATAAGAAGTGATATTCGAAACAGGACGACGAGTGGTGCGTAGTAGTTAAGAAATATTGCTATTGTCACTAATCTTTTCGGGAAAGTTTAGTTAATTCTATATTTACCTTTTCAGGACGTAAATTCTGTGAATTCGTTCGTGAGCGTTAACGATACAGTGTGCCCTGTGTTCCTAGAAAGAAGCAAGATGGATTCGGCTAGAGTTCAACAGAGTAGACGTCTTCCATTTAAGTTTATACATTCATTCTTCGATTAAGCAGTGTTCTTTCAGCGAAACTTCTTTTAGTAATTTGCCGTCAGAGTATATTTTTTGTTCGATTGTACATTTTTTGGGAAGTGCGTTTTATATACGTGGAATAGTTGATAATTCGGAATTCATTCAAATTGATTAACGTTGATGTAACATTTCTTTAATTTTACATTAGTGGATTTTACATGGATTCTTTCAACCTTCATCGTCGTCATGTGATTAATAATCGACATCATCAGGATAGGGAGGAGTTGTGCACGGTCGTCACCGCGCAGTTGAATCTTTCTAGACGCAACCCACTTTTTATCGAGCACTTGTTTATGGTCGAGATTTGTCTCGTACCATTTTCTGTGCATTTACGCTGGTTGCTCTGCCTTCGTCCAGCATTATAAAATAACCGAGGACATTCTACTCTCCTCCTTATTTTTTAGACCTGCTTCAGATGTCGTTAATTGATCTCACGTCGAGGACGATCGATGGGAAAATCTATGTACGCGAACGCGCTTAATCTACATTATTTTAACGAGTCGACGTCCGTCTTGGAATATCACTGCGAAATAAAAATTGTAGACTTTTCGTTGATAGTACATGACAGAACGAATACTGCTTAAATCACGGAGTGGATGTATCATTCGACGGATCGTTTCCTGATTGCTGTAATGCGGTTGACAGTTCTTTAGCCGTAAGATATTTTTGAATTATTCATACTTTTACTGCAGCTGTATTTCGTTTTGTATTCTGCAGTTTATTTTATTGTGGGTTTCTCAGAAAACCGATCTCTTAATTTCATTTTTTTTTCTTTTTTTCAACCATTAATAGTGCACACCTGCACTCTACTTAGATATGATCTTAGAAGAAATTCTACAAGATATTGTATAGAAATGATCTAGGAGAAATATGTAATTGCATGCAGGCTTATGTACATTTTCCTTAAAAATATAGTTTTCACGCTTAGGAGCTTTATTTTGAGAGATATTAAATTGAAACGATTAATTTTCATAGTATGGAGTAGTCGGATATCAATTTAGATAGTTTTTAAATTCGTATATCGTATTTTTAATATTCCGATATTTTCGTACAAATAGATCGAAATGTTACAAGCACGTGGGGAAGCCATTGCAAAGGTGACGTAATGCGCAAGCGCAGCGGTCCACAGCCTCCTTGCTGCCTCAGAATCCACCATTTTGAATAATGATTGGCACGTGTTATGACCAAGCTTTTTTCTTGCAGGTAATTAGAATATTTTATCTAACGTACGCTCTAATTTTATGTACCGATCGAATGTCGAAAACGCGATTTCCACAAGTGAATTTATTAACATCGATCACGTTCAATTGCGAAATATAACTTATTCTACTGCGTTCCTTAACCTAACATAATCATCTAAGCCATCGTTCTCTCGATTATAGGATGGAAGAGGTACGATGTTGGATTATCAATTTTACTTACGTACAATAAGAAGTGATATTCGATACAGGACGACGAGTGATGCGCAATAGTTAAAAAATATTGCTATTGTCACTGTAATCTTTTTGGGAACGTTTAGTTAATTCTATATTTACCTTTTCAGGGCGTAGATTCTGTAAATTTGTTCGTCAGCGTTAACAACACAGTGTGGCCCATGTTCCTAGAAAGAAGCAAGATTGATTTGGCTAGAGTTCAACAAAGTAGACGTCTTCCGTTTAAGTTTATACATTCATTCTTCGATTAAGCAGTGTTCTTTCAGCGAAACTTCTTTTAGTAATTTGCCGTCAGAGTATATTTTTTGTTCGATTGTACATTTTTTGGGAAGTGCGTTTTATATACGTGGAATAGTTGATAATTCGGAATTCATTCAAATTGATTAACGTTGATGTAACATTATTTCTTTAATTTTACATTAGTGGATTTTATATGGATTCTTTCAACCTTCATCGTCGTCATGTGATTAATAATCGACATCATCAGGATAGGGAGGAGTTGTGCACGGTCGTCACCGCGCAGTTGAATCTTTCTAGACGCAACCCACTTTTTATCGAGCACTCGTTTATGGTCGAGATTTGTCTCGTACCATTTTCTGTGCATTTACGCTGGTTGCTCTGCCTTCGTCCAGCATTATAAAATAACCGAGGACATTCTACTCTCCTCCTTATTTTTTAGACCTGCTTCAGATGTCGTTAATTGATCTCACGTCGAGGACGATCGATGGGAAAATCTATGTACGCGAACGCGCTTAATCTACATTATTTTAACGAGTCGACGTCCGTCTTGGAATATCACTGCGAAATAAAAATTGTAGACTTTTCGTTGATAGTACATGACAGAACGAATACTGCTTAAATCACGGAGTGGATGTATCATTCGACGGATCGTTTCCTGATTGCTGTAATGCGGTTGACAGTTCTTTAGCCGTAAGATATTTTTGAATTATTCATGCTTTTACTGCAGCTGTATTTCGTTTTGTATTCTACAGTTTATTTTATTGTGGGTTTCTCAGAAAACCGATCTCTTAATTTCATTTTTTTTTCTTTTTTTCAACCATTAATAGTGCACACCTGCACTCTACTTAGATATGATCTTAGAAGAAATTCTACAAGATATTGTATAGAAATGATCTAGGAGAAATATGTAATTGCATGCAGGCTTATGTACATTTTCCTTAAAAATATAGTTTTCACGCTTAGGAGCTTTATTTTGAGAGATATTAAATTGAAACGATTAATTTTCATAGTATGGAGTAGTCGGATATCAATTTAGATAGTTTTTAAATTCGTATATCATATTTTTAATATTCCGATATTTTCGTACAAATGGATCGAAATGTTACAAGCACGTGGGGAAGCCATTGCAAAGGTGACGTAATGCGCAAGCGCGGCGGTCCACAGCCCCCTTACTGCCTCAGAATCCTCGTTGATTGCAGGTAATTAGAATATTTTATTTAACGTACACTCCTATGTTATATACCGCTAGAATATCGAAAACAATTTTCGCTGGTAAATTTATTAACATCGATCACGCTCAATTACGAAATATAACATATTTTACTACGTTCCTTAACGTAACATAACCATGTAAGTCATCGTTACTTTCAATTATAGAATGGAAGAGGTAGGACGTCCAGATTTTCGTCATCAATTTTACTTATTTACAATAATAAATGGTGTTCGACACACAACAACGACTGGTAAGCGTTAGTTGAAAAAAATAGTTATTTATTGTCACTATAATATTTTCGAGAACGTTTACTTAATTCTATATCTACTTTTTCAGGATGTAGACGTGATTTCTTTCGTTATTGTTGACATTACATCGTGGCTAGTTTTCTTAAAAATAAGCAAGATGAATTTAGTTACATTCGAACAGAATTGACATCTTGACAGTACGAACGCTACTTACATCGTGGAAGGAAGCGTTCCTTGATCTAACAACCAGCTAAGGAATCATTATTTTCGATGATAGAAAGAAAGAAATATAAAGTTCAAAATTTTCGTCATCAGTTTTACTTATCTATGATAAGCAATGGTATTGGACACAGGACGACAACTGATAAGCAATAGTTGACATATATTATTATTTATTTTCACGTTACCCTTTACGATAACGTTTAGCTAATTCTACATTTATTTTTTCAGGTTATAGGCATTGCGATTTCGTCCGTTATTGTTAACAATGCATCGTGGCCCGTGTTCCTTGAAATAAGCATGGTGAATTTAGTTACAGTCGAACAGAATTGACATCTGTTTACACATTCATTCTTCGATTAAACAGTGTTCTGTTAACGATACTTTTACATCCGAGTATATTTTTCTTCCGATTACATTTTTCATTTAATATACATCGAGTAGCTGATAATTCAAAGTTTATTCAAGTTGGATAACGTTATCGTAACTTCATTCCTTTAATCGATGAAAAAATTTATTTAAGCGAACGCGTCTTAAATAACACTATTTCAACGAATCATATGGTCTCTCTTGAAATATCGCTGCGAAATAGAAACGATAGGCTTTTCGTCGATAGTATACGACAGAACGAACACTGTTTAAATCGAAATATATGTGTTAATTGGGTCGTGGATTCCCGGATAGCAGTTCCTAAGTATCACGCTCGTTAGAGCAAGATGGTTCTTTATTCTCTTGTCTGATGAGGAATACTTAACATTTTGATATTTTTATTATAACACTATTTTTATTAACTTTGTTAATTTTTTTTTTTTTTTTCTTTTAGGAAGCCTATGTTGTAATTTCGTTCTACTGTTTGGATACGGATAAAAGAACAATTCAACGCTCTAGTTGGAAATGGTCTTTGTAAAATTGCGACTCATGGTTAGCATTGTTTAATGATATTTTAGTATTTTTTATCGCCATGTACTTTATTATAGGTTTCAATACTGCATTTTTATTATTTTCCTAAAATAGGAAAGCCTCCTTCCTCTAGGATCTATCATGAATATGAAGATGAGAAAGGAAAGGAAAGGAGCCAGGAAGATGCGATGGAAGCAATAACGAAGGATGGAATCTTGAAGAATCTTCCATTGGATTAAAATCAGCAGGAAAACAACGCTTCCTTCATTTTACCGAACCGAAAGAAGACTCGCCTCTCCTTCGTGCGTATTGCTTCTTTAAATCTGCTTAAGCTCCAACGTTCTACGTAATTCTCGGCGATTTTGCGCACCCCTAAGCGTTTCTGCGTGACACCCTAAGCGATCCTGCGATACCCTAAGCGTTTCTGCGATACCCTGAGCGTTTCTGCGATACCCTGAGCGTTTCTGCGATACCCTGAGCGTTTCTGCGATACCCTGAGCGTTTCTGCGACACCCTGAGGGTTTCTGCGACACCCTGAGCGTTTCTGCGATACCCTGAGCGTTTCTGCGATACCCTGAGCGTTTCTGCGATACCCTGAGCGTTTCTGCGATACCCTGAGCGTTTCTGCGACACCCTGAGGGTTTCTGCGACACCCTGAGCGTTTCTGCGACACCCCCGAGCGTTTCTGCGACACCCCCGAGCGTTTCTGCGACACCCCCGAGCGTTTCTGCGACACCCCCGAGCGTTTCTGCGACACCCCCGAGCGTTTCTGCGACACCCCGAGCGTTTCTGCGACACCCCGAGCGTTTCTGCGACACCCCGAGCGTTTCTGCGACACCCCGAGCGTTTCTGCGACACCCCGAGCGTTTCTGCGACACCCCGAGCGTTTCTGCGACATCCCGAGCGTTTCTGCGACACTACCTTGAGCGTACCTTGGATACCCTAAGCGATCTTGCATGATACCCTGAGCGTTTCTGCGACACCCTCAGCGTACCTGCGCAATCCCTAACGTCGTATTCTGTTCAATTCTCAGCGTTTTGCGTAACCACCAGCATTTCAAACGATTCCCCTGCTTTAGTCTTGCGCATAATTGCGATGTTTTACGAAAAATTACAAGATAGAAACAAATTTGTTAGAATCATTGTTATAATATTGTTGGAGTTTATAGAGCGTTGAAAAAATGAAACTTCAATTGGAAGGTAGTACATCAGTTGATTTTTTCTTTCCGGAATGTTAACATAAAATTGTTTTATACTTCACAAGATATTACGTGCGGTGCAACGTTTAAGCGGTTGTATTATTGTTTAAATCTTATTTTATATCGACCAATCGTATATTATAGATTCTTTAAATAATTGTAAAGTGATAGAAAGCATACATAAACTTGGGTGCGTTAAGAAAACTATTATTTAAGTATAATTTTATATCGAACAAACGTATATTGTAAACCGTTTAAATAATTATATAGTGATAAGAAGCGTTTATAAACAATGGTGCGTTGAGAAAAATATTTAAATATAATTTTAACTCGAGTAAACGTATAGTATAGAATGTTCAAATAATTAGTTAAACTAATAGAAAGTATACATAAATTCTGATGCGTTGAGAGAATTATCGTTTAATTATAATTTTATACCGAACAAACGTATATTGTAAAATTGTTTAAATAATTGTAAAGTGATAGAAAGCATACATAAATTTGATGCATTAAGAGAATTTTAGACCACCGTTGGGCGTATCGAAAACCGTCGTCCAGTATTTATCCGTAACAACAAACATCTTTTTAGACAATTCTTAGGATATCGCGTGACCCCAGCTTCGCGAATAATTGAAATGCTCATATACTAAAAAAGAAAAAATATTATTTTTATCATTGTAATAAGAAAGCGTCGAAAAAAAGGAAGGCAGTATGTAAGCAGATTTCTGTTCTGCGAAACGTTCGATTAAAATTATTTTCTACGTACTACGAGCGGTATAAAGCTTGAGCGGCGGGGTTGTATTCTGTAAATATTAGTTTGATACTACCGAGCGTACATATGTAGCGTACATTGCTTAAATGATTGTAAAACGACAAAAAATAAAAATGATCTAGGTTTAGCGCGGTTCAACGCGGTCCAACGCGTGTACCGGAAATTTTAGGGCATGGTAGAGCGTTTCAACTACCGTGAATCCATTCGTGCGTAATTAAGCGTGTTGCGTAATTCCGAACAGATTGGCGTAACCCTTAGAAATATTGCGTAAACCCCTAACCCTTATTTAGGTAAATTCTCTGGCTCTGCCAGACGCAACGCAGCGATTTCGCCCACTACGTGGTTTGGCGTAAGTATCCATTTGGCAAGGTATGGTTTTTTTTACACGTAAGTCCTATCGATTTTTCGCAACGTCCGACGTGGACACCCAGAGTTTTGTCTTTTTCAGGTTATCTGCAACCTCGGAGTTATTCATTTACCTACATACTATCGAGATTACTGAAGCGATGGTATTTTTTTTTGCATAATGTTAAGGGCATTGCGTCGTTTTGAACGAATGCGCGTAATCAGTAGTTTCTTTTTTTTTTTGTATGAAGCCCACCGTATCTATATAATCCTTACAAATTTTGTGTAAACCTTTGCGTGTATTCAGCCGAACTTCTGTGGTCTAACTTCGGTGTAATCCAGACGCGACCCAACGATTTGCAGTAAGTATTTTTCTCACTTAAATGCCTTTATGTTCGTTCCGTAATTCTACGCGTGTTGCGTAAATTGCATAGTATCTGCAACCCGCAGCTCATTTTCCTAGGTACCAGCGAAGTTATTTAAACTGCGGCATTTTTTTTTTTCCATAGTTCGGGATATTTTCGTTTTATCCGAAGAATCCGCGTTTTTATATAGCCTAACGTCTCTGTGTAAACCGTGGCGTGTATTTAGCTTCATTTTAGCGTGTCTACTTAACTCTAACGTTTCCACATTATCACTTAGTTATCGACCGTATTTTTTTTTTTTAACGTGATCTCTATTCGTCGCGTAATTCTTCGCGTATATAGTAATTTGGAGGGTATTTAGAGCCCTAGCTTATTTTCCATGATACTTGATGGGTTACTTACCAGACAGAATATTTGCATAGTCCCAGGGGTACTTCCGATGAATCGTTGCAATGTCCAACTTCTTTACAACGCCAAGCGATTTTGCGAAACCTTTGCACGATTTGAAAGCCCTAGTGTAACGTCGTAACGTAGCGTAACGTATTTTTACATAACGATCCCGAGATTTGTCGAAAGTACTTGTTTTTTCTTTTTTCATAATGGTTGTCGGAGGTTTTTCTTTTTGACATTCTTAAC